>NC_052048.2:8693379-9343379 GCF_903992535.2 Arvicola amphibius
TTTCTATCTTTTGTAGGGAGAAGCTGCTTGTTTGTCCCAGCTGCCCGGCTAGCTTAGCCCCAAAATAATCACAAAGAAATTGTATTAATTGACACACTGCTTGGCTCATTTGCTCTAGCCTCTTATTGGCTAAATCTCACATCTTGATTTAACCCATGTCTATTAATCTGTATATTGCCACATGGCAGTGGCTTACTGGAAGAGATTCTAACAAGTTTTTGTCTAAGGTAGAGCATCCATGGCCTCTTTCTTTCTGCTTTCTTCCTCCCAGAATTCAGTTCTATCTTCTACACCTACCTAATTTCTGCCCTATCAGGCCAAAGCAGCTCTCTTTATTCATTAACCAGTACAAGCAACACACAGAGGGGACTCCCATATCATCAATCCTGCCCAGTTCTGCAGCCATTCAGTCCCAAAGAAACACGCAGAGGCTTACATTAATTATAAACTGATTGGCCTATTAGCTCAGTGTTCTTATTAACCTAGTCTTACATCCTAAATTACCCCATAATTCTTGTCTGTGTTAGTCATGGGGCTTGGTACATTTTATCAGTGAGGCATTCTCATCTTGCTTCCTGTGTCTAGGTGATGACTGAAGACTGAGCCTTTCATCTTCCCAGAATTCTCCTAATCTGGTTATTCTGCCTATATTTCCTGCCCTTTTGCCTCACCT
Organism: Arvicola amphibius; assembly: GCF_903992535.2. Lineage (NCBI taxonomy): Eukaryota > Metazoa > Chordata > Mammalia > Rodentia > Cricetidae > Arvicola > Arvicola amphibius. The sequence continues at coordinate 8,694,053 of NC_052048.2, forward strand.
GTACTTCCTGCCTGGCTACTGGTCAATCAGTGCTTCATTAAGGCAATCCAATGACAAATCTTTACAGGGTACAAGACCATTGTCCCAAAGCACTTACCATGTTTTCAAGATTTGATACCAAACTTTGCAAAGCAAGTAAAAGTAATCTAATATTAAAAAGAATTCAATCTCAAGGCTTTTTTTATTGTGCAAGCAAACTTTTTGTCTGGTTGTATAACTTCCTATCTTTTTTTTTTTTTACTTGCAGGGATTTTAGAATCAGGAAAGATCTTTGGCCCTTTGATTGGACTTTTGTTGGCATCTTTCTGTGCAAACATCTATGTAGACATTGGGTCTGTGAATACAGGTAAAATACATTTTATTTATATAGTATAGTCTCCAGAGTGTAGGAGACTGCCCCAGATTGCAATACTGCTGCTTCCTTTGATCCTTAGTTAGGCATATTATCACTGCTTATAGACTTCAGACCTAAGAAGAGCAGAATAAGGATAAAATGTCACTGTCTGATCAAGAATTCACCATCCTCCCACCACAATGCAGCCACACCTTTGGTATCAGAGGATTTACTCACATAGATTTTTCTCAATGAGACAGTCACTGTGGATAATGAAAGATATCTTTCTGTTATGTCATAAGCAACAATTTAAAAGGTTTTATGTAGCAGATTCATTAACTGCTAGAAAATATATTGCCACAAGGTGCCTAGCCCCCAGAAAGTTAGAGAAACTGTGAACTACTGGACATATGCACAGACACTCATGGGCCCTTTATCTGAGGGCCAAAGCTTAGTTCTTTGTTTTTCTCTCTCCTGGTTGTTCTTACTCAGTTTTATGTCTGTTTGGTTCTTTTACCCCATCATTTTTCTTTTACTTCCTCTTCCAATTGTTCTTCTGCTGCATCTTTCTTTCTGTTACACTTTGCTTCTTCCCTCATGTTTTCCTTCTCTTTCCTGATGCTTTTCCTTCTACGTGTCCCCTTCTCCTATGTCTTATGTTTTTGTTATCCATTTTATACCTCATAATAAAAAGGATATCTATGCAAGGAATGATTACCTCACTAGCCACATGTAACATATTTTTTAAAAACAAATTCTATTAAGATCATGAGTTAGTTGTTTCCTTAGAAGCCCACAACTAAACAATTTTCTTTGTATTAATTTTCCTACCAGAACATCTTCACCCCAAAGCAATGACATTTTTATTATGGAATAACAAACATTTAAGCAAGTTAAACATATTTCAGCTAGTCCTTTTGTACTGTCAGGCCCCTGTGTGTAGATTCAGTGTAGTAAATATTCATTTTTAATTCTACTCTGGAGAAACTTTAAATGAGATGTCAGCTAAACTATTTTTCTTTATACATAATAGGGTCAATAATTTTTTTTATACCTTTGTCTTTTTAAGTTGCATATTGGGCCTGTGATTAATTCTGTAACTTATATTACCAAGAAACTCAGGCCTAACCTTTGGTGCAGGAATATAATTATTTTCTTTAATCATCTGTTTTTACACAGAAAGAATACATGAGTCTATAATTCATGAAACTTTCCTGATCTTATTTTCCATCCTCTGAAAATCTCTTATCTAACAAAAAGCAAGGTAGCTACTAGACTATTTTTGCCCTTTTTGTATGTTTTATTGGACCAGCTGGCAGAATAACTTAAATCATGTCCCTAAACATCTTTACTAATAGTCCTAACTACCTTCATCTTTTACGCTAACTCAGAAAGTCCAATTAAATCATTGATTGAACTAAGCACCATTACTCTTTTGAAAATCATCTTTATTACAATCTACAAAGAAATTGTCCAGTGAGGAGTGGGATTTTTTTTCAAGAAATAATCACAGTATACTAGTTTCAGTGAGATCCCATCATACAAATTATACTATGCCAATATAGCAGAAACATGGCAGCAGCAAACAATGATATACAGAAAATATAAGTGGTATTCTGGAAACAATTCTCCAGGGGCTCTGCCTCTCCAGAATGTACCCAGGTAGCTTTGACATCCTCTTAGGTATATTACATAAGATTCATTTCTGTCTGCTGCACTTATGACATGGCCTCTGGCAACATATCAACACATATGTCTAGATTAAAGTGGTTAATTTTCTTAATGAATATACACAACAAAAGTATTTGGGTATCATGTGATATTTTATTACCTTAATTTTTGTACATGTGTATATCTGTGTGCTATGTCTGTGGGTACTTATTGAGTTTGGAAGAGAGTTTCAGATGTTGTAAAATCACAATTACAGGCAATAGTAAGTTTCTTTGAGTGTGCTAGGAATAGAACCCAGAGCCTCTGCAAGAGCAGCACTAACTCTCAGTCACTTAGTCTCCACTCCCCTTTCTCACTCAATGTGAGGCTTTGAGAGATGAACACGTCTGGTTAAAATTGGTTCCTTAAATGTCTCAAATCATCTTTATGCCATTTTGAAATAAAGTTTTAACTACTACATTTTATAGAAATCCAGAACCTTTCTTTCTTAGATAATTTTATCTCCACCCAATTGATCAAACTCAGATAGTTTTTCTGCAGGTCTGAATTTGCCCAAAGGGGTGAAAGATATCTGTAATCATAACATTTAGGAGTAGAGGCAGAGATTTTAGTAAATAATATCAACAAGAACAAATGTGAATAATTTACAAACAATACATGAATGTGGTATTTAGATGGGATTATGATTCTTAACAATTTTCTACCATTTATACCAGAAAAAATGAATCAAGCTAACAAAATATCTGTATTTCTCCACAGATGACCTGACCATAACTCCCACTGATACGCGCTGGGTTGGTGCTTGGTGGGTCGGCTTTTTGATCTGTGCAGGAGTGAATGTCCTGACCAGCATCCCCTTTTTCTTTCTTCCCAAAACGCTCCCAAAGGAAGGACTAGAGGATAATGCAGATGTGACTAACAGCAACAAAGAAGAGAAACACCAAGGAAAAGCCAAAAAGGAAAAACATGGAATCACTAAAGGCAAACAGACAAATCTTAACCCTTGTATTTGGTTTAGATGGGTCTGCAGGTAGTGGAGCATGTGTCTGCTGTGTTGAGTTAAGGTGGTTTGTCACTAAGGGTCCCTACTCAGATGCCTTAAACTTCTTCCCAAGTTACTGCTTGAATTACAGCTCACATAATTTATAAAGAGTGCACCTTAGATTAGACTTTATGGAAAATTCATCAGTCTGGACACTCAATGAGCAAATATATTTTCTCACCTGTTTTGAAATGTCTATTTTATAGAAAATATTGTTCCAAGTTAGAAAAAAAAAAACAACCAGAAATTCAAGGTAATGATAATGAGAGAGAATTACCTGTCCTAAGATAACAATGTAGATTGATAAGAAAAATGTCAGTTTAGCTGTGAGCATGATTGAAGTTAATATTGGAGGAGAAAACCTGAGAGGTGGCATAATGTTCTGTATTTGAGGTGTATGATAGTTTAAAGGAGAACTGTTCCCTAAGGAGCAGACTGCTGTAAATCAAGTAGGAATGTTATTAACCTCTCGTGCAGAGGAGTGGTGCATCTGTGAGAAGCTGAGTGGTCAAGACTGCCCATTCCTGTATGTATGTATGTATGTATGTATGTATGTATATGTGTGTATATATGTATGCATGCATGTATTTATGTTTGTATGTATGTATGTGTGAATCAGTCTTTCTTATTTTACATACCAATCCCAGTTCCCAATCCCTCCTCTCCTCCTCTACCCCTGACCATTTTTCTACTCTACCCCCATTCACTTCTCAGAGAGGGTCAGGCTCTCTATGCATAATCAACAAAGGTGATCACTTTGAGGCAGGAACAAGGCCCTTCATCCTATATCTAGTTTGACCGAGGTATCCCTCCATAGAGAATGGATTCCAAAAATTCAGTGCAAGCACTAGGGATATATCCTGGTCCCACTACCAGTGGCCTCACAGACTGCCCAAGCCATACAATTGTTACCCACATTCAGAGGACCTACTTTGGTGCTATGCAGGTTCCCCCACTGCCAGTCCAGAGTCAGTGAGTTCCCACTAGCTCAAGTAAGCTGTTTCTGGTCTTGACCTCTTTGCTCATATTATCGCTCATCCATCTCTGCAACTGGACTCTCAGAGCTCAGCCCAGTGCTTCACTGTGGAATCCTGCATCTTCTTACATCAGTTGCTGGATGAGAGTTCTATGATTATAATTAAGATAATCATCAATCTAATTACAGAAGAAAGCCAGTTAAGGCACCCTCTCCACTATTGCTTAGGGTCTTAGCTGAGGTCAACCATATGAATTCCTGGGGATTTCCCTACTGCTAGGATTCTTGCTAGAGGCTTCCTCAATCAAGACATCTCTCCTTGCTTTACCTCTCTGGCCCCCTTTTCGACCATTCCAGTCCCTCAGATTCTCCTCTTCCCCTTTGTCCTTCTACCTCCCCATCCTCTTTCATTTTGTTCCCTATCCACCCTTTCCCCAACTCAACCATCCCCTTCCTTTATGTTCTCATCCCTCATCTGATCTCCTCTACTGCCCCTCCCAGTTTACCCAGGAGATCTCATCAATTTCCACAGGAGATCCTGTCTATTTTCCCTAGGGGTATTCATGTATGTCTCTCTTAGGGTTCTCTTGTTATTTAGTTTCTCTGGGGTAATGGACTATAGGTTTGTTTTCCTTTTCTCTACATCTAATATCCACTTATGAGTGAGTACACACCACATTTGTCTTTATGGATCTGGGTTACCTGAATGAGGTAAACAGTTTAATTTTTTTTCTAGTTTCATCCATTTACCTGAAATTTCAAGATGTTATTGTTTTCTATTGCTGAGTAGTACTCCATTGTGTAAATGTACCACATTTTCTTTATCCATTCTATGATTGAGGGACATCTAGGTTGTTTCCAGATTCTGCATCTTATGAATAATGCTGCTGTGAACACAGTTGAACAAATGTCCTTGTGGTGTGAGTATGAATCCTTTGGGTATATGCTCAAGAGTGGTATTGGTGGGTCTTGAGGTAGATTGATTCCCAATTTTCTGAGAAACTGCCATACTGAATTCCAAAGTGGTTGTACAAATTTGCATTTGCAGAAGCAATGGAAAGTATACCCCTTACTCCATATCCTCTACAACATAAGCTAACATCGGTCTTTTTGATTTTAGCCACTTTGACTGGTATAAGGTTGTATTATAAGAGTCGTTTTGATTTGCATTTCCCAGATGGCTAAGGATGTTGAGCAATTCCTTGGTGAAGATTTTTTCTCATTCTGTAGGCTGCTGGTTTGGCTTTTTTTACTGTGTCCTTTGCCTTTGAGAAACTACTGTTTCAGGAGGTCCCATTTATTAATTGTTGCTCTCAGTATCTGCACTGCTGATGTTGGTATTAGGAAGTGGTCTCCTATGCCCATGCAATCAAAGCTATTTCCCTGTTTTTATTATGTGAGGTTCAGTGGGGATGGGTTTATGTTGAGGCATTTGATCCATTTAGAATTGTGTTTTGTGCATGGAGTAGATATGGATTTACTTGCATCCTACATGTCAACATCCAGTTGTGCCAGCATCATTTGTTGATGTTTTCTTTTTTCCATTGTACAAATTTAGCTTCTTTGATCAAAAATCAGGTGTTCATAAGTGTGTGGATTAATATCCAGGTCGTTAATTAGATTCCATTGGTACTCTTGCCTGTTTTTATGCCAATACCAAGCTGTTTTTATTACTATAGCTCTATAGTAGAGCTTGAAGTCAGGGATGATGATGCCTCTAGAAGTTTTTTCCTGTAAAGGATTGTTTTGGCTATCCTGGCTTTGTTGGATTTCCATAAGAGGTTGAATATTGTTTATTTTCAAGTTATGTGAAGAAGTGTGTTGGGATTTTGATGGGGATTGAATTGAATCTGTAGGTTTCTTTTGGTAAGATTGTCATTTTTATTAGGTTGATCTCCTATCCAAGAGCATGGAAGATCTTTCCATTTTCTGATATCTTCTTAAGTTTCTTTCTTTAGATATTTAAAGTTTTTTTCATACAGATCTTTCTGTTCTTTGTTTAGCATTACCCATGAAATTTTTTGTTAGTTGTGGCTATTTTAAAGGGTGATGTGTCTCTCATTACTTTCTCAGGTCATTTTATTTGTCATTTGTATATAAGAGCAATACTGATTATTTGAATTTGCAGGTATTCTGCTACATTACTGATGGTATTTGTCAGTTGTAGGAGTTACAGGTTGTATTTTTGTGGTGATTTATGTCTACTATTCTATCACCTGCAAATGATGAAAGTTTGACTTCTTCCTTTCTAATTTGTATTTCCTTGATCTCTTTTTGTTGTCTAATTGCTCTAGCTAAAACTTCAAGTACTATATTGAATAAATAAGGAGAGAGTGGACAGCTTTGTCTTATTCCTGATTTTAGTGTAATCACTTTGAATTTCTTTCCATTCAATTTGATGTTAGCTGTCGACTTGCTGTATATTGTTTTTATTATGTTAGGTAAGTTCCTTGTATCCCTGATTTCTCCAAGGCCTTTATCATGAAGGGTTGTTGGATTTTGTCAAAGGTTTTTTCAGTATCTAATGAGATGATTATTTTTACCTTTAAATTTATTTATGTGGTGGATTACATTGACAGATCTTTGTATGTCAAACCATCCCTGCATCTCTGGGATGAAGCCACCTTGATCATTGGCATGATTTTTGATGTGTTTTAGGGTTCAGTTTGCCAGTATCTTCTTGAGCGTTTTTGCATCATTGTTCATGAGGGAGATTGGTATGTAATTCTCTTTCTTATTGAGTGTGGCATAGGTATCAGGGTAACTGTAGCCTTCTATGAAAGTGTTTTGTAATGTTCCTTTTGTTTCTATTGTGTAGAACAATTTGAGGAGTATAGTTATTAGATCTTCATTGATGTTCTGACAGAATTCTACATTTTAACCAACCATCCCTTGGATTTTAGGGGATTGGGATGGAGAAAGAGTTTTGATGAGAGCTTCTATTTCTTTAGGAGATATAGGTCTATTTAAATTGTTTATGTGTCCTTGATTTGTAGTATCTATCCAGAAAATAATCAATTTCTTCTTTATTTTTCCAATTTTGTTGAATATAGGATTTCAAATTATGACCTAATGATTTTCTGGATTTCCTCAGTGTCTGTTGTTATATCCCCTTTTTATTTCTGATTTTTTAAAATTTTGATATTCTTTCTCTGCCTTTTGGTTCATTTGGATAAAGGTTTGTCTATTTTGTTGATTTTTTAAACCAGTTCTTTGTTTCATTGATTTTTTTTATATTTTTTTGTTTCTATTTTATAGATTTCAGCCCTCAATTTTTATTATTTCTTGTCATTTTACTCCTCCTGGGTGAGACTGCTTCTTTTTGTTACATAGCAACCAAGTGTGGTGTTAAGTCACTAGTATGAGATTGCTTCTCTTTCTTTATGTAAGCACTGAGTGCAATGAACTTTCCTCTTAGCACTGCTTTTATAGTGTCCCATGGGTTTGGGTATGTTGTGTATTCATTTTTGTTGAATTCTAGGAAGTCTTTAATTTCTTTCTTTCCCTGGGGTTGATTTAGTTGAGCATTGTTCACTTTCAACAAATCTGTAGGCTTTCTGAAATTAGTGTTGTTGTTGAATTCTGACATTAAGCCATGGTGATCTGATAAGATATAGGAGGTTATTCCAATTATTTTGTATCTGTTGATGTTTGCTTTGTTACTGACCATGTGGTCAATTTTAGAGAAGGTTACATGAGGTGTTAAGAAGAAAGTATACTCTTTTGTGTTTGGGTTAAATGTGCTGTAGATGTCTGTGAAGTCCATTTGAATAATGACTTCTATTAGTTCTCTTATTATCTGTTAAGTTTCCATCTGGCAGACATGCCCATTGGTGAGAGTGGGGTGTTGAAGTCCTCTACTATTAGTATGTGGGGTTTGATGTGCAATTTAAGTTTTAGTAAAGATTTTTTTACATATGTGGGTGCTCTTGTAATTGGGGCATAGATATTCATAATTGAGACTTAATCTTGATGGATTTCCTGTGATGAGTATGTAGTATCTTTCTCCATCTCTTTTTATTGCTTTTAGTTTTAAGTCTATTTTTTTAAATATTAGGATAGCTACACAAGCTTGTTTCTTAATTCTGTTCCATTGGAAATTCATTTTCCAACCCTTTACTCTAAGGTAATGTCTGTTTTTGAGGTTGAGGCATATTTCTTGTATGCAGCAGAAGGATGGGTCCTGTTTTGTATCTATTCTGTTAGTCTATGTTTTTTATGTGTGAATTTAGTCCATTGATATTAACAGATATTAATGAACAGTGATTGTTCATTTTATATTTTTCATTGGTAGTATTTGTGTGTTTCCCTTTTTGGGGATTTGTTGGTGTGAGATCACTTGTTGCCTGTGTTTTTGTGAATACAGCTAAATTCTTTTTGATGGGGTTTTTCTTAAAGTATTTTCTGTAAGGCTGGATTTGTGGATAGGTGTTGTTTAAATCTAGTTTTGTCATAGAATATCTTGTTTTCTTTCCATCAATGGTGATTGAAAGCTTTGCAGAGTATAATAGTCTGGGGTTGAACCCATGGTTTCTTGGTGTCTTCAGCACATCTGTCCAGGACATTCTGGCTTCCTGAGTTTCCATTAGGAATTGGGTTTAATTCTGATAGGTCTGCCTTTATATGTTACTTCACCTTTTCCCTTGCAGGTCTTAATATTCTCTCTTTATTCTGTAAGTTTAGTGTTTTGATTATTATATGGCAATGGTACTTCTTATCCAGTCTATTTGGTATTCTGTAAGCTTTCTGCACCTTAATAGGCATATCCTTCTTTAGATTGGGAAAGTTTTTTTTTCTATAATTTTGTTGAATAAATTTTCTGTGTTTTTGAGCTGGAGTACTTCTCCTTCCTCTATCTCTATTATTCTTAGGTTTGATATTTTCATTGTGTTCCATATTTTCTGTATGTTTTATGTTAAAGAAAATTGTTGAATTTATATTTTTTGACTGATGAATCTATTTCATGTATTGTATCTTCAGCTCCTGAGATTTTCTCTTCCATCCTTTGTATTTTTTGGTTTTGCTGTATCTGTAGCTCTTGTTCAGTTACCCAGATTTTTTTGTTTCCAGAATTACCTCAGCTTGTGTTTTATTGCCACTATTTCAATTTTTGAGTATTAAACTGTTCACTACACCTGTTTAATTTTTTTCTTGGTTTTCTTTAAGAGATTTATTGATTTCTACCAATTTTTGCTTGTCTTTTCCTCCATATTTTTAAGGAATTTTTTCATTTCCTCTTTATGAGTCTCTACCATCTTCATAAAGTTATATTTTTGTTTCTTCTGTGTCAGGATACTAGGATTTGTTGTTGCTATATTACTCTTTAGATTTTTGAATATATTCTTGCATTGGTGCCTATCCATCTCTTTCTGTAATTGATTGAGGCAGTATCTTTGCCTCTTGGTTCAGTCCTTGTAGGTGGTGTCTGTGTCTCTGGGATGCTGTCTTGGACTGATTGTTGCAGTTTTTCTGTGTCAGGGAGCTGCTCTTGATCTGCTTTGTACAGTCAATGTCAGTGTCTCAGAGAGCCACTGAGGTCATGGTTGTTGGGTGGGTTTGGGAGTAGAGTGGAACTTGGAGATAACTGGGTTTGATGAGGGTTTCTGAAGCAGCCTACCTGCAGGAGGTATGGCTGAGTAAGGTGTGGAAGGAGCCCAGGGTTTTGCCTTGGGGCCTAGAGTCTAGAGGCTAAAGACTACTTATTATTAAACCTTAGCACAACTTCACAATTGTGTGGGGAGCAGGGCTTGGGTTCTGAAATTTTGAAAGTTTATAGTTGGAAAATAGTAAGGCCTATTTATTTACCTGTAAAATGAGCAGAAAATCGCATTATCTTCTTGGGTTTCTGTGCTATTCTGGTCCAGAGTACTGTGAGGAAAACTTTATCAATGATGTATCTATTTTCCCATCACTCATAACTTTTAAAACCATCATGCATTGAATAACACACATCTACCTTATACACTGTTAACCATAACTTGGCAGACAGTCATACCAGGACAATTTTTTTTATTTATTTTTATTTTTAAAAATTTCCACCTCCTCCCCACCTCCCAATTCTCTCCCCCTCCTTAATTGCCCCCCTCCCTTTCCAGTCCAAGGAGCAGTCAGGGTTACCTGCCCTGCAGGAAGTCCAAGGTCTAACCCACTCCATCTAGGTCCAGGAAGGTGCGCATCTAAACAGACTAGGCTCCCCAAAAGCCAGTACATTCGGTAGGATCAAAACCCAGTGACATTGTTCTTGGCTTCTCAGTCAGCCTACCAGGACAAATTTTGAGGCTTAAATACTCTTAGAATTGTGGTGATGTTAATGATTCTCCTCAAAGGGATAATACTGGTTGTTATGTGTGATTGTGTGGTCTGCTAGGTCAACCTGATATTCAAAACTAGAAAAGAATTTAGCTTAGTATAAAACATACAGAAAAATCAATATGTAATGTGGAGACTCATTTAGGAGAACAGGGATGCCCGCAAACATGGGTGAGTTCAAAAGTTTCTGGGAGTTCTGGTTGCAACCCTCACATTGATAAAGATTTTGTCACTATTTGCTCTATCTATTGTTCTAAATTATTTTTTTGATATTTTGCTCTCTAAAAACTTTAGACAATTTATTAAGGATATTATAAAATTAGGAAATGCAGTTAGAAAACATGAAGAAAAGAAAATAGATTATTAAATCTGGAGTTCAGTGAAATTATCTATGTAAGATTCCATCTATTTACTAAAAATGAGCTGGAAACTTGAGTCACAGCCTGTTAAATAGGAAAAGCTTCTGGTTAAGTCATTGGAAGGTCTACACCAAGTGAGTCAGCATTCCTTGCAGTAAGACCCTTTTTTTGAGAAATTTAAAAATATCACTAATTCCTCTAATAAATGTTCTGTTTGGAAGTGCTGCAGAGATGCTGAGTTTGGCCGAGTCACAGCAAGATTCCTGGAGTCTTCCTAAGTGTTTTGCTTCTTTGTTCTTCCACAATGGGTGTTACCATCAGTATCTGAGCTCAAACTTCAGCAAAGATGGTCCCTTGAAGATTCCAGAGAACAGACTAGTCACTTTCTAGTAGATGCAGGATATTAATATAAGGGAAAGAGAAAAAAATGAAAGGTGTGGCTATAGATATGATTTCATCTCCTTATAGTTTGGCTTGATGGAACAATTGGGTTCTTATTCTTATAAAGCCAGTTTTGTTACTATCTTTCAAAATCTCCTTAAATGATGACATAGAAATTTAGCCCAGAGGGGTAAAGATTTATTAAATGCTTTTGTGTAACACTACAGATTTCTGTTTACCAGACACAAAAACTATGACTGGGTTATCTTGATGGTCTTGACACTCTCTTGTTTCAGATTTCTTGCCGTTCATGAAGAGCCTCTTCTGCAATCCGATTTATGTGCTTTTTGTCCTTGTAAGTGTGCTTCAGGTCAATTCATTTACCACAACATTTGTCTTCCTTCCTAAGTACCTGGAACAGCAATATGGAAAATCAACTGCAGAGATAGTCTTTCTCATAGGTATATATTTTTATTATTTCTTTACTAGCACTTTTCCTTTCCGGAAGGACATGATAAAAAGTGTCTCCAAAGACATGCAAAACAATATGATAATGTGACTCAGAAACTACAAGAAAATTGATGTCTGCTAGCATATTTGTAAACTTCTTCTTTCTAGTCTCCGGGAAAATGAATCAAAAATTGATAAAGAAAGGAATAGGCCAGAAATACCATCTCTATTCTCTCTCTAATCATAATGAAATCATCATCATTATGGAAATCTTTAGGGATGTTCATATTAGTCAATTTTCAGATAGGCAACATATTAATTCAAAGAAGAATATAGATTTAACTAACTGGGATTCTACATCTTATTCCCAGATTTTACTTCTGAGTTTCAAATCTTGCCTTCCACATTACTTCTAATTCAGTCACTAGGTCCTCTGGTTTTTTGTGGAGTCTGTGCAGTCACATCTGCTTTTCTTGTTAGTACAGTAAACCTAGGGTTCTTACCTAACTGAATTTTTCCTGGTTTCATTTATATAGATGGAAGTTTCAGTCCTTCCAGAAACTCCCAAATAAACACACCAAGGCTTATATTAATTACAAATCCTCAGTCAATAGCTCAGGTGTATTGCTAACCAACTCAAACATTTTAAATTAACTCATAATCATTAATTACATTCTGTCACATGGTGGCATCTTTATTAGCATAGCGCATTTGTCTTCTGCTCCCTCAGTTTCTGCTGGTGACTTCTCTGACTCACACCCTTCTTGTTTTATTCATTCTTAACTTCAGTCTCCCACCAATCTCTATTCTGTTCAGCTATTAGCAACTCAACTTCTTTATTTAAATCAATGAGAATAAAACATATTTATGGTGTACAAAAGGATTATTCCACAGCATTTCTTACTTTTTGTCCAATTAAAATGGAAGGTTTTTAACTTTAACATAGCAAGATTATAAACAACAAAGACAGTATTAAGAATTACAGGTACAATATCTAGTCAATTTGTATTTGGCAAAATTAGATAAAATATTCTGTTATCTATCTTATCTTGGTGATTCTAAATTTTATACTTAATTTATTCATTGTAACTGAGGAAAGTTATAATTATGACTAATCTACAACTCCATCAAAGGCCCCAGAAGGATGATATGTTACTTAATAAAAGGACATACATCTTGCTGCCGGGACAGTAGTCAAGTTTCTCTGTAACATTGGGGCATCCTTCTTCAGTCCACCATCTTACAGTATCTGGCAGACTTTTCTGTGATGCAGGAAATTTGAAGGACCTTACTGTCTTGTATTAGCAAAATTCATTAATTGTTTTCCTTTGTGTCCTGCAGAATGTCTGACAGATTCTTTCATGAAGGAGGAATCTCAAAAGATTATCATGCCTTTTATCAGAAAAGTTCAACATACATTTTCCTATGTGTCTTGCAGAATGTTTGGAAGACATTTCTATAAAGAAGGAATCTTGAAAGACTGTCCTGCCTTGTTTTGGCTAAGTTCAGCAATCTTTTTCCTATGGGTCTGTCATGTCCAGTTTATAGAGCATGCAGTCAAGCAGCCAAGGCAAATGTCGTTTCTTGTCAAAATTACTAATCTCACTACAAAAAAAAACCCAACTGCCTACAGAGTTGAATTGATGCCTATTAGCGTCTCTGAAGTAAATTGATGCTACCAGGAGAAGATGTGTCTCATCATCATGAAAATCCTTATGTTATCAAAACATTTCATATGTCATATTCTGTAGATCTTTGAAGTGCTTCAAAATCATTTATCTATCTAAAATACATGCCTACATGATCTTGAAAACATACCTAACATATCTACATGTATGATTATTGTGACTAACTACAACTTGTATTTGTTGATTACCCTAAATATTGTATAATAACTTTCAAAAACTAGAACTTTAGCTTTTATTTTTAATGAACAGCAAAGATATAAAAACTTAAACAACAGTAGAAACATATATGCCATGAGACAAAGTTTACTTAAATTTAAATCAACATACTATATTCCCCTAATTGATAGCAAACATCCATCTGCCACCAAATAACCAAATGCTACCCCTACACCTCTTGGGAATGTAGGCATCATGTTCTCCAAACTGCTTTTTGTTGTCTGTTGGTGAAGGCATCTTGAGGGTGCCTCAGAAAATTTGAGATAATGACCAAGTGCTAGGAAGATAAGCAGTAAACTTATAGATATCATCTGCAAGATTCATGAGGTCTCCCATGATCAAACCTGACAAATATTATTCCTGAAGGAATGCACAGATTCTCATTTCCTGTGGGAACAAAAGCAAATACTCTTCTCCAAAACATTTTTTATTTTTATTTGACAAGTATATTTTTATTTCATTTTTAAATTTAAGATAGCCCCAAATTTAAAATTTACAGTCCTGTTCACAATTCCATGTTCCCTAGCAACTGTCTTTTGCTCATTAGAATTCAAAAAAATTCAAAATTAATACAATAACATACCTTATCCAGACTCCCTGTGTATTCCCCATCTCTGCATGGCTTAATCTTTTTTATTACTGCACTTCTCTTTTTAAAGACTTTATAACTTTAAACTATTCTTTCTATGACTTGCTATACTCAGTTTATTTTCTTTCTTAAGCTTATACATATTTTTAAACACCATGGCACGTTTAGACATTATTTTTCGATCTGATTCTCTTTTTGTTGTGTATCTTTATCCTTTTCTGACCACACAAGTCAAACTTTAAACTGCTAGGTGGATTTTCACTGGCAGCTCTTGTGGCAGGCTCCACCTGCTTGGTTCCCTGGAACCCTAGTCTCATGGCTGAGGTATTTTTATCACCAACTCTGGAAGCTATGCCATCACCCTAACTCTGGGAAGTTTCTGGGTGTACACAGCCACCAAGTAGCATCTCATCCACCATTCATACACACCACTTAAGAGTTTAGTAGCAGATCCTCTCAAGAGAGCTGCCCATTTTATACCATGCCAGGTAGCTTTCTCTTAAAGGAGTCGTACCTTTGCTCACTGCCAGCAAGCAGAAGTCACTGGAGAAAGGGCAGTTACCAATAAGTTACTCCTGACTACATCTCTGTGCTCTCAAATAAACTCACGGAGCCTTATATTAATTGTAAATGCTCAGTCAAAAGCTCAGGCTTATTACTGCCTTTTAAATTGTTTTTTAAGCAGTGGAATTAGAGTCAGGAAGAAAGATTTACGTGCAACATAAGCAGTGCACAGAATGTTCTATATGTGATAAGCATGGGTTCAGTGGTAACCTTCAAAATTTTAAAGGGGAAAAATTACCTAATATACCTAATTGTGTATATGCGAGTTTGTGTGTCTGTGTGAGGATTACAATGTGTTTATAACTTGTTTCAAATAATTAGGCAAATGCCAATTCTCTTTTTAAAGTGACATTATGGGACATTTGAAATATGTGAATGAGTAGGGGTTATGATACTGTATATTTGAGTTAATTAATTTCCTAAGTAAGGTGTTTTTTAAAAAAATGATAACGTTTATTTCTCTGCTGTGTTTTATAAATACTATTCTATTTTCATTTATAGGTATTTATAACTTACCTCCAGTAATTATTGGATATTTAATTGGTGGATTAGTTATGAAAAAGTTCAAGTTTACTCTCAAGAAAGCTGCATACGTAGCTTTCTGCTTATCCCTGACTGAGTGGCTTTCATTTTTCTTAAACTTTATGTGGACCTGTGATAATTTCCCAGTGGCTGGCTTAACTACATCTTATGAGCATGAACGGTATGTTATTTCTTAAGTAGAGTCATGTAACATGAGGGCCTGCTTGTTGGGGTTTTGGTCCCATCCGGTCTCCAAGCCATTTAATCCCAGAGAAAATCACATAGAGGTCTCCATAAGTTATAAACTGATTGGCCAATTAGCTCAGGCTTCATATTAGCTCTTATAACATATCTTAACCCATTATTCTCATCTGTTAGCCACATGGCTCAGTACCTTTTTCAGCAGGGCAGGTGAGATCTTCCTTCTTCAGTGGTTGAGACAAGACTGGAGAGAGCTTCCTTCTTCCTGGAAGACTCCTGTTCTCATTGCCCATCCTTGACTTCCTGTCTCATTGTCCCACCTATATGTCCTGCTGGGCTACTGGCCAATCAGCATTTAGTTAAAATATAATTGACAGAATATAGAATTGTCCCAACCAAGGTCATAATATTTTCACTATTATTAATCCATTTTTCTTCAAGCATTGTATGTGACCAGGTCATTTGATTACAACATAAAGACAATCATACATAGTTATCCTGTATTTTTCTTCTATCCATTAATAATATACAAGTGTGAGCCTATTAAAAGTGACTAGGGAATACCAATGAGTACATTTATAATTCTGTGTACATATGAGTGGTTTCCATAATGATATCATAGTCTGCTTTAAAATATAATGAAGAAAAAAAACCTAGATCTTTGTAACCTAAATTAGCCACATATTTTATACTCCAGATCACTTTAAAAGTTCACTACATAACAACATATAGCTTTAAAACTCAACTATACAGGCCAAGAAACTTTCATAGGTTTCTACAAAGGCCGCAAATTTAGCCCAGTTGAGTTTAATACATGGTAAGTCAATGCACGTATATATTTATTTATGTCACCATTATATTATATCTCATATACTTTGTAGTCTTAGACTTTGTATTTTAAAGATTTCCAGGTCATATTCTGCATTAGCATAGGAAATATAAATCTTAGTTTAGGGTAAGTTATATAATCATCCAATCAGTTAAAATGAAATAAAACATATACATGGGGATTCCTTTCAAGGTTCTGCGAAGACAACTCACTGATAAGTATTTACCAAACTGGCAGAAATACCTGAGTTCAGATCCCCAGAATGCATGTAGAGCTTGACATGGTATTGTTAATCCCAGCATTCCTACTGTGAGCTGAGAGGCATGGTCAGGAAAATCTGAAGATCCATAGGACTGCTAGTTTGGCATATGCATCAGTTAACAGAGGACTCTATATCTAACAAAATGAAAGTTTATCTTCTTTCTTCTATTCACATGCATGCTGTTGTACATGTGCTTACACACACACACACAAACACACAAACACAAGAGTGAGAGAGAGAGAGAGAGAGAGAGAGAGAGAGAGAGAGAGAGAGAGAGAGAGAGACAGACAGACAGACTCAGGAAAGAAGGAGAGAGAAATGGGGTGGAGGGAAAGAAACACATTTCATCTCCTCCTCCAGAACAAAAACAGAAAACACCCAAATATCATTTTGTGGTCTCTGGACCATATCATTGGCATACAAGTCATCTACATAGTTGTTCTTTCAATTACTTCAAAAATAAACATTAATTACTTACCATGAAAGAAAATGCTGTACTATTAGAGCTAAAAATGAGAAGTGTAATCTGTTTTTCATTTGCACAGTGGGGGAAAAAATGAAAAAGGACTATCTTAAGCAAAATCAGCAATTCCATTTATAAAACAGATGCTTCATTTAACCCCCCCCAAACAGTGGTTTGAGTAATCAGATAGGCTCTTCTGCAATAGAAAGCTCCTGCCCCAAATTTTATAATGGGTTTGAAAAAGGGTAACATGGGATTCTAGAGGCCAAAGTGAAATCCTGTCACTCAATCCCAGTGTGAAATCATCATGATGGAGACAGTTACTATGTACAATTCTACTTTGCTATTACTGGAAACATTTTTTGAAAATTTATTGATTCATCTTGTTTTATTTTCTATGTTTGCACACACACAGGCTGAGATAAGAGAAGAAGATAAATAGCATGGTGGTTCCTCACTATCCGTAATGTTATTTTAAATCATTTCAGAATTCAGCAGCCATTATATGTGGAGAATAAGATTCTTGCTAAGTGCAACACAAGGTGTAACTGTTTAACCAACACATGGGATCCAGTGTGTGGAGACAATGGAATATCATACATGTCAGCCTGCCTTGCAGGCTGTGAGAAATCTGTTGGAACAGGAATTAACATGGTAAACATCTTTTCAGTGTTGGAGGCTGATGTTTTGTTCACTGCATTAATATGTGCTATGACCTAAGCCTACATCTTCTAATAGGCAAAAAATTAGTTTATGCTTAATATAGTATGAAAATTTTTGTGAACAACTAACTTTACTTTGTATATGCATATTTGACCTTACAGTTCTAGGTGTTATGTAAAGGCTTGACAAGAGTCTGAGAATTATTTTGTAATTTAAAAGCAATCAAGACATTTTTCAAATGATTAGAGTTAAAATCCTCAGAATGGGTGGTAGAGTTAGCTTATCAGTAATAACACTTGCTACTCATTCAGTAAATTTATTTTGGTTCCCAGCACCAAGAGGGTCAGCTCACCACTCCAGCTCCAGGCAATCTGACACTCAATCTGATCTTTCTCAGGCATCATATGCACCTGCTTTAATAAACACAGATACAGAAGCACACACATAAACACTAAAATTAAAACTTTAAAATGCTTTGGACAAAGTCTTACCTTTTTTTGATAGAGACTCATGAAGTCAAGCCAGTCTCAAACAAGTTGTGCAGTTGAGGCAGGCAGAAAACTTATTTTTTCATATTACAAACTTATTTTATTTATTTACTTATTTATTTATTTATTTATTTATTTATTGTAGGTGTGTGTGTGTGTGTTTGTGTGTTTGTGTGTGTGTGTGTTGGAGAAGTGAGGTTGTTTGTTCATCCTGATCACCCATAACCAAAATAACCACAGAGAAACTATATTGATTAAAACACTGCTTTGCCCATTAGCTCCAGCTTCTTATTGGCTAGCTCTTATATTAATTTAACACATTTATTAATCTGTATATTTCCCTGAGGTGTGGCCTACCAGCAAAATTCCAGCATGTCTCTATCTGGCACTAGTTCAATGGTGCCTCTCTCTCTCCTCCTTCCTTCTTCCAGCATATGGTCCAGTTTTCCCCACCTACATAAGTATTGTCCTATTAGTAGGTCAAGGCACTTTTTTATTCATTAACCAATAAAAGCAACACATAGATAGAAGGACTTCCCACACCATTTACCCTTTTCTGTTTAAACAAAAAGGAAGGCTTTAACATAGTAAAATTACATAAACAAAACAATTATCAAGCAAGAATTATACTTATATTATTTATATATATTTTATTTTTTATCATAATTAAGGAAAACTATATCTATTCTTTAACTCCATCAAAAACTCCAGAAGGATATAATATTACCTAATTAAACAGGCAGTACATTGCAAGCAACTTTCAAAACTCAAGAATTGACAGAGATATCTCACAACTTGTACAGTCACCCAAAGTTCTTTTGTACCATCGGGTCATCGATCTTCAGCCTTCTGGCCCATAGTATCCAGAAGATATTTTCACTGATGCAGGAAATTTCAAAGACAGTTCCACCTATGATGGCAGTTTGTCAGTTTGGAACTTTTTTCTGTGTCCTTCAGAATGTCTAGCAGATTTTTTTCATGTAGCAGGAACCCCAAAGGATGTTCTCACCTTTAGGCAAGTTCAGCAGTCATTTCTCTGTGAGTCCTTCATGCCCAGTTCATCAGTCCAGGCAGGAGGAGTTTCTTGCCCAAATGGAAAGCGAACTCCATAAGGAATCTCTTCAATGCCCATCATCCTCTTGAATTAGCTGGAGCTGCCAGGAGCAGATGTGTTTCACTGTCATGAAAATCTTTGTAGCATGTGTGGTCAGCCGGCAATGGGAAATAGCCAAACTAGCCTTATATGAAATACTCAGCTTTAATAAAATGAGAAAACAGGAGAAACTTACAGAGCCAGAATTCCAGCGAAGAGCAGGGAACCAAGAGAGCAAATCACTATAACACGGATGTTTTAAAGGTATTTTGTACCCTGGAGGAGTAATGCCCCTCAGACAAGGGATTGGTCAGCTACCCCATCATCTCCCCTTTTTGTCTAAATAAGACAGATTCAAAACCAAATACAATTATATACAATGGGAACAGATAATATAAAATTACAAGAAGCAAACAGTACTAAGCAAGGAACATATAACAGAAGTTTTATTAAGCATTTTATTTTAAGGAGTCTAAATAATGCAGAGGGTAGCTACAATTATCTAATCTTCAACCCCATCAAAAATCTGAGAAGGGAAGTAATATTACTTAAGCAACCAAAAGTACAAACGAGAAACTTCCAAAATGTGTAACAGATGACAGAGACAACTGACTACCTGGGCAATCACACAAAGTCTCATTAGCAATGTTGAGGCAACCAACTTTGACTAAGGCATAACACAACCGACATACCATTTTTTTAAAGGCAAGGAACCTTTAGTAGAACTATCCTACCCTGTCTTGGCAAGATAAGACAATCCTATTTTCTCCATTTATGGATATTCTGTATCTTTGTCAGTAGTCAAGGTATGGGCTTTTCTTTGCCCAAAGGCCAGTTCTGCCTAGAAGAAGAAAAGCTCCCAGTGGAGTGTCTTTGGTGCTCAATGTTCTCTCAGGAGTAGAGCAGTAGTGCTAGGAGTGATTGTGTCTCATAAGTACAACACTCTAGGTTAGATTAAAGGCCATTTTCTACAGCTCTTTGAAGAGGTCGAAGATTATACTATCTATACTAAATATAGTCTCTATGTATCTAAAAAACCTGATTATCCTAAATATAAATATGATAAATATATAATTCTCAATACCTAACTTGAAGACTAAGAGAATAAACAACTGTGCAATAAATGAAGACAATGATTTCCAAATGTAAACAATGTCATTACATAAATAATATCAGAGGTAGAAATGTACATTGCAATATGGTAAATATCTCAATATAACAATTGTTTTAAACAGAGGTAGAAGCATACTCTCATACAATGTTCAATATATCAATATACAAGAATCAGCACCAATACAGTTTTCTAAAAACAATAACTCACAAATATCAATCATCCCATCAGACCAGTTAATCCCTCCTTTTTTCAATATATACACCCCTGAGAAATCTTAAGTTCTTATACATTTTAAATGCTATAATCTGATGGTCTCTGAAAAAATTTAATACCTAGCTAACTGAAATATATCTCCATCCATCTAGAAAATCTATCTTACATGACTACAAGTTTGACTATAAGAGATGAGTATCTAGTAACTTATATTTCTTAATTATACACTATATTTTTAAATGAGCTACACAAACACAATACCTTAATCAAGATCAGAAATACATATACATTTAACAAAATTGACATTAAATGTGTATCAATAAATCAAAATCCATACCAATGCAAATTGTTCATCTCTATAGCATATACCCCATTCAATTATAAACAATATTTGGAAATATGGGCGTAGTTCTGTCCATACTGCTTACAGCTGTTTCGGGGTCCTGTTAATCAGGTCTTTCATAGTGTATCCTGTATGCTAGGTTCATTTCAGTCCACAGTTGGAGGAACTAGTTTTTTGAGGGTGTTCATAGCGGCCTTTCAGAGGCTTGTGCTCTATCAAACCATATTTGTCTGGAAGTGATCCACAGGTTCTCATCTTCTGTGATAAGAACAAAAAAGCTTTCTTCCTAAACAACATATCCTTAGACTCAACCTTTGGAATCAAGATACCTTTATG
The DNA here is from genome assembly GCF_903992535.2 of Arvicola amphibius. NCBI lineage: Eukaryota > Metazoa > Chordata > Mammalia > Rodentia > Cricetidae > Arvicola > Arvicola amphibius. Next base: position 8,715,159 of record NC_052048.2, read on the forward strand.
TTGGTTTAACTTAGCAGCCCATACAATGAAATATCTCTCCGTATTTAGCTCATTCACAGTCAAAAATTCAAAGAAAACACAATATTATACATAATCCATACTCTGTGAATTTTCCATTTTCGTGGCTTTTTTTCACTCCTTTTAATCTATGTCTATCTTTACTGTGTCTCTTTAAAGACTTTTCCCTTTTTAAAAGCATTAACATTATTTTATGAATCTCTATACTATTTTTCGTCTCTCTTTCAAGCCAATATACACTTATACAACACTATGACATATCTGGATTTGTCTTTATTGCATATTTGTAATTATTTTCTGACCAGAAGCATTTCTTAAAATGCTAAATGCTTATGAATCTAAACTGTGACATTACTAAGCTACCTACGTTATTTCTTGCTTGCTATACCCATTCCAACATGGGCACTACTCGCTGCTTCCAAAAGCCACACCCATCGCCCCACTTCTATGCACATAGCCGGTCCACATTGCCATTAAGCAAGCTGTAGCATGCTTTTCACAAACCGCATCCAAATACTTGGTCTCCTGAAAGAGCCAAAGGTCATGATGGCAGCAGATCCCTGAAAGACTGTATTTCAAAATGACATGTTTTTTTTTTCTTTTGCTACTGCTTAATCAGGAAATCCTCACTAAAAGAAGCCCTGTCTCCTCATGCTTCTATCAAACAGAGCCCACCCTAGAAACTGCTGCTACCAACCTATGCTTAACTCTGTTCTTTTGTGTTTTCTCAGGGTTTGAATGGATGAAGTTGCCCACGTTGGTGCCAGTCTGTTAGAGGAGTGAGGCTGCTTGTTCATCCTGGTTGCCCAGAACCAAAATAATCACAGAGAAACTATATTAATTAAAACACTGCTTGGCTCATTAGCTCTAGGTCCTTATTGGCTAACTCTTATATTAATTTAACCAAATTCTATTAACCTGTATATTTTTATGAGGTCGTGACCTACCAGCAAAGTTTCAGCATATCTATCTTCCTCGGCAACTCCATGGCATCTCTCTCTGTTTTCCTTCTCCCAGCATTCAGTCCATTTTTCCCTGCCTACCTGACTAAGTTCTGCCCTATCAATAGGCCAAGGCATTTTCTTTATTCATTAACCAATAAAAGCAACAGATAAGATAGAAGGACCTCCCCCACTGTGTGTGTGTGTGTGTGTGTGTGTGTGTGTGTGTGTGCACATGCATGTGTATGTGCATGTGCATGTGCATATGGAGGTCAGAAGACAACCTCTGCTGTGGACTCTCAGGTCGCATCCACTTTGTGCTTTGGAGACAGGATCTAGCTTACCTGGAGTTTGCTAATTCTGTTAGGCTGCCTGCCAAGTGAGCCCCAGTGAGTCACCTGTTTTGTCCTTTAGAACACCAGTGTTGCGAGCACATTCTTTACACATGCATCTTTCACATGTGTGCTGGGGATATGAACTCAGATCCTCATGCCTGTACAGGACTTTACAGACTGTGCCATTTTTGCAGCCCACATCATTATAGCTCAGCAGATGAAGAGTTAAACATTTTTCCTTGCCTTAAACATGTTATAATACTTACAGAGTTTGTTAGTAGTCAAAATAAAATATAAATTTTGATTCTTAATCATACCAAGAAACATAATTCAAAAAAAGAATCAACATTCTTCTTAAACTTGTTTTCTTGGAGACTTCATTAGTAAGCATGTAACTTGTTAGTATTCCATTATCATCTTGAAACACATTTTGTTTTTGTACTTAGTACTGGGCCAAAACAAAACAGTATTTGTTTACTTTTGTAAAAAAGTATGGGCAGGTTAGAAAGTTGGTTCAGTGCGTAAAGATATTTGTCAACAAAAAATACCACCAAAGTTACATCCTAGGACCCCATATGAGAGAAGAAGAGAACTAACTCCCATAACTTATCCCTGACTTCTATATGGATGCCATGGGATATTCATGTCCACCCATAGACACACACATACATAGGCATGCACATACATAAATACACACACACACATACACACACACACATAGACACACATAGAAGAAAAACAAAAAAAGCAAATAAGTGTGCATTCAGGATAATTGAATTTTTGCAAATTTACTTCATGTATTTAGAAAAAAAACCCAATGCTTTAAAAAAAAATCTCCCCCTTTATATTTTAAGATAAAATTTTCAAATGCCAAGACAGAGATGTTAATAAAGGGGGAAAGAACCTCCATTTTCCTTATTTAGAATTTATTTAATGGTGTTCATGCTCCAACTCATTCATGATAGATCAGTGTTCTTCCTCTGAGTTTTACCATTGTCACCAACACTTTGTGTTTTCTCTAATTGGCTATGTGGCAAATACTAAAGATTTATACCCAATAGTTTCCTTATGTAATTAGAACATTGTTTTTGGTTTGTTTCATTTTGATTTTGTTTTGTTTTTTTACAGGTGTTTCAAAATTGCAGCTGCATTCAGTCTTCAGGAAACTCATCTGCAGTGCTTGGGCTGTGTAACAAGGGCCCCGACTGTACTATAAAGATGCAGTACTTTTTCATCATGGCAGTAATTGGCAGTTTCATCTATTCTCTAGCAGCCATACCTGGGTATATGGTTCTTCTGAGGTAATAAGTAACTTGTTCATTTCTTTGTCTCTCTTTCTCATAGCAGTGTGTGCATACATGAATGTATGATTGTGTGTGTGAGTGAGTGTGTGTGTGTGTGTGTGTGTGTGTGTGTGTGGACTGACTGGTGGGCTCCTGTGTGCAACTGAGAGCATGGTGAGATCAAAAGACAATGTTGGAAACCAGTTCCCTCAATTTATCTTGCTTCTGAGTAAGGGTCTCTTTTATTTCTGCTTCCATGCTGGGTAAGTGCTCCAGCCTACCTGTCCTTCAAGTTCTAAATAATTCTGTTTTTCTCCTATTTCACTCTAGGAATGCTGAGTTTACAGATGCATGTCACTGACTTGGGCTTTTATATTATTCTTTTCTTACATATGTCTCTGGGTTCTGGTTGTTGAACTTCGGTCATCTAGCATTTGTGGTGAGCACCTTTACACAAAAATTACCCTACCAATGCCATGTAGATTTTTTGGTCACTTATTAAAATTTGTTTTCCAAAGAAAGACTTTTGGAATAATGGTTCCCAGAACCTCAGTGTTCTGAGTTATCTTTATCAAGACTCTTAATACAAAAAAAGCATTGCTACATTTAAGAGTAATGTAAAGTTTGCTGGAATTTTTTCTTCTGGTCCTTTTGTATTTTCTCCCTTTATGTCTTGGACCTAAGTTAAGGAACATCTTGTTTTGGAGGGTGATAGTATTTACCTAGTACTTATATCCTATGCTCAGCAAAGTGACTGGCAAAATGTGAAACTTTATATGTAAAAGTGACCAGGCTCAATGACATCCTGAGCTTAATCTGTCTTTATCAAAATTCAATAATATTATCTGACCAAGAGGCATATGAATGCAGTAGTGGATACTCTCTAATGAGAAGGTATGAGAATACAATAGCAGATACTATAATCTCTAATATAAAGTGAGGAAGTTGCAGAGTCAAGTTTCAAGTTATTTTCTTGTTCCACATGGTCTTTCTAGTCTAGCAAACTTAACAGACACCAACAATGGGGAGACTGTTCAACCCTTATCTTGTCTCAATGGAATTCAGAAGCAAAGTTGTTAATTATGTGTCATTCAAAATATTTTATCCCAATAGAATGGAGCAATGTTCTCAATTTTCCCTTATGGGCAACTGCACTTTTCTGTTTCCTTGTCCACATTCCCTTTTCATCCCCTCCCCCTTCTCCTCCTTTCCAAATCCCTTTCCCATTACTTTTCCCTCACTTCATTCCTCATCTCTCATGATGCCTCTCCTCTCCCCTCTTCTCCTCTCCTCTTCTTTCCTTTTCTCTCCCTTCTTTTCCTTCTCTCCTCTCATTTTCTCTCCTTTCCTCTCATCTCCTCTCCTCTTCATTCCTCTTTTCTTCTCTCTTATTCTCTTTTCTTTTCCCCTCCTTCTCCCCTTCTATCCCCTCTTCTCCTCTCCTCTCCTCTCCTCTCCTCTCCTCTGGTCTCCTCTGGTCTCCTCTGGTCTCCTCTCCTCTCCTCTCCTCTCCTCTCCTCTCCTCTCCTCTCCTCTCCTCTCCTCTCCTCTCCTCTCCTCTCTTCTCCTCTCCTCTGGTCTCCTCTCTTCTCCTCTTCAGTGATTTTCTCACTTCCCACTCTCCCCTAACTTTCCATTCCTTGATCTTGATTCTTCTTTCCCTCTACTTCTACCCACCATAGAACTCACTGAAATAGACTAGATATATGTTCTTAGGTACTCATTTTCCATGGTAAGATGGGATATTTTGATATTCACACAAGTAGAGATGTGATATATGCCTTGTTTTAGTTCATAGACAGATAAACGCACCAAATGCTACTAGTTCTGTAGACTTATTGTTGCTAGTGAGTGAGATTTGGCTGTGGTATCTGTCACCCCATCATGTTTCAGGCTTATTCGGCTGATGTGACTACACAGTGTCTCCTTTCTTCCCCAGTACTCCAGGTGCCTCTGTTCCAAAGCAGCATGCTTAGTTGATAAGGATAAGTACGTCACATAGAGGAGGATGGCTCTAGGTATAGGGAACATGAGTAGCTGAATTATCCTGTTGGATCATCTAAACACATTCCCTGTTCCCACTTTCATGTCCCACTCACATTTTCAATAGCTCTCATTTCTAAAGTTGACTCTTCAAGTGGATGTAAATGCTGTGGTCCATTGATGTGTGTGCATATGCGTGTGCGTGTGCATGTGCGTGTATGCTGGTTTTTTGAGACAGGGTTTCTCTGCAGCTATGGAGCCTGTCCTTGAACTATCCCTTGTGACCAGGCTGGCATTGAACTAACAAAGATTTGCGTGCCTCTGCCTCCTGAGTGAGGGCTGGGATTAAGGCGTGGGCCACCAATGCCTGGCTCATGTTCATGTTTTAATGTGTGATGTTTAAAAACATTTTTAGTCTTTCTCTCTTTGCATGTGTGTATATGTATGTATTTGTACATGTGTGTGTTTGCAAGTGTTGCTATGGCATGCATGTTGAAATGAGAGGACACCTTGCAGGAGTTGCTTCTCTTGCCACTATGTTGATTCCCATTATTGAACTGGCTTTTACAATCTTGATGGTACCCAATGAGCAATCCTGAACACCCTAATGTGTAGCTTCTTGATGTAATGCGGTTAACGGATACTCAAATAAAAATTTTCATACTTCTTTGCACTATTTGGTAATGTAAATAATAGATGGCATCTTACCAATGTTTTCACACGATTGTTACTCCTCTGTTATGTTTTCTTGAATTCTTCCATGGAATCACTTCCAAAATGAAATTCTAGCAGCTGTATTTTTATGCTTTTCATAACCAGGGGTGTATTTGATAAGGAAAGACAGCATTTTAAAAGGACTTCTGTGTTCATAATTTATAAGAATATTTTTCAGATTTTATCATGTCTGCTTTATAAGCCTCCTCTTTGTATGTAATTCTCAAAGCCATCTTATCTAATTTTGTGGGTGGTACAAGAAAGAAAAATTCTAATGTGTTTACCTCCATATAACAAAAGCCTTAACTTTATGTCATAGCCTACATGATGAAGTCTTTCTATGCCTATCTGTGGGATTGTTTTTTACTATATCTTGACATTTAATATAACATGGGTTAGTTTTTTATCATCAGGACAAAATGCTGCCAAACAACTTAAGAGAAAAAAAAAGATTTATTTGTTTTGTGGTCTCAAAGGTTTGGGTCCATTGTTCTGGGTATAAGGGTACTGCATGCTCAACACCATGGTAACTTAGGTTATCTAGGATAGCTGTCAGTGTCCAACTGTTAAAGGGTTTCACCCTCAATCAGATATGTGGATGTCACAGGAGAGCTAGCTATCAGAAGTCATTATTCTCCTCCCTTTGGGTATTTTTAACAGAGATAGAGTTACATTGTTTTCCCTGCCTGCTTAAAAGCTTAACCATTAGGTTCATGAACTATAATTGCCACTGGAAGGATGCTAGGACAGATATTTGTTTGCATGATGTACTTTTATTCATATGAGTATGATTTTTCAGGTGTATCAAGTCTGAAGAGAAGTCACTTGGAGTTGGATTACATTCATTTTTCACAAGAGTATTTGGTATGAACAATTTTCACAACATATCAGATCAAGATCAAATGCTTAGTAAACCAATTAAATTTTCAGAAGAAAAGAGACAGCAAATATATTGTTAAGTCAAAACAGAACACTCACCCTAAAGGGAATAAAAAGCTTTAATTTGGAATCAAACAAGAATCACCATGAAGGCAAAAGTTACTTTTCAACATGATGACTGTTAGTGATGTTTATAGTTGGAGAATAGCAGGAGTCGTAAATAAGAAGCTTCTCAAACATATCTAGGGGAATGTCCAGTAAGTTGGTGACAGCATAGAATGGAATTCTCTGCTGCAGGCTCAGATGCTGTTTTATAGCATCCTTAGTGTTTTGGTGAGTGGAGGATAGCATCCTGTAACTCAATACATCTACAGAGGCTTCATGTGATAGATGTATGGATATATGGTCAGACACAGGGATGGAACAATAAATGACAAAAAAAAGAGAGAAAGAGGTAATTTGTCTCTGGATCTGTACTATCCCAGTTGTCCACATCCAGGGAGCTCCAATGACCTCATCTCTAACATATGTTTGCTCTGCCCATGTTACTCTGAATTACATTTTGAAGCTCCTGTGGTTAGAAATGGCTATTGTTAATTAGTCTGAGAATGAAGTAACTTCAGACAAATTCAATAATAATACAAGAAAAAACAGTTTTGTTTGTTAGATGTACAGAAAACTGAAAAAGACATTTCAGAAAATAAATGAAGTTCATAATCATGAATTCATTGCATACTTCTTTAGCATTTTATACATAATTTTAACTTGTTTTGATCTAAATATTTTACAATAACTGATAATTCCTAAAAGTAAGCATAGAGACTTTTATTCATTATTTTTATATTTTTTAAATAGAGAAGCAGAAATACTTCCAAAAAACATATTTCTCTTTGCTTTCTGCTTTTCAATGGGCTGTTTTATTTCTCATTTTATTGCAGCGGGCATTCCAGGACCTATATACTTTGGTGCCTTGATAGACAGAACCTGTTTACACTGGGGAAATCAGAAATGTGGGAAACCAGGGGCTTGCAGGATGTATGATATAAATAATTTCAGGTAATAATAATTCTTGTGACATATGATTTTAGTACAAAAAAGTTCCTATTCATATCTAACAGTTTGAGTGGTAAGATGATACTGTTTCATTTTGAGAATGCACGTGAACTAAATTGAGTCCTTCTTCCTTTAGTTGATTTTTATAAGGGTCTTTTTAAAAAGTGAAAGAAACATAAACTGATACTTTTTAATCTATTATCCATTCTGAAAAATATTTCTGAATTGTTATATCTGAAGTCTTAGGCATCTACACATGTATACTATTTTTATGTTTTAAGACTGTAGAAATATGTAAGATTAATTTCTCTATCCTTTCGTGGTCCTGGGTATCCTGTCTAAGGAATGATCCTGTCCCATGACTCTATTCACAGGTCAACAAAATCCACACAGGCTTTCACTGAAACTTCCTTCTCAGGAGATTCTAGATTGTGTTGACAACACTATCCATCACACCATATTTTCCTACAAATATGTTGAGAACATGAAAGAATGCTTTCATAGTTATTTAGAAATCTACATATAAAAGTACCTATTTTCCATACACATGAAGTCTAGAAATCTTAAGGCATATTTTATCAAATTTATAAAGAAAGATGCTTATGATAGTATAAAAGTTATTCTCAGAAATGGTGAAAAGGAAAATTACCTAATTCTTTTTAGGAAACATCCATAGTCTTCATGGTTAAACTGGACAAGTTCAGCAAATGAAAAGAATTTGGAGCTAAACATATGGCTCAGTGGTTAAGAGCACATATTGCTCTTGCAAAGCACATGAGTTCAATTCCCATAACCCACATTATGCAGCTCAAAATTTCCTGTTACTCCAACTTCAAGGCATCCAGGATTCCTGGGCAAATGTACACAGAGAGACCCAACACATACACATAGTTAAACAATAAAAAATAAATTTATCTTTATACAAGCAAAATTATGCATGAAAATCAACAATTTGAACATATTAATATATAAAGTGACTAATAGCACTTATATTAGATATACAAAAATTTCCATGTATTGGTGTAACACACATACAAATACTTAGTAGGAAAAAAAATCTCGAAACGTGACTTTTTCATGTTTTATTCATGTGTGATCAAACTCTGGGCAAGCAAGACAGAAGATCTCTCTGAAACTAACAGGGATATTATTTTCTCAATATTTAAGAAAACAGGCAATAATGGCAGGAAAAGCATACTGTCAGTGTGAGGTAATTGCAGAGAGGGTTTGGAGAGAAGCTGGTCATGTTATTTGCTCTGACAGGAAGTGTTGAGGGTTACAAGCCCAGCGCTTGGTATAAGAGACTTCATCCTCAGCTAAACATTTATAAAAACATGCTCATAGCACATCAAGAGATGTCTTTCTATAATGACCCTAGATTCAGTCAAGCTGATAAAGGAAACTATGTATCACGAAACTGAAGAAATACATTCAAACTTTTTATGTTGGAATATTTTACATTTAAACAAAATGTATTAATAACTGAGTAAACTAACTTATATAGTTTATATGGACAAAATAATCACCTAATGTTTTTATTTGAAGAATAAATGATCTGTAAGAGTATACAAAATTAGATTTCACTGATCATGTTAAGATTTAATGCAGATTAGTTGTTTTCTACAGGAGCATTTTCCTTGGGTTGCCAACAGCACTAAGAGGATCAAGCTTCCTCCCAGCAATCTGCATTCTAATACTTTTGAGGAAGTTCCAGCTCCCTGAGGAGACTGACACTTCAGAGACTGAATTTGCAGAGATGAAGCTCACAGAAAAAGAAAGCGAGTGCATGGATGTGCCCAGGAGTTCCGAGTATGATAACAACAGAGAACTGAAAACGAGGCTGTAATGAGATTTCTATTGACCTACACAAGTGCATTTGGTTCTTTTAAATTATGGGAAGTACTATGGGAGCTATTTCCTTATGCTTGAGGACCCCCAAAGTTATCTTTAATCTTGATAAAAAATATTTACTGATATTTAAGAAGCATTAGAGTGGCACATAAGATTTTTCCCAGGGAAGACTATGGTAACCCCACCACAATGAACTTCACAGCTGCCTTCATTGTCAAACAGCATTTCCTCTTTTAACTCAGTCAGAGCAAGTGCACCTTTCTTACATATCTGCAAAGAGCCTGTACTTTCATAGCTCTTCATAGAGAAGAGGTTGTATGTCAGTGGCACAGTGATTGTCTAGTATGTGTCAGGCTCTGGGTTCAACATCGAAGTAGAGTAAATCACTGAAAATAAATAAATAATAAATAAATAAATAAAGGCTGAATGCAGTATCAGATGTTTTACAAAGAGCTTTAAGACTTTCCCATGATCAAACACTATTCAATTTCATGGAATTATGCTTTGATGTTATATTTATTTGGAGAAAAATATTTTCATCTTGGTTGTGTTACATTGAAATAATTTGTTTAAATTTATTATTTCTATATGCAAGATATTGTCATACTCCTTGTCTAGTTAGGAGTTCTTAATTCTCTTTTTTATTCTAGATATGATGCTTCTAAAATTAGACTTCTTATTAAATGTCATCTGTTGTTTTCAATCCCCTGTTTCATTACTCATGTCACATATTTGATTACTTAGAGCACTGAAAATTTTAATCATTTTTTTAAAAATCATGAAGCAAAGATCTTTGGAACTTTTTTTAGCATTACAAAGCTGGTCATAAATATCTACATGCGAGAGCAGAATAAAGGAAGGCACAATCTTACAACTCTTTGAGGGAACCAGTCGGTCCATGGGAGTGTTAAGTTTACAGTTTCATTACTTGAACTGAGGCCAATCCACTTCCTTGAAAGAGCGGTTTATGTTCTTCATTCTTTTAGAGGTCTTAGGACATGATCTCTTGGCCCTGTTATTTGGAGCCGTGTCTATGCAGCACATTGGGGAGGTAAATCATAGGAAGGAATTTGTTGGCATCACTTCAACTGGGAATCAAAAAGAGGTGTATATAAGGAACAAAGGGTCTAGTATCACTTCCACATGTTTACCACCAAACTTCCTCTCTCTGTACCTCATGTCTTAATGCTTCCATCTCCTGATGTAGTATATCCTTCTGTATTGTGTGAATATGTTTTATTACCATTGGTTAATAAAGAATCTGATTTGGCCACTAGCCAGACAGAATAGTGCTGGGGGAAATCCAAGATAAAGGAAAAGGAATGTGGAGTCAGGAGCACCCATGGAAGTAAGTTGTGAGGCAAGAAACCAGGAGCCTTATGATAAAATATGAAAAATAGAATGGGTTGATTTAATTTGTAAGAGCTAGTTAATAATAAGCATGAACTAATAAACCAAACAGCTTGAAATTATTATTAAGCCTCAGAGTGGTTATTTTAAAAGAGACTGTAGGACTGGGAAGAATAAGAAACTTAAAGCTACAAATGGTATACCAACATGAGGTGCTCAAATTTCCATAGGGACTGCAAGATGGAGCTGGCCAACAGCTGCCATGAGCTAAGCTATGCAGTGGGTGGTGGGTTTTGGCAATCTCACCCAGGCCTTGGTAAAGAGAGTCTAATCAGTCAAGCACTGTGGGACAGATTTCGCTTTTGCTCATATGGACATAAAAAGGCTGTGGGCTGACTGTAAGCTACCTGATGGCAGCATTGGGAGGAGGTAGCAAAACAGTTGCTGAGAGACATGGATTAAAACAGACTGATACAGTACATCAACCTGAATATCTTAAAAATGTCTTAGCTTTCCTATCCTCCTGCAACCTTTGTGGAACTCTGAAACACAGCTTGTTCCTATACTGAGGGTACTTAAGAAGTGAGTGAACACCCACACGGTGGGAAGCTCCACTCTCTAGGTCCTCCCTAGTGGGACAAAACCCTAGGACCCTCCCCCAACTTCCTTGGTTTTTCTATCCAGCCAGCAGGGAGTTCCCTGCTTCCAGACTGCTCCAAAACACATCCAGCCTACTAGCCACACCCTGCCAACAAACCTGCCTGTCCTCCTGCAACCTAAGTGGAACTCTGAAAAACAGCTTGATCCAATACTGAGGAGACTTAAGAGGTGAGTGAACAGCCACATATTGGAATGCCCCACTCTCTAGATCCTCCCCAGTGCTACAAATCCTCAGGCCACCCCCCAACTTCCTCAGCTTTTCTAGCTAGCCAGCAGGCAGTTTTCTGTAGCTAGGCTCCACCAAAACCCAAACCTATCCACTGAACCCCCCAAAGATACTAGCCACACCTTGCCTAAGAGCTGAGAGCTAGCTATAATACTGAGGGGAACAAGAGCTTACTACAACATTGAGGAGATTAAGAGAGAGCACTGAGAGAGCAAACCAGGAGAGAAGACCATGAGAGCAGGCTTATAGAGACCTCAGAGGCTTTCTATGATAGACACTGACAGTACAGAGTAGACCAAGAAAAACTCCCAAACACTCAGACAGTGACTGCAAAGACTGGACCAAGATGCAAAGACACTGCTGGCCTCATTTGAAGGAAGAGATGGGAAGGCATCATTGCAAGAATTCCTCCAACAGCCTAAAAAGCAACATGGTAACACCAGAACCCAGTGGTCATCAACAGAAAGACTTGACCATCCTAACCCAGAAGAAGAAATGAGTTTAAATGTATTATGAAATGATGGACCTTAATATAGTAAATGAAAACTCCCTTAAAGAAATGGAGAAGACAAACAAAAAATTGGAAGAAATCAATAAATCCTTCCAAGAAATCCAAGAAAACCAAGAAAAAGCAAACAAACAGTTAAAGAAAACATTCAAGGCTTGAAGACTGAAATAGAGGTAATAAAGAAAACACAAACCAAGGAATTCTGGATTGGAAAATCTGGGTAAAAACAGGAACTGCAGAGACAAGTATAACCAACAGAATACAAGATATTGAAGAAAGAATATCAGGGGCTGAAGATACTATAGAGGAAATAGACTCATTGGTCAAAGAAATCATTAAATATAACAAATTCTTAACATAATACTCCAGGAAATCTGGAACACCATGAAAATACCAAAATTAAGAATAATAGGGGTAGATGAAGAAGAACTTCAGCTTAAAGGCACAGAAAATATATTTAACAAAATCATAAAAGAAAACTTTCCCAACCTAAAAAATGATGTCCCTATGAAGGTACAAGAAGCTTACAGAACACTAAATAGACTAGAACAAAAAAATCCCCTTTCCATATAATAATCAAAACAAAAACATACAGAATAAAGAGAGAATATTAAGAGCTGGAAAGGAAAAAGGGCAAGTAACATAGAAAGGTAAACCTATCAGAATTACACCCGACTTCTCAGTGGAAACCATGAAAGCCAGAAGGTCCTGATTAGATGTGCTGAAAAATACTAAGAGACAATGGATGCAAGCCCAGACTATTATATACAGCAATGCTTTCATTCACCATTGATGGAGAAAATAATATATTCCATGACAAAAACAGATTTAAACAAGTATCCACAAACCCAGCCTTACAGAAAGTACTATAAGAAAAACCACAACCCAAGAATGCTAACTGCACCCACAAAAACATAGGCATCTGATAACTCCCTCACTAGCATAATCCAAATAAGGAAACACACAAATGCACTACTGAAAAATATCCAGAATTGACCACCACTGGTCATTAATATTACTTAATATCAATGGACTCAATTCACCTATAAAAAAAGACACAGGCTAAGAGAATGCATATGAAAACAGGATCCAGCCTTTTTGATGTATACAAGAAACATACCTCGACCTCAAAGACAGACACTACTTCAGTTGGTGCGGGAGAATTATTCTGTCAATCATGTATTTTAATAAAATGCTGATTGGCCAGGCAGGAAGTTTAGGTAGGAAAACCAGAAAGGACATAAAGGTGGAAAAAGAGAGAACAGGAGTATTCTGGGAAGCAGGAAGCTCCCACTTGCAGTCCAGCCCAGACCACCGAAGAAACAAGATGTAGCAAGATATGAGCAACCCCGCTGAGAAAGGTACCAAGTCATGTGGCTAACATAGCTAAGAATAATGTGTGATATAAGTTATAAGAGCTAATAAGAAGACTGAGCTAATTGGCTAATCAGTATATAAGTAATGCAGACTCTGTGTGATTTTCTTTGGGGCTTGCCAGCTGTGGGGTACCAGGCCAGACAGAAGCCCCATCAAGCCAGCCCTCATGTTACACTCAGTGTTGCCAGAGGTTTTCTGTCCTGCCCAGTTTTGGCAGTCTTTATGTCCCAAAGAAATCATACAGAGATCTACATTAACTATAAACTTATTGGCCCATTAGCTCCAGCTTCTTATTAACTTTTATAACTTATATTAGCCCATTAGTCTTATCTATATTGGCCACATGGCTCCGTACCTTTTTCAGCTGGTTCATTATATAGAACAGTATGGTTTTTTACAGCAGGCATTGGATTTTTAATTTTGCTGGTGAGACTTGTTCTCCACAGTGACTGGAAATGACTGGACCATGTTTGACATGAGAGGTCTCCCAAAGATATCCATGATGATATCAGGTTGCCTTGTCGTCTTTTGTTTAACTACATTCATTGATCCAATTTAGGCCTTTGCCACTTATTGTACATAGTCTAAAAATTGACGCCTTCTATCTTTGTCATTTCCAATGTAGGCATTACTTCTAGGAATTCCTTGTCTACTATCACTTCTCAGATGTCCTGTTGTACCAAAATTAAAGCATTTGTCATTTTAATGTCTCCTCATAACTTTGGGTATTTCTCCTATCCAAGTCTCAGTATTATAGTCAAATGTCTCAATGTTAATTGTATGCAGGATTCATTCATCCATTATTGCTGATCCTACTTTTAAAGGTACAAGTATCTTTTTGCACTCTATTCTGGAAATTTCAAAAGTCAGAGATTCAATAAGTACTGACCTAGATTCTAGGTCTGTTACTTCTACTCATACAGCCTTATTTCATCTTTGTAAAAAGTAACTAAAGTATTATTTTTGGTTTTGTTTAGCCCTAATATATGATTCAATTAATTTTCCTAGTTCTTGAATCCTGTTCCAAGCATTTAAGACTGCTGTGTGGCATAGGGAAAAGATGTGTTCATTGTAAAAAGCTCAATCCTGTGGGTCAGCATAAGTGACCTCTCCAAGAATTTGATCATGAGAAGCCTGAAATCCTTTTGCTTTTCTCCATTGTTCTAAAATATTTATGTCTTCTCACCAATAGCAATAGCACAGTAGTTGTGGCCCATCTTCCAGGACCACTGAAACTAGTTGAAACCAATCATATTGGGTAGTCTTATTGCCAGAAGCCCATGTCTTTACCATTTTATAACAAATGGTGAATGCAAGTCATAAGATACTACTGCTTGCTTAATTTCTCTTAGAGTGTTCATACCTGAGGGTTTTTAATCTACATTTCTTGGATCCTTTTGGGAAATTAGAACTTGATGGGTTTTCAGAGGTGACTACAGGGTAGGGTGCTAAAAGCCTGGGTAAATAATTTCTGATTCTGACATGTACTAGCAAGACTAAATCCAGTCCTTGTACCTTCTCTCAATGCTCATCAGTTCCTACAATTTTTCTCAATCATTTAAAATCTTTTCACCACTACCTTTTATAAATCCCAAATCCCTTGACCTGTCTATAATTCTAGTGATCTCATTGACTCATATAACCCCGGTCCTCATTCTGCACATGCAATCCCAAGGTATGAAATTTATTTATTAAGGCTAGCTTGTTATTCTTGGATATTATTTGGATAGCATAAAGATTGCCTTCCTGGAAATATACTCTATCTGCTAACCTATCATAACATTTTAACAGATTTCAATTATCAAATTCAACAGTATGAATTCTTTCAAATAATTTCTCAACAACCTTTGACATAGATTGAATTTTGTTTGTCAAATTAATGTTATCCTTTCTAATGGTATTAATTTTTTCAGCTAACTTTTTATTTTTGATAGTATTAATTCTTTCAGCTAGCTGGTCATTGTTAGTCTGTAAAGTCTGTATCATTTCTAAAAGTGCCTCCTTCTTGGCTCTGTTATCAAACCATTTTCTTCAGCATACATTATGAAAATCAAAGCTGAGTCCCAATACCTAATAAATGGATGTATCAGAAAAAAACATGTAAGATTGCAGAATACCATTCATAGTGTAATCAAAAAGATTATTAAACCCTCAGATAATAATATTGTCTGCAATTGTATAGCTTTCAAATGCATTGATTTATTTATTAATCAAATAATGTTACTTCTGTTATGAGATTTCAGTAAATTATTGTAGGTGTAATAATATTTATTGGCCAGCATGTGGCAGCTGCATAGCAGAGAGACATGACCAGTGGTAGAGAGAAATGACCAGCAGTGGTGTGAATAGTACCACTTGGTTCTATGTTGGAGCCTGCTTAAATACTGAAAAATATGCTTTGCTTCACAAATTAAGAGTAAATGAAGCAATCCTGTACATGGAGTCTTTTGGTTGCCAGAATATCAAGGAACCCAGATTATAAGAGCAGGGAACACAAACCACTTTCACTGCAGGGAAAGCAGCAGAGTGGGGAAAGCAGGAGCTAGCCTGAGATACTGACAAATCATTGTTTTGACAAAAAAAAACCTGCATAGTAGGTAAAAACAAGTCAGGAGGGCAGGGGTGGGAGACATCCTAGTCCACTGACCATTTGTGCCTTTTAGAAAGGTCCCAGTAGGAGTGGAATTGGGATTCACATGGTCTGCAGATTACAATGTGGGGTATTACAGCCACATAAAACCTGAAAGAGCTCAGTAAGTAATTCTAAGCATAATAGAACAGAATTAATCATGGCTTCTTGATAGCAGCATTTTCTCAGGTGAGCTCTGTTTGCTAGAGGTAAGCATGTCTCATTTAAGGGAGGCTTCCTGACTCAGCTTTAGCTACAAAAACGTCACAGCTCTTTACACCACAAAACATTTAAATACTGTTTATGAATAGCCAACATCATGCTTCTTGGTGACAGCAGGAATAATGAAACTTCACAGTTGTGACCATAAACTTGGCCCCTGCCAATATCTCTGCCATGAAGCTGAGCTTTCAGAACTCTAAGGAATGGGATGGATCCAGCCATCAAAATCATGGATTTAGTCCTAGCCATATCGCTTAGCAAATTAAAGACTGAAGTGGTCAGAATAAAAGATATACTATGAAGATTAATTCAGATAAAAAAAATCTTTAAATGGTTTACAGTATGTTTAAAAATATATGTAGACTCTGGAAAGAAATGAAAAAGGATAAATTCCTTTAAAAAGAAAGAACAAGCGTAGATTGGTTTGGTGGCATACACCTTTAATGCCAGCACTTAGGAGGCAGAGGCAGGTATCTGTGAGTTCAAGGGCAGCCTGGTCTACAGAGTGAGTTTCAGGACAGCCAAAGATAAACAGAGAATCCCCATCTAAAAAAAAACCCAAAAATTAAAAATAAAAAAGAAATCAAGTTTTAAATAAATCCATGTACAGATGGAAAATATACAGAGAATCTAGATACTGAATGTCATTTTATTGTCCTAGATTGTTTAATGACTGAGGAAGAACAACAACTGGTAATAGATATTTGATTATAAATGCTGCTACATTAATGCTACATATATATTTTGAAAATGCCTTGACTTCAAAATTTAAGCCAAAAGATGTGTTATTTTGGAGAAGAGGCTTTGCTTTTGTATTCACAGGAAATAAGAAGTTGTGCATTTATTCTGGGATAAGAAAAATTAGATTTGATCAAGAAAGACCACCTGAAAAATCTCCAAGAGGAGCAAAAGGCCCAGATGATCCAACATTTAAGATAATCTCTGTTGTTGCTTTCTCTGAGCTCTACATCCAGAAAAACCTCGAGACTGCTGGTTGAGATGATCAAGCCTCACAGAATATTCTGTTGCTAGGATAGGGCTCCTTGTTCATCCCAGCCACCCAGAACAGAAATAATCACACAGAAACTATATTAATTAAAACACTTCTTGGCCCATTAGCTCTAATTTCTTATTGGCTAACTCTTATATCTTAGTTTAACCCTTTTCTATTAATTTGTGTATCGCTATGTGACAGTGGCTTACTGGCTAAATTTTGGCAGCATGTCTTACTCTGGTAGTGGATCCATGGTGTCTCCCTGGCTCTGCCTTCTTCCTCCCAGAATTCAGTTCCATCTTTCTGCCTACATAAGTTCTTACCTAACAACAGGCCAGAAAACTTTCTTTATTCATTAACCAATGAAAGAAACACATAGACAGAAGAACCTCCCACACTATTTACCATTTTCTGTTTAAACAAAAAGGAAGGCTTTAACATAGTAAAATTACATATAACAAAACAATAATCAAGCAAGAATTGCAGTTACTGTATTTATATCTACTTTATCTTTTATCATAACTAAGGAAAACTATAATAATAACTATAACTTCTTCAACTGCATCAAAGATTCCAGAAGAATATAATATTACCTAAGTAAACAGGAAGTGCATAATAAACAACTTCTAAAACTCTAGAATTGACAGAGACATCTTGCTACGTTGACAGTCACCCAACGTTCTTCTGTACCATTGTGGCATCCATCTTTAGCCAACAGGTCCATAGTATCTAGTAGACTTTTCCATGAGGCAGGAAATTTCAAAGACAGTTCCACCCATATTGGCAGTTTGTTAGTCATTTTTTCTGTGTCCTGCAGAATATTTGGCAGACTCTTTCATGAAGCAGGAATTTCAAAGTATCATCTCACCTTTAGGCAAGTTCAGCAGTCACTGCTCTGTGGGTCCTGTATGCAACCGTTCAGGCAAGAGCAGTTTCTTGCACAAATGATTAACAAACTCCATGAGGAGCCTCTTAGATGCTCATATTCCTCTTGAAGTAGAATGGTGCTACCAGGAGCAGATGTATCTCATTATCATGAAAAGTCCTAAATTCTTAAACATTTTAAGTGCCATATTCTGAAGGTCTCTGAAAGATTTGAAAAATCCCTATCCATCTGGAATACTTCTCTGTATATCTAGAAAATCTAACATGACAACAAACTTGACTATTATATAGATGATTATCTATTAATCTATATTTGTTAATTATACATTACGTTTTAAATAAACTACACAATCACAATACCTTAATCAAGAGCAGAATATACTTATAACAAAATTGACCTTAAATTTGTATCAATAAACCAAGACCCATACCAATGCAAATTATTCATGTCTATATCATATTCCCCTTTTGAATGTGAACAAATATTTACAAACAATATTTAGGAATATGGGCATAGAATTGTTGATACTGCTTCCTGCTGTTTGGGGTTGCTGTTAATCATGTCGTTTGCAGTGTATTCTGTATGCTAGGTTCAACTGTCAGCAATTGGGTGAAATGATTTTTTTAGGATGTTTCCAGCAACCTTTCAGGAGTCTTTTTCCATGAAACAATATTGGTGCTCAACATTCTTTTGGGAATAGATGGATGTTTCCAGGAGCAATTGTGTCTCACTACCATGAAACTGAGTTAGATTAAAGGCCATTTTCTACAGCTCTTTGAAGAGATTGAAGATTATCTATCTATACTGAATATAATCTCTATGTATCTAAAGAACCTGATTAGTCTAATTATAAATGAGAAACTTAGATGACTATTGATCTATATAATTCTCAATACCTATCTAACTTAAAGACTAAGACAATAAACAACTATGCAATAAATGAGGACAATATGACCTCCAAATATAAACAATGTACAAATAGACAATGCAATATGGTAAATATATATCAATACATAAACAATATATAACTATCTTAATCAGAGGTAGAAATGAATACAATTTGTGTGTTGTTATTTCAGGGTATAAGCTAGTTAACCTCAAGTGCTTCTTAAAACCTTAAGTGTTTCATTGCTAGGTTAAATATATTGGTACCTGCCTGCCCTGTCCAGTCCAGCAATGGTGGAGCTTCTTTTGCCTCTGAGCTTCTTGTGCCTCTGAGCTGCACGCACTGCCCCACTTCCAGGCACACAGTGAGTCCACATTGCCATCAAGCAAGCTGGAGCACTATGCTCACAAACCCCATTTAAATGTTCTGTAGCTGGATCTCCTGCCTGTAAGACACAGAGATTGTCCTGGCAGCCTGGCCTAAAAAGCTAGAATTTTAAAATGGCCACAGATTTTTTTCTGCTATGGCTGGATCAGGAAAGTCTCTCTCAAAGGAGCTGCAGCACACAGCCAGCAAAGAGCAAGAAGCTGTGTTAAACTCTATATTTTTTGTGTCTAGAATGAAGCTCTCTTGGGTTTTTAAATGGATTTAGTCCATCACATTGATGCCAATTGTTGCCAGAAGACGGCTGCTTGTTCTTCCTGGCCATCCAGAACCAAAATAATCAAACAAAAACTATATTAATTAAAATACTGCTTGGCCTATTAGCTCTAACTTCTTATTGGCCAACTTTTACACCTTAGTTTAACCCATTTCTATTAATCTGTGTATCATCACGCGGTAGTGGCTTACCAGCTAGATTTTAGCAGCATGTCTTACTCTGGTGGTGGATCCATGGTATCTCCCTGGCTCTGTCTTCTTTCTCCCAGAATTTAGTTGTGTCTTCCCACCTACCTAAGTTCTGCCCTATCAACAGGCCAGGATGCTTTCTTTATTCATTAACCAATGAAACAACATATAGACAGAAGAACCTCCAACACCAATATTTCAATCGAAACTTGACCATAATCCTAAATTAGAACCCCAACCAGCAGGAAGTAGCCTAGAAAACTATGCTCACATTCTCCCCCAAAATGGATAATGGATGTTTGTCTTTGTTTAGAGTGTTGGTTACAAGTTTTTATGGATAATAGTCAAGAAAAAAGCTAAACAAAGAAGATTAGTTTCAGAGTTCTTGTTTAAAAAAAAAAAGGCAAGGACTGTGGGACAATGGCCTTGTACCCTGTAAAGATTTGTCACTTGTTTTAGTTTAATGAAACATTGATTTTCCAGTAGCCAGGCAGGAAGTATAGGTGGGATGACCAGACTAGAAGAATTCTAAGATGTTGAAAATCTCAATTTACAGTCGTCATCCAGACCCAGAGAAAGCAAGATGAGAATGCCTCACTGTGAAGAGGTACCAAGCCACATGACAAATACAAATAAGAATTGTGGTCTAATATAAGAGTTAATTAATAAAAAGCCATGTGTGTATAGTGATTTTAGAGGCCAGAAGACTGGGTTAGATAATCCCTGGAACTGGAGTTAAGGGCTGTTATGAATTGTCACATTGGTAACTGAACATGTGTCCTCTGCAAGCACAGGTAAGCTCTTAAGCACTAACTCATCCTTTTAGTTCCTACCTTTCCTTTCTTTGACACAGCCACTACATATTACTAGGCATATGAACCATTAAAGAAATGCATATATGTAACATCTCTTACTAAAAGATGAAAGAGGTAAACAGCAAACTATCCATGTGTGCTTCTAGAAAGTATGTTGAGTAGCTGTGGGGACATAAGAATCTCCATTTTTCTACTAAATGGAAGGGCAGTGCTTTATTGAACTCAATCTAGCTGAAGTTCTGGATAAATGCAAATAGCAAAACATGACCAAAAAAATAAACAGTTAAAACAATATCAAGCAATAAGTTAAAATATATTTTTCCTTTGCTATATTCAAGTGAACACAGAAGCAAGCAGTCAGAGGGCAAAGTTCGCAGAGGGAATAAACAGAATCAAATGCCAAGGCAATGACAAATACTGATAAGTCCTGTCCTTGGCAAATAATTGTTTAAAAACGTGGCAAAAAATCAGGCACAAGTTCAGGTTTGCTTCAATGAACTCAGAGAGGTAACATACTTCTTGGTAGATGTGGCAATAATAATTCAGCCCTGTTTTATATTTCCATCAAATGTATTGATGATAAGGCAGATATTGAAGTAACCCAAGTCTTTAAAAGTTACACAAATTTGATAATAAATAAGAAATAATTTTTGTAATGCAGAAAAGACTATTTTAGTGTAGATTGGTATGAATGAAGATAAATAAGAAAAACACGATAACAGTCATGTCCATGAGGACCAAAGAATATAAATATTTTAAGGTGCATTGTCTAAGAATTTGACTCTTCCCCAGCATTTTACTCTTTTCTGTAGAATTGACATCTTAATCCTGTTTTAAACTGTTTATAAGTAACTAAATGTGTACTTTTTAGTGTGTTATACCTTTCTTTTAAAAATTTATTCAATTTATTGTATTTGATGGCACTGATATGTACAATGTGTGGTATGCAGTGTGTGTTACATGGTGTGTAATGCATAGAGCAAATGAGTATGTGTGTGTATGTGTGTGTGTGTGTGTGTGTGTGTGTGTGTGTGTGTGTGTGCATGTGTGCTGGGGGGCAACTATTTGAAGTGAATTCTCTCCTGTCACCTTTATGTGAATTCTGGGGATCAAACTCGGATCATAATCCCATATTCTGTCATTCTTAGGTTATTTTTGCTTTTTTAAACTGATAAGATAATTCGCTCTTACATATTATTTAAAATCTGAACTAAAGTGTCAAATGATATAAGCATTCAAACACATATTGTCTATGATAATCCTGTCTGTCAGGAGGTAAATGTTTTATACTTTGAGAGGACTGTGAACTGCACAGGAGTATACATTGGACCCCATACCTAAAAATTTATATTTTATTATCTGAATAATATATTGCCTGAGTAAACTGGAAGTACAGTACACACCACTTCTGAAACCATAGAAATAACAGAGGCATCTGGTTGCATGAGGAGTCACCCAAGTTTCCTTTGCAATATTGGGACATTCATCTTTGTTATACAGGCCTAGCATATTTGCCAGGCTTTTCTATGAAGCAGACATTTTGAAAAACTATCCTACCTTTTTTGAAAAAGCTCCATTATCTTTTTACTTTGTTTCCTACTTATCCAGTTTGGATTGAATACTGTTATTAACCTAGGCAAGGACAGTTTTTTGCACAAAGCATAGTTTTGTCACCATTAAAGAAAACTCCATTTTAGTGGGAGGAGCTGCTTGGTTGTCTCAGCCACCCAGAACTGAAATAATCACACAGAAATTGTATTAATTAAATCACGGCTTGGCCCAATAGCTGTAACTTCTTATTGGCTAACTCTTGCATCTTAATTTAATTCATTTCTATTAATCTGTGTATTGCCACATGGCTGTGGCTTACCAGCTAAAGTTTTGGCATGTTTGACTCTGGTGGCAGCTCCATGGCATCCCTCTGACTCTGCCCTTCTTTCTCCTAGCATTTTGTTATTTTTTCCTGCCTGCCTAAGTTCTGTCTTGCTATAGGTCCAAAGAAGTTTTTTATTCATTAATGGTAATCAAGCACATAGAGGGGACTACCACATCACTCCACATAGAGATTTTTGATACACATCATCCTTTCATGAAGTAGATTGGTACTTCCAGGAGAAGACACTTCTAACTGTCCTGAAAAGCCTTAGGGTCTTAAATATTTTAAATACCCTATCTGCAGGCTTCTGAATCATTAGAAGATCATATATCTATCAAAATATAGCTGTTTAATCTAGAAAACATACCTAATATTACAACAAGTTTGATTATTACAGATGACTTATTAATAATTTGAATTTCTTAATTATATAATATATTTTTAAAATGAATGAGTTACATAAGCATAATACCCCCATCTGATGTGTGTTCTTGGAAGAGCAACAAGGGCTCTTAACAAACCATCTCTCAGCCCCATCATGTTCTCTGTAAATAGTCAAAAGTCTCCCTCTTCACAAACAAATAAAACCAAGAAACTGGTCATTATCCAAAGAAACTACAGATAATAACCTAAACACAGTGTCAAAGATTAAAATTGTTCTTAGAATAATAGTTTAAAAAAACTATAAAGGAGCCTTTGTGATGGCTCTGTGGGTAAAAGTCAATTACTACCAAGGACTACTACAATATTGGTGTTTACATGGTTACTATTATTGTAATCAAACCACCAATGCTGTCAATTCCTTTTGACCTATAAGCCCTTCTTAAATCTTGCCATTCCAAATGAGCTAGATGCACTGAATCCACTGGTTAATTTTTTGCTTTCAACTTCATGCCCCTGAGGTCATTCAAGGTAGAGGCTTGTGGCTTGTTGTTTCAGAATAGCTTCCAAAGGAATAGAGAATTTGTATTTTAGACCTGGAATATGTGGTGATGATGCTTTGAGATGAGACTGTTGCTTCAGCTGATCGAATATCTTGTAATTAAACATGAGGAAAGACTTCACAAATGCAAAATTAATCAACAGTACTCTTATACACATCATGCATTCATGATATGCAATGCATTTATCATATGAACTCAGATGCATTAGAGTCTATACTTATGTTAACAGCAGAGAAAATAATCACCAGGAATATCTGAGTAAAAATGCCCCCCAAAATTAGTAATGTATTAGGGAATCTCAAAACTGTGGAAATTGCAAAATGGAGAGGGACCGAGATATTTGTCCCCAGTGTGATCCACAGTGGAGCTCTGTAGGCTGGGTACCCTTGGGAATGATGTTCTAGCAACAGAACATATTTTCCAGAAGAAAAGAAGCTCTGGTGATGTGTTTTACAATATAGCACATGAGCCTATGCTTCAAGAAGCTCTAAGATAGGAAGCTGTGGCAACTGCTTAGAGAGCAGTCTCTTTGCCCTGAAAGCATAAGGATCTGAGTTCAGATCCCCAGAACCCAAGTATAGCTGGATGAGTCTGAAATTCTAGTGTTCCCACAGAGAGATGGGAGGCAGAGCCATAAGAAACTTGGAAAGCTCACAAACCAGTTAACCTCAGAATGGAGCTGCAAAGAGAAGAATCCCTGTCTCAATCAAGCGACATGTGAAGAACAATACCTGAAGTTATCCTCTGTCCTTCATGTGTGTACCTGTATAAATGGGTGTGTGCATTTGCATGTGTACATATTTGTGTGCTAACACACACAAATGCATGCTCTCATGCATACACACATGCACATACATTCATGCATGTACACATACCACACATACATGTACAAACAAATAAACATATGCTCATATACACATACACATGTGCACACATGTGCACACACATACATACATGCAACCAAAAATGAAGAAAAGACATTAGTATTAAAGCCACATGAATATTATTAATCAAATTACAGCCAGTACTTGGTATTTTGGCATCCCTTGCTAGAGTTCCAGTAGTTTGATTTCTACTTGATGTGGATGCTAGGGTCTAATGTACATTCCTCTAGCCAAGCAGCAAGTGCTACTAAGTATTACCTCTAGCTCCTCTACAATTTTTTACTGGAAAAACTCAAATAATACAGAAACACTGTAGAAATTAACAATGGAGAATTAAAGCAACATCCTTTGTAAATCCATTCAGAAGATTCAGGTTTAGATTTTACACAGAGACACATATATTTGAGAAAGGGTAAATATTGACTTTACCACTTATGACATATAAGGACATAAATGATCTTAGACAGCTGTTTGACTCCTCTGTACTTTTAAAGTTGGGCTAACAGTACTCATGCCACAGGGCTTTATGAGAATTGAATAGCATACTGATGTGGCAAGTTTTCCTGAGCGATGTTTAAATATGTGAAGAGTATTAGAGGTGAATATTTATTATTTATTATCTGTAATTTCCCATGGTATCCATGTTTATCAGGATAATCGATTATCTAAATGAAATCAGATCTGCATCTTCTAATGTAGAAACAGATCTTCAGGAACTTTTAAACTTTTAAACTTTACTTATGTGTTGTCACTCAACTGAAAAACAGTCTTATGGGCTAGGTAGTGTTGGCATAAGCCTTTAATCCCAGCACTTGGGAGACAGATGCAGGCAGGTATCTGTGAGTTTGAGGCTGGCCTGTTCTACATAGTGAGATCCAAGACAGCAAAAGATACACAGAGAAATTTGTTGTAGTAAGGCCACTTGTTTGTTTCACAGCTGCCCAGGCTCCCAAAATAATCACAGTGAAACTGTATTGATTAAATGGCTGCTGTTTAGCTCTAACTTATCGTTGGCTAGCTTTTACATATTGATTTAACCTATTTCCATTATTTTATATTTTATCAAGGAGTTCATGGCCTAATGGCAAGTATGTCTGGCACATATGTCTCCAGCAGCAGCTTTTTGGCTTCTCTCTACTCCACCTTCCTTCTCCCAGCATTCTGTTTAATTTTCCCTGCCTTCCTCTTTTCTATCATATCAGACCAACCAGTTTTTTTTTTTATTAACCAATGGTATTCTCAGCATACAAAAGGGAATTCCACATCACCTACCCTTTCCTATTCAAACAAAAGCAGAATTGCCTTCTGTATGTTGTGAATACCACTGGTTAATAAAGAAACTGCCTTGGCCTGTGATAGGGCAAAAGAATAGATCTAGGTGAGAAAAACTAAACTGAATGATGGGAGAAGGAAGGCAGACTAGAGAGAAGCCATGCAGCCCCACTGGACACAGATGTTGGCACTTTACCCAGTAAGCCATAGCCTCATGGAAATACATAGATTACTAGAAATGGGTTAAATTAAGATGTTAGAGTTAGCAAATAAGAAGCTCAAACTAATGGTCCAAGCAGTGATTTTAAAAATATAGTTTCTGTGTGATTATTTTGGTTTCGGGCAGTTGGAAACAAATAAGCAGTCTACTACAACAAATTGGAACTTCAATGTGATCAACTATATACATGTAAAACCTGAGAAAGCTTGAAAAGGAACCCTAGACACACACAAAAGCAAAGTTTAGCTGTATTTTTTTCAGCTGGTGGCATGCTGCAACTCCTTTAAGAGAGGTTGTCCTGATTCACTGGTAGTAGCAAAAAATTAAATGCATGGTTTCAAAACAGCAGCTTCCTGGTCCACCAGCAGGAATGGCTCTGGCTCTTTGGGAGGTTTGGCTATGGAGCACTTGAATGGGATTTGTGGACACAGGTGCTTGTATGCCTGCTTAGGAGGAAAGTAGCTGAGACCATGCCTGCAGCTTAGCACCCCTTGCCTGGGAAGGTGGTGGGATCAGGACTGCTAGCAGTACACAGGAAAGAGCATGGTGGAATCATGCTGCCATACACAGAGATAGTTCCAGGGTGTGCAATGCTCTGCATAGCATATTTAGTGATTACTTAGATTTTTTTAAAAAGGGTTTATGTGCTGCATGATCATTCTCAGAGTTAAAGTGCTAATTGCAGCTAATACCTGGTGGTCCCAGAGCTGGCAGTATTGGTACCTCCACCATTTTGAAAGTGGAGAGAGGTGAAGTCAGCACCAAGGGCCACTGCAACCAAGCTGCTTACCATTTTAGAAGCTCTTTAGGACAGAAAAGGATTACAGACACAAAATAGGACAGATTCAAAAATAAAAGAACTCTAAACAAGATAAAAATGTGTTTAAGAAATGTTTGTAGGCTTGGGACAAAGAAGAAAAAGAGTATAGAGCGTTATAAAAGGAAGTAAATGGTTTATAAAAAGTAAAACAAAGTTTTTAAAGAGACAGAGTACACGCAATCATAGGTTAAAAGAGTAAAGATAATAAAATAAATATTAAATAGTAATACAGTAAAAAATAATAAGCCATATAAAGATGGAAAGTTCACAGAGAACCTGGATTATGTATATTATTTTCTTTGAATTTTTTTTGACTGTGAAGGAGCAAAGTAACCAACGTATATATTTTAAAGTTATCTTGTCTACAAAATTTGGGTATAAGGATATGTTTCTTTCGAAAAGAACAAAGGATGAGAACCTGTGGAATCCTTCCAGACTAATGTTGTTTGATGGACCAAGAGCCCTTTAAAGGTCACCGTGAACATCCCCAAAAATATCTTGGCCCAAACAAAAGCAGTAAGCAGTTTGGAGAGAACTACGCCTAAATGCCCTAAATGATTGCTTATAAATTTTTACACTTAAAGGGGGATATGGTATAAAGATTTGCATTGGTATGAATTTTGGTTTATTGATACAAATTTAAGGTAAATTTTGTTATATTGTGTGTATATATATTTCTGCTCTTGATTAAGGGATTGTGTTTGTGCAGCTAATTTCAAAATGTTTAATTGGGAAATACAGGTTAGTAGATAACCATCTATAATAGTCAATCTTGTATTCATGTTAATTAAATTTTCTAAATGTACAGAGATGTATTTCAGCTAGATAGATATTCTTCAAACCTTTCAAAGACAATAGAATTTGGCATTTAAACTGTTTTAAGAATTTAAGACTTATCATGACAATAAGACACATCTGTTCCTGGCAACACCAATTACTTCAAGAGGAAGATGGGCATCAAAGATGCTCCTTATGAAGCTTGCTAACCATTTGGGCAAGAAACTGCTCGTCTGGACTACTTAACTAGACATGAAGAACCCATAGAGAAATGACAGCTGAACCTAAAGGTGAGATGAAAGAGTCTGCCAGACATTCTTCAGGATACAGGAGAAAGTGGCTACCAATATAGACAAAACTGTCTTTAAAGTTTGATGCTTCAAGGAAACATCTGCTAGATGCTATGGGCCTGTAGGCTGAAGATGAATAGACCAATGGTACAGAGGAACTTTGGGTGACTGTCCAGGCAGCGAGATGTCGTTATCAATTCTAGAGTCTAGAGTTTTGGAAGTTGCTTACAAAGCACTTCGTGCTTACTTAGGTAATATTATGTCCTTCTGGAATCTTTGATGGAGTTGAAGAATAGATATAGTTTTCCTTAGTCATATGAAAAGATAAAATAGATATAAATATTGTAAATATAATTCTTGTTTGATAACTCTTTTGATATATGTAATTTTACTATGTTAAAGTTATAACCTTCCTTTTTATTTCAACAGAAAAGGGGAGGTGAGGTGGGATTCCCCTCTGTATGCTGTGAATACAATTGGTTAATAAAGAAACTGTCTTGGCCCATGATAGAGCAAAAGAATAGAGCTAGATTCAAAGCTGGGAGAAGGAAGGCAGAGTAAAGAGAAGCCATGTAGTTCCACTGGACCCAGACTCTGGAAACTTACCTGGTAAATCACAGCCTCATGGCAATACACAGATTACTAGAAATGGGTGAAATTAAGTTATGAGTTAGCTAATAAGAAGCTAGAGCTAATGTACCAAGCATTGATTTAATTAATATGGTTTCCGTGTGGTTATTTTGGGACTGATCAGCTGGGAATGAGCAAACCTCCTTCTATTATAGAAACCCTGCCTCAAAAAAACCCACAAAAATAAAAATAGCATAAGAAAAAAGCCACATAAAGATGGAAAATACACAGAGAGTCTGGATATGTATGTTATTATGTTGTCTCTGAATTGTCTGACTGCTGAGGAAAGCGTAATAGCAGCGAAAAGATATATGATTATAAATATTGCTATATTAACACAGCCTATATATTTTCAAAATACCTTGACTTCAAAATTTAAGTCAAAAGATATGTTAGTTTGGAGATGAGGTTTTGCTTTTGTTTATACAGGAAACGAGAGGCTGAGGATTCATTCTGGGTTTTAAAAAAACAAGAATTGATCAAGGAAGACCCCTTGAAAAATCTCTAATGGGAGTGGGTGACCCAGATGATGCAATGTTTCAGAGCACCTCTGTTACAGTTTCCTCTGAGTTCTACATAGTACAGCCTCAAGACTATTAGCTAAGATCATCCAGCCTCACAGAATACTCCAGTCAGTACAGGACCATAATCCTAATTTTTCGGAGGCCCCATAAGATTATCACTGCCACCAATCAGAAGGAAATGACCTAGAAAACTATACCCACATTCCTCAAAGATGGATTATGGAAGTTTGTTTTTATTTGGGTTGTTGGTTACAAGTTGTTCTGGATAATGGTCAGAACAATAGCTAGGGAAAGGAGAGTAGATACAGGTTTTTGTTTGGAAAAGAAAAAAGAAGAAATGCTGTAGGAATAATGCTTCTGTACACTGTAAAGATTTGTCACAGTGCTGAGGAGTTCCATCCTTCTGGGTGAGTGTGTGGCATCCCCAGGGCAGACTGTCCCAGAAGGAAGCATAGCCCCCCCCTCCAGATCCTGCTGCAGGGGCTTCCTTGTTACACATGACCCTGCCTCCCCCAAGCCTGCCCTACGCAAGGTCCTTTGCCCAGGAACAGTTTCTGCTCCTGCACTAAGGCTATCCACCCAGAGGGGTGAATGTCTGCTGGCCAGTCAGGACGGAAGGTCCCCACAAGGGAGTGCAGGGCACCTTCAGCTTCAGCTGCAGAGTCTTCTGTGTTACGCTTGACCCTGCCCTCACCCCGTATTTGCCCTTTTGTCTTCAGGGTCCTTGGATTACCAGAAGACCATATTTCTGTGGTGAGGAGTTCCATCCAGACAGGTACAGTTCCTGCTCCTGCACTGAGGAGATCCACCCAGAGAATCAGTCACAGCAAAGATTGGACCAAGATGCCAAGACTCTCCTGGCTGCATTTGAGGGCAAAGGTGTTAATGAAAGAATTTCTCCAACAACTTGAAAGGCAATATGACATCACCAGAATCCAGGGATCATGCAACAAGAAGAGTTGAACACCCTACTCCAGAAGAAATAGAAGAAATCTATTTTAAATGCAACATTATGAAAATAATAGAGGACCTTAAACAGGACATGAAAAAAATGCCATAAAGAAATGGAGATGACAAACAAAAAGGTAGAAGAAATGAATAAGTCTCTCAAAGATACCCAAGAAAACCAAGAAAAAGCAATCAAACAGGTAAAGGAAACAGTTCAAGACTTGAAAAATGAAAAGGAGGTAATGAAGAAAACACAAACTTAGGGAAAGCTGGATATGGAAAATCTGGGTAAATGAACAGAAACTACAGAGACAAGTATTACCAACTGAATACAAGAGATAGAAGAAAGAATCTCAGACACTAAAGATATTATAAAGGAAATAAACTCACTGATTAAAGAACAAAACAAGCCGGGCGGTGGTGGTGCATGCCTTTAATCCCAGCACTCGGGAGGCAGAGGCAGGCGGATTTCTGTAAGTTCGAGACCAGCCTGGTCTACAAGAGCTAGCTCCAGGACAGGCTCTAAAGCTGCAGAGAAACCCTGTCTCGACAAAAAAAAAAAGAACAAAACAAATCCAACAAATTCTTAACACAAAACATCCCGGAAATCTGGGACACAATGAAAAGACCAAACCTAAGAATAATAGGGGTAGAAGAAGGAGAAGAATTACAGCTCAAAGGCCCAGAAAATATATTCAACAAAATTATAGAAGAAAACTTTCCCAACCTAAAGAAGGATATTCCTATGAAGGTACAAGAAGCATACAGAACACCAAACAGACTGGATCAAAAAAAAAAGCATCCCCTCACCATATCATAATCAAAATACAAAACATACAGAATAAAGAACAGATATTAAGAGCTGCAAGGTAAAAAAGGTCAAGTAACATAATAAAGGGAAACCTATCAGAATTACACCTGACTTCTCAATGGAAACCATGAAAGCCAGAAGATCTTGGATAGATGTGCTGCAGATACTAAGAGATCATGGATGCAAGCCCAGACTACTATACCCAGCAAAGCTTGCATTCACCATCGATGGAGAAAGCAAGATATTCCAGGACAAAAACAGATTTAAACAATATGTAGCCACAAACCCAGCCTTACAGAAAATACTAGAAGGAAAATCACAAACCAAAGAAGCCAACAACACCCATAATAACACAAGCATCTGACAACCCTCCACCAGCACAACTCAAAGAAGGGAAACACCCAAACACTACTACCAGAAAAAATAACAGGAGTTAACAATCACTGGTCATTAATATCACTTAATATCAATGGACTCAATTCACCTATAAAAAGGCACAGGTTAAGAGAATGGATATGAAATCAAGATCCAGCATTCTGCTGTTTACAAGAGACACGCCACAAACTCAAATTAAGACACTACCTTAGAGTAAAAGGGTTGGGAAAAGATTTTCCAATCAAATGGACCAAAGAAACAAGTGGGTGTGGCTATACTAATATCAAACAAAATTGATTTCAAACTAAAATCAATCAGAAGAGATGGAGATGGACACTTTATACTCATAACAGGAACAATTTATCAGGGGAAAGTATTAATCTGGAATATCTATGCCCCTAATATAAAAGCACCCACATATGAAAAAAAAAAGACAAACATTACTAGAACTCAAAGCATACATCAAACCCCACACTCTAATAGTGAGGGATTTCAACACCTTTCTCGCCAATGGACATGTCAACCAGACAGAAACTTAACAGAGAAATAAGAGAACTAACAGATGTATTGAACCAAATGGTCTTAACAGATATCTATAGATCATTCCACCCAAACAGAAAAGAATATACCTTCTTCTCAGCATCTCAGAGAACCTTCTCAACAATTGATCACATAATTGGTAACAAAGCAAACATCCATAGATACAAAGAAATTGTAGTAACCACCTGTGTACTATTGGATAACCATGGAATAAAATTAGAATTCAACAACAATTCTAGCCCCAGAAAGCCTACAAACTCATGGAAACTGAATAGTCAACTACTGAACCACTCCTGGGTCAAGGAAGAAATAAAGAAGAAAATTAAAGTCTTCTTTGAATTCAATGAAAATAAAGACACATCATACCGAAACCTATGGGACACTATGAAACCAGTGCTAAGAGGAAAGTTCATAGCTCTAAGTGCACACACAAAGAAATCAGTGAAAGCTCACATTAGAGACTCAACAGCACACCTGAAAGCTCTAGAAAAAAAAAAGAAGCACATTCACCCAGGAGGAGTAGAAAACTGGAAATAATCAAACTGAGGGCTGAAATGAACAAAATAGAAACACAGAAAACTATTCAAAGAATCAATGAAACAAAAAGCTGGTTCCTCCTCACAACTGCACAACCCACAGGGCTCCCTCCACATTCCACTCCCCTCCCCACCTGCCCTGACTGATTGCCTGGCCGTAGCTGTTACAGGACATACAGACTCTCATTCTTGGTTTATTTAACTTGTCAGCTTCCTCAATGCTTTTTTTATTATTATTAAAAATTTCTGCCTCCCCTTCTTATTTCCCTCCCCCCTTTCCAGTCCAAGGAGCAGTCAGGGTTCCATGCCCTGTGGGAAGTCCAAAGTCCAACCCACTCCATCTAGGTCCAGGAAGGTGCACATCTAAACAGACTAGGCTCCCCAAAAGCCAGTACATGCGGTAGGATCAAAACCCAGTGCTATTGTTCTTGGCTTCTCAGTCAGCCTTCATTGTATGCCACGTTCACAGGTTTGATCTCATGCTTTTTTAGTCCCAGTTGAGCTGGCCTTGGTGAGCTCCCATTAGACCAGCCACCGCAGTCTCAGTGGGTAGGCGCACTCCTCTCGGTCCTGACCTCCTTGCCTGGATGTCCAAGGAAGCCTAGAGAGCTTCTAGGAGGCCTCCCTCCAAACTGGGCTGAGGGGGCAATGCAGACTGAGGAAAGGAGTCAGTACAGGAGGAATGGGAGGAGATCCAGGGTAGGTGAGGAGGGTGGTTAGCTGCCCTCTTGTGTAGTAACTTCTGCATTCAAAGGGTGTGAGTACAGGTGACCTTTGAACTCCCTCTGATGCTAGGCTTGAAGGAAGTTGTCTCATCAGGGAGAAGAAGCTAAGAATTGGGACTAGAGGAAATAGATAATGCTACTGTCTTTGAAATTAGTAATTTTAAGAAATATAGTTTTCAACACATAAGTAAAGTGAGAGTTAAACTTGTGTTTTAAACAAAAAAAGTAGGTTCCTGGAGAAAATCAACAAGATTGACAAACCCTTATTCAACTAATCAAACAGCAGAGAGACAACACACAAATTAACTAGTTCATTAATGAAAAGGGGGACATAACCACAGACACAGAGGAAATTCAGAGAATCATTAGATCTTACTACAAAAGCCTGTATGCCACAAAATTGGAAAATGTGAAAGAAATGGACACTTTTTAAGATAAGTACCATGTACCAAAATTAAATCGAGACCAGGTGAACAGTTTAAATAGACCTGTAAGTCATGAGGAATTAAAAGCTGTCATCAGAGACCACCAAAAAGAAAAAGCCCTGGACCAGATGGTTTCAATGCAGAGTTCTACCAGAACTTCCAAGAAGAGCTAATACCTATACTCCTTAATGTGTTTCACAAAATAGAAACATGAGTCATTGCCAAACTCCTTTTATGAAGCTCCAGTCACCCTGATACAAAAACCACACAAAGACTTAGCCAAAAAGAGAATTACAGACCAATCTCACTCATGAACATTGATGCAAAAATTCTCAAGAAAATACTGGCAAACAGAAACCAAGAACACATCTAAAAAATTACACATTATGATCAAGTAGGCTTCATCCCAGAGAGGCAGGGCTGGTTCAACATATGAAAATCTATCAATGTAATCCATCATATAAATAAGCTGAAGGAAAAAACCATATGATCATTTCATTAGATGCGGAAAAAGCATTTGACAAAATTCAACACCCTTTATGGTAATGGTCTTGGAGAGATTAGAGATACAAGGTTCATTCCTAAATATAATAAAAGAAATATACAGCAAGCTGACAGCTAACATCAAATTAAAGGGAGAGAAACTCAAAGCCATTCAACTAAAATCAGGAACAAGACAAGGCTGTCCACTCTCTCCATACCTCTTCAATATAGTGCTTGAAGTTCTAGCAATAGCAATAAGACAGCATAAGGAGATCAAGGGGATTCGAATTGGAAATGAAGAAGTCAAACTTTCGTTATTTGCAGATGACATTAGAGTGTACATAAGCGACCCCAAAAAACTCTACCAAAGAACTCCTACAGCTGATAAACACCTTTAATAATGTGGCAGGATACAAGATCGACTCCAAAAAATCAGTTGCCCTCCTATACACAAAGAATAAAGAAGCAGAGAGGGAAATCAGAGAAACCTCACCTTTCCCAATAGCCACAAATAGCATAAAGTATCTTGGGGTAACTCTAACCAAGGAAGTGAAAGATCTATTTGACTAGAACTTTAAGTCTTTGAAGAAAGAAATTGATGAGGATACCAGAAAATGGAAGGATCTCCCATGTTCTTGGATTGGGATCAACATAGAAAAAATGGCAATTCTACCAAAGGCAATCTATAGATTCAATGCAATCCCCATCAAAATCCCAACAAAATTCTTCACAGACATTGAGAGAACAATAATCAACTTTATATGGAAAAATAAGAAACCCAGGACAGCCAAAATAATTCTATATAATAAAAGTACTTTCAGAGGCATTACCATCCCTGACTGCAAACTCTATTACAGAGCTATAGTAATGAAAACAGCTTGGTATTGGCACAAAAACAGAGATGTTGATCAATGGAATTGAATCAAAGACCCAGATATTAATCCACAAACCTATGAAAACCTGATTTTTGACAAAGGATCTAAAATTATACAATGGAAGAAAGAAAGCATCTTTAACAAATGGTGCTGGCATAACTGGATGCCAACTGTAGAAGAATCAAGATAGATCCATATCTATTATCATGCACAAAACTCAAGTCCAAATGGATTAAAGATGTCAATATTAATATGATGACACTGAACCTGCTAGAAGAGAAGGTGGAAAATAGTTTACAACACATGGGCATATGAGACCACTTCCTATGTAGAACCCCAGTAGCATAGACAATAAGAGCAACATTGAATAAATGGGACCTCCTAAAACTGAGAATCTTCTGTAAAGCAAAGGACACTGTCATTAAGACAAAAAGGCAACCTACTGATTTTGATCTTCACCAACCCTACATCACACAAAGGTCTGATCTCCAAAATATATAAAGAACTCAAGAAACTAGATATTACAACTCTAATTAAACCAATTAAAAATTGGGTACTGAACTGAACAGAGAATTCTCAACAGAAGAAGTTCAAATGGCCAAAAGACAAGGTCATGTTCAACTTCCTTAGCAATCAGGGAAATGCAAATCAAAACAATTTTGAGATACCATCTTACTCCTGTCAGAATGGCTAAAATCAAAACCACCAATGATAGCCTATGCAGGAGGAGATGTGGAGTAAGGGGAACACTCATCCATTTTGGTGGGAATGCAAACTTGTGCAACCATTTTGGAAATCAGTGTGGTGATTTTCTCAGGAGACTGGGAGTCAACCTACCTCAGGACCCAGCAATTCCATTCATGGGAATATACCCAAGAGATGCCCAATCATACTACAAAAACATTTGTTCAACTATGTTCATAGCAGCACTATTTGTAACAGCCAGAACCTGGAAACAACCTAGGTGCCCCTCTATAGAAGAATGGATAAAGAAGGTGTGTCACATATACACTTTAGAGTTTTACTCGGCAGTAAAAAACAATGACATCTTGAATTTTGCATGCAAATGGATGGAATTAGAAAACACTTTACTGAGTGAGAAAACCCAGACCCAAAAAGATGAATATGGTATATACTCACTCATAAGAGGATTCTAGCCATAAATAGAGGACATTGAGCCTATAATTCGTGATCTTGGAGAAGCTAAATAAGAAGGTGAACCCAAAGAACAACATATAGTTATCCTCCTGGATATTGGAAGTAGACAAGATTGCCAGGCAAAAGTTGGGAGCACAGAATTGGGGTGAGGTGGGGGTAAGGGGACATGGGGAGAGAGAAGGAAGAAGGAGAGGATTAGGGAGAGCTTGGGAAAATGGGATAGTTGGGATGGAGGAAAAGTGGATATAGGAGCAGGGAAGTCGATATCTTAATTAAGTGAGCCATTTTAGGGTTGGCAAAAGACTTGACTCTAGAGAGGTTCCCAGGTGTCCAAGGAGATGTCCCCAGCTTGTTCCTTGGGCAGCAGAGGAGAGGGTGCCTGAACTGGCCCTATCCTATAGCCACACTGATGAATATCTTACATATCACTATAGAACCTTCATCTGGTGATGGATGGAGATAGAGACAGAGACCCACATTGGAGCACTGGACTGAGCTCCCAAGGTCCAAATGAGGAGCAGAAGGAGGGAGAACATAAGCAAGGAAGTTAGGACTGTGAGGGGTGCATCCACCCACTGAGACGGTGGAACTAATCTAATGGAAGCTCACCAAGGTCAGTTGGACTGGGACTGATGGAGCATGTGATCAAACTTGATTCTGAATGTGGCTGACAAGGAGGGCTGACTGAGAAGCCAAGGACAATAGCACTGAGTTTTGATTCTACTGCATGGACTGGCCTTGTGGGAGCCTAGTCTGTTTGGATGCACACCTTCCTAGACCTGGATGGAGGGGGGAGGACCTTAGACTTTCCACATGGCAGGGAACCTGACTGCTTTTAGGACTGGAGAGGGAGAGGAGGGAGAGTGGGGAGAGTAGGAGTTAAATGGGAGGAGGGGAGGAGGTGGAAACTTTTAATAAATAAATAAATAAATAAATAAATAAATAAATAAATAAAGATTTGTCACCAATATTGGTTAATAAAATGCTGATTGGCTAATAGCCAGACAGGAAGTATAAATGGGGCAACCAGATTAAGAGAATCCTGAAGAGAGAAAATGCAGAGATATAGTCACCAGCCAGACACAGAGGAAGGAAGATGAATATGCCTCACTGAGAAAAGGTACCAAGTTATGTGGCTTAACATAGGCAAGAACTATGGGTTAATTTAAGTTGTAAGAGCTAGTTAATAATAAACTTGAGCTGTAGTAGGAGGAGTGGGCTGTGTCCTGCCCCTCAGCTAGCTTAACCCCCAAAATAACCACACATAAATTGTATTAATTAAATCATTGCCTGGCCATTAGCTCTAGCCTCTTATTGGCTAATGCTCACATCTTGATCTAACCCATTTCTTATAATCTGTGTAGCACCAGGAAAGATTCAGCATCTTTGACTTGGCAATTTCATGGTGGCTCTTCCTGTCCACCTTCCCTCTCACAGCATTCTGTTCTTTCTACTCTGCCCACCTAAGGGCTGCTCTATCAAAAGGCCAAGGCAGACTCTTTATTCAATCAATGAAAGCAACACAAATACAGAATGACCTTCTACACCATTTCCTCTTTTTTGTTTAAGCAAAAAAGAAATTTAACATAGTAAAATTACATATAACAGGTATCAAGTATGAATTACAGTTACAATATTTATACCTATTTTATCTTTTATCATAACAAAGGAAAA
Source organism: Arvicola amphibius (assembly GCF_903992535.2). Classification (NCBI taxonomy): domain Eukaryota; kingdom Metazoa; phylum Chordata; class Mammalia; order Rodentia; family Cricetidae; genus Arvicola; species Arvicola amphibius. The sequence goes on from NC_052048.2 coordinate 8,752,405, forward strand.
CTATAACTATCCATTCTTCAACTCCATCAAAGACTCCAGAAGGATATAATATTACCTAAGCAAATGAGAAGTAAGCAACTTCCAAAACTCTAGAAATGACAGAGACATCTTGCTGATTGTACAGTCACCCAAAGTTCTTTTGTACTATTGGGGCATCCATCTTCAGCCTTCAGACCCATAATATCCAGCAGACATTTCCATGAATCATAAAATTTTAAAGACAGTTCAGTCATTTTTTGTGTCCTACAGAATATTTTGCGGACTTTTTGATGAAGCAGGAACCCTGAAAGACCATCTCACCTTTAGGCAAGTTCAGCAGTCCTCTCTCTGTGGTTTCTTCATGTCCAGTTTATGCAACAGTCCAGGCAAGAGCAATTTCTTGCCCAAATGGCTATCATACTCCACAAGGAGCCTCTTGGAGGCCCATCTTCCTCTTGAAGTAGATTGGTGCTGCCAGGAGCAGATATGTCTCATTGTCATGAATAGCCCTAATTTATCAAAACATTTAAATGCTATATTCTGTAGTCTTTGAAGGATATGAAGAATACCAATCTAACTGAAATATATCTCTATATATCTAGAAAATCTAACTAACATGACTACAAGTTTGATTATTATTGATGATTATCCATTAACAACCTATATTTCCTAATAATATATTTTTAAATGATCAATACAATCACAATACCTTAATCAAGAGCAGAAATATACTTATAACAAAATTGACCTTAAATTTGTATCAGTAAACCAAGATTAATATCAATGCAAATTATTCATAGCTATATAATTGAGCTAATGTGCCAAATATCTTATAATTAATATAGACTTCTGTGTGTTTATTTAAGACTGAATGACTGCAGAATGAGATGGGACAGAAACTCCTATTCTCAATTGATTTTCCATGTCCTTTCTTGGCTTGTTATTGGTTGAACACAATTCACTGGACAGCACCCAGTAGGCTGTCCCTAGGAATTAGAGGCAAATCCCGGGGAAAGGTACTTTTCATTAGACTTTGTTTGCTGTAACTCTTTTTCCCAGCACCAGGGAGAGGACCGTCTCCTAAGACTTCTTCATGTATGTATTATTTGCTTGGCCATGGTAAAGCAGAATCTTTGTTTCATTAATTCAACAGTAGAGAATAAGGTGGCATGAACAGCATGGATTTCCTGATAATTGCAAATTGGGTGGATACTGAGTATGATTGAGTGTGTTTATTTATCTTGTACAGAGTTATATTTCTCTGTGATTGAGATGTCATTAAGGACCATCAGCCAAAAGTTCCCTCAGGGCAATGTTGCTGCTCAGTGTGTATAGAGTGTCAGTACTGCAAGGTAGTAACTCTTATATAGATCTGCTTTGTAGTATGCTCACTCACCTACTTTGCAATTATGCACTGTGTTCTTAAAATAATTGAGAGAGCAGACATTCATCATACATTTTTGCAAAAACACAAGCAATGCAAAATGGTTAAAAGTTGTGGACTCTTTTGCTTGAGAATGAGACTGGCGTGTTTTCATGCCTCATTTGGAAAGAAAGAGAAATGACAGTGTTGTGAGCTTAATAAAAGTGTAACATCCTGTTTTCTTTAGCATTGATGACTGATAATGGGTTTATTTTGATACTGTGATCCTGGGGACAGAAGTTATTGTTTAAACAAAGTTGTACTAACAAAGGGACACTGTTCATGTGGCTGCCACTTGTGCACATTTCTTATTTAGGTTCAAAGTGCTCAAGAGGGGATTGTGACATGATTCAGTATTGGGTCACATGAGTTTTGTTGAATCAAAGAAACAGGTTGCTTTGTCTTTTTTCCTCTATGGGCATGTTTAAAATGTATCTGAAAGGATATAGAAAATATTGGCACTTTAGAGGAAGATGGGGATTAGTTTATTAACATTGAATCTGTTTTCAAGTGCTTGGCTTTGTACACTTTATTTACAGTTGAGACACTTGATTGCAAGACTTTTCTGACACAGCCACTGTGTTCTGAAAGGAATCTTCAAGATGGCAATACAAACTGCCCAGATGATCATTTAATGTGGACAAAAAGAGTCATCCGATGATCTGGATGTTAGCTCCAGATTCTCTTGGTTAAAAAATGTGAAGTAGATATTGAAAATGGTTATATTTTAAGCCACTAAGGAAAGTGAAAACAGCTTTCACATAGGAAAGGAGTAAATTCTCTTAATGATGGGTAGAGAGACCACCCCACACTCGGGAATGCACAAGGAGAAAGCAAAGCAAGAAAAGGCTGATGCGAGATTGCAATAATATGAGAGAAACAGAGGCAGGTGAAAAGAGTTCAAAGGTTGAAATTTCATCTAAGTTGGTGTCAATTTAAAACATGAGCCTCCTCTCTACAGGAAATTGCCCACTTTCTCTATTCTTTCCACAACCATTATCAGGTCCTCTCATGAAGTTAAGTGGACTTGAAGTTTTATGTGGGATCCTTGAGTCTGTAATTTCATTCTTATATTTATTCAAACCTACCTAGAGAGTCATTAAAATTTTCATCCAAATGCTATAAATTTTCTTTTTTATTTCCACAATAAGGAAGTTGTACCTCAGCCTACATTCTATCTCAGCATACCTTTATTTCTTTTAAAGAAATTATATCTTTCCTAGAAGAAGCATAGGTTCCTAGGGATTTGAAACAAGTAACTTTCTCTGATAACTGTTGTATCTCTAAAAATTTCACTTCTCTACAGCACAGCAAGCTTGTCTTGTTCTTTCTTTACTCTTGATGCATGAAGAAAGTTGGTGTTCAAATAGTATTCTTCACAATTGCAAGGCAGTAGAGAAAACTACAGTCAGACATAATTACTCAGTTGTGGCTGGGATTTGACACTTTGGGAAATGGTTTAAATATTTTATAAAGTTAAAACCATTCTGAATTACAAGTTGAATGAATGTTGCTTAGAGGATTTTCACAAATTCTTGCCGCAGATACTGTTAAGAATTAATACTGCTATGTTGAAATAGATTTTCTGTAATAAATATAAAATTAAAATACCTAGATGGTGATGAAAATTTTTACTTTCAAGACAAAAAATAATTTGATGAGGCTGATACAGTTGAATAGAGCTCAAGTCACCTTTCTGCATTGCATATTAATATTTGCACCTGCATATCACCTATATAGGAACATACATGTTTGTTCATCCGTAATATGTATATCTTGAATAACCATCTATAAATGTCTTTTTAGGTGCCTGGTCTTTTCCTATTCCTACATTTTTAAATCTGGAAGTGTTCAACTTATTCCCAGATTGTAGATTTATTTGTTGTTTTTCTTTAGATTGTTTTCTTGATTAAAATTCTCTGTCTCCCCAGGTCTTTGTGAATCTACAGTATCTTAGAATGTGTTTCTCTTCTTGAGACACCAGGGAAATCTTAGAATGCAAAGACCTCAAGAAGGAAGCCTGGGAAAACAGCTTTAGTTGGCTCAGTGAGACATACATTTAGAACAAACACAGCAGATATCTTCATGTTCTTAAAGGCAGCAGCCTTCACATGACTTCAAAAGGCTTCATTCAGGTCATTTGCTTGTAAAGTTTTGTTTTAACCACATTGTCCTTAGCTTCAGGTTAAAGCCTAACAAACTCTGAGGCTAGCTTTATTATCACCAAAGACTAAGCAGAGTTATTTTCACTGACTTTTTCAGTAGAAATGAAACTAACCAAATCTCCTATGGCAATTTTTTCAAGATCAGTCAGAATAAAAACTTCTTAGATAATGTTATAATATTTAAGATACTGGTTAAGTTGTTCCTTTTCAAGTGATTCACGCACACACACATGTGATATATATATATATATATATATATGATATATGCATATATATATATATGAGAGAGAGAGACTGTGCAGTGAATATGTACTTTTATGTATATACATAATTACATGTGTAGGGGCTGGTGTACACATACAGGTGAACATATTATGGAGATCATAGGTCAGTACTGAATGTCTTCCTCTAGAATGTTCAACCTTAAGTTTTATAATGGAGTCTCTTCACTGAATTTGTCAGTTGTTCATTTGGTTAGAGTGACAGGAAGCCATGCTGTAGTGATCCTGCTCTCTGGGTCCTCCCAGTGTTGGGGTTACAGGTTGGTGCAGAGAAGTCCAGGTTTTCAGTTGGTTGCTCAGAATTCAAATTGATGTCCTCAAGTTAGGAATAAAACACGTTACCCACTGAACCACCTCTACAGCTGTGCCCAACAGTTTATATCAATTTGACACAGGCTAGGGTTATTTGGGGGAGAAGGAACCTCAACTGAGAAAATGTCACAAGGTTATGGTCTATCCTTTGGTGTATTTTCTTTATTGAATATTAATATGAGAGGGCCTAGATTACTATGGGTGGGCCCTTCCCTGAGCAGGCAGTCCAGGATTCTATAAAAAAGCAGGTAGTGCAAGCCATGAGAGCAAAAGCAGGAAGCAGTATTCCTCCTTAGCCTCTGCATCTGCTCCCGTATCCAGGTTGCTGCCATAAATTTCTGCCCTGACTTCCATCAGTGATAAACTGATATAAAATTGTGAGCTAAAGAGATACCTTTCCCCTCTAAGCTGATTTTGGTTTTCCCTTTCTTACTCTAAGTTGACTTTGGTTCTGGTATTTTATCACAGCAATAGAAATCATGATTAAGACCCCTAGTAAAGTTTATTTTCTTTTTTATGTATGACTTGTTACAGTTCAGTCAATAGTTTAATTGATAACTGTTTGATATTTTTGGAAAGGCAGCAGTAAGACATTTAAAGACAAACATCTGGAAACCATCAGAATAACATGGGAGAACCTGGGAAGAGGATTGGAACCCATGGGGTGACATGCTTTTCAAAAATGAAGGTATGGATTGTTTAGATATATGTGCATGTATATGCGCATGACAGTGTTTTAAAGCAAGCATTGAAAATCCTTGGATCATTGCTCAGTTTATTTGAAGTTTTCCAACATAAAAGCCTTTTTGTCTAATGTATTGTTAATTTATTTCCTTAAAGAAGTTGGTTTTATAATTGTGCAGGTCTAGCCAGAATTATTCATTCAAAAAGATTTATGAGAATAATTTAGAGAAGAGGTTCTCAACCTGTGTGTCACGACCCCTTTGGGGGTTGAATAATTATTCACAGGGGGCACCTAAGACCATTGTAAAACACAGATATTTACATTAAAATTCATAACTGTAGGAAAATTACACTTAGGAAGTAGCACATGAAATAATTTTATTTTTGGAGTCAACAGAATTTGAGGATCTGTATTAAAGTGTGTACCATTAGGAAGATTGAGAAACATTGATTTAGAGAGTCTTAAAGGAGGACAGGATTTAAAATATTTTAGGTATGTATTATAGTGTGGTGGAATTTAATCTGAGATCAGATGTCAATCCAATACTCAGCCCTCAGGGGTTCCCATCAGGAGGTCAGGGGTCACAGTTAGGAAACAGTACCCCAAAAGAAGTTCTGTGTTGATTGATATGCAAAGATGACTTCATGACTTAGTCAGAAAAAGATTTTCTTCAAGATTTAGCAATACTACAATCATGGCTTTGTAATAATAATAATAATAATAATAATAATAATAATAATAACCCTCCATTCTTTTAGTTATTTGGGTGATTTTCAGTAGTTTTGAGATAGTTGTTCTTCTCACAGTTCCAAAGGCATCTTTGCATCACTAAATGCAAACTTCGATTAACCCAAGGATCTGAACATGGTCCTAGTCTCTGCAGAGTGCCTCCCAGCTTCCTCTCTAAGCTGCTGCCTCCTAAGTTACCCTATCACAAGCTCACTTACCTTATTCACATATAGTGGACTTCATTCATTAATGTAAAAGAGAGGAGGACTCAGATTCAGCCCTGGGTAGTATTTTTGCCTGCAGCAATGCATGAATTACTGAAATCCAACCCCCTCAAGTTATCCTTCAGTTCTCACATTTTTCTGAAGAACCTGGGACCTCTGGTGCTTACCCTTTGTGAGATGCATCCTAGATGTGTCACTTTGGACAATTTGTGCAATGTGTTTGTACTTCAGTGTATTTCTACTGAAAAAGGTAATGCTAGTTCTACATTTTAAGATAAAAATTATTGCCGGGCAGTGGTGGCGCACGCCTTTAATCCCAGCACTTGGGAGGCAGAGGCAGGTGGATCTCTGAGTTCGAGACCAGCCTGGTCTACAAGAGCTAGCTCCAGGACAGGCTCTAAAGCTGCAGAGAAACCCTGTCTCAAAAAACCAAAAAAAAAAATTATTCTGAGACTTCTCTGTGTGTATGATTCTCTGTGTCCATCTCTTTCTGTATATGTGTGAGTACCTACCCTTCAGTGCCATCCTCTATGAGTGGTATGAAGGATTAGATCCAGATGCTCACACACACCAGGTAATGCCTCTATATCTGGCCTATTCCTCCATCTCCACTTTAAGATATGTGAGTCACTTTAAATTTATGTTTTATTTTATGTACATGGATGTTTTGCCCTCATGTATGTTAGTGCACCACTTGAATGTCTGGTATACTTGGAGGCGAGAAGAAGGCATTGGGTTCCCCGGAGCTGTAGTTACAGGTGGTTTTGAAACACAATGTGGGTGGTAAGAATGGAACCCAGGTCCTCAGTAAGAGTTGTCAATAATCTTAACTGTTGAGTCCCATCTCCAGTTTCAATGCTTAGGATAATAATGAGTGTTTTGATTTTTGGTTGCTAACATTAATAGCATTTTTAGAGAAATATCATCAGGTATCATAAATATTATTTCTCAAAATTCATCTTTGGTTACTGTCTTAAGGCTTCTATTGCTATGAAGGGACACCAAAACCACTGCAACTCTTATAAAGGAAAACATTTATTTGGGGCTTGCTTATAGTTTCTGAGGTTTAATCCATGATTGTCATCGTGGGAACATGGGGTCCAAGGGAGATATGGTTTTAGAGAGGGATCAAAGAGTTCTATATTCAGATTGGCAGGCAACAGGAAGAGAGTGACACTGGGACTAGCTGGAGCTTCTGAAACTTCATAGCCACTCTCATTGACATACTTCCTCCAACAAGACCACAGCTACCAATAGTGCCACTACTTGGTGACCAGGCAGGCAAATCTAGGAGCTTATGGGGGCATTCCTAATCAAGCCACCACAGTAACTTGGTAGTTTAACAACAGTAGATACTGGTGTGCAGTTTATGGGAAAATGTTAAAACCATGAGTTTACAAGTCAAAATTTAGAGGTGATTGCTTAAAAAGACTTCTCTGACTTTAGAACTGTCTAGAATGTTAGGGTGGTCAAATGGTCTACAGTGCCAGACTTAAGCCCCTGCTTCTTAAGTTTAGATTATAATAATTAAGAAAAGTGTCCTAAGGCAGGGGAAAAGATGGCCTTAATGACATTCATTCATGCATCCACTGATGACTTCACTAGTCATCAATAGTGAGTCCTAATCCAGTGGCTACACAGATGGCCCTGTTGAAGCTTTATGGAACAAAAAACAAAACCAAAATTCATGAACCATGGAAAAGGAATGTTAGGAATGAGGGTGTTGATGTAAAAGACAGGGAAAGAAATGGGAAGAAAGTACAATCAGATGATGTCACGTAAGTATGAAATGATGAAACAAGATTAATCAATAAAATTTATTAAAGAAATGAAAGGAAAATTTCTCAAGTGTGTGGGGAGAAATATTCATCTGTAAAGTACTTGCCTTGGAAGCAGGATGGCGATGACCAGTTCAGTCCCTAAGCCCATGTAGAAAGAAAGCATGGTGGGACATTGACTGCAATCCCAGTGTGGGGGCAATAGAGTCACCAGACACTTGGTGCTCACTGACACCCTGCTTTGCCACCTGGGTGAATTCCAGGCAATAGTCCCTGCTATTAAAAACATGTACAAAGACTGAAGAATTACATCTGTGCTTGTCCCATCTCCCCCTGTGCATATACATACATGAACTCATTCCACACAAACATGCACACATTTACACAAGTTAAGAGGATGAAAGAAAAAGTAGAAGAGAACTCCCTTAGGAGGAATGTAAAAACTGCTTTGAAAGCTTTTCCTTCAGACTCTAGAGTACTCAGGCTAATAGTCAACAAGATTGACTTTATAAATACAGATGTTATGTAGCAGCAGACCTGAGCCAGCATGGACACTGTTTGTTTTGTTTTGTTTTTGTTTTTGTTTTATTTTCTGCCTAAAACCAAATACTTTAGAGAAAGAGGTATTTGTTCACCACCTGTTTAGTTTTCTTCTTCAAAAGTTAAATCAAATGAACGATCTCCACAAGCCTGTTTTTTTAAATTTTATAGACTTCACTTTTAAATATAGTACCTGAATATAAAACTCATAAGAACATAATCAAGTATCAATCATATCCTCTGAACAATTTGCAGTGGGAAGAGGAAACATCTCTGTCAATGTCATTTAGAGTTAGAAGATAAACTTCTAGAGATGGAATTATATTATCTTATAGTCATAGAATATTTTTAAGCTATAATGAACTTGGTTTTCACATTTGCCATTTTACTTATTTTTGTGTTTGTTTCTGTTCTGGTTAATGCAGGTTAATTGGTACTCATGACAAATTTTATAAGCAGTAAATATTAATCTAACACAAGATGATTTGCCTATTATTTCACACAAGAGAGCACAAAGGTTTCAGAAGCTGGGATGGTGACATTTGCCATCAACCAGCTGCTAGCAGATAAGTTGAGGGAAACAGGAAGGTCATTCACTACATCACTTCATGTGAGTTTTTAGTCACAGGCAGGTACTGTGGAGTCTTATCAGGACCTGGCCCCATTTTATCCTGCACCTGAAAGACCCCCCAAAATGCTCTGCCCTGGGTTGATATGTTATGAATACCACTTGTACTACTGAATTAAAAGTCTATAGGGTTTGCTGCTCTAGGAAGAAAAAAAACAGATACCAGTTTGCTGGACCATTGCCTCCAGAAGTGAGAGTGTAGCTTGTTGTTCTCAAAAATGGAGAAAAAGAGGACAAAGGATTGAACTGTCATGAACATCCAGAGACCTGTCACTCCTGAAAACAGGCATGCTGTAGAAACAATGCTGTGCTGTAATTCGGTGTTCTATTCCTTCCCTTTCTTAAAATGGACAACTTTTGTGCTGCAGAGAACAGTATAATGCTGAAGATCTAACAATAACTGTGTCTTACACAGAATAACTTCATGTCTTTCTGTATTAATGTGGTACACTAGCAAGAGAAAAGCCATATCCATCTACAAAATTTACAACTTCAATCCAACTATTCTAACCCTGCATTTCCAGAGTTAGGACAGAGTAGAGATTACACTTTAAAGTTTTTTTTTTATGTTCTAGGGCTGTTTAAGTTGGATACAATCCTCCACCTCATGGTAGAGGCTGTTTTGCCAGTTGGTGGCATATATATAATTGTAAAATTAATTTCTCACTATTTCTTAAATGTTTTTCTTTCTAGATGTTTCTTTTGGCATTAACAGGGGCATATGTAGCAAAATCACTATCAGGAATTTATATGAATTCCATGCTCACACAAATAGAGAGACAATTCAATATCCCCACTTCTATAGTTGGATTTATCAATGGGAGCTTTGAGATTGGTGAGTTATTTTACATTTACTTATTGTTGTATATTGACATTCTCTCCTTATTTCCTACATTAGACTTTATATTTTGTGAATTACATGCTTCCTGGTATGATTGAATAGCCTGGTTTGGGTGTAAAGAAATTATTTATTTAAATATCTTCATTATAGTACCTAATTATTGCCACATACCCTGATATGGTCTCTTTCTTTTCTGACATAGATTTAGAGTATTAATATCCATCACTTGATAACTCAGAGAGACACTAAGACCTCTTCCATGACATTTTACAAGGTTTCTGCGGGAGCCTAGAGGAACTCGTGTTCTGAAGGAGAGCAAATGCTTCTCTTTCCCTACTGTGTCTGTGAGTTTGACAGCTCTCCACTCCTAGTCACCAGTAACATGAGAATGTTTTCTATGTTTTCCTGTGTTTAAGTAATTCCTAAGACACAATTCCTAAGAAAAGTGAATGAACTTTAGCCCCAGATTTTAGGTGATGAAATGGAATATGAGAATACAGGGGGTCACGGAGGGAAAGAGGCCCTCTATAAACAAAGTGACCTGGAAGACTTTTAGTCCTAGTTGTTACTTTCTTCAAGATGTAATTGTCTTTAAGGTATTTAATCAAAGCAGCAAAGAAAATCAAGAATGTGGAGTAGCTAACACACACTGAGGTTGCTTAATTTTGTCTCCCAGGATCAAACTTCTTAGTATTTCCTCTGCCGCCTGTGTCCTAGGTCTTCACAGTGCAGTCAGAACGAATGCCTTACTGAGATTGAGTAATGTTCCAGTGTGCTAGTGGCAGCAAGTGCCATCCATTGGCTATCCAAGTTCAAACAGAACACACTGTGCTAGGGAAGATAGTCTCTTGAAGGGGTAAAGGTGATATGGGTGGAGAAACCACTGTGAAGGGGAGATGTGTACAGAGGGTGAGCCATCAAATAGTTTGTATGGGGATCAATTCAGCCCTGTGTTATGAGAAGGTGGAAGTTGTTAGAACATGAACCTGGAGAAGTGTGCAGGGAGGAAAAATGGGCAGAGACTATGGCTTACTTTAGAGTGTGTCTTCTATTTTTTATGTGGCAGAGAGCCAGTATGGGGTTGCAAGAGAGTATTGATCTTTCTATGTAGAGGACTTATATTGAAAACTCAATGCCATCTTATTTCTGGATAATACTGTAGTTATACAAAATCAAACTATATAGGTCAAAAGGAATGCAGTTACACTGAAGTATAATTATCAGAACATTTAAACATCCTGTCAGGAGAAACATTCATGCTTTTTAACAAGGCAAAGATCATCTACATCTGATTTTCAAGTAATTATTGGCTACAAGCCAATAATCATGATGTCATAAGCCAATATTTATACTTCTGTTGGTGACAGAAAGATGGCTCTTCATGTCACTATTGCTTTGTACATTACCGTGAACAGAAATGTTGATTCCAAGTTAATGATTATTGAAAATAATTCTCATCCAAGTTCATGGAAAACTCTATTTTTTGTGATTTTTAAACTAAAGGTTAAAAAGTCTGGTTTAAATTAAAAAATAATAACAAAAAATAACAATACCACTGGCTGTGGCAGATGACTTAAAGGGAGTCTTAAATTGGAATCATTGTGAGGGGAAGGATTTCACATTAGACAGTGAATGCAACACTTGGCGGGCATTTCCTTCCCTCAGGGTCATGATTGATTATGAATTTAAAACAATGCACAAATCTTCTAAGCACCTATCGCTGTGTTCTTAAGGTGGTTGTTAAACAATGAACACTAGATGGCAAATATAGAGGAGGCTATGACTATGATGTGATAAAACTTTACTGAAATAAGCATTCTCATTTATTTCTCCTAGGAAACCTTTTGTTCATTATATTCGTGAGTTATTTTGGAACAAAACTGCACAGACCTATAGTGATTGGTGTTGGATGTGTGGTTATGGGCCTAGGATGTTTCTTAATATCACTACCTCATTTCCTGATGGGCCGGTGAGTACTTGATGGTACTTTTAGGTTCAACTTTCAATTGCAGTAAATAAAGCTTAGAGTTTCCTCTCTGGGGGAAGCAATGCTCCCCCAAAGTACAGAATGCTAATATGGAAATTATCATTGGATTGGTGCTTGCCAGGCACCAATGTACCGACTGATCTACATCTTCATATCTAGATCTCTTTATCTGTGATAAAATAGGAATTCCCCTTTTTCATTTTGAAACATTTTCCTGCTGTTTTATTGTCAATTGGGGAGTAAATGGACTTTGAATGAACAACTGAAATTTAAGTGGATAATAAATGAAAGAATATTTTGTCATCTCAGGTGTTTTTGCAGGGAACTGGAAGTTTGTGGATGAAATTTAAAATTATTCTTTGCTTTCTATTTGATTCAAATTAATGTCAAGAAATATTCAACTACTGTGTTTGTCTACCTTCCACCAATAGTGATTGTTTTATGGTTTATTTTTTTATATTTAAAAATTTCCATCTCCTCCCCTTCTCCTCCCCCTTCCCTCCCCTCCCCTTCACCCATACCCCCCTCCCTGGGCTTTGATTCTTCTGCATGGACGGGCTCTGTGGGAGCCTTCTCAGCTTGGTTGATCACCTTCCTGGACCTGGGGGGAGTTGGGAGGACCTTGGTCTTAACATAGAGTAGTGATTATTTTTTTAAGCTGGCCTGTCCTCACTGGGTCATGAATAGAGAGGCACAGGCTCTTGTTTACACTTCACTTTCAGCCTATGTGGCGACATCCAGGCACTTCTTGGGTTAAGTGGTTCTGACTTCTGTACTGTATTATTCAGAATAGAAATTAGAATGTTGACGAGTATAACTCCATATTCATGCAGAATTCAGCAGCCCATGCTTTCCTCTGGCTGTCTCTCTTCTAAAAAGCACTTAGCAATAATAAATATTAAATAACTAAATGAAATCCAGAATACCTACAATGGACATAGACTTAGCTAGACACATTCTCCTCTACTTTTGTAGTCTGTCATTTTCTTTCTAGGACAAGCTGATCCTTGGAGATTTAATCAAGTTAAATGACCATAGTTTAATAACACTTTTGGTATCATGACTCTGCATTTTCAGGTGATGGATTCTGAAACCTTTTGTCAAGACATGGGAACTTTTTCTTCTGTTGGAGTTAATGAACACATAGGAAAATGATTGCTTGAATTCTCAGAAAGGAAGGATAGGATCACAGCTCAGAGATCACAGAGCAGGTGTCTTGATTTGTTGTGTTGTTTTTTGTCTCTCTCTAAAGCTTTTATCTTCTCAATTTTACTTTAGTGAGTTTCTTTCCGTTTTTTTGCTTCTGTTCTTTACCTCACTCAATTATTTCTAGAAAATAGTCAGTTAGAAATATCATAGGGCCGGCATTAGGGAATCTGAAAGCTATGCCACTTACATGAAGAGATGGGAACTAACTGTAAAGAAGGGGCACATTTTTGGAGATTATCAAGTTCTTTTGATGAAATTTATTACTTATATTTATTCATGTTTTCAAATTGGGGGTTATTTTTGGTTTATTTTGCTTTGTTTTGTTCTGTTTTTACTTGAGATAGGTTCTTGGGAATCCCAGTCCAGACTCAAACTAACTGCATAGCTGAGGGTGACCTTGAGCTTCTGTTGTTCCTCTCTCCACCTCTCAAGTGCTAGGGTGACAGGCATGGGCCACCACACCCTGCTGATGCAGTTAGGGAGTTTAGCCCCAGAACTACATGTCCAGCTTCATGATACAGATTTCCGGTATTTATTTATTTATTTATTTATTTATTTATTTATTTATTTATTTGTCTGTGTGTGTGTGTGTGTGCGCGCGCGCACCTGTAAGTGTTTGCATATGCATGGTGGGTGTAGGTTTTCACATGTAGAGGTCAGAGGATCACCTTATGGAATCATTCCTCTCCTTCCACCTTAATGTGATTTCCAGGACTGAGCTCAGGTCATCAGACTGTGCAGCAAGTTCTTTACCTGCTAAGTCATCTCTCTGGCCCAGCAATGGGATTCATGATGTTTAGAATGACCACTGTGGAGACATGTCTGTGTGGGCTCTGGATGCTGCATTCAGGGAAGCAGGAGTCAGCGATCTGCAGATGCTCTCCTTGCACTCAGGTCCTCACAGTGAATGTTTCCTGTGTCCACACAGATACGAATATGAGAAAACAATCTTGCCTTCAAGCAACTTGTCCTCAAACAGCTTCTTGTGTTCGGGAAACAGAACCCAGACTTTAACACCAACACTGGACCCTAAAGGTGAACTAGTGCTTCTTATTGTTTTCCTGCTCAGGGACATGGTTACAGAATATTCTTATAAAGGGCTTTCAATGTTACATTGGATTTAGTAGGCATCTAAGACAAATGAACAATCTTTATTTCTCTCTTCAGGGAAGAGAGTTGTCTAATAATATAGAATTCTCTGCCTTCTAAATTTGAATATACTTAAGATTCCTTTGTTTCTTAAAGTGGATATTAAAAAATGATATCTACTCCAGCACCACTGTAGAGTTAATCCCACAAGGGAAAACAACTTGGAAGGATGGATCTAGACCCATGATAAGATCTATGTGATTGGTCTAGTTTGGTTTTCTGTTGCTATAATAAAACATGGACTAAAACTAATTCAGATAGGAAAGAGATTGTCTAGCTTATAAATTGTACCCAACCATGAGGGAAGCCAAGGCAAGAACCTGGAGGCAGGAACCAAAGCAGAGACCACTGAGTATTTATTGCATGTATTACTTTTCTTTTACTATGATAGAACACCATAACAAAAGGGAACTTATACACAGAAGAACATAGTTGTGCTTAAGATTTCTCTAGTGGCTTTCCTGCTCTGCTTTTCTAGGTTTTTGGTTGAACCCCATATTTGTCTCTGGGTTTTCATTATTTGTGCAACAATATTTAGTTTCTACAAAGTAATTGAGGCAGTGGGGAATTCAAACTTCCATCAATCTTCCCTGTGTTGTGTCAGTACAGCATGAATTATCAGAGACATATGCACACATGTGCTTCTTTTTCAGTCCTCAAAATTGTGGATGAATGAGCCAGTGTACACATTAATTTACTGGGTCCATTGGTTGGCAGAAAACTGAGTCCCTAGAGGTGAGGAAAAGTCCTCATTTTAATGTTTGCATATTTCTTTGGTGTAAATTCTCACAACCAATGTGTTGTCACTAAACATTGAATTGGGAAGAGGTATCTATCTTTAGATCATATTTCCTACCCAAGTGAAAATTGGTTCCAGCATAAATAACTCTTATAATTCATTGATAAATATTATCCCAAAATAAGCAGTAGGGGTGACTCGGTGATTCATAATTAGCACAGTTACATAACCCCTTTCATGGTCATCATGGATTTGTGACCCAAGAAACAAAGAAAATTTTGAATTAACTCTGTGTAACCCTTGACTGTCAGAATGCTTATCTATTTTTCCTTTGTTTTAATATAGAGTGTTCAAAAGAAATTAAATCCTTAATGTGGATATATGTAATGGTAGGAAATCTTATCCGTGGAATTGGTGAAACTCCCATCATGCCCTTGGGTATTTCCTACATAGAAGATTTTGCCAAATCTGAAAACTCTCCTTTATACATTGGTAAGTTTGAAAATCAGAGTTGGAATCTTTACTAACCAAGTCCTCAGAGGGTAAAAAACAGTTATTGATTTGGACATATTGTGGGTTGCACAATGCTGAGCTGAGTGCTATGGCACCATTGGTCATAAAGACTGTTTAATGGGAGAATTAAAATCATAGTTCCAGACAAGCCACTTTTTCAATCAGCTTCTCACTGTTGGAGAGCCCACTAACCTTCTGAACCTACTGTCTTCTGTTGCTACCACATTATCTCTAAAGCATTAGAGATTCACCAATATTTCCTGGAAAATGTTTCTGAGATTCAATTATGTTTTTTTTCTATTTTTGTTGCTTTTTATTATCATTCTTGCATCTATAAGTTATTACAATTTCATTATTGGCCATTCTGTATCTGTAGTACTTTAAAATACTGTCTTATATCTTTCTGTCTCTCTCTGTTTCTCTGTGTGTGTTTGTGTGTGTGTGTGTGTGTGTGTGTGTGTGTGTGTGTGTGTGCATTTTATTGACAGTGTGGTGTTCAGAAGACAGATTTTGACAGTTGGCCTGGAGATTGAACTCTGATCCTTGTGCCAAGTTTGAAGGACAAATGCCTTTACCTGTTGAGCCTTGTGCCTGGCACTTAGTGTTTTCTTTTGTTGTATTCTTGTAAGCAATGTTGCAGAATAAGACTTATCAAATATTATTTTAATCATGTCTCTTCTACTATGTGCAATAGTTGGTTTCTTCTTTACTGTCTTCTCTCTTTTACTATTTGGGGCTCTGCAACCTGCTTCTCTATGAAGTTAATGACACACTTTCCTTTGTGTAACATGAACAGGGCCAGGCCTGCCTGTTTGGGTTTCTGTCCCACCAGAGTAAAAGGACGGCAGTGGTTAAGACTGATCATACAAATAATGGGGTTTGGTACTGTGTTATAGCTGGTGGTTTTATGTTAATGGTTGTAGTGATAAAATTGATTGCACCCAGTACCCCACAACTGTTTAGTCTCAAAGAAAATTACACATAGGTCTCTAAAGTTATAAAGCTGATTGGCCAATTAGCTCTAGCCTCTAACTGGCTAACTCTCACATCTTGATTAACCCATTTTTCTGATCTATGTTAGCCATGTGGCTCAGTACCTTTTTTCAGTGGGGCAGATCACATCCTGCTGCTTGGGTGATCTGGGTAGGAGTGAAAGGAATCAACTCCCTCCCTCCCAGAATTCTCCTGTTCTCATTGCATCATTTCTACTTCCTGTCTGGTTTTCCCACCTATACTTCCTGCCTGGCCAATCAGTGTTTTATTTAAAATATGATTGACAGATTACAGACAATTCTCCCGCACCACCTTTTTTATAATTTCTTGGCCTAGACAGGCAGGATTTTTCATGGTTTTAATAAATATCCAAGTTGATCTTTTGTTTGTATTACTTAAAAAATGTCTTAAGGGAAGAGACAATTGAGTGTATACCTATTTCTGCTATCTCTGAAATGTTCTCAGCTTATTAGGAATAATTTGTGTATGTTCTTACACAATTCCATCTGTAGTTGTTTATAAACCCATAACTTTGTATATAGAGACACTTTTCAATTAACGTATACATATTACTTAACACAAAAGAACAAACAAACAAAATGAAAGCAGGTGATAGAAAAGAGGAATAGGTTTAGAATTAACCAATATGAGTGAAATTAAAAATATCTTTTGTCACTATTTGAAGACTTACAGATTTGGCAATAATCTTTTCTATGTTGGTCTGAGACTTCACAGAGGTAAGAAGTGACTATGGCTGCTCCTCTATTTTTCTGATCTTTCAGCTTTCACCCAATATCTGACTCAGAGTTTTTATTTAATAACACTACTTTGGATCACACTTCAAACTTTGTCAGTTTCATTTTTTTCCTGTGAGGAAATGCAGCCTTATAGAAAAGGGTTCATTTATCTTATAATTCCATAACAATAGAGAAGTAACAGTAGCAGAAGCTTGAGGCAGCTGCTACAGATCCAAGAGCAGAGAGTACATATGCATGTTTATGTCCTTGCTTGCATGGTTCTGCTCAGCTCTTTCCCCACTCATGTAGTTGATGACTCCCTGCTCAGGAAAGGTCCTGCTTATAGTGGACTAGGTCTTCCCACATCAATTAACTTAACTAAGACAATCTTCTATGGACATGCCACAGGTAAACCTAGTGTAGACAACACTTCATTAAGACTCTCCTCCAAAGGAGTTCTAGGTGGGAGAGTTGACAATTAAAGTTAGCCATCACAGAATCCCTTTGAAAACATGACTATAAAAGCATCAAAAGGACCGTGCTCACATCCTGGCTTTGACAGGACTACCTGTGATAGTACAGCCTTTGGCTAAATTCAGAATGAAAGAGAATTTGGAATGTAGCTTTGAGTGATGAAACTTTTGTGTCATTCAGATTTCTATCACTTTAATAAATACCTGAGATAACATTTTATAAAGAGAAAGGATTTGTTTGGATCACAGCTTTGAAAGTTTTGGTCTATGTTGCTGGACTGTGTGGTTTAGAGGCTTCTGATGAGGCAGCTCACTATGGTGAAAGGAATTATGATGGAGTGAACCCTTTTATCTTGTGAGTGGGAAGGGAAACTGAATGAGGAAGGGGCTATGGTTCTACTCCAGATGACCCGAAGATCCATCATCATACCCTACATTAGAAGCTACTTCAGGCTTCAGTGGTAACCCTGGGAAACAAGTCTGTGTCCCATGAAATTCTGAGGGACATTCCATATTGAAACAATGGGAACATCTTTCTTAATATTTATAGAAGCAATGTATGTACATGCAACACATATATGTATATGTAATAAGTATATATGTGTATATATTTACATGTAACTAACATACATATCAAGCTTATTTTCTTATATTGAATATGTAAGAATACCTGAGGTACTGGGGCATAGCTCAGTTGTAGAGCACTTTCCAAGGCTACTGGATTTGATACCGAGCTCTACAAAGGAAGTAAAAGAAATCTAATATCTGAAACTATTCAATCTCAAGGCTCTTTTGTGCAAGCAAACTCTTTGTGTGGTTGTGTAACTTACTATTTTGTTTACTTACAGGGATTTTAGAAACAGGAAGAGTTGTTGGCCCTTTGATTGGACTTTTATTGGCATCCTTCTGTGCAACCATTTATGTAGACATTGGATCTGTGAATACAGGTAAAATACATTTTATTTATATAGTGTAGTCTCTAGAGTGTCGGAGAATGCTCCAGATTGATATACCACTGCCTCCTTTGATCCTCAGTTAGGCGAATTATGACTGCTTACAGATTGCAGGCCCAAGAGAGCAAAGGAAAGGATAAAATGTCACCTTCTCATTAAAAGTCCACCACCCTCTCACCACATTGTAGCCACATTTTTGGTCTCAAACAATTTATTCAAATTGGTTTTTCTCAATGAGGCAGTCACTGTGGATAATAAAAGAGATCTTTCTGTTTTGTGATAAGCACTGATTAAAAAGATTTCACATAACAGAAAGAAATAATCATTACCTGCTAGAAAATATATTGCTGCAAGGGGCCCAGTCCCCAGGTCAGAGAAACTGCAGGGGAGCTGTAGAGCAAGCAAACTACTGGACAGATGCACACTCATGGGAACTTTATCTGAGGGTCAAAGGTATATTCTTTGTTTTATTTTTTTCTGATGGTTGTTCTTACTCAATCCTGTGGCTGTTCAGTTCTTTTACCCTGTCATTTTTCTTTTACTTCCTCTTCCAGTTGTTCTCATGTCATATTTTCCTGGTATTCTCCTTTTGCTTCTTCCCGGGTGTTTCTCTTCTCTTTCCTGATGCTTTTCCTTCAACATTTCCCCTTCTCCTATCTTTTACTTTTTCTTAGCTCTTTCATACTTCATATCTAAACATATCTATGCAATAAAAGATTACCTCAAAAAACCAAAATCTTTACATAAGAAAAAAATCTTTACATAAGAAAAAAATTCATTAAGATCAAAAGTTACATGTCTTCATTAGAAACCCACAAATAGAAATTAAATATTTTTATTTGTATTAATTTTCCCACCATAATATCTTCATCCCAAAGCAATGACTCTTTCTTTCATTACTGAAAAAATTTAGGCAAGTTATGCATATTTCAGCTAATTCCAGACAGCTCTTTGCAGTTTCAGTATATATTTCTATTTTTAGCTGTACTATAGAGAAACTAAATGAGTTGTCAGCTAACCACCTATTTTTCTTTACACAATAGGGACATTTAATTTTCTTTCTCAGCTTTTTTTCACATACTAGGGGTGTGATTAATTCTGAAATTACATGACAAAGGAACTCAGACCTAACGTTAGGTGTAGAGAAATAATTGTTTACTTTAATCATCAGCCTGTTTTTTTTCACAGGGTCTATAGTTCATTATAATTCCTTGTTCTTGTTTTCCATTCTCTGCAAATCCCATATTTGGGAAAGGTTTCTTTTAGCCTATGTTTGTCTTTTTAGTACCTCTTATTGGAACGATTGGCAGAATAACATAAATCATGTTCCTAATCATCTTTACTAATTGTCTCAACCACATGTATCTTTTAGGCTCAGAAATTTCAATTAAATCATTGATTCAACTAAGCATCATTACTCTTATAAAAATTATTATATACAAGTTAATTGCCCAGTGAAGGGTGGGATTTTTCTCAAGAACCATAACACTGTACTAGATACAATAGAATTCCTTCTTATGGTAACTACATTGTGACAAATACGGCAGGAATATGGCAGCAGCAAACAGAAGGAAGCACAGAAAAAAACAAGGGACCTTTGCCTCTCCAGGATGTACCTGAGTAGCTTTGTCATCCTGTGGGCTATGTTCCATAAGATCTATTGCTCTCTACAGCTCCTATGACGTGGCCACTGGCTACATTTTACCACATATTGCTAGATTGAATCAGTTGATTTTCTTAATGAATACACAAAAAGTAATTGGGTACTATGTGATATTTTATTATCTTAATTTATATGTGTGTGTGTGTGTGTGTGTGTGTGTGTGTGTGTGTGTGTGTATGCACTGTGTGTGGGTGCCTGCTCAGGACAGAAAAGGGTTCAGATGTTCTGAAATCATAGTTACAGGCAGTAGTGAGTTTCGATATGGGTGCTGCTAATAGAACTCTGGACCTCTTCAATAGCAGCAATAACTCTTAGTTATTGCTTAATGGTCTCTCCAGTACCCTTCTTAAATCACTGTGATGTTTTTGGGTTATGAATTCATTAGGTTAAATCTGGTTTCTTAAATATGTCTCAAATCTTTTTACTGTCTTGTTAAACTGAACTTTTAAATATTATGCTATGTATAATAATATAACAATCCAGAACTTTTTTCTTTGATAATTTTAACTTAACCCAATTGAATAATCTCGGACACTTTTCTTTTTTTCTGAGGCAGGATTTCTCCATGTTTCTCTGACTGTCCTGAAACTCACTTTGTAGAACAGGTTGACCTCAAACTCACAGAAATCTGCTTGCCTCTGCCTCCCTGAATGATGGGATTAAAGTTGTGTACCACCACTGCCCGGCTCATATACTTTTTCTAAAAGTCTGAATTCACTCAGCCTGGTGGCAGATACCTGTAATCCCAGAATTTAGGAAGTAGAAGCAGAGCAGCATAGTACAAGGCCCAAACAAGAACAAGAGCAAACATGTGAATAATTTACAAATAATATACAAATTTTGTGTTTAGATGTACTGTGATTCTTAATAATTTTCTTCAGTTTACACAGGAAAGAATGATGCAAGCTAACAAAACATCTGTATTTCTTCACAGATGACCTGACCATAACTCTCACTGATACACGCTGGGTTGGTGCTTGGTGGATCGGCTTTTTGATCTGTGCAGGAGTGAATGTCCTGACCAGCATCCCCTTTTTCTTCCTTCCCAAAACTCTCCCAAAAGAAGGACTAGAGTATAATGCAGATGTGACTAAAAGTAACAAAGAAGAGAAACACCATGAAAAAGCCAAGGGAAAAAAACGTGGAATCATCAAAGGTAAACAGGAAAACTTTAAATCCTGCATTTGGTTTAGATGGGTCTGCAGTTAGTTGAGCATTTGCCAGAAAAAATTCAAATCAATCTGGACACTCAATAAGAAAAATAGTTTTCTCATCTGTTTTGAAAAATCTATTTTACATAAAATGTTTGTCCAAGCTAAAAAATACATGAATAACTAGAAATTAAAGCTAAAGATAATGGGAGAGAAAACATTATCCTATGGTAACAGTATAGTTGTCTAAGAAAAATGTCAGTTTAGCTATGAGTATCCTTGATGTCAAGACTAGAAAATAGCCAGGTGGTGGTGACATACACCTCTAATCCCAGAATTCTAAGCAGAGACAGTGGATCTCTGTGAACTTGAGGCCAGCCTGGTCTACAGAATGTGTTACAGGACTGATGTGGGAGAGTCTTCTGTTTGTGTTGATTTCATTCATTAATAAAGAAATTACTGTGGCCCATTTAATAGGCCAGCCCTTAGGTGGGTGGAGTAGACAGAACAGGCAGAAGGAAGTGAGGTAGATGCCTTGGGCAATTGTCCTGCCTCTTCTCTCTTGGACAGATGCCATGAAGCCAGCCACCAGGTCAGACGTGCTGAATCTTTCCCAGTAAGACACCACTCGTGGTGTTGCACAGATTATTAGATATGGGTTAGTCAAGATGTGAGTAAGAGGATGAAACTAATGGGCCAGGCAGTGTTTAAATGAATACAGTTTGTGTGTTGTTATTTTGGGGCATAAGCTAGCCAGGCGGCTGGGAGCTGGGTGGTAGGAATGCAGCCCACTGCTCCTCACTACATTGGACAGGTTCCAAAGCTACAGAGAAACCCTGTCTTCAAAAACCAAAAACTTAAAATGTTGAAAGAGAAAACATGAGTGGTAACATAATCCTCTGCATTTGAAGGTTTGTGGTAGTTTACAGGAGAACTGTTCCCCATGGAGCAGACTGCTGTAAAACAAGCAGGAATGTTATCAACCTCTGGTGCAGAGCAGTGGCGCATCTGTGAGAAGCTGAGTGGTCAAGACCGCCCGTTCCTGAACCTTGTCCGTAATTTCCCAGCTGTGTTTGATGACCTGTAGTATTCTCAAGAGAGTTGGGTTAGTGCAAGAGGGGCATGGCTTGAGCTCTGAAATTCTTAAAATGCAAAGCTGGAGGATAGGCAGGGGCTATTTCTTTACCTGTCAAATGAGGGTAGCAGTATATTATATTCTTGGGTTTCTGTGATATTCTGGTGCAGATTATTGTGAGGAACATTTTATTGGTGATATCTCTATTTTTTCCACCACTCATAATTTCCAATAGTGTCATGTGCTGAATAACCACATGTAGTAGTAGGGGCTGCTTGTTCTTCCCAGTCTCCTGGCTAGCTTAGATCTAAAATAATCATGCAGAAACTGTATTGATTAAATCAATGCTTCTCGCACTAGCTCTAGATTCTTATTCGCTAACTCTTATATTAATTTAACCCATTTCTATTCATCTGTGCATCACCATGAGGTTGTGGCCTATCAGCAAAGTTGCAGCATGTCTGACTCTGGTGGCAGCTCCATGGCGTCCCTCAAACTCTGCCTTCCTCCTCCAATGCTATAGGCCAAGCCAGTTCTTTATTAATTAACCAATAAAAGCAACACATAAAATGGACCTCCCACACCATTTCCCTTTTTCTGTTCAAACAAAAAGGAAGGCTTTAATTTTAACATAGTAAAATTACATATAACAAAGCAGGTATCAAATAAGAATTACAGTTACAATATTTATATCTACTTTATCTTTTATCATAGCTAATAAAAACTATAACTATAAATTCTTCAACTCCATCAAAGACTCCAGAAGGATATGATATTACCTAAGTAAACAGGAAGCACCTTATAAGCAACTTTCAAAACTCTACAATTGACAGAGACATCTTGCTACCTGGACAGTCACCCAAAGTTCTACTGTACAATTAGAGCATCCATCTTCAGCCTACAGGCCGTAGTATCTGTCAGACTTTTCCATGAAGCAGGAAACTTCAAAGACAGTTCTGCCTATATTGCCAGTTTGTCAGTCACTTTCTTTTGTATCTTGCATAATGTCTCTTTCATGTAGCAGGAGCCCTGAAGGACCATCTCACCTTTAGGCAAGTTCAGCAGTCATTTCTCTATGGGTCCCGCATGTCCAGTTAAACAGTCCAGGAAAGAACAGTTTCTTGCCCAAATGGCTATCAAATTCCATAAGGAGCCTCTTCAATGCCCATCTTCCTCTTGAAGTAGATTGGTGCTGCCAGGAACAGATGTATCTCACTGTCATAAAAAGTCCTAATTTCTTAAAAATATTTAAATGCCATATTCTGAATGTCTCTGAAAGATTTGAAGAATACTTACATATCTGAAATACATCTCTGAACATCTAGAAAATCTACCTAACATGACTACAAGCTTCACTGTTATAGATAACTATCTATTAACCTGTTTCTTAATTATAAATTACATTTTTAATGATATACAAACACAATACCTTAATCAAGATCAGAAATACGCATATAACTAGATTGATGTTAAATTTATATCAATAAACCAAGATCTACACCAATACAAATTTTTCATATATATATACATATACATATATATATATGTATATATATGTATATGTATATATATATGTATATGTATATATATATCTCATATCCCCCTTTGAATGTAAACAAACATTTATAGATAATATTTGGGAATATAGATGTACTTTTATCCAAACTGCTTCCTGTTCTTTGGGAGTGCTGTTAACCTTGCCTTTCATATTTTATCCTGTGTGTCTAGTTCATCTCAGTTAGCAGTTGGGCATAGTAATTTTTTGGGGGGTGGGAGGTATTCCCAGCAGCCTCAGGAAGTCTTGTTCCATCAAGCCATATTGGTCTGGAAGCAATCCACATGTTCTCATCTTCTGATGGGCTTGAACTCCACAGCATGGATGGGCTCACTGTGAGCCTTGTCAGTTTGGTTGCTCACCTTCCTGGACTTAGGGGGAGTTGGGAGGACCTTGGATTT
This sequence comes from Arvicola amphibius, assembly GCF_903992535.2. NCBI lineage: Eukaryota > Metazoa > Chordata > Mammalia > Rodentia > Cricetidae > Arvicola > Arvicola amphibius. The sequence goes on from NC_052048.2 coordinate 8,776,588, forward strand.
AACATCGTGAAGGGAACCCTGATGGCTCTTTGGCTTGGAGAGGGGCGGAGTGGTGGTATGGGTGGAAGGGAGGGGAGGGAAGGGGGAGGAGGAGGGGAGGAGATGGAAATTTTTAATAAAAAAAATGAGGAAAAAAAAGAAGAACCTCTCTTAAAGGACCTGCAGCATGCCACCAGCAAACAGCAAGAAGCTGTGTTAAACTCTGTATTTTTTTTTATCTAGAATTCCTTTTCAAGCCCTATCAGATTTTACATGGATGTATTTACCCATGCTGGTGCCAATTTGTAAAAGGAGGGGCTGCTTGTTCTTCCAGGCTGCCCTGCTACCTTAGACCCAAAATAATCACACAGAAACTGTATTAATTAAATCACTGCTTGGCCCATTAGCTTTAGCTTCTTATTGGCTAACTTTTACATATTAATTTAACTCATTTCTACTCATCTGTGCATCACCACGAGGTTGTGGCTTACCAACAAAATTTCAGTGTCTATCTCTGGTGACAGCTCCATGGAATTTCTCTAACTCTGCCTTTCTCCTCCCATGCTATAGGCCAAGCCAGTCCTTTATTCATTAACCAATAAAAGCAACACATAGACAGAAGGACCTCCCACAACAATCACACATCTCCCTTAATCACTATTAACCATGGCTGGGCTAGTCACACTGTAAACCAGTTCAGAGGCTTTAGCATTCTTAGAATCATGATAATGTTAAGGATTTTCCTGAAAGGGCTAATATTGATTGTTATATGTGATTGTGTGGTCTGCCAGGTCAACATGATTTTCAAAACTAGGAAAACACTTAGCATAGTATAAGGCATATAGAAAATCAAAGTGAATTGTGGAAACTTATTTGGGAGAACAGGGATGTCAGCAAACACGGGTGAGTTCAAAAGCTTCTTGGAATTCTGATTGTAATCTTCTCATTCATAAAGATGGATTTTGCCTCTAAATTTCACTTCTTTTTCTTAAATTTTTATGCCTATATTTCTTGGTGGTTTCTTCTTAATGCTTTACTCTCAAAAATGTTAGGCAATTTATTAAGAATAGTAAAAAATTAGAAAATCAAGATAGAAAACATAGAGACAAAAAAGTAAGGAGATTACTAAGTGTGGAGTTCATTACCTTCTGTGAGATCCAATCCATTTACTACAGAAGGACTAAAACTAGACATTCACCTTTTAAAGAAGGAAGAGTTCCAATTACATTAGTTGGAAGGTGCTTGGAATACAACAGATGAGTAGGCTTTTATTACAGTGAAGCCCATGTTTTGAGATGTTTAAAAATATCACTATGTGCTTTCTAATGAATGGTCTGTTGTGAAATCCAGCAGGAATGCTGTGGTTGGCTGAACTGCAGCAGGATTTCTGGAGCTTTCCTAAGATTTTAGCTCATCTATTTTTGTATCAAGGACTATAGCATCAGTATCTGAACTCAAACTTCATCAATGATAGTCCCTTACAGATTCAAGAGAAAAAGACTAGTAACTCTCTAGTTAATGCAGGATATTAACAGAAAAAAAATGGGAAAAGAAATAAAAGAGTGTAACCACAGATAGGATGCCATGTCTTTATAGGTTGCCTGATGACATATTTGGATTCCCATTCTCTTACACAGCCAGTTGTGGCACTAACTTCCAGGAGCACTTTAAACAATGACATAGAAATTTAGCCCAATGGGATAAAGATTTATCAAATGTATTTGTATCACAATGCAGAATTCATAAAATTTTAGGAGAACACTGAACACAAAATGCAAGGCCAGGCTATGTTGATGGTCTTGACACTCTCTTGTTTCAGATTTCTTGCCATTCATGAAAAGCCTTTTCTGCAATCCGATTTATATGCTTTTCACACTTATAAGTGTGCTCCAGGTCAATTCATTTATCATTACTTTTACCTTTATGCCAAAATACCTGGAACAGCAATATGGAAAATCAACTGCAGAGGTAATCTTTCTCATAGGTATGTATTTTTATTATCTCATTAGTAGTAGTTCCCCTTTCTCCAGGAAAATGATTAAAAGTATCCCCCAGGACTTGCTTAACAGGGTGATGATGTGATCAGGAAACTGCAAGAAAATTGAACACTGCTACCATACTTGTAAATATCTTCTTTCCAGTCTCCAGGTAAATCAAGAATGGATAAGGAAAGGAAGAGGCCAGAAATACCATCTCTGTTCTCTCTCCAATCTGAATGAAAATCATCATCATTATGGAAATATTTGGGGGTCCTTATGTCAGTCAATTTTTAGATAGTCAATATGTGAATTCAAAGAAGAATATAGATTTCAGTCACTGGGATTATGTATCTTCCTCCCAGGTTTTATTTCTGGGCTTCAATTCTTACCGTATACATTTTTCCTAATTTGGTTACTTGGTTTCCTGGTGGTCTGGGTAATCTGGACAACCACACTGCCTTTCTTGTTAGTGTACCAAATCCAGGGATCCTACCTATCTTTGGGTCTTTCCTGGATTCATTTACTCTTGAAAACTGACAGTAATAGGCTGAAAGCATCCATATTATTGGCAGTTCTCTGAAAATTCAAATCCCAGTCCCTACCCTCAGATGGATAAAATTAAACACAACTGTGTGGAACTGAAAAGGACTGATAAACTTTTCCAAGTCTGGGGCTGCTGTTGTATGGATGCAAACTAGGCAGGATTTTCTCTTTCATTTTTTAAAAATTTTTTCTTTGATTTTTGGCTGGGGAAGTGACTCAGGAAGGAAGAATTCTGGGTAACATAGCCAATGCACAGAAATTTCTACACTTGATAAGCATAGACTCCACAATGACCTTCAAAATTACATGGAGACAAGTCAAATTCTAAATCAAGTGGAAAGAAGTACATGAAATACCTAGTGTGTGTGTGAGAGAGAGAGGGGGAGAGAGTGTTTTTGTGTGTGTGAGAGATGGTTATAAGGTGTTTATAATTTGCTTCAAATAATTAATTAATGCCAGTTGTTTTTTTTAAAGTGACATTTATGGGTTATTTGAAATATGTGAGTGGGTGGAGTTTAGGATCACTGTATATTAGAGATAAATAATACCTTAAATAAAATGTATTAAAAATTGATAACATTTATTTTCTGCTCTTTTGTTAATACTATTTTATTTGCATTTATAGGTGTTTATAGCTTACCTCCAATATGCATTGGATATTTAATTGGTGGCTTGATTATGAAAAAGTTCAAGATAACTGTCAAGCAAGCTGCATACATAGCATTCTGTTTATCCCTGATTGAGTACCTGATATTTTTCTTAAACTTAATGTGGACCTGTGATAATTTTCCCGTTGCTGGCTTAACTACATCTTATGAACATGAACGGTACGTTATTTCCTAAGGAAGAAAATACTATTTTCACAATTGCTAGTCCCTTTGCTCCAAGGATTGTACATGACCAGGTCATTTTACTACAACTTATGTGCAGCCATCCATGGTTATCGTGTACTTTCCTTTCACTCATCAATCCTATTCACTCCACGTATGTTGTGAGCCTATTAGAGAGGTCAGGGGGCTATCAGTGAGAAACGTATGATGCTACGTACCTGTGGGTGGTCTGCTTTAAAGTGTAATAAAGAAAATTTCCTGGAGCTTCCTAGCTTAAGTTATACATGTATTTAAACACGAGATAGCTTTAAAAGTTGACTATATAGCAACAGATTTCTTTAAAGGTTGACTATACAGACCAAAAAAAAAACATTGTATGTTTCTACAGTGGGCAAAAATTTAGAATAATTGAATCTAATACTGATGAGTGTGTGTGTGTATATATATATGTATGTGTGTGTGTAATATTATAATATAATTATATATAATATGTATATACATATCTTATATATATATATATTTATATAAATCACTAGTATAGTTACATCTCATGCGCATGATAGTCTTAGACTTTGTATTTTAAGAGTTTCCTGGTCATATTCTATGTTAGTATGGGAAATATAAAACTTTGTTTAGAACACAGTTATATAATCTGTTAACTAATCAGTTAAAATGAAATAAAGCATATACATGGTGGCTCCTTTAAAAGTCCTGGGGAGACAACTCAGTGGTAAAGTGTTGGAGGTGATTGCGTATTCATTCCTGGCCACCCAGACCCAAAATAATTACAGAAACTGTACTAATTAAAGTACTGCCTGGCCAATAACTTAAGCATCTTTCTAGATAACTCTTATATCTTAAATTAAACCATTTATATTAATCTGTACATCGCCACGAATTCTTGGTCTACCAATGATTCTGGTGTCTGTCTCCTTCAGCAGCTACACGGTATCTCTCTGATTCCGCCTGCATTTGCCCTCTATCTCTGCTCGGAATTCCTGTCTTACTCTATTCTGCCCAGTAATAGGCCCAAGAAGCTTCTATATTCATTAACTAAATATATTCACAGCATACAGAGGGAAATTCCTCATCACCTCACCTTTTTGTTCCAAATAAAGAGGAAGGTTTTAACTTTAACATGGTAAAATTATCTATAACAAAGCAGGTATCAAGCAAGAATTACAGTTACAATATTTATATCTACTTTATCTTTATCATAACTGAGGAAAACTATAATTATAACTATCTATTCTTCAACTCCATCAAAGACTCCAGAAGAATATAATGTTGCCTAAGTAAACAGGAAGTGCATTGTAAGCAACTTCCAAAATTCTAGAATTGACAGAGGTATCTCGCTGCCTGGACGATCAACCAAAGTTCTTCTATAACATTGAGGAACCCGTCTTCAACCTACAGGCCCATAGAGTTTGGCAAAATTTTCCATGAAACAGGAAATTTCAAAGACAGTTCCACCTATATTGGCAGTTTTTCAGTAACTTTCTTCTGCGTCCTGCAGAATGCCTGGCAGACACTTTCATGAAACATGAAGTCTGGAAGACTGTCTCATCTTCTTTAAGAAACTTCAGTAGTCATTCTTCTGTGGGTCCTGCATAACAAGTTCACTCGACAGTACAACAAGCAGTTCAGACAAGAGCAGTTTCTTGCCCAAATGCCTAACCAACTCCATAAGGAGCCTCTTTGATACCCATTTTCCTCTTGAACTATATTTGTGCTACCAGGAGCAGATGAGTCTCATTGTCATGAAAAGTACTAAAACATTTAAAATGCTATGTTCTCTTAGTTTTTGTAAAGTTTGAAGAATACCCAGCCATCTAAAATATATCTCTGTACACCTAGAAAACCTAAGAAACATTACTACAAGCTTGACTATTATAGATGACTATCTATTAATTTTTATTTCTTAACTAAATATTACCTGCACAAATACAATACCTTAATCAAGGAAATAAATATACATATAACAAAATTTATTGTATCAATAAGCCAAGATCTATACTAATACAAATTATTTATCTCTATCACATATCCCCCTTTAAAAGTAAACAAAGATTCATAAATAATCATTTATGGAATCTGAGCATAGTTCTCTCCAAACTGCTTTCTGCTTTTTATTGGGTGAATAATTTTGGGGGATTATGTAGAATTTTCAGGGGGTGTTGCTCCATCAAACCACAGTAGTCTAGAAAGAATATGTAGTCTCATCCTCTGTGGAAACAAAAGCAGAACCTCTTTTCCAAAGCAACATGTCCTTAGACCCATATTTTGAAGTCAAGATACCTTTAAAATATATGTGTTGGTTTAGCTTAGCATCCTGTACAATGAAATGTCTCTCTGTACTTAGCTCATTCACAGTCAAAAATTCAAAGAAAACACAATAATATACATAATCCAGACTCTCTGTGTATGTTCCATCTACATGACTTATTTTTCCTTACTCTTTTAGCCTATGAGTCTCTGTACTCTGTCTCTTTAAAGACTTTACTTTATTCTTTAAAAGTATTTCTTTTTATAACTGCCTATACTTTCTTATTCTCTCTCCCAAGCCTATGTACATTTATCCAACACTGTGACCTTTCAGAGGTCTTTTTCATCTGAATCTGTCTTTATTGCCTATCTGCAATTATTTTCTGATCAGAAGTGCTTTTTTTTTATCCTAAACAGGCATGGCTAGGATCATCTCCATGGTCCTACCTGTTGGCTCCACCCAGTCCAACATGGTGGATGCATGTTTCTTGCCTCAGAGAGCCATGCACATTGCCCAATTTTCAGGCAAACAGTGGGTCTATATTGATATTAAGCAAGTTGTAGCACTCTGCTCACAAACTCCATTAAATGTTCCATACATGGACCTCCTGTAAGAGTCAGAGCCCTTTGTGCTTGCAGACCAGGAAGCCTCTGCTTATAAAAGCCACATAGTTTTTATTGCATCTCTCTTAAAGGTACAAGCAGCACCCCTGCTTGCTACAAGTCCATCTGGGAAAAAAATGTAGCTACCAAGAAACTGTGCTTGGTTCCCATTTTTGTGGGTCTAGAAGCCCTCTTTTTAAGTACTTTTTAGGGTTTTATGTGGATCCTTGCCCCAGAGGGTGGGCACAGTAAAGTATTTGCTGGGCTGGCAGAAGGACCTAAGTTCAGATTCCCAGAATCCATGTACAGTTTGACATGGTACAGTATCTGTAATCCCAGCACTCTTACTGTGAGCTGGGAGCCACAGCAGGAAAACCTGAAAGGTCACAGGCCTGTTAGGCTGACATTTGCAGCAGTGACCAACAGGGGACTCTGTCTCCAACAAGGTGGAAGATTATCTTCTGACCTCCACATGCATGGTGTTGTATGTGTGCTTATACACAGGAACACACAGAGACATACACGTGTGAGTGTGTGTATGTGTGTGTGTGAGAGAGAGAGATGGGGGCAGAGATTAAAAGAAAAGACTTTTCAAGATCTTTAAAAGTTTTTAAATTTAAATAATTTCATTATAAAATCATGAATAATTATATACATAATCTAATTTGAAACTTTTTAAGAAAGCAATTATTCTGTTCACTTTGTAGATGTAGAGAATAAAACTCATAGTGAATTAATAAATTTTCAGAAAATGACTTCAAAAATACCATAGTAGAATTCTGTATACTGACTCCATCTCCAGTCATGCTGCCCTCCACACTGTGCTTCTGTGACAGAATTTGAATTCAGACTCTAGCTTCCTCATTATCATTTTTCAGTCCCTTTGTAAACATGGGGCATGCTCTATTGCAGCACAGCGTGTGTGGTTACTCAAACCACATACATATCATATATCTTATGAATGGAAATTGCAATTTCTTCAGATAAGCCCATCATGCAGATCAATGACAAATTACAGTCTACATTTTTTAAAGCTCCAACAGCACAGTTTTTTCATATATGGTAGGCATCTTATGTTTATTTTTGAAGTAATTGAAAAAGCAGCAATGTGAACACAGGAACAGATAACTTTTAGGCAAAAAAAAAAAAAAAAAAAAAAACACAGAGAATAGAGATCACACATTGATATTTGGATGATTTCTATTTTTGTTCTGGGGAATTAGATGAAGCATCTCTCTCTCCCTCCCTCTCTCCCTCCCTCCCTCTCTCTCTCTCTCTCTCTCTCTCTCTCTCTCTCTCTCTCTCTCTCTCTCTCATCTCCCCCCGTGTGTGTCTTTCTGTATCTCTGCCCATCTGTCTGTCTGTCTTTGTGTCTGCGTGTGTGTGTCTGTATGTGTGCATGCACGTGTGTATGTGCATGAATGCAGGTGAACTGAGAAGAAAATAAGAAAATAGTTTGCATGGTTCCACAGAATCAATAACATTATTTTCAATCATTTCAGAATTCAACAGCCTTTGTATATGAAGAAAAATATTCTTGCAGAGTGCAACAAAAAGTGTAACTGTTTAACTAAAACATGGGATCCAGTGTGTGGAGACAATGGCCTATCATACATGTCAGCCTGCCTTGCAGGTTGTGAAAACTCTGATGGAACAGGAATCAACATGGTATACACCCTTTCAGTGTTTTGGGGTGATATTTTGTGTGCTGTATTAATATGTGCTATGATCTAAGCCCACATCTACTAACAAACAAAAATTAGTCCTTGCTTAAAATGGACTAATATATTTTTGTGAACCACTATTTTACATATGTATATTTAAACTTATAATTCATAGATGTTATGTAAAATCTTGACAGAATCTGAAAATTATTTTGTAATTTCAAAGCATCTGAAATTATTATACAAATTAATGAAGTTAAAATTCCCAGGATTAGCTGTAATTACACTTGCTGATCTTTTAGTAGACCTGTTTGTTTCCCAGCACACACATGGGGCAGCTAACAATCTTGGTAATCTGACACTCTCTTCTGCCTTCCTCCAGCACCCACATCCACCTATTTGAATACACACAGATACAAAAGTATACATGTAAATAAACATTAAAATTGAAACTTGAAAATATTCTGGATAGAATCTGCCTTTTACTGATAGGGTCTCATAAATTTCAGGCTGACCTCAAATAAATCTGTAGTTGAAACATACAGAAACTTAATTTTCCATATTATGACCCTCTTTCATTCATTTACTTATTTATTGTAGTTGTGTGTGTGTGTGTGTGTGTGTGTGTGTGTGCGCGCGCACGCGCGCGTGCAGGTGCATGAGTATATGGAGGCCAGAATGCTACCTCAGCTGTAGACTTTCAGGTCACATCCACTTTGTTCTTTGGAGACAGGATCTCACTAGCCTGGAATTTGTTGATTCAGTTAGGCTGCCTGGCAAGTGAGCCCCAGGGAGTCACCTGCTCCCTCCTTCAATGCACCAATGTTGCAAGCACTTTCTCTACACATACATCTTTCACATGTGTGCTGGGGATCTGAACTCAGGACCTCACCCTTGTACAGAACTTTACAGACTATGGTATCTCTGCAGCCCACATCATGATAATTCAACAGATAAAGAGTTAAGCATTTCCTTGCCTTAAACATGTTATAATACTTACAGAGTTGGTTGGTAGTCAAAATGAAAAATAAATTTTGATTTTTAATCAGGCCCATTATCATAACAAATCAGAAAAGAATTGACTTTATTGTTGAAATAAACATTTTCCTGGAGGACATGACTTTATTTGTAAGCACCTAGCTATTCCAAAAACATTCTGAAACATTTTGTTTTAGTCCTTAGTACTAGGGCCAAAACAAAACAAAGCAGAATTTATTTACTTTTTTAAAAAGTATGTTCAGGCTAGAAAAGTATGTGCAGGCTCAGTGGGTAAAGACATTTGTCACCAAACACTATCACCACAGCTACATCCTGAGGCCACACATGAGAGAAGAGAACTAACTTCCATAACTTACCCCTGACTTCTACATATGTCATGGCATTCACTTGTCAACCCAAAAACACAAAGTTGATCAGGCATATACACACAAACACACACATATGCACAACATATACAAGAGAAACAAATAAACAAGCAAATAAATGAAAAAAGATAAGTGTAGGAGTAATTAAGGAAGACCACAAGAGCCCATTACAAATGATAACAAATGTTTATTGGGGAACACTCACAATAAGAAATCTGTTGCAGATATTCAATAAAATTATAGAAGAAAAAAAAAGAAATCTGTTGCAGTTCTCTGTGCTGTGGGTCCTGAGAGCTTTAACCAGAATATCGACCACTAGCTAAGAGAGAGCATGTTTCTCACCTGTGTTTATAGTACCTCAGACCACACTCTAATGGGCCAGTACCCAGAATGCTATTGGATAAGTGAATTCCCACAACACCTCCCCCTTTTGTCTAAATAAGAAAGCTCTAAACCTAATGCAAATATATATATATATATATATATATATATATATATATATATTAGGAACAAATATCAAGTATTGTCTGGCAAAAAGCAAAAAGAAAAGGCAAAGACATATATGAAAATAGAACTAAAACCAACATGTATAACATCAAGCAAGAAACATATGCTAAATGTTTAGTCTAAGGTAATTAGCAAATAAAAGAAAAATATTTCAATAGTTGTCCTATAATAAAAAGTTTAAGTCTTATAATAAGCAAAACACTGTTTTATTTACTTAGAACTATATGCTGGAGTGTTATTTGTTTTTATTTGTACAGGTATACCCATGATGGCCATAACTTCTAGTAAATGTGTGATTACTAAATCGTTCTTTTGAAAACTCAAAGCTATTGCCCATTGAAAACCTGAACAGGAATCAATGGTGTGAAGTGCATATTTTATTTTTCAAATTCTACAACAAAGACCATATCCATATGCCAGATTTCATTTCTTTGAGTACCCTTTGGGTTATGTTCTGCAGGTAGTGGCGTTTGGTTGTGGATGAACAAGTAGGTCCTTTTAGTCTCCTTGGCTTGTGGCCATGTGATGGAAAAGTCCTTTTTTAAAAAATCTTTGCTACTTATGTGATATTTCTTATGAAATTCTGAAACCTTCAGCACATTCTTAATCAATAATTGATTAATTTCTGTATTACCTTGTGCTAGAGGACCTGGCATACCCATACAGTATAGATTGTGTATCAAATATATGGGATAATGCCTATTCCTGATTATAACTTGTACCTGAATAAATAATATAGTTATTCTGTATTATCAGGCATAAATTCAGCAGTTTCAATATACAAAACAACTCTTCCTACACATTGCAAATCAATAACTATGTGAGGTTCTTTAAAATCCCTTAGTACCATAAGAATAACATATAATTCTGACTTTTGGACAGAATAATAGGGGCTTTGTTCCATTAGCTTAAATTTTCTGATTTGTAACTTGCCTTTCCTGATTTATTTGTATCAGTATAGAATGTAGGGGTCCCAATTATTGGTATGTCTTATACAATTTGAGGAAGGATCCAATTAGTTCTCTTTATAAGTTGAATTTTCTTGCTTTGGAAATCTCTCCAAATTGGGAGCTGTTAATCTCTCCCCCAAAATACTGCAAGATCTTTGTCAGGGTTCACTTTCTTCCCATAATTTCTCAATTTCATCGTAATTAAAAGGTACTATTTTTGTCTATTCCCATTAATTAATGAAATCTAAATTTTCCTTTTATAACTAACTCAGAGACATTTTCCACATAAGTTTTTAATTTTTTACTCAGTTTATATGGTAAAAAGATCCAAACTAAGATAATATTTTACCTCTGCTTTAAAAATTACTATAGGGGAATATTTGAAAATTAATATGACCAGAATGCAGTTAAGATTCAGATCCACAGGATGCAATGTGTTTTCTGTAATTTCTCTTCAATCAAAGTAAATTCTCTCTCAGCTTCAGCTGATAATTGTCTGGGACTATTTAAGTCCTTGCCACCCTCTAAGATTTTGTTTAAATTAATCAGGTCATTAGGATGTATACCAAGAGTGGGCTGTAGATTGTAAAGGTCTCCTAGCAATCTTTGGAAGTCATTAAGAGTCTGCAATCAACCTCTCTTAATTTGTAGCTTTTGGCGTCTAATTTTCTTTAAACGTATATTATAACCTCAGTAATTTGTAGACTCTCCTCTTTGTATTTTTAGAAACAATTTGTAATCCTCATGTAGGCAATTTTTTTTTACTTCTTCAAACATTCTTTCTAAAGTATCTACATTTGAGTCAGATAGTAAAATGTGATCCATGTAATGATAAATTATAGATTGAAGAAAATGCTTATGCATCATTTATAATGGCTGACCTACAAATAATTGGCACAGGGTTGGGCTATTTAACATTCCTTGTGGGAGAATGGTCCATTGTTATCTTTTAGCAGACTGATAATTATAAGTAGGCACTGTGAAGGCAATTTTTTTCTCTGTCTTTTTGTATAGGTATAGTGAAGAAACAATCTTTTAAATCAATGACTATAAGAAGCCATCCTTTAGGAAATAAGAAAGGCAAAGGAATTTCAGATTGTAGAGAACCCACTGGCTAAATCAATGTATTGACAGTTCTTAGACCCATTACCATTCTCCATTTTCCAGATTGCTTTTTAACAACAAATACAAGAGATTGCAAGGGCTGGTTGAGTCTTAAGTATGCTGAGTATCTAGTTGCTCCAATATCAGCTGTTCTGTAAAGACTGTAGTTTCCCTTTTGTTAATTGCCATTGCTTAACCCATGAAGGTTTCTTAGTTAATAATTCTAAAGGTAGGGCTGTTGGTACCTCTGAGAGCTTGTCAATTTGTTGTTCTATGTTTTAGTACAGCCTAAATAGTTAGTGACTTTTTAATTATGCTTTACAATAGTCTTCCCAGAAACATGACGTAGTTCATTGTATATTTCTGAGACTGCAGAGACTGCAGGGATGTTAATATGGGCATTTCATTGCTGAAACAGATCATGACACCATAGATTTACTGCTATATTAGCCACATATGTCCTAGCCCTTACTCTCTATCCTTCTGGCCCAAAATATTCAACTCATCTTGTACTTTATTTTACCTCAAATAGGGTTCTGATTCCTAGGAATTGAACATCTGCCTTATGAAGAGGACAATTCAGATGCCAAGATTCTGAAGTAATAATAGTCACGCCTGCACCTGTATCTAATAATACTTCAATTATAATGTTATTTATTTGTACTTTTAGCCTTGGTATTTGATAATTTATAGAAATCTGTCAAAATATACACTTGCTATTTTCAACTGGAATACTTCATTCATCACCCATTGTTATTCTGTCATTCTATCCAGTGCAGTATGTTTTTTTGTTTTTTTTTTTTTACAACAGGCACTAGATTTTCTAATTTTCATGGGAAGGCATGTCCTCCACCGTGATAGAGAAAGGATAGACTACTTTTGACCTGGGGGCCTGTGAGAGGCCCCCTTCCAAGGAGCACCCTGATGGTAATGGATTGTCTTGTTTGTCTCTTGCTGATCTACATTCACTGATCCAATGCCGGCTTTGCCACATCTTCTGCATAATTCAACAGGTTGTGGTCTTCTATTTGGATCATTCCCAGAAAAACACTATTTCTAGAATCAACCCGTTTACAATCCCTTCTCATATGGCCTATTCTACTTCAATTAAAACATTTGGTAATTTGATGTTTCTTCATACCTTTGAAAATCTCTTCTTCTACCCAAGCCTCAGTGAGTCAAGAAACTCAACATTGACTGTGTGCTAGATCCATTCATTCATTAGTGCTTATTAGACCTTCAAACAGCCAAGTATTTTTTTAAATTCTGAGTTACCATTTTAAAAAGCTGGAGATTCAAGAAGTATTCATCTAACTTCTAGATCTGCTATTCTTGTTTGTACAGTCACAATAAATCTTTGCAAAAAGTCACTAAAGTGTTCTCTTCATCCTTGTATAAATTTATTATATGATTCAATTCTTTTTCTTACTCTTTAATTTTAACTCAAGCATTCAAGGCTGCTGTATGGCATAGGGACAAGATGTGTTCATTGTCTACAGCTCGACTGTCTATGTCAGCATAATAGCCCTGACCAAGAATTTGATCTTGAAAAGCCTCAAAACATCTGACCCTACCTTGATGTTCAAGAGCCTTGACTTCCTTTCTCCAATAACTCTTCCACTGTAGCTGTGGACCATGGTCTAATACTGATAAGACTAGTTGAAGCCAGCATGTGGAGTGACCTTATTTTTGAAGCCCATTTCTTCACTAACTGCCTCACATATAGTAAATGCATGCCATAAGAAACTAATGCTTCCTTAACATGTTTTAGATATTTCATACATACAGGCTCTCTTTTACATTCTATATATTCTTTTGGCTATTTAATATTTTCTTATTTTTTAGAAATAGTAACAACATAAGTAGTTAAAATTCTTAGTAAGTTATCTCTGACTTTGAGACGTACTGGCAATGTTAAGTCTTTACTATTGTCTTTTGTATTTGCCCCATCTCCTTACTTATCAATTATGACAAGTTCTTCAATAGTTTAAAATTGTTCTATCATTGTGCTTTGTGGAGTATAAATTTTTTGACCTGTGAATATTTTCAAAAATTGTATCAATCATTTAATTTCTGGCTTTTATCTTGCACATGTTATTCCAAGTTTTTAACTTTTTCCACTAATGATATCTTCTCATCATTAAACATTATTTGGATAGCATGTAGATTGCCTTCCAGGAGGGATGTTCTATTGGCTAGCTTGTCGTGACTTTTTAACAGATTTTGATTGTCAATTCAAACAGTATGGATTCTTTCAGATAACTTCTCATTCCCAGTCTGTAAAGTCTGTATTATTTTAATAGGTTTCTCATTCTTGATTTTGTTATCAAACCATTTATTTAAGGATGTAATATGAAGTATCAAGCTAATAGCAGCTATGATTAAGAATGTATACATCCCAGATAGGTCATATAGCTTTTCTAGAATTCTATCCATATTAGAAACAAAAAGGTTGTTAAATTCCTGGATGGTGGTATTATCTGAGATTATCTTAGTTATGATTTAAAAATTTCAGAAATAAATTATTATTAATTTGGTTATTTAGTTATTAATCAAAATAATATATAGCTATCAGAAATCTTCAGATTGCTGTAGGTGTAATAATATTACTTGACCAGCAGGTGGAGTTAGTGTTCAGTTAGCTGGTTTAAGTGGCTACTGAGAGTTTAAAGTATAATATCAGTGTTGGCCAGCAAGTTTCAGAGTTGTAATACCAAAGTGGTCCAGGGATGCTGGAGTTCCAATCTGACTTGTACTAAAGTTGCTAACCTATAGAATTACTAAGTAGAACTCAAAATCATACTGAACAGATTTTTGTTAAAGAAAAAGGGGGAAAAGAGCAGACAACATTCTCAGATGTCAATCAGGGTAGCTGTGCAGTGGGCAAGCAGAGGTTGAGCCCCTGAACCACAGTCATGGGTGTGGAGGGGGTGGGGCGTGGGAGGAAGCTAAGCCACTGTGAATGGGTGGTCAGTTGCATGGGTCATTAGCAGTTGCAGCGGGGAGAACAGCGGACTTTAGTCATGTGGATACTAGAAACAAGAATGTAGGTGTAATTAAGAGAGTCCATGAAAGCCCACGATAAAAGACAACAAGTGTTTATTGGGGAACACTCACAATAAGAATGATGCTGCAGTCCTCTGCTGGGTGGGCACTGAGCGCTGTGAACAGAATCCAGAGCACCAGCTAAGATACAGCGAGCAAGCATTTTGTCTGCGCTTATAATAATTCAGACCACACCCTGATAGGCCAGTGCCCAGAAGGCCATTGGCTGAATGAATTTCCACAAGAAGCAAAAGCAAATAAACAAGCAAACAAATAAAAAAGTGAAGTGTGCAATCAGGATAATTGAAGTTTTAAAAATTTACTTCTTGTATTTTGAAAAATAAAACACCAATTTTGAAAAATCTCCCCCTTTATATTTTGTGATAGAATTCTGAGATACAAAAAAAAAAGATGGAAGTAAAGGACAGGAGGACTTCCATTTTACTTACTTAGCATTTAGTATTTATTTAATGGTGTTTGTGCTCTCGTTTGGTCCTCATCAATGCTTGATGAGTGCTCTTCCTCTGAGTTATATCATTAGCCCCAACACTCCCCATTTTCATATAACTAGCTATGTAGAAAATACTGAAGGTTTGCACCCAATATTTTTCTTCTACAAATAAGGCTTTGTATTTTTTTCTACAGGTGTTTCAAAACTGCAGCTGCATTCAGGCTTCAGGAAGCTCATCTGCTGTCCTTGGACTGTGTAACAAAAGCCCTGACTGTACTATAAAGCTACAGTACTTCTTAATCGTGTCAGTATTCGGCTGTTTCATTTTCTCGCTGGCAGCCATACCTGGGTATATGGTTCTTCTGAGGTAATAAATAGCTCCTTCAGTTAGCATTCTCTCCTTCCTTCTTAGTTGTGTGTGCATAAGTGAGTGTATGGTGTGTGTGTGTGTGTGTGTGTGTGTGGTGTGTTTGACTCTTGACTCCAACCCAAACACAGAGAGGTCAGAAGATAATGATGGGAATCAGTTCTCTCTGTTTACCCTGTTTTTGAGACAAGTTCTCTTATTTCTGCTGCTGTACTAGCTGTGTACTCCAGTCTACCTGGCCTTCAAGTTCCAAGCAATTCTGTTTTTTCCTATTTTACTATGGGAATGCTAGGATTACAGATGCATACCATTGGATTGAGCTCTTTTCTTTTTTACATATATTCCGGGTTCTTGGGTTTAAATTTTGGTCATCTACCCTTTGTGGCAAGCACCTTTACACAAAGAGCATCATTCCAATGCCATTTAGATATTTTTGGTCACTTATTAAAATTCCTTTTCCCAAGAAAGACCATTGCAGTAATGGTTCTTAAAATCTCAATATTCTAAGATACCTTTAACAAGAAACATACAGTGACTATTGGTATATTTCACAGTAATTTAAAGTTTTCTGAAATTTTCCTTCCTGCCCTTTCCTATTTTATCCCCTTATGTCTTAAATCTTCAGTAAGGAAATTCTTGTTTGGCTGGGAGATAGGAGGTGTTTAACACTTATTTCCTGGGGTCAACTAACTGACTGGCAGAAGATGCAACTCTCTGTGTAAAAGTGACCAGGTTTCCCTGACATTCGGACTTCAACTTCTCACAAAAAAAAAAAAAAACAAAAACCAGAACACATATGTGCAATAATAGATACTAGCTAACCAGGAGACACATGAATGCAATAGCAGATACTCACTAAGAAGTAGGTATAAAAATGCAATAATACCCAATTTTCTAGCACAAAATGAGGACATTGCAAAGTCAAGCTTCAAGGGTTTTTACAAGTGTTCTTTCCAGCCTAGCAATCTTCACATCCACTACCAATGGGGAAACAGTTCAACACTCTTTCTTGTCTCATTGGAATTCAGAAGGAAAGTTGAGTTAACTGTGATGTGTAATTTGTAACATTTTTTTCCTCATAAACAGAACTAAGGTTCTCACTTCTTCCTTATAGGCATTGTACTTTTCTGTTTGCCCACATTCGCTTTCCACACTCTCTTCTTCTTCTCTTCCTCCTTCTCCTTCACTCCCCTCTTCTTTTCTCCTCGCACCTCTCATTTCCTCTTCTTTCTCTTCTCATCCCCTCTTCTTTTCTCTCATCTTTCCTTCTCTGTCTTTCTCTTCTCTCCATTCTCTCCTTTACATGTTCATCCATTGCTTTGGTTCTTCCTTTCCTCTACTTCTACCCACCATAGATCCTCACTGGAATAGGCTAGGTATATATTCTTATATATACATTTTCCATGGTAAGATGTTATATTTTTATATTAATACAAGTGAAGATGTGCTAAATGCCTTGTTTTAATTTATGGGCTCACAGACAGATAAATTTTACCAAGTATTACTAGTTCTTAAAACATATTCTTACAAATGAGTGAGATTTGGCTGTGGCATCTGTCATCCCATCATGTTTCAGACTGATTCAGCTGATGTGTCTACTCAGAATTGCCTTTCTCCCTCAGTACTGCCGGTGCCCCTGTTCCAAAGCAGCAGGTTCAACTGAAAAGGCAAGTGTTCATTACAGAGGAGGATGGCCAAAGTAAAGGATATATGAGTAGTTGAACTATCCTATGGGATCCTCCAAACACAGTCTCAAGAGATAAAAAATGTGGTTCATTGATGTTTTAATGTGTGATTTTTAAAAACATTCTTGATGGAGGAGAGTTATCTGTCTATGTTTCTTTCATTGGTTAATTAATAAAGAAAACTGCCTTGGCCCTTTAAGAACAGAAAGTTAGGTAGGTGGAGTGGACAGAACAGAATTGTGGGAACAAGGAAGTAGAGTTAGGGAGAGACGCTTCAGGCAGTCACGTGGTGAGTCTCCATGCTGCTCCTCTCCGAGATGGACACAGGTTAAGATCTCTCCTGGTAAGGCACACCTCGTGGTGCTACCCAGATTACTAAATATGGGTTAAAGGAAGATGTGAGAATTAGCCTATAAGAGGCTACAGATAATGGGCCAGGCAGTGTTTTAAAAGAATACAGTTTCCGTGTAATTATTTCGGGTGTAAAGCTAGCCAGCGGCGGGTGGCGGGACGCAGCCCCGCCGCTTCTCACTACACATTCTGTGTGTGTGTGTGTGTGTGTGTGTGTGTGTGTGTGTGTGTGTGTGTGTGTGTGTGTGTGTGTGTGTGTGTGTGTACTTGTGCGTGTTTGAATTTTCATGCCATGGTGTGCATGTTTAAATGAGAAGACATCTTGTAAGTGTTGATTATCTGCAATCATGTGGGTTCTAGATATTGAACTCAGTTTATCAATCTTGGTGGCAAGAATTTTATCCATCTTTTAGGCCCTAATGTGTAATTTCTTGACGCATCGGGGTTCATGTCTATTCAGATTATTTTTCTCATGTTTCTTTGCACTATTTTTGCTGAATGTGATGATTGCAGTGCCAATGATTGATAATACAGTCCTACTGTTTGCACATTATTATCACTCTTCTAGTCTGTTGTGTTTTCTTGAACTCTTCCAAGGAATCACTTTCAAAATGAATTCCCACCAGTTCCATTTATTGTGCTTTTCTTACACAAGGGTGTATTTGGTGGGGAAAGAACACATTTTAAAAAAATTTCCACACTCCTAATATATAAAAATATTTTCAGTTTTTGTCCTGACTGCTTTATGAGCCTCTCTTTTGTATTTAATTTTGAAAACCATATTGTTTAATTTTGTAGGCAGTATAAATGTCTAAAGTTGGTAACTCCATATATCAAAGGCCTTTTCTTAATGTCAAAGCCTATATGATGGATTCTTTTCTGTTTATTTGTGGGCTTGCCTTTACTATACCTTGAATTTTTATATAAGATGCATTAGATTTTTTGTGAAATTGACAAAATGCCTGGCAAACAACTTAAGAGAAGAAAATTTATTTGATTTGTGATTTCAAAGGTTTGGGTCCATTATTTGTGATACAGCATGGTGATTACCATGGTAACCAGGAAGCTGATGTGGGAGGTGATGTATGCTGTGAATATATTTTATTACCATTGTTTAACAAAGAAGCTGCTTTCAGCCAATGGCTTAACAAAGTAAATCCAGGCTGAAAGAGCTATAAATAGAGATTAGGTAGAATCAGGGTGAAGCCATGTAGCTGCCTGCAGGAGACAGTCACACTGGAACCTTGCCAATAAGTCACAGCCACATGGCTATACACAGATTAATGGAAATGGGTTAATTTAGGATATAAGAGCTAGCTGGAAATATGCTTAAGCTATTGGCCAAACAGCATTGCAAATAATATAGTTTCTATGTGATTATTTCATGTCTAGGCAACTGGGAATGAATGAACAGCCTCCCCCAACAGGAAGCTATTCATCGAGTTTAGCTGTCAAAGGCTGTGCCTTGAATCAGATGTGTGGAGGTCACAGGACAGCTTTCATAAGTCATACTCTCCTTTCTCTGTGTGTGCTTAACAGTAGAGTTGCATTATCCTCTCTTATCAGGATGAATGGCTTAACCACCAGGATCGTGAACCATGACTGTCATTGAGAGGATGCTAGGACAGATAGCATGATGTACTTTTATTTATGTGTGTATATATTTCTCAGGTGTACGAAGTCTGAAGAGAAATCCCTTGGAGTTGGATTACATACATTTTTCACAAGAGTATTTGGTATGAACAGCTTTCCTAGCATATCACTTTCTTAGTAAACAAGTTAACATTTTCTGAAGAAAAAGACAGCAACTATATTGTTAACCTAAAACAAAACCATTACCTTAGAGGGAATAAGAGGGTTTTATCTGGAATCAAGCATAAATCATAATGATGAGAACACAGACTCAGGTCATCCATTCATGGTGGCAGTTAGTGATGTTTATAGTTGGAGAACATATGAAGTCATGAATAAGGAGCTTCTCAAATGTATCTGTGGAAATGTGAAGTAACTTGGTGACAGCAAAGCATGAAATTCTCTTTTGAAGGCTCCGATCCTATCTGATAGCATTCTTAGTATTTGGTAAGTTCAGTCAATACATCCCACAAAGGCTTCATATGATAATCACATGGATATAGCATCAGACACAGGGATAGGGCAATAAATGATAAATAAGAGAGGTAAAAATAATTTGTCTCTGTATCTTCAATATGCAAACTGTCCACATCCTGGAAATTCAACTACTTTGTGGCATCTTTAACATACATGTGCTCTGTCAATGTTACCCTGAACTCCAGTTCACAAGCACTTATGTTTGGAAATGGCTACTTGTATTTAACTTGAGAATGAGATAACTGCAGAGATGATAACTGTTTCCCCTTGACTTTAAAAAGATTAGCTGAACTTAATTACACTTTTCATCTTTTAGTAGATTCAAGAATAAAATTAGACATAAGTCATTTTGTTTGATGTATAGAAAACCAGCACAAGACACTTTAGGAAATATATGCTGTATACAATTATGAATTCAATGGATAGTTCATTAGCATCTTATGTATAATTTTCATTGTCTTTATCTAGAAACTTTGCATTTACTCATAATTCCTAAAAGTAAGTACAGAAACTTTGATTTATAATTTTTATATTGTTTTCAATAGGGAAACTGAAGTACTTCCAAATAAAATAACACATCTCTTTTTTTTTCTTTCTTCTTCTCAATGGTCTTTTTTTCTGTCCTTATTGCAGGAGGCATTCCAGCACCTATTTATTTTGGTGCCTTGATAGACAGAACCTGTTTACACTGGGGAACTCTGAAATGTGGTGAGCCAGGGGCATGCAGGATGTATGATATAAATGAATACAGGTAATGATAATGTTTGTGACTTGTGCTTTTAATGTATAAAGTGTCCCCATTAGCATCTAACATTTTCTTCAGTGATAAGATTAAATTTGGTTTCATTTTTGGAATGTACATGCACGGTATAACTTCCTATATGTGAATTTTCATATATTCCCACTATTTCTAAAGTGCTTGATACATATAAGTATAAATGGGCTTCCTAACCTAACTATTCAAAAGATATCAGAAAGGGAGCAGGGCATCTGTGTAGATGTCCTGGAGCAATAGGAGGAGAGCTGACTCTTGAGCTGAGGCATCATGGCAGAACACTGAAGATAAACAAGACAGCAAGATCCAGAGACCAGTGACAATGCCACTATTGGCAGCAACAAAATCTCTCAGCTCCTACCACCCATATCTGAGGACAGAGTAGAAGGTTCTTTCTTTCTGCAGGGGTCAGGATAACAGACCTAACACATTCAAGTACCACGGATCCTGATGTTCTAGCTCAGGTAAATTTCATAGCCCTCTCATGCTTGCACCTGATATATGAAGAACCCCAAACCTGTGTTCTGCCCCGGCAGTTTAGTAGAACATGTCAGGTGCCAGAGCCAGGGGCTATCTTTAGAAGAGACCTGTTACCTGAATTTGATTAATGGTCTCATTGCTGGGAACCCATAGATGCTCCACTGCACTTAGTGGTTAACCATCTCATAAACAAAACATGGCTCACTAGAGAGATTGTGGTACAAACCAGCTGTGAGTATAAAGAAGGGGAAGGAAGTGACAACACGTAGAAATAACTGAGGCCATTGCCCTCAAGAACCAGCAGACTGGGGAGCCTGGCCTCTGAGATCTGGGTGCAACCAGTTGTGTGCTTCTACGCTGCTGCGTAGACTAAAAGTAGTACCTTCATGGTTACCACCACTCTCAGTGCTACACAGGCACCAGTTGCTAACAGTATAGTGGAATAACTGTGAGTTCGTTGCTGCCCCATGCACGGAGGCCATACTAAGCTGATCTGTAACTAGAGTTCTACCATGCTGGCTCTGGGGGTTAATGGGCTCAAAAAAGCCCACAAAGGAACTTTGCAATATACAGACTTCACTGTGCAACTTCGGGTTTTTTGCAGATTTTTTTTATTAAAGATTTCCATCTCCTCCCCTCCTCCTTCCCCTTCTCTCTCCTCCCTTCCACTCATACCCCCACTCCACCCCTCTCCAAAGACAAAGAGCCATCAGGGTTCCCTTCATTATGTTAAGTCCAAGGTCCTTCCAGCTCCCCCTAAGTCCAGGAAGGTGAGCAACCAAACTGACAAGGCTCACAGTGAGCCCGTCTATGCTGTAGAGTTCATGTTCATTGCCGTTGTCCTTGGTTTCTCAGTCCTCCTCCACCGTCAGCCACATTCAGAGAGTCCAGTTTGGTCCCCTGTTCCATCAGTCCCATTCCGACTGGACTTGGTGGTCTCCCGTTAGATCTGTCCCACCGTCTCAATGGGTAAAAGCACTCCTCGCGGTCCTGGCTTCCTTGCTCATGATCTCCCTCCTTTTACTCCTCATCAGGACCTTGGGAGCTCAGTCCCGTGCTCCTATGTGGGGCTCTGTCATTTTCTCCATCCAATGCCAGGTGAAGGTTCTATGGTGATATGCAAGATATTCATGAGTATGGCAATAGGATCTGGACATTTCTGGCACCCTCTCCTCAGCTGCCCAAGGAACTAGCTGGGGGCATCTTCCTGAACACCTGGGAACCCCTCTAGAGTCAAGTCTCTGCCAACCCTAGAATGGCTCCCTTAACTAAGATATATAATTCCTTATTCCCCTATCCACCCTTCCTATATCCCAACCATCCTATTCCCCCAAGCTCTTCCCATCCTCCACTTCACACTTTTCTCTCCCCATCCCCCCCATCCCCCCCCACCCCCATGATCCCATTTTTTGTCCGGCAATCTTGTCTACTTCCAATATCCAGGAGGATAACTATATGTTTTTCTTTGGGTTCACCTTCTTATATAGCTTCTCTAGGATTTTTTTACGAATTATAGGCTCAATGTCCTTTATTTATGACTAGAAACCAATTATGAGTGAGTACATCCCATGTTCATCTTTTTGGGCCTGGGTTACCTCACTCAGGATGGTGTTTTCTATTTCCATCCATTTACATGCAAAATTCAAGATGTCATTGTTTTTTACCACCGAGTAGTACTCAAAACTCAAGTCCAAATGGATTAAAGACCTCAATATCAATCTGAACACACTGAACCTGTTAGAGGAGAAAGTGGGAAGTACTCTACAACATTTGGGCACAGGAGACCGCTTCCTATGTATAGCCCCAGCAGCACAGACATTAAGGGCAACATTGAATAAATGGGACATCCTGAAGCTGAGCAGCTTCTGTAAAGCAAAGGACACTGTCACTAACACAAAAAGGCAGCCTACTGACTGGGAAAAGATCTTCACCAACCCCACAACAGACAAAGGCCTGATCTCCAAAATATATAAGGAACTCAAGAGACTAGACTTTAAAATGCCAATTAACCCAATTAAAAAATGGGGCACTGAACTGAACAGAAAATTCTCAACAGAAGAAGTTCGAATGGGCAAAAGACACTTAAGGTCATGCTCAACCTCCTTAGCAATCAGGGAAATGCAAATCAAAACAACGCTGAGATACCATCTTACACCTGTCAGAATGGCTAAAATCAAAAACACCAATGATAGCCTTTGCTGGAGAGGATGTGGAGTAAGGAGTACACTCATCCATTGCTGGTGGGAATGCAAACTTGTGCAACTGCTATGGAAAGCAGTGTGGAGGTTTCTCAGAAAATTTGGGATCAACCTACCCCAGGACCCAGCAATCCCACTCTTGGGAATTTACCCAAGAGATGCCCAATCATATTACAAAAGCATTTGTTCAACTATGTTTATAGCAGCATTATTTGTAATAGCCAGAACCTGGAAACAACCTAGATGCCCTTCAGTGGAAGAATGGATGAAGAAAGTGTGGAATATATACATGTTAGAGTACTGTGCAACTTCTTGCTTTTAAAATTACTTCAGCATAAGAAAAAAAGGCTGTGCGTTAGACCCACTCCTTTGTTTCTAGATGAGCAGAATACTGAAAAGTTCTAGGAGATAAAAGTGATGGCCATTGTCCTGTCCTCAATCATGTCTGGCTATGAGTAGCTGAGATACCATTCCCAGCCTGGTATATCCATAGTAACAGTGTGGAAGGTCTCAATTACTTCTGTCAGTGTATCTGTGTGGGTTAAAGTTCCAGTTGCCTTGATAATACACATTATTGGATATAATACACAATAGTGGGGTATTCCAGGAGTAACCTGAAATTTTGAGAAAATTTACACCTTCTTCCTTTAAATTAATTTTCTCAGGGTCTTTTATAACAGTGACAGAAAAGTAAGCTAAGATACTTTTTAATCTATTTTTCTTCTAGCGAAAGAACGCCAATGGTATTTCTAGGCTATTATACCTTAAGCATCTACACACACATATTACTTTTATATTTCCCCCTGTAGAGATAGGCATGATTGTTTTCTCTGTTCTTTTGAGGTCCAGGGTTTATGGCCTAAGGAATGGTGCTACCCACTATAGGACTTCTCACCTCAACTAATGTAATCAAAATAATGTCCCATGAACCTGTTCACAGGCCAACAAAATCCACACAGGCCTTCACTAAAACTTCCTTCCCAGGAGATTCTAGATTGTATGAAGTTGACAACACTATCCATCACACCAGATTTTCCTACAAATATGTTGAGAACATGAAAGAATGTTTTCCTACTTATTTAGAAATATACTTGTCAAATTACCTACTTACCATACACAATATGCCCAGAAATTTTAAGGCACACTTTGTCAAATTTACAAAGAACAGATGCTTATAACAGTACAAAAGTTATTCTCAGAAATGTTGAAATGGAAAATTACCTAATTCATTTCAGGAAGCATCCATAGTCTGCATGACTAAAATGGACAAGTTCAGCAAATAAAAATAATTTGGGGCTAAAGATATAGTTCATGGCTTAAGAGTACATATTGCTCTTGCAGAGCACATGAGTTCAATTCCCATGACCCAAGTTGTGCAGTTCAAAACTTCCTGTTACTGCAACTTAAGGTATTCAGGACTTTTGAACACATGCCCACACAGAGACCCAACACATATCCATAGTTAAAATAATAAAAAGAAATAAATTTATCATTATATGTGTAAAATAATGCATTAAAATTAACAAATTGAGACTATTAATATACAAGATGACTAATAGGACTTACTTTAGGCATACAAGGATGTTATTGTCACAAAAATCTATTAGTATAACAGCATACAAATTCTTAGTAGGAAAGAAATCTTGAAAGGCAAGTTTATGATATTTTATGCATGTATAATCAAAGTTTGAGCAAACAAAACAGAAGAGCTCCCTTAACCTGATAAAGGGATGATATTGTCTCAGTATTTAAGAAAACAGGCAATAATGGAAGGGAAAGCTCAGTGACTTAGTGTGAGGTAATTGCAGACAGGGTTTGGTGAGGAGGCTGTTCATGTCACCTGCTCTGGCAAGAAATATTGAGAGCTACAAGTCCAGTGCATGGTATAAGGGACTTCATATTCAGCTAAAACAATCTGAAAATATTCTCACAGAAACACCCAGAGATGTCTTTCTATAATGATCCTAAATCCAGTCAAGTAGACAGTGAAAACTAGCCATCACCAAACTGAAAAAATACATTTAAACTTTTGTTGGAAATTTTTGACATTTTATCTAACAGAATTGATAGCTTAGCAAAGTAGATTATATAAATTACATGAGCAAAAATAATCACCTAATGTTTCTCTTTGAAGAATAAATTATATGTAAGAATGTACAAAATTAACTTTCACTGAATGCATTACGATTTTACACAGACTAGTTGTTTTCAACAGGAACATTTACATTGGGTTGCCAGCAGCTCTAAGAGGATCAAGCTACCTCGTGTCAATCTTCATTCTAAAACTTTTGAGGAAGTTCCAACTCCCTGAGGAAACTGACTCTTCAGAGACTGAACTTGCCGAGATGAAGCTCACAGAAAAGGAAAGCGAGTGCATGGATGTGCACAGAAGTCCTGAGTTTGAGAATGGCAGAGAACTGAAAACAAAGCTGTAATGAGATTTCTAATGGCCTGCATAGACCCGTGGACAGAGTCTGCATCTGGTTCTTTTGAATCATGAGTTATAGGAACAATTATGCTCAAAGACCTTAAGAATGATTTTTAATAATGACAAAAATATTTACTGTTATTATTTTTAAAATATAGTGGTAGCACTTAAGATTATCCGAGGGAAGACTATGGTGATCCCCCTATCCTCCCACACACATAGAACTTTAAAGCAGTCTTCATATGGAAAAAAAAAGAAAATCAGATAAGGGTTTTTACATTCATGCATACGCGCGCGCACGCGCGCGCGCGCGCACACACACACACAGAGAGAGACAGAGAGAGAGAGAGAGAGAGAGAGAGAGAGAGAGAGAGAGAGAGAGAGAGAGAGAGAGAGAGAGATCCATGGGAGTGTCTACCACATGTCCAGTGAAGTACTTAATGGTCAAAGTTAGTTAAGAAAGAAATTGTAAGGCACTATAAAAAAACAGTCACAGAACATTCATGCAGTAAAACAGGGCACAACAGCTGTCGAACGCTAAGAGGTACCCATGACCCTACCCTTAAAAAGGTTTACTGACAAACCTGCCTGACTTGGCTAATGGTCTATGACATCAGAGAAACTACTGGCTTTAGAACATCTGGCTTAGGAGCAGCTAAATGCTGGACATATTAAAGAATCTACCAGCTATTGTAATTGTCCTGTATTTGTTATTCAAAAGAAATATAGAAAATGGAGAATGATCAGTGTGATAGTGGGGCAAGGCCAGTTCAGGCACCCTCTACTCTGCTACCCAAGGACCTAGCTGGAGACATCCCTGTGGACACCTATATCCCCTCTAGAGCCAAGTCTCTTGCCAACCCTAAAATGGCTTCCTTACTGTAGATATCTGCTTCCCCTGCTCCTATATCTATCCTTCCTCCATCTCCACCCTCCCACTCACCCAAGCACTCTCCAGTCTTTCCCTTTTCCCTTCTATCTCCCCTTTCCCCTTCCCCCACCCCCACGCTCCCAACTTTTGCCCGACAATCTTTGCTTCCAATTTCCAAGAGGATCTATATACATTTTTCTTTGGGTTGGCCTTGTTATTTGGTTTTTCTAGGCTTGTCAACTATAGGCTTATTGTCCTTTGTTTATGGCTAGAGTCCACTAATGAGTCAGTATATTCCATATTCATCTTTTTGGGTCTGGATTATCTCACTCACGATAGTGTTTTCTATTTCCATCCATTTGTATGCAAAATTCAAGATGTCATTATTTTTTACCGCTGAGTAGTACTCTAATGTGTATATGTTCCACACTTTCTTTATCCATTCTTCTGTTGAGGGGCATCTAGGTTGTTTTCAGGAACTGGCAATTACAAATAATGCTGCTATGAACATAGTTGAACAAATGCTTTTGTAGTATGATTGGGCATCTCTTGGGTATATTCCCAAAAGTGGTATTGTTGGATCCCGAGGTAGATTGATTCCTAATTTCCTGAGAAACTGCCACACTGATTTTCAAAGTGGTTGTACAAATTTGCATTCCCACCAGCAATGGTTGAGTGTTCCCGTTGCTCCACATCCTCTCCAGCATAGGCTATCATTGGTGTTTTTTATTTTAGCTATTATGACAGGTGTAAGATGGTATCTCAAACCTGCGAAGGATGGAGATAGAGACAAAGTCCCTTATCAGAGCAACAGACTGAGCCCCCAAGGTTCAGTTGAAGAGCAAGAGGGAGACGATGAGCAAGGAAGTGTGGACTGAGAGGGATTGGTCCACCCACTGAGACAGTGTGCCTGTTCTAATGGGAGCTCACCAAATCCAGCTGAAAAGGCACTGAATGAGCATGTGATCAAACCAGACTCTCTGAATGTGGCTGAGAATGGGAGATGACTGAGAAGCCATTGATAAAGGCACTGGGACTTGTTTCTACTGCATGTACTGGCTTTTTGTCTATTTGGATGCAAAGCTTCCTAGATCTGGATGTGGGGCAGGGAGGGGGGGAGCTTGGACTTCCCACAGGGCAGGGTTCCCTGCCCTCTCTTAAGGAGGGAGGGTGAGGGAGGAGGGTTAGTGGGAATCAGGAGGGGAATGGGAGGAGGGGAGGAAGTGTATATTTTTTTGAATGGAAAAAGAAAAAGAAAAAAAAGAAACAAATAAATACCCAGAAATATTTGGGAAAAAAAAAAAAGAAAATGGAGAATGCTGATAGACATGATAGCCATAAATAAAGTAATTTAGCCTGTGGGCTCTCTACAGCCTGAAATGCCTTGCCTTCTCTGTTACCTAAAATTGACATGTTATAACTATTGATGTAAAAGACCGATTCTTCAGTATATGTTTACAAAACAAAAATTGGGGAAATTTGCCTTCACAGTACCTACTTTTAATAATTCTCCACCAGTTTAGAGATATCAATGGAAAGTCCTCCCACAGGAAAGGACTACCTTGTGCCAATATTTGTGCAAAATCCATTAGAAATAATATATGTATAGTTTCCACAATCTATAATTAGCCATTATATGGATATCTTATTGGCTGATTCAAAAGTAGACACTCTAGAAAAAAATGTTTAAAGAAATAAATGTTTTGCCTCACTGGGGATTACCGATTGCCCCTGAAAAAAAGTATAGAGAGGATATTCTATTGATCACTTAAGATATAAAATAGCTCTACAAATAATTAGACCACAAAAGATGGGGAGAGATCTATTTTAGACTCTTAATGGTTTTCAATGATTGCTAGAAGTCATTTCCTATCTAAGGCCCACTATTAGAGTTAAAGAATAAGAATTGAATAATTTGGCCAAGACCCTAGAATGAGGCAAGGACTTAAATAGTCCAAGATAATTGTCAGCTTAAACTGAAAGACAATTGGCTTTGGTGAAAAGAAAATACAAGATGCACATTTGGATCATGTAGATCCAAAGCTTAACAGCATTCTGGTTATAATACTCTCTAGACAATCCTCTTCAGGAATTTTGATGCAAAGGGAAGATATCATATTGAAAAGGATATTTCTATCACATAAACAGAGTAAGAAGTTGAAGACATATATGGAAAAATTTCTGATTTGATGTTAAAGGAAAATTAAGACTTTGTAAACAGGAAGAAATGGACACAGCTGAAATTAGAGTTTCTTTAACTAATGGGGAAATTTCATCTTTATAGAAAGATGATAAATATTGTCAAATATCCTGCAATAAATTTTTGGGAAAGATTAGCAACCATTATTCCAAACATGAGAGAATTAAACTCATAAACATAACCATTTGGGTCCTTTGGCACAATGTAAGAAAAATCTCTGGAGTCCCTGTCTTCTATACTGATGCAAATAAATCAAGAAAGGCAGGATTTAAATCAGGAAATTTAAGTAAAGTGAGTCAAACCTCTTCTAACTATGGGCAAAATTCAAAATTGTATGCCATTCTTATGGTATTGAGAGATTTTACAGAATCTTTCCATATAGTTACTGACTCTCAATACACATTGAAACTGCTGAATTTATTCCTAGTGAAACAGAATTAACTTTATGTTTTATACAATTACAGGAAATAATCAGGAATAGGAAACATTCTATGTATATAACACACATTGGATCCCATACAGGTCTTCCAGATCCTCTAGTACAACGTAATGATAAAATTGATTGGTTGTTAATAGGAAGTACACTTTAGGCCTCAGAATTTTATAAAAAACACCATGTCAATAACAAAAGTTTTAAAAAGGTTTTTATTTTTTGTTGTATGCAATTTTACTATTTTTTATTTTATTATTATTATTATTAAAAATTTCTGCCTCCTCCCCACCTTCCATTTCCGTCCCCCTCCCTCCATTCCCCTCCCCCTCCCTCTCCAGTCCAAGGAGCAGTCAGGGTTCTCTGCCCTGCAGGAAGTCCAAGGTCCTCCCCCTTTATCCAGGTCCAGGAATGTGCGCATCTAAACAGACTAGGCTCCCCCAAAGCCAGTATATGCAGTAGGATCAAAACCCAGTGCCATTGTCCTTGGCTTCTCAGTCAGCCCTTGTTGTCCTTCACGTTCAGAGAGTCCAGTTTGATCCCATGCTTTTTCAGTCCCAGTCGAGCTGGCCTTGGTGAGCTCCCATTAGACCAGCCCCACCGTCTCAGTGGGTGGGCGCACTCCTCGTGGTCCTGACCTCCTTGCTCATGTCCCCTCCTTCAGCTCCTCATTTGGGCCTTGGGAGCTCAGTCCAGCGCTCCAATATGGGTCTCTGTCTCTATCTCCATCCATCACCAGATGAAGCTTCTATGGTGATATGCAAGATATTCATCAGTATGGCTATAGGAAAGGGCCATTTCAGGCTCCCTCTCCTCAGCTGCCCAAGGAACTAGCTAGGGACATCTCCATGGATACCTGGGACCCCCTCTAGAGTCTTTACATCACTTGGCAGAAAGCCATGGATATTATAAAAATGGATCTACGTCTTCCTTCTATAACCAAACACCTTTATCTGCAGGAAGTAACCCTAAAGATATGTAAAAAATGAAACTTAGCAAATGGATGTTTTCATTTTGGAGAATTAAAATATGTACACCGTGTAATATACATGGTTTAGTTTTTCAATGGGCAACTGCTTTGAGGACTGTAAAGGCTAATTTTATTTTTTGTTGTTGTTTTTGTGTTTGAAGATTATTTTTTCATTTATTGAGACAAAGTTTTTCAGTGTAGCTTTGGGGTCTGTCCTGAAACTTGTTCTGTAGACCAGAATGGCCTTGAAGTCAAGAGATCTACCTGCCTCTGCCTCCCAAGTGCTAGGATTAAAGACGTGCAGCACTATCACAGAGCAAGGCTGATTCTGTAATTACACACTTATCAGAAGTCACGGCCATTATGGGAATATCTGTATAAATTAAAGCTGCCAATGCTCCAGCATTTGTCTCTAGTAAAATAAAACAGTTTTTGTATATTATAATACAAAGCATATTAAAGGTATACCACACAATCTTAAATTACAAGCAGTTGTAGAAAGATCTAATCACAATCTAAAAGAAATGCTTAATAAACAGATAAGGGGAGCCAAGACCCCTCAGAGATAGATCACGTAATGCCTTATTAACCTTGAATTTTCTCAATGCAACTGAGAAAAGAACAACTGCAGGAGACTTCGGACAACAGAAAACGTTTCTGAGTCGAATCAGCCTGTGGACTTCAAGGATGTGTTGACCTCAGAATGGAAAGCATTGGGGAAGGGTTTTTGCTTTTGTTTCCACAGAAGAACAAAATCTATAGATACCATCAAAATTAATTAAGATTAACTTTGAACAGGAGAAACCTCTTGATGAAGGATAAATGACAGCTCATCCACTGATGTGACAATCCTACAAGTAGTAAAGAAAACTCACAAGGGTAAGGGCAGGGTTTTGTTTTTGTCTTTACAGGAAAACAGATTTTTACTTTAAAGAAATCAAAAGACCTTGGACATACAGATGTCTAAAGAAGAAAAACTATCCAGAAAATATATCAAGCAAAAAGATATCTTGCCGATGGTACCAATATTCTCTACATGGTAAAATCTCACTACCTAATCCTCTATATATCTTTACTTTCAGAATAGTTGTACTTAATTAAAAATCAAAGCTGGCTTTGGAGATGGAGTGTGATTCTCTTCTCTAAATCCAAGCATGTTTGTAAATGAAAATTTCAGAGTTTATGTCTGATATCAGAAGAGCCACCTGGTGTGAGACAGAAGAAAACCAAAAATTTAGGGCCTATTGTTGTCACAATTCTATTTCTCCTCATACTTATCTTTATCTCTTTGGTACCTTTCTGTGGATGAATATTTTTCAAAAATTTAAACTTTCTGTTTTGATATTAGTGATGTTTAAGTCCTTCACAGTGAACAATGAATTTTCCTAACAGTAACCTCTGAAGTCTCCAAAAATTAGATGGGGTCCCATAACAATGATTCTAGCTGTTTCATAATGATGCCATTGAGTCAATAAACACCACTCAAGGGTCAGCTTTGGACTAAAAACTGCTCAAGACAATTCCAAATTGGCAGTCTGAGATGGTTCACCTTCTTTCAACACTCTAGTCAGAACTTCAGATAAGCCTTACCCACTCAGTACTCAGAGACTGGCTACAAATGTTACAGCTAGTCCTCATGAGATTTAATCGCTGTTTTAGGTTATTTTTTTTTACCGGATCCTATAGAGATATCATTGTCCCCAAGACAGTTATTATAGGGTTGGGGCAGAATAATAATTAGACATAGGATTCTCATTTAGTTTAGAAAAAAAGAGGAATACATTGGTAAGATAATAAGGTAGATGAGTGTATCTACTTGCAAACTATTTTAACAATTATTAGTTATAGACTTAAAATTGAAGATTTAATCAAAAATCCTCTAGTAGTATAATAAAACTTTAAACTATAAATACAGTCCATAGAGAGACTAGAGATCTTGTGAAACCACAAATATAGTCCCAGAGAGACTGGGAGTCCTATTTTCCCTATTTTATAATGTTCCATTAAAAAATATTACAGATATTTTCGTATGCTCAGTTTATCTAAATAACCAAAACTTAACAAAGTTGGCAGATACAAAGAGGATAAACATATATCTTTACATCAGTTACTGTCAATCTGAGTAGACCTTTAGTATTTATAAACCTTTTTATCAAATATATTTTTATTAAACATATGTTGTTTTCTAATCTATTATTTATTTTTTGGAAAAAAATTATCAAAAAAATCCATTCTAATCCAAATTTCTTTAAACCTTAGTCTTAAAAGGAGACAATACAAGACTTGGTTTCAAGGTAAATGTAAGCACACAGTAGCAGATTTGATTACCCATGTATATATTTTTAATTATTAAACATTTTTACAAGTATTAAGATAATTTTTGGTTGGAGTTTTAAAGGTCACTCTCCCCCCAACACAGTGGTTTTATAAATCCTGAGAGAAAGAAAGTTTATATTTCAGAAAGAAGTTTGAATATGCATGACCTTTAATGGCTAAACATTTTTATAAACAGGAACCAACAAAGGTGGAAGAAGTTGAAGAGCTGGATATCGTCTGGTTACTTTTAGCCATTGTGATTTTTATGTAAATTCTTCTTAATAAAAATATTTCAACAACATGAGACACAAAGGTAACAGATATTACCATTCATTGAAAGAGAATTTACCTAAGGGAGTGTGATAGCATCTGGAGCCTTTGTCAGTATATATAACAGCTTTTACGTTGTTACATAGATCACCTATCTTATAATTAGTTATTAGCCTGGATATCCTACTTTCTCCAGAAAACACTGAGGCCACATGCAGTTAGGGCCAAATTGCATATGATGAACTGGGAGGAGTGACTGGATACTTAGGTGAAGGTCCAATGATGTTATTTATCTCCTTTTTGAAGGAAACTAATCCAGTTCTGACTATTGTGTGCAGACATGTTTAGGGTTTTACTAAGAAATTTTAGACAGAAGGTTTTACTTAATTTTATAACCAATTATATGTGTCTACAGATGGAGGCAGACAATCTGAAAAGCTTTAATTAAAAAATTTTTCTTATAAAGTTTTAATTTTCAATTTTCAGAACGACGTATCTGTAACCTGGAGTCCATTAAACAGAAAACTAAAAACCCCAGGCATCTACAGGAACTCAGAATATGTCGCCATCATATGACATCATATGACAACCAGGATGTTGTCACTTTTGAATAGACGTTTAACCATATTCAATAAGGTTCTAAACCTTAAGAAACAGAAGCTTGTATTTTAGATATTTTAAAGCATATAGTGTCTTTTCTCTGTTTTATTTGCTTGTCACTTTGCTGTAGAGCAGTGTTTTTCAACCTTTCTAATGCTGAAACACTTTGATACAGTTCCTCATGTGTTGGTGATAACTAATAACATCATTTTACTTCTACTTCATAACTAAAATTTTGCTACTGTTCTCAGTCATAATGTAAATATCTGATGTGCAGGATATTTGATATGAGATCCTTGTGAAAGAGTCATTCAGCTCACAATAGGGTTGCAATTCACAGGTTGCGAACTGGGGTCCTAGAGTCAGTCAGATTACCTTCTGACTTAGAACAGAGATTTTGGAGGAGATTTTTAAATAAGCATGCTTTGATCAGTAGAGTAGAGCCATAATACAACTCCAAATGAACAGCATAAAACAATACTTCAATATTATCTACAACTGACAGACACTTGAACCCTTGCAAAACTGAATCTAGTAATCAGAGGGAGAGGTCAGAGCAAGCCCAGAATGAAGAAGGCTTAGAAATAAGAAATTCTGAGCATGACCAGATGTGCAGCACGAGGCTCAGACTTTCCAGAGATCCGTGCACTGTGTGGGGGGAGCCTGCATCTCTCCAGGCACGGAGTGAATGTGGCAGCAGCCAGAGTTCCATAGTGACAGAAGCCAGATGGGAGATAGATCACATCCTTCAGAAGCAGAGTAAGGGGAAATGATTGCAAACAGAGGACTGAGAACTGTCTGGTGTACCTGTGGGACTTAAACAGCAGACTGCAGAGGGCCCATGACAGGGACAGAGAGAGAGCAAGTTTTAGTCTGGAGCTAGGATGGAGGCTACCAGGAGCAGTCTGCCTCTTAGAAACCCTGAAATTTTTGTAGCATGAAACTCAGTGGCAATTTGGCTGTACTCATTTGACTTCCGCCTTTGCAACGAAACTTGAGAACACAAATCTGACAAACAACAGAGAACAATGGAAAAACACAGTACAGCAATGCAATTAGGTGATTCCAGATGAACTCAGACATGTGAAGGCCACTTTCACTCATACACCAAAACCAAGACAATATGTCTTTGAACTAAACATACAAACAAACAAAAATATTTTGTTTTTCCTGGAAAAGAATAATGCTCACTGACGTAGCTGGTTGGTTTTTCTCCAGATTTCTATTCATGATTATGAAATCTGTTCTCAGTCCCACAGTGGAAGGATAGGTTACCATGTGTAACTTCTAGATCAGTTCCCCGCTACTAGCAAGATTCATGTTGCATGGCTTTGGTATACTAACTAGCTCTGCTAAAATATCCTGTCACATGAAAGAGTATCAGACTATATTAGAGATGTTTTGAATCAGAATCTCCAGAGTAGGACTATAGATTTTCACATATGTGTAAAATATGAATATATATGTGTGCGTGTGTGTGTGTGTGTGTGTGTGTGTGTGTGCATGTCCGTGTGCGTGTGTGTGTGTGTGCGCGCGCCTCTGTGACAGTTGATTAAAAGTTATTTCCTATACCTCATTTATTTTGACATTTTGTCACCAGTGGTGGACATTATGTGGATCTTTTGCAGTTATAGACTTACTGGAGGATATATATCACTGGGAGAGAGAGAACTTTGAGGTTTTACAGTCTGTCGTCAATTCATGTTCACTATGTTTCTGCTTCCTGCATGTGGATAAGATGTAATCAGCAATTTTCCTGCTCCTGTTCTGATACAAAACCATGCCTCCTCTGCTTATTGCCATGTCTTTACCACCAGAATGGACCCTATAGGTCTAGAACTGCTCCTTAAGCATAGAACTGCAAGACAAAATAAATCATTTTGTCCTCTGGGTTACTGTTTTGTCTATGTTTTTTATCATAGCAACAGAAAAGTCACTAATGTAATAGGTAATTTTAATGCAAACAAAATGTTTTAATCTATGGCAATAAAAAAGTAGAACCACTATCACCCATTATCCTAGATCCAATCTCACTAGAAAATACAACATCCAAAGATTTTTGTCTTATTTGCTCTACTTCACATCTTTATTTCAGTGATTATTTACACATATATACATATGTATGTATCACATTCAAAACAAACAACAGACAAATACAACACTGATAGATGACGAACTCTGATGCTTTCTCCTACACACTTGGTCTGGCATACAGTTGTCTCAGAGAGCTGACAGGAGGAGCGAAGGCTCATTTATTCAACTGTCTTTGCTTTCTTCAACTAATGTGGAGTTTTCCAATCCATTCCCACGGCTCTTAAAATGCATTCTGTGTTAGGTTTTCTGAAAATCTTTTTTTTAATGTCTCTATTTTATTTCTCAATAATATGAGAGCATGCACAAAGAAGATACGTATTTTGTGAAACACAATTTCAAATGAATAATTCTTTAAAATGTAAAACTTAACATGGACACCAGAGGATGTTACGGATGTTATGTCATGATGCCCATCAGCAGAGACTTCAGACAAGAATAAAAACTATTCAAACTTTGATATTTAAAGAAACCCAGTGTTTCTCAATATGCAGACAACCAATTTCTTTCCTTCCTTTGGCACTCTGAATATCCTAGACACTTATTTTATTGAGTTATGAATGCTTAGGTGGATACCTTTTTCCCTATTGTAAACTAACTAATTTTCATGCTTTAAATTTGTACAGATAATATATTACAATCCTAGTCACTTATTTTATTGAGTTGTGAATGCTTAAGTGAATACATCTTTTTCTCTTGTAAACTAACAGACATTCATACTTTAAATTTGTACAGACCATATATTCCAATCCTAGCCTCAAATGCACAGCTATACCCTGAGAACAAAGCTCCTGTTCCTTTTGATTTGTAGTTTCTTCTCATTACAAAGTCATAGTTTACCCATTGTTCATCATATGTAAAATATGGAAATATTCAGTGAAAAGACAAGAAAATTGTTTGGAAGCACAGCAACAGGTGTGTCTTCTTTCTTGCTTTAAAGAGGTGTCTCATTGCATGTTCCACCAGAGGGCACAGAATGGTATCCATTTTTATTTAAGGATTCTGGATTTGTTTCATCTATCACTTTCCCATCATTTCCCAGTGTTTTATTGTCTTTTCTTTCATATTTTTTCTTCATGGCATAAATTAATATAACATATAAAATAAGTGCTGGAGTCTTTAACAATGCATTCAAACCCAAATAGATGGTTCTAGGAAAAAATGGTACAAATATTACTTTATATTATGTGATATAGCTTATAGTACTTATTTCCAGTATTCAGACCATAATGAAGAAAGTTAAATTATACATAAAAATATTAAATTCCTTAAATTGTAAAAGCAGAAAAGAAACAGTTCCAGGGATTTTGTTCATTGAGTCACAAAGAGATAGAGATTATTTCTAATGAATTTTCAAGACAGAAAAGAAAGCTCTGCTGTCTCTAACTTTCTGATAATGAAAGAAAGGAATATTCAGATCCACCCCCCCCCCACACACACACCAAGCCATCACATCCCACTCAATGAATGGAGAAAATATAAAAAAAAAATCCAGTTGTTTTTCACAGTCCAGATATCCAGGAACCATTGAGACTGAGACTTAACCATAAAATTATACAAAGCCACCTTCCCACCTGTGCCTTATACCACAACCCTAAAGGTCTATTGTAGTCTCTTTACCATAATACTTTATGTCTAATTTTCAAGAAAAGAATCAGAAACACTCAAAATAGAAGGAAATGATAACCATGGCTTCATGGCTTAAAGAGAATGAATAGTCTTCACACCTAGTCATTGATATGTCAGAATGATGAGATTATCAGAATGTGGACATGATACTAACAACACCCTAGCAGCCACCACGGCATCATGACGCCAGGTCTACTATGACTTCACTACCATCATGACACCAATACCATGTGACATCAACACCATCATGACACCGGCTCCAACATGACAACAGTCCTAGTGACAATGGTTTGCAACAACAAGAACACTTATTTTTGGTTGGTGGCAAGATGGTTTGTAAAATAGCCTGGCAGGGTCTTACAAACTAGAGTAATGGAGACATATTCTTCTCCGGCATGCACCACTTTATATCCATTAGCAATTGAAGGCCACCTCTGTAGTTCTGCCTCTTTGTAGTGTTCACTGGTATTTTACTCTTTTGGGGAGTTCAGTGGATCTAGAAAACTTCCTTGTGACTGAATGATTAGATCCAGTTTCTTCTTCCAATTTGTATTTTGCCTTTAGGTGTTGCCTAAATTATTTTTTCTCACGTAGAGTTTTAAAATTTAACATTTTATGCTACAATTTTAAGGAGTTGGGTCATTATAAAAATATACTCCTGCATCCCAAGCAGGTTTTAAAAATTCTACTTTGAGTAATATCTGTTTTATAATTAACCAATATTTAAAATTACAATTAATTCTCTTCTAAGGAGTATTGTTTCAATTTATTCTTCCAAATTACCATTAAGTTGTCTTCTCTCCCCACGAATATAACATGAATGTTCTCTCTTTTCCCCTTCATGTCCTGCTACAGAATGCAGAGCCAATGATGTTTCAGGTATGATCAGAGGTTTAAGAGGATAAAAGCATAATTGAGCAAAAGTGTATCATTTTATTTCAAACTGCATGACTTTGGCAAGTAATTTATTATCCTTGAACCTTCCTATCTTTATATTTAAGGTAAAAATATAAATATAAATTCACTATTGCTTCTACTATCATTAAGTGAGATTGCCTGGTGCAATACTGAATCCAAAGTAAGGGTTGCTTAATGATAACGATAGTTGTTAATTTATTATTGTTTTGAAAATAATTTTATATGGGGCTACAGAGATTGCTCAGAAATCAAGAGCATTGACTACTCCTGAAGAGAACTTGGGTTCTTCCCTCAGGACTCACCTGCTGTCTCACAAAAATCTATAATTCCAGTCCTAGAGAATCTGATTTCATGTGACCTCTTCTGGCACTACACACATGTAGTGCACAAACATGCGTGTAGGTAAACGAACTAGTACACATTAAAGAAAACTTTAAAAAAGTAGATGACACCATTTATCAATTTCCATAGTCAAAAGACAAAATCCATTAATGAGGTACATGAAAACTCACCCAAACAATGCAGAGTTATATACCCTACAAGCCCCTCGTGCTCCACAGCTGGTGACAGACCACTTCATACACGTTTTGTCGATTAAGGCCCCGTAATAGATTGGAGCTAGAATTCCTCCTACAACATGAGAGAAAAAGCTATCAACCCAAGATATACACTTCAAATGTAGGTAGGAGGTGTGTCACATTGATACATTATGAAGAAAGTATCAGTTGAAAACTTTCTAGGCCAATTCCATTGTCTCTGTTTTAATATATGCAAGAATTAATATTAGTAGATTTCTCAAGAGATCATACCATAGAGTAATACCAAAAGCATCTTTTGTCTATCCCTACTCTTCCAACGCACATAGAAGAAATTCTAATTTCTGTAAACTCTGTTCTTATGCCACCAATTAGCTGAAACCTAGCTAGTGAAAAGGAGAGTTGTTAGTAAATCATGACTGCATGCTATTTTTTTTTCTTCATCTGATGATCTGGAATAACTGGAGTAGAATTTTAAGTTTATGACTAGTGGAAATAGCACTTATCAAAATCCTATAGAGGCAGGAGCTTATTTCTCTCTCTCTCTCTCTCTCTCTCTCTCTCTCTCTCTCTCTCTCTCTCTCTCTCTCTCTCTCTCTCTCTCAAACTAAAATGCTGGACAGGTGGTTCAATGATTTAGACATCTTACTGGTCTTGAAAGTATCAGTGTTCAGTTCCCAGCATCTACATCAGGGAAGTCACTGCCTATAATTCCAGTTTCAGGTGATCTGATTCCCTCCACTGGCTACATGTCATTTCATGCAGGCGGTGCACATACAGAAAGACACACATACACACTTACATATAATTAAAACTAACTAGACAAGCAAAATAAATTAAAAATGTTTAAAGGTGAAAAACAAAAACTAAAAATGAAATTCTTATATCAGGAATATCTTGCCTGAGAAGTGCAGGCCCAACATCAGGGAACATCCATCTCCTGCCATGGGATGCTGGCTTCTAAGTTCAGACTCTACCTGCTGTTTTGGTGTGCTCTGACTCTGAAACCAGGGATGTTCTTTCCATTGATTTCATATATGTTTGAATATCTGTTGAAGTGTATTAAACACTTCAACTTAGGGTTCTTGTGGGTAAATTTTGTCTTTGTGTCTTCTAATTGCAAGGCTTGAATAGTTGGATAGATGAGATAATTTAAGCTAAGAAAAGTTGGATAGAAATGAGTAAAGCAGGCCGGGCGGTGGTGGCGCACGCCTTTAATCCCAGCACTCGGGAGGCAGAGGCAGATGGATCTCTGTGAGTTCGAGACCAGCCTGGTCTA
This sequence comes from Arvicola amphibius, assembly GCF_903992535.2. Lineage (NCBI taxonomy): Eukaryota > Metazoa > Chordata > Mammalia > Rodentia > Cricetidae > Arvicola > Arvicola amphibius. The sequence continues at coordinate 8,816,375 of NC_052048.2, forward strand.
CAAGAGCTAGTTCCAGGACAGGCTCCAAAGCCACAGAGAAACTCTGTCTCGAAAAAAAAAAAAAAAAAAGAAATGAGTAAAGCAGCCGGGCGGTGGTGGCGCACACCTTTAATCCCAGCACTCAGGAGGCAGAGGCAGGCGGATCTCTGAGTTCGAGGCCAGCCTGGTCTACAAGAGCTAGTTCCAGGACAGGCTCTAGAAACTACAGGGAAACTCTGTCTCGAAAAACAAAAAAAAAAAAAAAAAAAAAAAGAAAGAAAAAAGAAAAAAAAAGAAATGAGTAAAGCAAAGGCTGGGCATTTATAAGTAAAAATAAGCTTTTATGTGTATTTATTCGGGAGCTGGGTAATGTGCCTCCCAAAGAGCCAAAGAGACAAAAGAGTAAAAAAAAAAAATACTGCCAACAACATTTTGGCATATCAACATGTGCACAAATTTCCATGCAGGGCCTAAGAAAGCTGGAAAAAAGATAAAGAGAAAAAGAGAAAAGAAAGAAAGAAAGAAAGAAAGAAAGAAAGAAAGAAAGAAAGAAAGAAAGAAAGAGAGAGAGAGAGAGAAAGAAAGAAAGAGAGAAAGAGAGAGAGAGACAGACAGACAGACAGAAAGACGGAAAGACGGAAAGACAGAAAGACGGAAAGACGGAAAGACGGAAGGACGGAAGGACGGAAGGACGGAAGGACAGAAAGACAGAAAGACAGAAAGACAGAAAGACAGAAAGACAGAAAGACAGAAAGACAGAAAGACAGAAAGACAGAAAGACAGAAAGACAGAAAGAAAGAAAGAAAGAAAGAAAGAAAGAAAGAAAGAAAGAAAGAAAGGACATGGCTCCTTTAAAAGGACTGCAGTTCAGCTACTAGTGCTAAATAGAAACTAGAAATGTCAAGCTAAGCAAAAACCAGTAGTGACAACACAGGTATAGGTTTCCATATCCAGGAAGTTTAATGCAGCTCTGGGTTATGAACTTCCTACCAGGCATGAGCCAGCCACCAAAGCTGTGTGGGTCCTAGCCTCAGAGTTTTGTTTGTTTGTTTGTTTGTTTGTTTGTTTGTTTGTTTTGGGTTTTTTGTTGTTTTTTTCTCATGTAGGCAAAAGAGCTAAAAATCAGCAGTGAAACAGTTCTAGATGGAAAAATATGTAAGCAGGTTCTAGTGTGTTTTTCAAGGTGCATAGGCTTAAGAAAGAAAAGAAAAAAATGGCTATAGACAGTAAGAAAGAAATTAATACTTTTAAAAATTAAGTCTTTAGAGACAGTAAAAGTATTATAAAGGAAAAAGTTATGTACAGATGGAAAATGTACAAGGAGCCTGGATCCTGTATAGTATTGTGCTGATTCTAAATTTTTTTTAATGTTTATGAGCTAAAGACAGCTGCTGAGGATTGTGAACTGAACTGCAAAATTGAACCATCAAAGATACTTTCAGGCTATCTTAACTTTGTAAAAGAAATCAAAAAATATATTTATTAAATGAAAGTTAAAACTGCTTTGGAATTTTGTTTCCATGGGTGATGAGAGGCTATGGATTCCTTCAGAAATAATACGGAACAGGTTTGATCAAGGAAGACATTCTGAAACTTGACAGGTGATATATATCAACAAAGGTTACCTATGGATTGCCCAGGACTTGACCATTATCTCAATTTATCTCAGAGATCCTTAAAATGTCTTTGCCCACAAAAAAAAAACAGGAAGCAGTCTAGAGAAAATGACACTACAATCCCAAAAGATGGGAGGTGTGTGTGGTCTTTGATAATTTTGTGGATTATGGATATTTGTTATCATTTAGAGGAATATAGTATATTGATACATATTTAAAGTTACTTTTGTTACACTGTATATATTTTTCTACTCTTGATTAGGGTATTGTACCTATGTGGTTCATTAAAATAAGTAAGGTAAAATTTATGTTTTTGAAGGCTATTTCTATAAACTAGGATAATCAAGAAACATAGGTTAAAAGTCATTTATAACAATCAAATTTTTAGATAGGTTATATATGTTTTCAAGATCAAAGAGATATGTTAATGTACTTCAAACATGCAAATATGGCATTTAAAATGCTTTGTTAGCATACATTTTTTTCTCATGACAAGGAATCACATCTGCTCCTGGAAACACCAATTTACTTCAGAGATGTTGGATATTGAAGAAACTTTTTAGGGAGTTTGCTTTCAGTCTGGCAAGATTAGCCATTTGGGCAAAATAAAGGTGCTTTTGCTTTGACTGCTTGACTACGTGCTGTGCAGATTAGACATTCAGAACCCATCAGAAAGTGACTGCTGAACTTCACCTAAACAAGGCAGGAGAGTCTTGAGATTCCTGCTTCACAGAAGAAACTACCAGACACTCTGCAGGTCACAAGGAAAGGGACTGATGAACTTTCCCAACACAAGATGAGACAGTTTTTCAAATTTTCTGATTCATTAAAAAGTCTGCCAGATAGTCTAGGCCTGTAGGGTGAAGATGGATAAATGAATGTTGCAGAGGAACTTTGGGTGACTGTTCAAGCAGCCAGCTCTCTCTATCATTTTTAAAGTTTTGGAAGTTGCTTGCAATGAACTTCCTGTTTACTCAGACAGTATTATATCCTTCTGGGATCTTTGAAAGAGTTAAACTTGCATAGTTAGAGTTGCAGTTTTCCTTAGTTTTGATAGAAAGTAAATTAGGTATAAACTTCGAAGATGGGATGGATGATGGAGTGTTTTCTCTGAATTTCTCTGGAATGAATATTGTAAATTATCTTTTACTTAATAACTGTTTTGTTGTATGTAGTTTTACCATGTTAAAATTAAAAACATTTCCTTTTATTTGGTCAAAAGGAAGAAATGTTGTGTAATATTATTTTAAGATGTGTTACATTTGGTTATGATATGGAACATTTGTTTAATTATGTAAAAACATGTTGCATTCTCTTACGTTGAATTTGTTTAACTGTAGGAATTTATGTTACTGTTCTTTTCTTCATCTGGGAATATATCCCTTCTACCTCCTTTGTTGATCTTTAAATTTATCTTTAAATATTAGTTGCCTCTAATTAGCTCTCTGATCCATCCCTAGGTGATTGAGTTTTATTTTTCTTAATTTTCTTATATATAAGCATTTGATGTCTACAAATCTTATAGAGATGGTTATGTTAGAAGTTGTGAAAGTAACAGCAGACATCTGCAGACAAGGGGTTGTAAGGCACTTCCTTAACTCTCTGTCAATTACATTCTTTGAATATTTATAAGTTTGGAGCTTAGGGTTTTAATCTTAACATAAAACTCATAATTTCTTGAGTTTGCTTTCAGTTAAAGTTTCCTCTTCATCAAAGATAATGGGTTCTAGATTGTGGGTTCTCCCTCCCTTTTGCATGCTAAGCTGGTAATAAAGTCTCCGGAACCTCGAAAACCAGAGAGTGGGAAGCCAGAACATCAGGCTCAGTTTCTGTTCTGGACACACTCAAATTGACCAAGTTCCCAATACTCCCAAGTCACATGAGCCATTACCTAAAAATGCCATGTGTGGAAATGGCCCTTAACTCTGCCTGCTCCTTGGTGCAATGGAAAGGACTTTGGAAACTTCATTCCTTGTGATGATATCCTACAGACAGGAGGATTCCTTGATCTAGCCTCATCTTTGCACTTATCTAATCAAACTCCTTTTCGCATCACTCGGGTTCCTTTATATCCTATTATTTTAATTTATTAGAAATAGAAATGATTTTTAAATCTTTAAACTTTCTTTAGAACGGGAACTTTTTATGTTCAGCCTTTAAGCTTGGCATGGATATTTACTAACTGCATTTGACATGTTTAGCATACCTAGTGTACGAACAAACAGCGCATGGAAACCCATTGCAAGCGATTTCAATTCAGGTTGGACAGTCCTGCAATAAGATAAAAGCAAAGAAACATTTAAACATCTTCAAAATAAATTCTAAGTTAAATTTAACCTTGAAATTCTTGTTGGTTTATCTTTTCTTATGATTAGATGAAAGCCCTCTAGGGAAAGGTATCCTTCCAAGCTCTGAGGGGCAAATATCTCTGTGATAAGAATTACTCTAATTCACTAATTCACTGTGCTATGATTTCAAGAGAGTCCATCAAATATTTCACTTAATTAAAAAAAATTATGTTGTGACTCTGTAGCCCAGGCTGGCCTTAAACTCACAGCAACCCTCCTGCTTCAGCCTCCTAAAGTGCTGAGCTTACAGAAGTAAGTAACCAAACCAGGTTCCATTTTTATGCCTTTTTCCATAAAAATGCTGTGAAAATATCTGTAGTAAGGTTTATTATATCTATCTACAAAGACATTGATCTCCTATGGCCCGTTCAGCCCTGGACCTGGGAAAATACCAGATGCTTGCATCTAGATATAGATCTTAGCTTACACTCTGTTTCCTAATTTCTATTGCTGATGTTAACAGAGACATCTATTAATGTGGATACACAAATCACATATTATAACCAGAAGAGTCCAGAAGTTATGTATTCTGGACTCTCTTGTATACAACCATTATGTTAAAGATAGAGAACATTTATCACCATTCTCAGTAATACACTCATTCAGGGCTGGAGAAGTGACATGGCATTAAGAATCCTTGCTGTTCTTGTGGAAGATCAGCTCTTAGTTCCCAGTACCCACACTGTGTAGCTCATAATCACTTGTAACTTTAGCTCCAGAGAATGCACCACCCTCTTCTGGCCTCTTCAGGCACCTGCACTCACATACAGATACCCCTATACAGAAACACACATACACAGATACCCCTATACAGAAACACACATATGCATAAGTAAAATATAAAATAAATCTTAAACAATGGGTTTATAAAAAAGAAACATATTCTTATATCTATAAAGTCATTTCCATAATTCCAACTTTCTGTGTTTATCAGGCTGGTAACACTCCTTGTTCTGTTAAAATAGAATCTATATTGAGGAGAATGAAATTATGTGGAACCATGGGTGGATGGAATGTAACTCCTGCTTAAATATTCTTACTGAAATACTGGATCAATGATACATAGTTATATATTAGGATAAAAAGCAAATGCAGAATGGTTAATGAAGGACAGTGAGCCAGGGTTAGCACACTGCTCCCAAGGGACAACAAATCATGCCTGTAGTTCAAGAATATGGGTTTTTGTTTTTGACTGTGTTTTGTTTATCCTGTAAATGTGATAAAGTAAGTCTGAAGGAAGGGTAACTTGGCTTATTCCCTGAAATGTTTTCTCAACTATTAGATTTGTCAAGAAGCACTTGGAGAAGGGAGGGATTTTAGTCCATTCCCACTTGAGTCCTTGGGACTTAATGTTTCTGATCTTCAAAGGGTGAACTTGGCTTATATATTAGAAACCCAAGAGCTGAATTGCTTTTATGATTCATGTGCATTTTCACCCCAGGAGAGTGCTTAGCTTACTGGAGAGTGGGGAGGATTTTGATGACAGGATTAATGTTTGGCTGAAAGTGGCCTGAACAACTCCAGCAACTTAATGATAATGAGATCTTTGTGACAGAATTATGTGCATATAAATCCACATACTCTCCCACATCTGTATGCAGGATACCCACACCTGGCCACATGCATGCACATTCACTGGTGTATTTACTTGTGTTCACACATTACAGATTCAGGCATCTATTGTCAAGCATAATTTCTAACACACATCTTATATGGAGCACGTCAGTACAGTGTGAGTATGTCAGAATAATAAAATAGAATGCCAAGAAACCAGATGTGTTTCTAGATTATTTAATTACTGAGTAATGTGTGCTTGATAGAATAAATTAAATCTGAATTTAACGTCCGCTCTTCTTTTTCATAACAATCAGACACCAGGACACATTGCTTCAGGAGACGAGTTTTTTATTGATTTTTATTGAGCTCTACATTTTTCTCTGCTTCTTTCCCTGCCTCTCCCCCACCCCGCTTCAGCCCTCCCTCAAGGTCCCTGTGCTCCCAATTTACTCAGGAGATCTTGTCTTTTTCTACTTCCCATGTAGATTAGATATATGTATGTCTCTCTCAGTGTCCTCATTGTTGTCTATGTTCTCCAGGATATGACTTTTAAGTGAGATTCAAGGACCCCCAGTCAGAAAGGCAGCCAGGAGGGTGATGCCAGTCTTACTGTTTGTGAAAAACAAAACTCTTTCCATTTCCTGGCTTATCCACATCACTAAATTTAAGTTTAAAAATTTCTGAAACAGCTATTCCTTGGGAATTTGGGATTAATATTTTCATCATAAGCCTAAGAATTTTGAGAAGACTTTGTGTAACTTAATCTTTAATAAATAAGGAATGCTTTCCTTGTAAGTAGACCATTATACATTAGGTGGGCTGATCTTGTGAAACAGTTTAATATAATACAAGTTCAGAGTAGAATTTAAATAATTATAAGTGTTTTATTAAATGTCTATCTTCTTTTCAACAGTAATTAAAACCTCTTTTTTCTTCCTCTTGGCCTTTAGGAAATTTTAATGAACACATAACTCAAAAGTATAAGTAGATATTAACCCAGGTCACCATACTTAGATAAATACATTTTAAAGATCCACACACAAATTATACATGTGTTTAGTTTTGGGTGTGGCGGAATGATGAAGGTGGTCAACTGGAGCTTGTGTTACCTGCTCCCTTCCCAACCCTCCCATCTCACTTGTTGCACACTCTTCTCAGCACTGCCTGCCAGTCAACTTTCTTTCCTCTCTTAACACTTCAGCCCTTTCCATTTTCAGGATTTAAAACCTGAACACATTTCCCCCTAAAGCTTTTATCTGACCACTTTTTCAGATAATAGGATCAAACTGCAAACTTTTTGAGATGCATTTTTGAAATGATCACCACTACGTTCCTTTTTCCTTATTTCCACAGTAACACTTCCCCGATAGGGTTAGGGTCATTTTTGAATTATGTGCCTGTTTTAGTGATAATTTGTTTTATGGTGTTCTTTGCTATTGTACTCTTGTATGTATGGTCACAAGAACTTATTTGTTGATTTAGATTTTGATATTCTTCAAGCACAGTATCTTACCTAAATAATTGCCTAAAAAGTGAAAGAATTAACTGTTTTCACATATTTTCTTCTCTCTATAGGCTATGAAATACTGGATCAAAAGTTATTATGTAGATGAATTAAAACTTTTGAAATATTAATATTATTATAAATTTTTAATGATATGTTTTCATTCATTTATGTGTATATGTCTCTCCATTCTGTGTGCCAGGTGTGTTTGAGTACCTCGTAGACAAAAAGATGATGTCAGAGTCCACTGAGCTGTAGTTGCCAGTGGTTGTGAGGCTCTTGAAGAGCATACTAGGAACTGAAATAAGTCCCTCTGAAAGAATATCAAGTGCTTTTAATTGATAAGACATCTTTCCATCCTGGAAATATTATTGACAGAAATTTAAGTTTATCAGGTTTTCAAAAGGTTTTCATTAAGATCACTAAATGAATCTCAGGGCAGAATGGTATTGAGCACAAAAGTTCTTGTAAAAGAAAAGACAGACTCTTCTGATTGAGACAATTGACAGTAATTCTATATTCTAAGTGTCTCAGCAAGATGAGCATTCATGGAATAAAGATTTCCTAATGAAAAAAAGCATATACAAAATTACTACTTACAATGCTGAACTAATAAAATAATCGTGAAAATATGTTCTCTTGGATAATTAAAATGGGACAATATATGAGCTTAGATCCCAAATATAAGACAATAAATATCAGTAATTATATTTATAGTCTAATATACATGACTAATATAGATTTCTTAACAATTCATACTCACACTGGGCTGAAGGTTCAGTCAGTAAATCTCTTGCCCTACAATGTAAGGATCTTCTCTCAACTAGACTGCCCCAATGTCCAGACCCTAACTAAACCTCAGGGCACATCCTGTGCCATCCTCATCTTCCATTCCAACACCAGCAAAGCAGCTGAACCTTGCCCAAAACTCTGGTGGAATTCCACTGCTCTGGAGCAGTTCCTACCAGCCTGAAGGCAGGTGAGAGACCTGTCTCCAGGTTGTATCCAAACTGTCACTACCCACTGGATACTATCACACCAAGACCCACTCCACTGCCCAGCTCCACACACCTGAACATCCACCCTGGCCAGCCTTCCCCCACAACTCCAGCAAACTATATATATGCATGGGCAAAAATGACACCAGCTGGAAAATCAGGTACAGGTATAAACAACAACAGTTGGAAGAAAAGGTAAGAAAATGCCAGTGTAAAATTATATTTAATAACTTAAAGAGCAATATGGTAACACCAGAACTCAGTGATCTTAAAACACCAACAACTGGTGATCCCAATGCAACTGAAATACAAGGAAATAAACTCAAAATTACTTTGTGAATATGATAGAGTAGCTTAAAGAGGAAATGAAAATGCCCTGTAAGAAGTAGAGAAAAAGATAAGACAAAAAATTGGATGAGATCAACAAATCCCCTAATGAAAGCCAAGAAAAAAATCAAACAGGTGAAAGAAATTGTTCAAGACTTGAAAATTGAGATTAAAAACAATAAAGAATTCACATACTGAGGGAATTCTGGAAATGAAAAATCTGAGTAAATAAACAGGAAATACAGATGCAAGAATAGCCAACATAATACAACAACTGGAAAAGAATCTCAGGCACTGAAGATAGAATAGAGGAAATAGAGTTATCAGTCAAGGAAAAATTTAAATCCAATAAATTTCTAACACAAAACTTCCAGGAGATCTGGGACAGATATGAGAGCAAGGGAAGAGATATCTTGGTTGAGGAAGCCATTATGGAGTTAGCAAGAAACCTGGCTCTAGAAAATTTCCCAAGAACTTACAAGGATAACCCCAGCTAAAACCCTAAGCAATAGAGGAGAGGGTGTCTGAACCTACATTGCCCTGTATTCAGACTGATGATTATCTTAAATATCACCATAAAACTTCGTCCAACAGCAAATGGGAACAGAGGCAATGACCCACATTGGAGCACTGGACTGAGCTCCCAAGATCCAGTTGAAGAGTGGAAGGAGTGAGAGTATGAGCAAGGAATTCAAGACCATGAGGTGGTCACCCACTGAGACAGTTTGCTTGAGCTAATGGGAGCTAACCAACTCCAACTGGACTGGGAGTGAATGAGCATGGGAACAACTAAGCCCCTCTGAAGAGGGTTGACAACTGGGGCAGACTGAGGGGCCACTGATAGTGACACTCTAAATGGGTCATGATGTTGGATAATAGTATGTAGGCATGGGAGAGAGAAAAAAGTATAGAGAGTTGAAACAGAAGTAGTTTTAAAAAAATAAAGTCTTTAAAGTGACAGAGTACAGACAGTCCTAAATTAAAAAGAGTGTAGAAATATGTCTATAAAGATGGAAAATTAACAGAGTCCAAATTATATATATTATTGTGATTTCTTTGATTTTTCTTGACTGTGCAGTAGCTAAGTACAGAGAGATATTTCACTGTACAGGCTGCTGAACGAAACCAGCATATATATTATAAAGGTATCTTTACTTCAGAATTTGGATCTAAGGATATGTTGCTTTAGAAAAGAGGATCTTATTTTGTTTCCACAGAGGATAAGAACCTATAGATTGCTTCCAGACTAATATGGCTTGATGGACCAAGACCCCCTGAAAAGTTGCCTTCTTCAGAAAATTACTTCTCTCAATAAACAGTGGGAAGCAGTTTGGAGAAAACTATGCCCATATCCCAAATATTGTTTATAAGTGTTTGTTTATATTTAAAGGGGGATAGACTATATGGATGGTTATTTTGCATTGGTATGGACCTTGGTTTATTGATGCAAATTAAAGCTTAATTCTGTTATATGTATATTTCTGATCTTGATTAAAGTATAGTGTATTTCATTTAAAAATGAAATGTATAATAAAATATAGGTTAATAAATAGTGATCTATAACAGTCAAGCTTATAATCATGTTAGTTAGGTTTTAAAGATATATAGAGATGTATTTCAGTTCGGTATTCTTCAAATCTCTCAGAGAACTTCAGAATATTGCATTTAATGTTTTAAGAAATTAAGACTTTTCATGACAGTGAGACACATCATGTCAGTACCTGAATACCCACCTTTGAACCTTGTGAAAATAATACTCAACTTTTTTCTTTCTGCTTCCTTTGTAATGTTAGTAAAATAAAGAGAACATTAATACTGAGGGGAAAAAGGTAAATGTAAGGATCTGAGGGTGTGTTGCCAAAATTCATCTGCATTTCCATCTGAGATCATACAGGTAACAGCAGGTTCTTGAAAGCATAGGCAACTTACCTAATCTCCGTGGTAGGAGTGGGAATTTCTTGAAGACTGATACCAGACATAATTATGTGAACTGTAAATGGGCACCCATACATGAGCCTGATCGACATGTGCACCCCACACAGAAATGCACACACATGTATGAAAAAACAAAATATACTCACTTCATCAGAATCATCATAAAAGAGGTGCTTCCCGATGCAACAAAGAAAGAATTCAAGACTTGCAAAGCTATATAAAAGTAATAGTTGTTTTTGCACTTGTTTCTTGGGCATTCACCCAAACGGGCAGAGAAATTGCTGTTCTGGAGATCAGAATCTCTGATACAACTGCAGTCATAGAATACCTAAGAGAAAGATTTGAAAAGTTACGGAACATGCTTGCAAAATGTGAAACTGCTATAAATATGTCCCATTATATTTTTTAAAATTTCTTTCATTCTTGAAATAGTATTTAGAGTTTTAAAACTTCTAAAATATGGTTATTTAATAACTTAAAAACAATATAATTCTCTGTATTTATTTCTAGACAAGAAAATTTAATTGCTCCTAATAATTCATTTCCAATGTCAAAGTTATGAAAGAATTGAAAAAAGAGTGTTTGAAACTGTTCATAGTTTCTTCATTCAGACAAGTTCTTTTCCATAGTTGCCTTTCTCTAACTTTTCTGTTCTGTATTACATTTACTTACTCCATTTAAAACTTCCTGCAATGTGTCAGTCACATGCCTTATGGAAGGGTTTCCCTGAGACTCAAGGCATTTGATAGCTTCCATGGGGCCAAATACTGAAATGAAAATCACCTACAATAACATGTTAACCATACACAGTTGGGTGGGAAGCAAGGATCATGCCATAAATGGCAGTGTGTGTCTATAACTCCAGCAATTAAGCAGCCGAGGCAAGAAGATCCCTTGTGTAAGGGTAACCTTCGCTACATACTAAGGTCCTGTCTCCAAAACAGAAAATCAGAACTGGTTGTATATCCAATGTTTGAATTAGGGAAAAGTTAAAGGAGAAAACTGCCCACCTTTCTGAAATTTTAAATAGATTAGCAATACGTGCAACACCATAACAATTATGATTGGTAGTCAGCAGTTGACTAAGGATAAATCATAGTTCATAGGGAAAGGGATGTTTTAAACAAAGTGGATTGTTATGGGATACATTAGGTATATGTGAAAATGATATTATAATTTCTGGGTAGAAACACAAGCTTTGGGGAAATCAGAACTGACAGGTGAGACTTGGACTGTCAAGTAAGCATGAAATCAGAACTGCTTTTCAGAGAGTCAAAAGGGAAGGGAGCCCAGAGTCAGAATCATAAAAGTCTGCAGAACAGTGTATGTTTTGTTCATGTTTTTAAAGATTCTTCCTCAATGTCTGAGGTTTAAGGAATTCTCACTGATGACAGTTAGCTGCTTGAGTCAGAAAAGCGCTTTCAGAAAGCCTATATTCAGGTTCCCAAAGTCAATATTCAGACTCTTGAAAATGAGAATTTGGAAATGATGTATTGGGATTTAAGGAATTATAATTTGAGAAACAGATAGTTATGATAGTGTTCCAAGTAGGATTTCATATGGAGACTTGTTAATCTCCCATCCTTCACAACAGAGATCATATAGTAACGTATTCTTGAATCTTTTTATTGGAAATCTTAACTCTAGAAAGATGTGATAAGTAACGGTGAAATCTGTAGTGCAGTTATGAGTAAGGAAAGGTGACAAAATGAAAGCTGATACTCACTGTACTATTAGAGTTCTTATTACCACTAGAAGATTTGCATCCTGCCAGACAAGGGGAAATGTAGGTCACTCCATTCTTCCCACAGATGGGTTCCCATTGATTTTTATCACAACTGCAGTCTGAATTGCAATACGAAAGTGGTACATCTATGTGAGAGTCCACTGAGTTCATTCTGGAGACACATGATGAAAGACATGTCAGAGAGAAGACAGAGATGAAGTGAGAAGGACAGAGGGAAGGAAGGAAAGAGTGAAAATGATATAAAAGAAAGGAAAGAGGAGGAGGAAGAATAGAAAAGGAGCAAGGGCGGAAATGGTAGGGAATGATGAAGCCAGTGCAGAGGGGTAGAAAATGAAGAAGGAAAAGGCTAGCGAGCATGAAAACTCCTACCCAAAAGAGAAATGATGAGAATTCTGTGCATGTTACTGGCATGTGAGCCTATTTAAGCTGCTAGATACTGTTAGAGTTAAGCTGTGCAGGCGACCCCAAGCCCTGGCCTTAGGGCAGATAAAGTATCAGTAATACTATGTGGTGACAGTGGGAAATCAAAGGTACAGTTACTTGAAGTAACCAGATGTCTGACTAATTCCAATGTGGACAGTAGCATTGCCAGTTCATAGAGCATGAAAATCCAGTTTGGTGTAAGGAACTGGTCTCTTGTATGGGTGTCTGTTAAAATGAACATGAGATGAAGGTTGCACAGCCATGGCTATGAAGGATCCCTCCACCTACACTCACATCCTAGCCAAGATGCAGTGGAAAAAACCAAGAATGTTGAAGTCCATAATTCCAAATTTGAGTCAATGACAGCCAGTGAAGTAATGTCCAGGCATGGCTGGCTGTATAAACTCTGTTCAAGGGAAAAATGTGCCCATGACAAAGGTACCCATGACATATTGTAAACACTCTAAAATTAGCATGATCACCATAACCCAGCTTTTCTTTAAAGAAGAAATAAAAACTGATTTTGTGAACTCTCAAAAAAAAGTGATTCTTTGGGGGAATTTATGAATTGTAATTAATTCTTACTAACTTGTTAACTAACTGAATTCTTGCTAACTGACTAGGTGAAGTTTATTGGAAACTGTTTTCAGCCCTATTTTTCCTCATATGCAGTCTTCTAATTGGAGTCAATGCATCATTCTGTTGATAAAACGATATATACAAACCCATCATAAGTCAAGGTTAGACCAGCAACTGATTTGTTTTCACAGATTAGAGGAAAATTTAACAGCTGAAACACATAAGACATTGAAGTGGTGAAAAATGCAAACTTGGCAATTCCAATCAAGGTCAATTTGAATCTTTTAATGATATATCCTCCTAAAAACATCCCAGATGCCATAGTAGGTATGGTTATAACTCCTGTAAATAAGAGAAAGATGTTGTCGTTATATAAATAAGGTTCCTGTTGTCTTTACATATGAAATACAGTGTGCCTACATAAACCATTCATTTTTGTTGCTTCTTAGGTAGAAATGAATGACCAGAATGGAGATGTAAAACCATGCCGTATTTGGAAATATAAAAAATAAAGTCTTCCTGCCTAAAAGAAGGGCTTCATTTCCTGGTAAAGGAAGCCAGAAGTTGTCTTTTTAACAAGGGAATTTTATGAGGAACACCCCCTTCTATAAGTCAATAAGGGATATATTTTAAGCTTCACCACCTAAAAGTTTTTAAGACTGGGGCTATTTCATTATTTATTTATTTGTATGTATGTGTGTGTCTGCATGAGTGGGGTGAATGTGGGTACAGGTGTGCTTTGGTAGTGCACTACATGTCAGATTCAAAGGGAACTCTCATTCCTCAAACTCCAAAAGGCAGTCCAACTATCCAGAAATGAGCTCAACCTGGACTATAGACGGATTTCTGGTGATTAAGAAAGAAAAAAGCTGGCATTCCTTGGGAACTTGTGAAGCTGGTTCCCCTCTACCATGAGGAGTCATTTCTCTTAGCACTGGCAGAAGGGACATATAGCTGGCTATCTGTGGTGACTCTTAGCACATCAAAGCTCACACCGACCTCCATGTTCCCTCAGTATCACAATTAACTGTTGAACATTTCAAAGTCCACGCTAGTTCTAGCCCTTTTTTACCTCATCTCCTAACCTAAACTTCCTCTGGCTAGTGGTCTGCCCTCCCCAAGCTACTCATGCTTCTTATTTTTGGTATATCCTTACACCCCTCAGCTTCCTTCCTCCTCCTAGCTCTCTCTGTGCTGTGTCCCTGTTTCTCTCACTGTGTTCTCTCTTATTCTTTATCCCCTGGCATTTTCTCTCCTCTCCATAGATAGCCCTGACCAGATTCAGTCAGCTGGCCATATTCTGTCTACTTCTATTTGCTCTGGATTATCCAAGATGCTTCTGGCTGTTCTCCCTCATATCAACAATAAAAGCTTCTGGTTAACTATACCATGGGGCAGTCAGGTTCTCAGTTTATCAATCATCTATAAAACAAAATAGGAAACAGTTTGCCTTACCTAATACAAAGTTCGCTTCTGATGCTGACCGGGAGAACTGTTGCTCTATAAACTTGAAGAGGTAAGTAAAGGAGCCAATAAAACTGCTGATTTGTAGTAATGTCAGTACCAAGAATATAACATACAGGTGGTTGGTAAGGATACTTTTCAGAGACTTTAGAAAACCTCAAAATAACAAGAGTGAAGAAAGTATTGTAATACAACTTAAACATTCCTTACATCCTAATCTACTTATTATATGTGTAATTTAAAATCATAAATACACAGAACAGTAAATTAGAGGGTACTCTTAAATCTTTCTCTAAACAGATTTGTAAATATATCTCTTCAGAACTTTCCACATTTATATTATGTATTAGTTATTTTTTATGAAAATTAGTTTTTGGTCTCTCCCGTTCTTTGGTTTGATTTGTCCAGTGGATGTTTGGTAGTTCTCCATACTCTTAGTCTTTCATACCTATCAATCCAATTACCAGTTCATTCGATAAATATATTTGGTTTTGAATTGGGTACCAGGAGATATTTTGAAATACGAATCTTGAAAGTGATGCTTCCTATTGATCAGCATGTAATAATGTAATGTTATGTCAAGGAAGCAATACATTAAACAGAAATTTAAATAATCTCTGACCATGGGGATAAGAACACTGACATTCAGAAGTTGTGAGCATGTTTAATTTGTGAAGATTCTAACTCATTGATCCCTGAAATGCATCTTGTCTACAGAACACTGCCCAAGCAAATATGGTGTCATCGAAGTCACCTACCATAGGGTAAAACAACAAGAAGCGGAGGATAATAATGAGCCGCAGGCCACATTAACATAGGAACACTAAGAAACTCATCTCTGCCATCCATGTGCTAGGATTTGAGCCATGTGCAACCATACCTGGTTATAATTTTCTTGATATACTTTAAAGAAAAGAGACATATTTGTGTGCGTGTGCGTGTGTGTGTGTGAAAAGGGCATTGGATCCCCTACGTTAGAGTTACACACAGTTATCAACCACAGTGGGAGTTCTGGAAACCTGACGGGATCTCTGCAAAAGCAATAAGTGCTTTTAACCAGTGATCTACCACAGCCATCCCCTGACATGTTCTTTTTAAAGTCGATGTTAAGTTTAAAAACCCTAAGACTGTAGAACCCTTGCTTAGTATGAGTTACATTCTAATATTCTTTGCCTGATCATTCAACAAATATTTAGTTTTGAATTGGGTACTAGGAGCTACTCTGAAATATGAATCTTGCATGTAATATTTGCTATTTATTAACATGTAGTAATGTGATTTTTATGTCACTCTCAAAGACATGCCCAGGAGCTTGCATTCTGGGTGATTCTGTGTCCTGTTAAATTAACAATAAACATAAAACATCATAAAATATTCCACTGATTTAGCTTTTGTTGCTGGTATTTTTGAGACCAATTTTACCTTGGTTTCATAGTCCAGGCTAAAATTGAATTCATGATCACCAGAACCATTATATATAACTGGCTTTAATTTTTGTTTTTGTTATTTCACCAATTACCTCTGCTTCCTTCCATTTTAAAGTTTCAGAGTAGAATTCAAAGATGTGACTTTTATTAAAGCATTTATATCAATATGTTTTTATATCTTTTTTCTAATTTGTTCCCCTCTCCCCTGCTCTCCCTATATCTTTCCCCTCTTTCCGCCAATCTGAAAAGAGCTGTTAAAACTTCATTGTCTTGGCTACTTTTATCTACCTTTTCTAAATCGTAACTTTGATTATGGATTCTTCATTAAACATATTGTTTTTAAATATTCTTAGCTTTCAGTGCGGTTAACATCTTCACATAGACTAACTATGAAATCCTTACCAGCCATGTTGGCAGAAGCTTTTTTCTCCTGTTTGATCAAATTAGTCATGTGATTCTCTTCTTTATCTGTTTGGTGTACATTTGGAGATTTTGAGTTTTTCCTTTGCTTCTGCGATGTCTTAGGAATTTTGGGTAGAAAAAAGAAGGGTATGGAAGTAATAACAGATAATGATCCAGACACAAGAAAACCAAGCCACCAGGCACCAACCCAACGTGCATCACCAGGAGTTATCCGGATGCTGCCTGGAATGAATAATGATAACAAGCCAGTCAGAAATCATGCTGAAAGACAATATTGATAATGACAGTTGGCATATACAGATGAAGAAACCAAAATATGTTTTATGAATCCCAAAATGCAATCTTTGTTTTTTAGTTTTTTTTTTTCAACTTAATACCACCTACTTCAACAAGGCCATAACTCCTAACAATGCCAATCTCTTTGACCTTTAGGGTCAAAAACATAGAATTTACTTCACCCATTACTGAATAAAAGGAGATGCTGAGAGATCTGAATATTCATCTGTAGCCATCAAATTCCCAAGCATTCTACAATAAAATGAATAATTATTTCTAAATATAGCTGAACATTTTCCATTATCATGAAAAATCAGTTCTCCAGCTCTGTAAGAGTTTCAAATGAGAAGTAATTTGACTAAGGGTTTGTATTGAATACAAGTGAAAGCTTGTGCCTTATTTTGTGCCTACTATATTATAACTTTAATTTGGAAATAAATCTTTTGAAGTTCTTACAGTTCTGATGAGATAGGCCCTTAGATTTGTTTGTACAGCAAGCACTTATACATTCAGGAAGATTCATTACTGTGGTTATAAAGAGACTATATGTATTTGGTGGGCTCTGAGCAATCACGGAGTCAGTGAAGAAGAGCATCATTGGAGAAAATCCATGTCTTTGATGAGATTCTCGGTACTACACTAACAGAAAGTGGAACAGAACTCTGCTAGAAGATTCAGGACTATGAGATGAAAGTGTCTTTTGAAAGTCCCACACACAGTAGTCATGGTTACTGAAAAGGGTGTCAATGAGCAATTAGTGGGGAAGAATAAAGTCAATCAAATTATAAAGATAAAAATAGTCATGAAGTATCATGGGTCTAGTTCTAAAGAGCCTGGCTGCTGTGGAACAATCTTTGTATACTGTAAATGTATATATTACTTTCATTGGCTAATAAGGATCTGACTAGCCTAGAACTGAGCACGAGAAATTGTGCAGGAGAGCCAGGGCACAGAGGATTCTGGGAAGAAGAAGTGCAGAGTAGGAAGAGTCTTGGGAGACACAGAGGAAGTAAGACATGCTGAAGGACAGGTAAAGCCATGAGCCATGTGACAACAATTAATATAAATTGGTTAACTTAAGTTGTAAGAGCTAGTTAGTAAAAAACTTGAGCTATCAGACAATAATTTATGGTTAGTATTAAGTATTCTTGTTGGTTATCTGTGAACAAGCAGACAAGAAAGTAAAGTCCATCTACTATTGGTGCCCAACATGAGGCCATGTACATCCACATAAAGATTGAGAAAGTCTTAATAAGGTTCTAAACACATAAAAATGGAACCAGATGCAACATCCTAGTCTCCTTTCTCTTATTTAAGAGGGGGTTTGCTACAAGTTGTTTTTGGCAGTGCTCAAGAAAAAAAAAGTTGAACAAAGGAGATTAGATTCTGGGATTTTGTTGTGAAACAAAAGGGGCAATATAGAAATGATAGATTAAAGGGTAGATTGTTAAATCTACTTTAATCCCAAAAGCAATTACTAATCTTAAATTTTACATAGGTATGGATTTTGGTTTGCTGATACAAATTTAAGGTAAATTTTGTTATACTGTATGTAAATTTCTACTCTTGTTTAAGATATTGTGTTTATGCAGCTTATTTTTAAAATGTAACATATATTTAAGAAATAAATATTAATCGTCATTTATAATAGCTAAACTAATAGTTATGTTAGGTATGATTTCAAGGACATACACAGATATATTTAGATATATAGATAGTCTTCAAAAACTTCAAAGAGTTACAGAATACGGCATTTATATGTTTAAAAACCTAAGACTTTTCATGACAATGAGACCTGTCTGCTCCTAGCAGCACCAATCTCTTTCAGAAAAGGTGATGAACATTGAAGAAACTCCATATGTAGTTTGCTTTTATTATGGCAAATGCTAACCAGTTGTACAAAAAAACAATATTCTTGATGGAAATGCTGACAGTGTGCTGTCCAAACAGGGTCAGCAGTTTGCAAAAGAAAGTAACTGCCAAACTTTGCGAAGACAAGTAGGACAGTGCTTCAATAAAATGTAAACTAGGTATAAAATTTTATATTGCCAAAGATAAGATAAATAATAGTGTATTTTCTCTAATTTTGCCAAATACAAGTGGACTGGATATTGTAATTGTAATTCTTCCTTGATAAGTATTTTTGTTCTATATAGCTTTATTATTTTAAAAGTAAAACTTTCTTTTTAATTAGACAAAAGGGGGAATGCTGTGGAACACTCTTTGTATGCTGTAAATATGTATTACTCTCATTAGTTAACAAAAAACCTACTTATCTATAGCTGGGCAGGAGCGACTGTGCAGGAGAACCAGGCTAGGGGAATTCTGGGAAGAAGAAGGGGGGATTTAGAAGAGTCTCCAGGAGATGCAGAGAGAGCAAGACACACTGGAGGACAGGTAAAACCACAAGCCACGTAGCAGCACATAGATTAATAGAAATGGATTGGGTTTAGTAGTAAGAACTAATTAGTAAGAATTCTGAGAGATCAGCTGAGCATTTATGATTAATATTAAATTTCCATGTTGGTTATTTGGGAACTGGTGGGCAGGAAAGAAAAGTTCACCTATACCTGTCTATTGTACAGAAGTCTGGTCTGAAATCATTATAACTTCACAGGCATGAATCAGATTTGTTTAGAAGCATTATTCTGGAAATGTGATGAATGAGAATCACTGACACTGAAGTAAGATCAAGTGAAAGGAGGGTTATGTGATGATTCTGTGAATAACATGATAAATTAAGATATTCATAAAGAGAAAGACTGTGGGAAATAACATAAGATTTAAGAGTGGGTTTTGAGCACAGTATTTGCCAGATTAAATTTTAGGTGTTTATCTCAACATCTAAAAGTAGAAAAAGTGAGCAAATAGTTGTTAATTTTTTCCCTCATTCAGTCTCATGAGCCAGAGAAATCAGATTACAACTGAGAAGTAGATGGTGAGGGGAGAACTGAGAAATCTTCCAAATTCAGATTTTTGTTTTACAAGATATTTGACTATGAAGGGAAGGTTAAACATAAAACCAGCTACAAAGCTGTTTGAAGACATAAAACATCATATACATAAAAAGACAGCCTACAATAGAAATAGATTTGTGATAAACACACAGTAGAGGGAGACAGTTGAAGACAGCCTGGGAGGGATCCAGTGAAAGAGTAAGTAAATGAGATCTTGAAGATGCAGAATGAAAAAAAATCTAATCCTTATGGGGGGTCTACAAGTATGTGATGAAAGGGGATATAATTCTTACTGATTTGGGGGTAGAAAATGAGAAACATGGTGAAGATAAATGTTTGTTTATTTAAAAGAGAATTTGAAGTTGAGAGAGTTTCCACACTTTGATCAGTTTATCTGAATTATGAAGGAAAGATTGCTTTGAGAAGTTAAGAAGCCATAGGGATCCCATAGTGTATAGAGATTTTTGTTGGTGTTGCAACAAACAAACTTTTCCTGAAGATCAGAGTACAAAGAGCCAAGCCACCAGAGGCCAGACAGTGGTGGACAGAGGCAGAGGGATCTCTGTTAGTTCAAGGTCACCCTGAGCTATATGAAATTGATCCAGTCTATAAGATAAATAGAGCTCACACAAAGGTGATTCCAGCACTTAAGATCCCACCCCTTTGGTCTCAGGAATAGGGAAATGGAGACAAGAGTGATATGGCTGGGCAGTGATAGGAATATTAAGCAAGAAGAGATGGGTGCTCTGCAGTCTGAGGAACATTGCATTCTAGGTAGCCAGCCTGAGGATGCAGTCTGAGAAGGCAGTCTGAGGAGGCAGTCTGAGGACAGGATTGCCCTTTCAGTCTAAGCATTGGTAGTGGCTGGCTGCTCTGCTTCTCTCTTCCCTCAGCTTTCACCCCCTAATATCTGACTGAGTTATTTTATTAAGACAACTAGAAATCATGATACATTAGTATGCATTCCTGCATTCTCCAGTTGAAGGGGACCATATGCCAAACTCTCATCAGGACCAGGGGATGCTCAAAACCATCTAGCCATATCCCAACCTCACAGCATTTTCCTGAAGCTTCACTCCATAATTCCTGTATTTCTAAATCAAATGCACAACTTGTGACCATGCAACTAATTTGACTGTGTAACTAGTTTGTATTCAATTTCGTTGTCTAAAATAAGATTGGTCAAAATGGCCAGATTTATACTGACTTGCAATAGCTTGGTTTAGGCAAGAGATAAACTTTGTTTTCAGTATGAATCTAGCCTTTCCACTTATAATTTATAAAACCCAAAATCAAGAGAAAATTGAAAGAGTTAAACCAGTAACTTGGAGGCATAGTGGCTGGTCTTTGAAGGTCACTCTCCTGGTCACTTGACTGATTCTACTTACTCAGGTCTACATATCCAATGTCTACATACAACCGGGCAAACACAGATGACATGATAAAGCCAATGATTGGACCAATCATTGCTACTGTATTCAGAATACCTGTGAACATAGCAAAACCATTCAATCAGAGTCAAAGAACAAATAGTGATTTTTTTCTCATCCAAAAATATTTCATTGTATCCATTCTTCTTCTACTCACCCCAGATCCATCCTCACTTTCCTACCCACCCAAATTTGTGCCTTCTCCTTTTGTAAATCTCATCAACTATATCTTGTGACATTGTATATTCTTGGGCACAACCTTGCCCCTAGCATGGTAAACCCATCACAGGCCACACTAATAAAGAAAACTTACTCTTCCTCTCCCAGAGGCTATCAAATGCAGGGATGGGACTTTGTGTCCAACTCTTATCTCCATATCTGGATTTTGTACACCTTGAAATTTTATTTGTTTTATATGTATATATGTATGTATGTATATGTAAATATATATGTAAATATATATTAGGATTTACAGCATAATGTTACATAATGCTTTTCTCTAATTATTTTTTAGAGATATGAATTTACTTAGGGGGGTGAAAGATAGGTCAGTTCTATGGTGAAGAGTACTGGCAGCTCTACTAAAGGAAAAGAAAGGAGGTAAAAAAGAAATAACGGGCTGGAGAGATGGCTCAGAGGTTAAGAGCACTGACTGCTCTTCCAAAGGTCCTGAGTTCAATTCCCAGCAACCACATGGTGGCTCACAGCCATCTGTAATGAGTTCTGGTGCCCTCTTCTGACATACAAGAAATGTTGTATACATAATAAAAAATAAATCTTAAAAAAAGAAATAACTTAGTAATGTTACCATTTCCAGGTTAGACCTAGGAAAATTAAGGACTGAACTTCATATGTTCTGTATATTACCTACGTACAAAGAAGAGTGCCCTTCTTTTGCAAAGTCATCAATATAGGAAATTCCCAGGGGCACTATTGGTGTTTCCCCTATGCCACGAAGCATGTTCCCCATTAACACATAAATCCACATGCTTGACTTGGATCCCTTTTCACAACCTGTGTAGAGAAAAATGTGTTTTATTTTAAGCATCAATTACAGCACCAATACCAAGAACTACAAATTTAGATAATTAATTGGTCCTAGGATGTATCATTTGTTCGCTTTTGCTTTTTTAAATTTTACATAATTCCTATTCAATATACAACATTTGAATATAGAAAATGACATAAAAGAACACAGAAAACATACAGAAAGCAACATGATCTGAAATCTCTTTACACAAAGAAAATCATTTAATGTTTTTGATTCATCTTCCATATTGTGGACATACATAAAATATACATATTTTATATAAAATATAGAATTAAATGTCTAGCAAGTAAATATCACTTTTATAGCTAACTCTATTAGAATAACTTCTTGTTTATTTTCCCTTTGTTGTATTTTGTGTCAGGACATTAACAATGTTGTGAGAAATAACCATATTCATTAAGAGTCAGTTCTCTTAACTGTTGAGTCATCTTTTTGGTCCCTAATTTTATTTTTATAATTAGAAAATATTTAAAATCTTTCCTTCAGTCACAAAATTATATTTTAGTTATAATTATAAATAAGTCTCTAAGTATCTCACTAATTATTTTCTTAAAGTTAATTAATAACAATATAATTACAAAGAATTAGGTAAGTATTCTTTTGTTAAATGGATGTTAAAAATGACTTCTAGAAACAGTGATAAATTTATACAATCTCAGCAATACAAAAGAGAAAAAGAATTAACTTCTCATTTTCTTTACTTTTAATCTTCCCTTATTGATATAATAGGTAGAATTATATACAGTATTATATCTATATTATAGCATGAGAATACTTTTAAAAAATCTTCAACTGGAGTAATTTTATTTTTTATAAGGCACCTCTCTCTTATTTGCATACTCATGCTTTCTTGCTTGCTTGAGTTGTTTCTTGAGACAGGGTTATAGTATATGGCTCAGGTTTACCTCAAAGCCACACTCCTCCTGTTTCAACCACTGGGTTCTGGAACTACAGATATTTACACAGTCAGTTCTTGTAACTTTATTTTAACTGCAAGCATCCTTTCCCAATTTCTAATTGAAACAGACCTTAGCTATTCCTCAGACACTTCTAAAGGCTCATTCTGTACCACATGTTCACACTGTGATTATGTCTATATGTTAAGGTCAAATATTTATTGTTTTTGATCAATTTTGCTGATATATTTTATAAAAATTTGTATAGATATTTTATATATACAAAGCCTCAAGTGGAATTCACTGTTACTATTAATTCTTACCTTTCCCCACTACCTCAGGTGACGTTCCAGTGACTGATGTAGTTTGATTAACTAAACACGTCAACGTGGAGTTGCTTAAAGAGTTCATGTCATTTTCTGAGTACCTGTAACTATAAGTACATGACTAGACTTAACATTTGGTTTATTTACCAAGTATTTTCACTTTTCCAAGAAATTATTTTCCTCCTAATTGTGTTTCTCTCTTCTCCAAGTTAATAAGAATTCCCTAATAACTTTCCAACCTCAAATTTAGGAGAAACAATTAGTAACAGTAAAATGGGGAGAAAGCCCAGTAAGTAAGGTCCTTCAGTGTCACTCAGGCAAGGTAGATGATACTTTAATTATTATGGAAACATTCCTGGATTCACCTTTCTGTTTTGTGAACTGCTGAGTGCAGAAATTCTTCTTAATTAGCTTCAATTATGACAGTAATATAAACTTCCTGATGAGTTATGTTTAAAAATCTAGAAAGTCATGTTTTTAAATAAGTCTTAAATGTATGCTAATCCATCAACCTTTTCTATCAAAACATCATTTTCTTTTATGGATGTACATGCATACATGAGCTAATGTATCATTCTGAAACTTTAATAAGTTTTAATCCACTTCAACTTGACCAAGATGTATTTAATAGCAACAAATGGGATGGAATAAGAATGGGGACATATGCCACAACTCAAGAAATGCTAATATATGCTGTACCTCCATGCAAGATAACCCAGTACAGGCCAAGCACTCTACTCCACTTCAAAGCTAGAATCAAAATGCAGTGTTTGTGCTTAAGGACTTTCCTCCTCTCTATCATGTAAGTTCAATATCCACGGTCCTGGGTTGTCATAAAGGAAAATCATTATCTGTGCTTGAAAGCTGAGCATAGGGTAGATATTTGGAGATGTCACCATGTTTAGAACATATGAGATGAAACGTAGTGATGAATAAGAGTTTAAGAGACAGACCCCAGAGGAAAGTACACAAAACTGCAGACCCACTGTAAATAAAGGTAAATCATTTTCACATGTGAAGAACTGCAGTTTTATCAGTTGCTCAGCAACTGTATGAAACACCTAGGAAAGGAAAGGACCCCCTTAGTGACCAGCATGCATTGACAAGCAAATTTAAATATAATTGATGCACAGGTTAGAGCTTTAAATATTTTGGATTGTGACTTAAAATAATTTCAATGTGTGTCCCTACCACAATATATATGCACACTTACAAATATATGTGTAGCTCAAATGATGCCTTTGAAGGACAGAATCCATCTCTGCACCTTATTCGAGTCTATCGTACAATACATGGTTTTCTCAATAACCTGAAGAATTTTCGCTGCTCCACTGATAAACTGGGACCTGAAATTTGGAAACCTGTTCTAGAAAGTTTGGAGTTTTAAACAAAATTAAGAAAATTGATTTGTTAATTATATTGAATGTAAATTAAAACAGAGCTGGAGAGATGGCTCATCAGTGAAGAGCATTGTTTGCTCTTCCTGAAGTTCCCAGTTTAGTTTCCAGCACCCACATCAGGAGGCTCATCACTAACTATAACTCCAGGTACAGAGGATCTATTGCCTTCTTCTGTCTTTCGCAAGCTTCACATGTGCATGGTGCATACACATATTCAGAAGCGAAACACTCATACACATGAAATAAAAATATTAAAATAGAACTGGAACTGAAGGCAATACATCTAGATCACTGGCTTCAGTCAGGATAAGAACATTGATGTCCACATTAACTGAAGTATGTAAAAAGGGTAAGATCTTGGGGACTGCTGGTTATCTGCATTTCAGTAAATTTAGAGCTTAAGATGAAGTCTATGACTTTGACCTGAATTGCTTTGCAATTGTGAGAGCAACAGCTGAATGAATGAATATGAACCAGAGTTCATGGTGTAATACAAGGTTGGCAAAGCTTTGTGAATGTCCATTGGATATATAGACATGGCAAATGGATAAGTAGACACCAAAAGTTAGAAACAGTTAAACAGTGGGACTAATGACTGGATTTGAGTTATTACAGTGATTTTGGCTGAAGATAGGACAACAGAGATATTAATATTTTGGTACTAGCCATGAAAGCAAAGTATTTGTATGATGAAGAGGTCACACATAAACAAATAAGTTTGAAGAGCATAAAATGATGAAAATAAAAAGAAAATTTCTTGAATGGTTGACTGTAAGAAGAATATGACATTAGTATGGTGACAGTGTGGATGCCAAGTGTAGCAAAGATTAAGTAACTCTGTGCGTGTGTCTGTGTTACAAATGGGTCCTGGTATCTCAGCACCCCTGTTCTAGCTTTAGTCCCATTTATGGGTGAGCACTCAGTCTCTTCTAAGCACAAGATAAAGTCAGTTATAATTCCTATAGTTCCTTCATGGATAGGATAGATGACCTCCAGGCCCCAGCTGTTATTGGGAAGATAGCAACAGTTGATAACATCTGGAGAAAAGAGAATTATTATACTTTGACATTATAGCCATTAGTTGTTTGGCCAAGCTTCAGTGGATGGCCACATGCCGATGCACTAATGGGACTTAGATAGTTATAAAAGAAAGTTTAAAATGAGGATGAAGAAGAGGATTTGCAAGTTTGAAGGTGGGTGTATGGGGTGTGGGAAGAGTTGGAGGGGAAATGTGGGTATATGTGATTATATTTCATTGTGCACATGTATGAAGTTCTCTAAGAAGTTTCTCAAAAAAAAAGAAAGATAAATGAAACTCCATTACTAAATTACAAGTGGGAAAGGCACAGGGCATACTTACTATCCCATGAAGAAATGTGGCATCGCAGTCATAATACTCCCAAGGCCCATGATAAAACAACCAATTCCAATCAACTTTGGTCTGTGCAGTTTGGATCCAAAGTAACTCACAAATACAATAACCATCAAATTCCCTAAAACAAAACCAAATTATATCAATCTGATTTGTCAAGCAAATGCTGATGGTCAATGTGTCCAGTAGAATGGAAAGCCTCAAACAGTTTAAATAAAGAAAACATTTGGCCCTTTCCTCAGATTGAATGATGACGGAAAATTCACCCTAATTAAACTGACCATAGAAAAGTATAGGATTTAGAATATGCAGGGGCAATTTCATTTATTTCACTTATTTATTGAAGATTTATTTATTTAATTTTGTAAAATTATGTATATGTGTGTGTGTGTGTGTGTACACATGAGTGCAGTGCTCACAGAAGCCAGAAGAGGGAGTCAGATCCCATAAAGGTAGAGTTACAGATAGTTGTGAGCCACCAGATATGGATCCTGTAAACCAAACTTAGGTCCTCAGAACAAGCAGTAAGAATTCTTAACCACTGGATCATTTTCCTAGTCCTTTGTTTTTGTTTTGAATATCAACATTTTATTTTTGGAATGGTCATCAATACCTAATTCACTTTAAACTAGATATCATCATATTTCTTTTGACCTGTATGAAAATTCATAGGGGACACTGAGTTCTGGGTTGCAAAAGAGAATTTATTTATTTTTGCACCAGTCTATGGAATATGTTTTGGAAACAATAAAACATACTTAAATTGGATGGCAATATTGTTAAAGCATATTTTTTCCTTTTGAAGAACTTAAAGCAGACTAGATTATACTAAAATGAAAACAAATGGAGAAAAGTCTTCCTAATGTGAGAGAAAAACATTACTTAATACAGATTTTATACATTCCTGGAATTCTTTAAAGTCCTAATATGTACTTGTCATGGCATTTCCTGGCAAAAATATCATAAAAGAATAAACCATGAGCATGATTATAAACAAATGATAAAAAGACATTAGAAATGAAAACAGATGGGTGAGTAGAGCTCAGGGAGGAAAACGTCAATTAACTAAGAGCTTTAGTAAAATTTCTAAGAGGAAAAACTATTTGAAATGTTATGTTGACTGCAAATTATCTAGCTTGATGTTGGGAAATGGGAGAACTAAACCAAGCTTAGGGAATTCAGTTGAAGTAAGGGGGTAAGGATTGTATGAGCCAGGGAGTCAAGGGAACCCACATAGGCAACTATCCTGGGATCAGAGGAGCTCACAGACACTTGGCTGACAGTTAAGAATTTAGGATGGGACCCACCTAAGCCTAAGCTTTCTACATATGTGTGACAATGATAATAGCTTCGTCTACTTATGGGATTCCTAGTGGTGAGAGCAGAGCCTGTTTTGGACCCTCTGGCAGACCTTTGGGAACCTATTCACTATACTGTGTTGCTTTATCAGCCTTAATATGAGGAAAGAGGCTTATCTGGCTTCAATGTGATATGCCATGTTTTGTTGACACCAATTGGAGGCCTGCACCTTTCTGAACAGCAAAAGAGAAGGACTATATTGGGCAGTTAGGTACAGAAGGGAGGTGAGCAGAATGGGGGGAAAGGAGGAGGGAGAAACTACAGCTGAGTTATGAAATAAATGAACAAATTTAATTAACAGAAAAGGAGCAGAGGCATTAAGCTTCTGCTGCTTCATAAGATAAGAATCACTTTGAGTAATTGAATGAAGCTTGAGTGTGATGAATAAAGATATTAAAGTCAAAATGAAGATAAAAGTAACATTCTTAATGCTGCAAAGTTACCCTCACCACCCCCACAAGATTTAAAAAACAAAAATCCGACAAATATTATTCCCAAGCTGTTCTTTGTTATGTAAATGAAAGATACTATAGCTCTCTCAACTTTTCTTCATGTGTGGTCCTCTTGAGGGAAGGAAGATGGAGTCTCATAGGACTTCATATGAGCCTAAGGCCATACCACCCTGAACAAGCCTGGTCTCATCTGATCCTGGAAGCTAAGCAAGGTCAGGCCTGGATAGTACTTGGATAGGAGTTAGTAGGAAAGCAATGTATCTGTGTAGAGTCAATCTTCCAAAACCTCTTTCCATTGTGACTGGCAATCAGTTTGTACCATTTTTAGTGATATAACTGATGTTAACTCCTACACATCATGAGTGACACTTCTTCCCAAGAAATGACAACAAAAATTATTCCAGATATTGCTATATTTTGGAGAAAGGACAGAGTTATCCCTGCTTGAGATGCTTGGGCACAGAACATGTCTGTACTATATTTTTCCTCTTTAAGTCTTGTTAGTAAAATAGAAATAAACATTACCAATTTCAAATCCTCCATCAATCAAACCAGCTTTGGAAGATGGTATGTCAAATCTCCTTTCTATTTGTGTTATAGAACTTTTCATAATGATTCCAGCTAGTGCCTTGCATATATAGCTGAGTGAGAGGGCTGCCAAAAACATCTAAGAAAAAGAAAATGGGGAAGGTTAATCAAAGTAGGATATACTATTTCTGGAACTCAAATACTTTTCTAATTTCCTTATAAATACAGTTTTTCTGTTTTTTATTTCATTTTTAATTGAGGACAGCCTATTAGTCTTCCCCCAGTAGCATTTGGCCTTCCCTCAGCTCTTTTAATGTTATCATTGTACAGACACATAACTGACATAACTTCCTAACTTGATTATCATTACAGCAGCAAAGTTAACATTGTAAATGAACATTTCATGTCCCAACTTACCAGTCCCAAATAAACACTTAAAGGTTTAATATTATTTATAAATTCTGGTTGATAGTTCAGGCTTGTTATTAGCAAACTCTACATTTAAATCAACCCATATTTCTAGTTATGCTTTGCCATGTGGTGGTGCCATTATTAACATGAAATTTTCATCTCTTGCTCCCTCTGCATCTGACTGGAGAATCCTGACTCCACCCTTCTTCTTCCCATCATCCTTAGATGGATCATACTGTCTATACTTCCTGCCTGGCTACTGGCAAACCAATGCTTTATTAAACCATTTCAACTGACAAATCTTTACAGTGTACAAGAGGATTATTCCACAGTATTTCCCACTTTTCATCTAATTAAAAAATAAGGACTTAACTTTAACATAGTAAGATTATATACAACAAAAAGTTATTAAGAAGAACAGTAACAATATCTAATCCATTTGCATTTTGCAAAACTAGAGGCAATACTTAGTTATCTGTCTTCTGTCTGTGAATTAAAGTTTTGTATCTAATTTATTATTTAGCATAACTGAAGAAAATTAAAAATATCTAGTCTTCAACTCACTCCATCAAAGATTCCAGAAGAGTAAAATGTTACCTAATAACAGGGACTTCAAGCTACTTGGCCAGTTATCCAAAGTTCCTCAGCAACACTGGGGAATTCAACTCTGGCCTACAGGCCTAGCATGTCTCACAGACTTTCCTGTGAAGTAGGGAACTTTGAAGGACTGTTCTCTCATGTTTTAGCAAAGTTAGGCAGTCTCTGGAGCAGATTCATGCTACCAGCAGCAGACGTGTCTCATTGTAATAAAAAGCCTTGGGTTGTTAAACACTTTAAATGTCATATTCTATAGGGCTTTGAAGTATTATATTTAAAGACCATCTCTCTAAATATATCTCTGTATGATTTGAAAACAATTAACATGATTATAAGTTTTACTATTATAGATGACTATTAATCTGTATTTCTTAATTATATATTACATTTAAATGAGTGGCATAAACTTAAAATACCTTAAAAAGAGTAGAAATATACATACAGTATAACAAAACTAACTTTAAATTTTTATCGGTACATCAAAATCCATACTGATGTAAAATATTTAAGATTAATAGTTGTTTTTGGATTAAAGTAGATTCAACAATCTATACTTTTATCCTATTTCTATATACTCCCTTTTTCTTTTTAGAATGGGATCCCAGAATATAATCTTCTTTATTCTGCTTTTTTCCTGACCATTACCAATAACAACTTGTAACTAACCTCCCTAAACAATGACAAATTAATCTTAAATGTATTTAGAGAAAATGAGGGGCACCATAGAAACTCCACATAGAGTTTTTTTCTTCATGGCAAAACCTAGCCCTATGGGCAAAGAAATTGCCCTTGCTTCAAATTGCTGACAGTTACTGTCCAATCTGAACTATCAGGACACAAACAAAGATGAATGGTGAACTTTTCCAAGTCAAAATTCCATGCTTCACAGAAAAAAGTCTTTCAGACATGTTAGGCCCATAGGCCAAAGAAGGAAACCCCAATGTTACAATGTCTGGCAGAAGAAAAATATCTGGTTACAAATGAGAGATCATAAAATGATTTCTAATTTCTGTGGGGTATCACTTTAGCTTAATCTTATTTGCAGTACATTCCAAATCTAGGGATGAGCAGGGTACTTTCAAAGCCGTGTTTTGGGGAAGCTGGATGTAAATAGAAATCTTGGAAATTAATGGAGGTGGTGCAGACAACAAGAATGACTGACATTTAATGTAAGATGCTGTTTTAACTACTTTTCTATTGTCATGTTGAGTTAACATGATAAATGGCAACTTATAAAGGAAATAATTTAATTTAAGACTTATTTACAATTTTAGAGAGCTAGTCCATAATCATCATGGTGAGGAACATGACTGCAGGAACTGCAGGAAGAAAAAGATGGTTCTGGAGCTGTAGCTGAGCACTCATATTGAGACAACAACCAGGAGGCTGAGAGAATACCATGTGGGAATGGCATGGCCTTTTTGAAACTTCAAAACCCTCTCCTAATGACACACCTCCTCTAACAAGGCCACACCTCATTTTCACACACAGCTACTTTTGGTGTGTGTGAAATGGGGGTCTCACATAGACCTGCAGATTATCAGGTATTCTAGGAAAATTGACAAGAGAGTACAGGGAAGTCTGCCTCAACCGGATCACTCTGGGATTAAAAGAGCACACTGACACACCATTCTCTTTACATGAGTTCTAGAGTTCAAACATGGGTCTCCCAATAAAAATGCTTTACTGACTGAGTTATCTCCCAGCCAACAGCAATTTTTAAACGATTAAAATATATGAACTATTTTCCCTACCAAGATAGGTTTTTTTAAAAAAGCAAGAGCAGAATAAAGACAAAATATATCATACACATGTGACTTAAACCACACATTTGGAAACAACCAATGGATCATGAAGGAATTTCAGAATATCTTAGAAAATGCCTAAAAACAAATGGAAGTAATGCACACTATTTCAGAAATAATGGGATGCAATGAAAATAAGAAAAAAGGAAAGTGGACTGTGTTTAAGGACTGCTACTAAAAAGAAGAAAGATCTCAAGCAACCTAATTTTTCTGCTGAATGGCCTAGGAAAATAAGAATTAACCACGGAACCAGAGTCCTCTACACATCCAGGAGTGAGTCTGAGACCTCTGAGGGAGTAGGCAGAAACCAGAGACCTCTGTTGGTTCAGGCACAAGTCTGGGACTTTCGAGGGAGTAGGCTGGAACCAGAGACCTCTGTTGGTCTGGGTATGAGTATGGGACAACGAAGGAGCAGGCCTAAGCCAGGACTTCTGTGGGTCTCGGCATGAGTCTGGGACCTCTGAGGGATTAGACTTGAGCAAGAGACCTTTGCAAAACTGGGGTCAAGCCAGGGACCTCTGCAGGAGCTGGCCCAGAGCAGGGGCATCTATGGAAACAGTTCTGAGCCAGCGACCTAGGCTGGCAACACCACAAAGAGCAATACAACACTAGTAAAAACTAGAGTCCCACAACAGCAAGACTTCAACAACCAAATGTAGATGAAGCAGAAGAAAATAACCTAAAAAATAACTTTAGGAGAATGTTTGAGTTCCTTAAAGAGGAAATGAAGAGTTATCTCAAAGAGATGGAGGAAAAGACATACAAAAAAATTGGAAAACATCAACAAGTCCCTTAAAGAAAACTAAGAGAAAGCGATCAAACATATGAAAGAAACTATTCAAGACTTGAAAAATGAAATAGAGACAAATAACGAAAACACAAGCCGAGGAAATTATCGAAACAGAACTCATGAGAAAACAATCAGGAACCACAAATGCAAGAATAAACAGCAGATTACAAGAGATGGAAGAGAGAATTTAAAGTGCTAAAGGTACAATAGAGGAAATAGACTCATCATTCAAAGAAAACATTAAATCTAACCAAAGCTTAACACAAAATAGCAGGAAATATGGGCCACCATGAAAAACCAAACCTAAGAATAATAGGTATAAATGAAGGAGAAGTCCAACTCAAAAGCACAGAACATATATTTAACAAAATCATAGAAGAAAACTTTCCCAACCTAAAGAAAGATATACCTATGAAGATAAGAGAAGCTTACAGAACACCAAATAAACTGGATCAAAAAAAGTCTCCTAACCACATAATAATCAAAACACTAAATGTACAGAATAAAGAAAGAATATTAAGAGCTGCAAAGGAAAAAAGCCAAGTAACATATAAAGGGAGACCTATCAGAATTACATCTAACTCCTCAGTAGAAACAATGAAATCCAGAAGGTCCTAGTCAAGACTTTAAGAATGATCACAGATGCCAGCCCATATTATTATATTCAGCAAAACTTTCAGTCACCATAGAAAAACACAACAAGAAATTCCATGACAGAACCAGATTTAACCAATACCTAACCACAAACCCAGGTTTACAGAAAGTACTAGAAGAAAAACTAGAAGGAAGTTGGTTACATTCACAAAAACACAGACAATAAATGATCTCACAGCAGCAAATCACAAAGAAGGGGAAAACACACAAAATAACATCACCACCAACAAAATCTAAAATAACAGGAAATAGCAATTGCCGCTCATTATTATAACAATATGAATGGAATCCTCCACTCACCTATAAAGAGACACAGGTTAACAGATTGGACATGAAAACAGAATCTATCCTTCTGCTGCATACAAAAAAAAAAAAAAAAAAAAAAAACACACTTCAACCTCAAAAACAGATAGCCTCAGAATAAAAGGTTGAGAAAAATTTTCCAATCAAATGAACATAAGAAACAAGATGGTGTAGCTACCCTAATATCTAACAAAATAGACTTCAAATTAAAATCAATCAAAAGAGACAAAGAAGGACATTTCATATTAGTCACAGGAAAAATTCATCAAGAGGAAATCTCAACATTGACTATCCAGACACAAAGGCAGCCTACTGACTGGGAAAAGATCTTCACCAACCCTGCAACTGACAAAGGTCTGATCTCTAAAATATATAAGGAACTCAAGAGACTAGACGGTAAAATGGCAATTAACCCAATTAAAAAATGGGGTGCTGAACTGAACAGAGAATTCTCAACAGAAGAAGTTCAAATGGCCAAAAGACACTTAAGGTCATGCTCAACCTCCCTAGCTATCAGGGAAATGCAAATCAAAACAACTTTGAGATATCATCTTACACCTGTCAGATTGGCTAAAATCCAAAACACCAATAATAACCTTTGCTGGAGAGGTTGTGGGGTAAGGGGTACACTCATCCATTGCTGGTGGGAATGCACACTTGTGCAACCACTTTGGAAAGCAGTGTGGCGGTTTCTCAGGAAATTCGGGATCAACCTACCCCAGGACCCAGCAATTCCACTATTGGGAATCTACCCAAGAGATGCCCAATAATACTACAAAAGCATTTGCTCATCTATGTTCATAGCAGCATTATTTGTAATAACCAGATCCTGGAAACAACCTAGATGTCCTTCAGTGGAAGAATGGATGAAGAAACTGTGGAATATATACATGCTAGAATACTACTCAGCGGTAAAAAACAATGACATCTTGAATTTTGCAGGCAAATGGATGGAAATAGAAAACAGTATTCTGAGTGAGGTAACCCAGACCCAAAAAGATGAACAAGGGATGTACTCACTCAATCGGTTTCTAGCCATAATTAAAGGACATCGAGCCTATAAATTTGGGATCCTTGAGAAGATAATAGGAAGGTGAACTCCCCAAAAAAGATATAGTAATCCTCCTGGATATTGGAAGTAGACACGATCGCCAGGCAAAATTGGGAACTTGAGGGTTGGGCGCGACTGGGCCAAGGGAAGATGGGGAGAGAAAAGTGTGAAGGGGAGAATGGGGGGAGCTTGGAGGAATGGGATGCTTGGGATACAGGAAGGGTAGATATGGGAGCAGGGAAGCATATATCTTAATTTAAGGAGCCACCTGAGGGTTGTCAAGAGACTTGACCCTAGAGGGGTTCCCAGGTTTCCAGGGAGACGCCCCCAGTTAGTTCCTTGGGCAGCTGAGGAGAGGGAGCCTGAAAAGGCCAGTTCCTATGGCCATACTGATGAATTTCTTGTATATCACCATAGAACCTCCACCTGGCGATAGATGAAGAAAATGACAGAGCCCCACATTGGAGCACCGGACTGAGCTCCCAAGGTCCTGATGAGGAGCAGAAGGAGAGAGAACATGAGAAAGAAAGTCAGGACCGTGAGGGAACCTCCATCTGACGATAGATGAAGAAAATGACTGAGCCCCACATTGGAGCACTGGACTGAGCTCCCAAGGTCCTGATGAGGAGCAGAAGGAGAGAGAACATGAGAAAGAAAGTCAGGAACGTGAGGGGTGCGTTCACTCATGGAGACGGTGGGACAGAACTAAAGGGAGATCACCAACTCCAGTTGGATTGGGACTGATGGATCATGCGACCAAACCAGACTCTCTGAATATGGCCAACAGCGGGGGCTGACTGAGAAGCAAAGGACAATGGCGCTGGGCTCTGACTCTTCTGCATGGACGGGCTCTGTGGGAGCCTTCTCAGCTTGGTCGATCACCTTTCTGGACCTGGGGGGAGTTGGGAGGACCTTGGTCTTAGCATAGAGTAGGGAACCCTGATGGCTCCTTGGCCTTGAGTGGGAGGGAGGGGAGGTATGGGTGGAGGGGAGGAGAGGGAAGGGGGAGAAGGAGGGGAGGGAAGGGGGAGAAGGAGGGGAGGGAAGGGGGAGGAGGGGAGGAGATGGAAATTTTTAAATATAAAAAAATAAACCATGAGAAAAAAATAAAAAAATAAAAATTGTCAGGTTTAAAAAAAAAGGTACCCTCATATGTAAAAAAAAAAAAAATACTTCTAAAGCTTAAATCACACAGTATACCCCACACAAATAGTGGGAAACTTCAATACTCCACTTTCACCACTGGACAGGTCTGTCAGTCAAAAAAAATTAACAGAGAGATAAGGGAACTAACACATGTTATGGCTCAAATGGACTTGACAGACATCTATAGAACATTCCATCCAAACATAAAAGAATATACTTTCTTTTCAGCACCTCATGGAACCATCTCAAAAATTGAACACATATGGGAAACAAAACAAACCTCAACAGATACAAAAAAAATTGGAATTACCCCATGTATCTTATCAGATCACCATGACTTAAAATTAGAATTCAACAGCAACACTAATTTCAGAAAGCCCACAGGCACATGAAGTACAGATATACACTTAGGCACATATGTGCACATTAATTAATTAATTAATGATTTCTTTAAATGTCTATTATGCTCATCTGTCCAGAAAATACTGTGCTTATGTTCAGGAAAAGGATGATATATAATATCATTCTTAGAATTTAATAAATATGCATTTAATGATTCTTAATGACCTGTACATTTCTCCCACATCTCTTTGAGAAGTAATAATTATATAAGTTTTAAAGATTTGATCTTTCCCTGTCCTCATCCTTTAATTTTTTTTTTCTATAGCTGAAATCTCTGCTGTAAGTTCATTGGCTCACGGTCATCCAGTAGATTTTAATTTTTTAACAAATATTTTACTCTTTGTGAATCAGTACTTTCTTTGCTTACATATATGTCAGTGTGCCAAGTGCATGCATGCCCATGAGGACCAGAAGAGGGTATTGGATCCCTTGGAACTAGAGTTACTGATGATTATAAATGGACTTGTGCATGCTGAGAGCTGAATCTGGGTCCACTGGAAGAGCATTTAGTCCCCTTTCCAGCACAGTAGATCTTAAACTAGACCTGACCCAACCAAGAGGAGGTAAAGTCTATATTTACCTGTGATCCTGGCAAGGGTTTATTTATTTTGGCCATGGATCTGAGCTTGACATCAGGTGACAGCTCCAGGTTAAACTGGGTCCCCTGTGCAGTTTTGAAGGACTCAGTTGCCTCTTCTGGGTGATAATTGATTTGCTTAACAAACATTAACTGCAATTACAATAAGGCACTTGCTTTGCTCAACTTCAGTGTCAAGAATGGTTCAAAGGGTCATGGACAGTAAAAATAAACCATGAAATCCCCTAAGAAAATTAAAATCACCTGAGGACAAAGAGTCAGAAGCAAACAGTGTAATACAGACTGAGTTCTAACACCACCATAAATCTATGTTATGAAATACTCAGGAAAAAGTTATTGATTGAGCCCCTCCCAAGTAAAGCTTTTATAGATCTAGCCATTAATTTATGAAATAAATATTAGGAACTCAAAGAAATTTACCCATTAAAGAATAAATAGCATTTAAGGTGAAATAGGCAGCAGATGAAAGCTTCTGGGCCACTGAAGAGCATGGGGCTGTTGAAAAGCAGAGAGGGGGTGATAGGAAGGGAGGGAGAGAGAAAGAGACAGAGAGAAGGATGGAAGGAGAAATGGAGGGAAGAAGAGAATGTGGGAAGGTACAAAGAGGCCCAGAATCAGGATGCCAGTGCATATTTTAAATGTAACATAAAGATGTGATATGGTTTAGTAGGCAAAGGTACTTCCTTCCAAACCTCATGGTCTCAGATCAATCCCCAGGAAGGCAAGAGCCAACTCCTTCATATTTTCCTCTTGTATTCATATATGTAGCATGACATGCGCTCCTTATCACATAGGCACACACACACACACACATGCATGCATACACACACAGCACATATACCTCATATACATGCATTTACAATAAATAAAAGTTTACAAAAAATATGTCTTACAAGAGCAAATATTGTAGGTCAATTCTGAGAGCCACAATGAAGGTGAGCAAGGAACTATTTGCTAAGCTGAGCTCATAGTTAAATAGAACAAATAATCGCCAATAGGTTGTGAGAATGTTACAGAGGGAAACAAAGGTAATATAGAGACAGGCAAGGGCAGATTTTGTTCTGTAGTTTCTGCTCTCCAGTGTTGCCCGTGGAGTGTTGGTATAAGAAATCAGGGAAAGAGAGGGATCTTGCAGGCAGATCTGACCTTACAGAGTTTTGGTAGTGGTTTTTTTGTAAGTAGCCAAATAAAGATCTTTAATTCCTGGAGCATTTCCCACAAAATTTCTAACTTTTACTTTCCAGACACTTTATTTGATAAGTTTCATCTATGTTTGATGTGTTCTCAGACACAATTCTTATCCTTCAGGGAAATTCTAACCAATACCCATGCCATCAACTCTCGCTGCTTTTGTGTTATATCTTAATTTATTATTATTTTTTGTTGTGTTTATGTTGATACATGTATGCCACAGTGCATGTAGAATTCAGAGGACAACTTTCTGGAGTTCTTTCTCTTCTTTTTCTATATATATGTACCTCCTGTGATTTGATTAGACTCAGGCATGGTAGCAACAACTTTACTCAACAGAGCCTTTCTTCCTGAGCGGTCTCCCAGTCCTCCTACAGTTAAGAGCTTTACTTACAATGTGAATTTTTGGTTATAAATTGTTTCCTTAATGCAATAATTTTAATGTAATGTTTAAAATTATACTAGATTTGCAGATTTGAAAAAAATACATATAATGACAAGGTCTCATTGTACAGACTATATTGGCCATGTATCTAGAGTTGTCCTGCCTCTGTCTGTCACTTGCTAAAATGTCAGACGTGTGCCAACATGCTTGCTCTGAGAATGAGTTATTACTTTTTTGACTCATACGGAAAATCTTAGTAACCAGAGACCTGCTCAATCAAATCTGCATAAGCCTGCCTTCACATTTCCCTTCATCCCTAGACTCCAGGCCTGTGAATTTGGTCTTGGCTTTCTCTTCTAATAGCTTCACACTTGGTCCTTTAATAGGTACGGCTACTTGGTATTTTGACTAGTATTAATACAGGTGTATAGTTCATGTCTGTTTCTGCTACTCATTGTGAGATTAATGACAACTACTGGGCCATAACCTTATAGGATGAAATGCCAACATCTTAGGGTCCTGCTCAGCAGAGCAGCTGAAGAGAGATTTTTCTTCTAGAAGCAAAACTCTCAACACTCCTATGCTCCTAGAGAGGCTTGTTCCTCACAAATACAGGAAACTCTGACTAAAGCTTGTTTGGAAGTATGTGGAAAGACAAGCCTGTTGCTGACTGGTGACTAAAGTTTTTTTGCCTTCTATGAAATCTTGGTCTTTACCCTAAAAAGAGTCCCTAGTTAATATATACAAAAACTTAACTAATTCTATTACCCTATAAAGTAAGCAAAAGTAGAAAATCACGCTTTGGGTGACAAAGCTGAAAGTCAAGTTTTCCCAAGAGATACTCAGAAGTGTTATGACTTTGTCATTATTAGAGTATAAAAATAGAATTACCAAAAAGTTCTTTCAGCAGAATTGAGAGATGGCTCAGCATTTAAGAGCACTAGCTGTTCTACTAGGGGTTCTGTGTTCAGTTTCTAGCACCCACATGGTGACTCACAACAATCTAACTCCAGTTCTGGGAGAAGCAGTCCTCCTCTGATGTGGGAGGGTCTTCTGTTTGAGTTGATTTCATTGGTTAATAAAGAAACTGCCTGGCTCATTTTATAGGCTGGCCCTTAGGTGGGTGGAGTAGGCAGAACAGAATGCTGGGAAGGGAAGTTAATAAATCGCCATGCCTCTGCTCTCTGGGTCAGAGGCAATGAAGCTCTGGCCCAAGATGGATGTATGCTAGAATCTTCCCAGTAAGGCACCACTTTGTGATGCTACACAGATTATTAGATATGGGTTAGTCAAGATGTGAGTAAGAGGCTGAAACTAATGGGCTAGGCAATGTTTAAATGAATACCATTTGTGTGTTGTTATTTCGGGGCATAAGCTAGCCAGGCAGCTGAGAGCCAGGCCGTGGGAAGCGGCCTGCAGCTCCTCACTACATTCCTCTGGCTTCCTGAGGTACTGTATGCATGTGGTGCTCAGATATAAAGACAAACAAAATATTTATAAACATAAAAGTAAATAATTTGAATATTTTTAAAAATTCTAGAAGATATGCAAGCTAAACAGACTTACAAATCATCATTAGGGGCAGAGAAGAAATCTACTTATTGATACACGTATACCAGCCTAGAAAATAAAAATTGTGGGAGCCCACAGAAGTCTGTTCCACCTTGACTAAAGGTCAGAGAGTTCAGGCCTACTCCTGTTCCTTCAAGGTTATTGATGAAAGGTTTGATTTAAGGTGTAATTATTAACTAAATACCTTGACCTAGGGTGTAGTGACTTTGGTGTTTGGGGTATTAAGATGGCCCACAGAGGTGCATCTGTTAACCTTGACCAAAGGTTAGAGAGTTTAGTTCTCTTCCTGCTCCATCAAGGATATGACAAGGGGTTTGACCCAGAGACTGTCTTCTTAAAGGATGCTTAGCCTAAGTTGTGGTTGATACATGTCCTGCCTAATACTTACAGAATACTTAACTGAGGGTATAGTTGCTTGATGCTTTAGGTATTAAAGAGTAAATTGCTCTGTTTCTTCTTTGTATCATGTTAAACCAGTCTTTTGCCTTCTTCCCCCCTTTTTGGGTTGGTGTATATAAGCATATGGAAAATAAATGTTTTTTATTCAGTATTCAGTATTGAGTGAATCACCCTCCAGATTCTATTTTGTGTCTCTGTATCTCTGTTTCTTCTCCCTAATATTTCTAATCCACATGCTCCGATCCTGGAAGATATGAACCCCGTCAAGACTGGACCCTGACATATGATGTCCCAAAATGGGGTTTCTGACCAATGATCCCCCAATAAGAGGCCTACAACAAAAACACCCATAATTCCTTCAGTAGCTTCAAAACATTTAGAAAATTAATAGATCTACATGCATAAAAGAAAATCTTATCACATCTCTGCCATCTCCAGTAGATTCTGCATTGTACATGTTGCTAAGAAACACTAGTAACAAGATTTATCTCTTGGGCATAGAATTCTGCATCCAAAACTTCAAAGCATGCAATTATTCAAATAGATGGTTGATGATATAACAACAGATCAGGAAATTTTAGAAATTTTCAAAAGGAAGACACCATCTAGTACAACAGATTTATTATTAAATTTAGCAAAAGGTGACTAAGAAAATAGTCACATATGTAGAAATAAGATGCTTGTTGTACACTAAGGAAACAATAATAAAAATTTAAGGATGAGTCTGTGATTGACAAGATATTGACAGTGAACCTAACTGTAAAACATTGGGGAGTGTGACATTAGGATTTTGCATCAGTAGGAAGAAGTTGCCATCCTATCCTTAAAATAAGGAAAAGAACTGAAAATCTAATTTTCTTGGATTTCCAAGATATGAGAATATGCAGCAAACCATTTCCTTCTCTGGGACTGGAGAGAAGGGTCAGAAAAACTGAGACCTACAGTTTGTAAAAGTAGAAACCCAATTTTCCTTTGTTTAAAAAAAAAAGAGGGGGAAGTGGTATGGGACCATGGTCTGTATTCTATCAATTATATTTTAAATAAACACTGATTGGCCAATAGCCAGGAAAGAAGTATAGGCAGGACTACCAAACAAGAAGTAGAGACAGGTCAAGGAGAATTCTAGGAAGAAGGAAGCCCATTCCTCTGCAGTTCTGGCCCTGCCACAGTAGAAGCAAGATGTGATTACCTCACTGAAAAAGGTACCGAGCCATGTGACTAACATACACAAGAATAATGGGTTAATATAAGTTATAAGAGTTAATATA
Organism: Arvicola amphibius; assembly: GCF_903992535.2. NCBI lineage: Eukaryota > Metazoa > Chordata > Mammalia > Rodentia > Cricetidae > Arvicola > Arvicola amphibius. The sequence goes on from NC_052048.2 coordinate 8,857,321, forward strand.
AAAGCCTGAGCTAATGGGCCAATAAGTTTATAACTAATGTAGACTTCTGTGTAATTTCTTTGGAACTTAATGATTGTGGAAACAGGGCAGGACAGAAACCTCAGTCCACAGCTCCAGACAAATAAGAGTTATTGGCTGAAAAGACAACCTCAACTGTAATTGAATTGCTGAGGCACAGATATGAATGCAGCTATGGTTAGAAATTCTCTACATTATCTGCCAGACCCTATCCTTTTTACATCCTTGCTGAATCTAAGAGAAAGTGCAGTCAAAGACTCATCTTGTTATGAAATTATTCTGTCTGTGAATTTGCACAAGTTTCAAACCTTTAGCAAACCTTGGAGGAAAATAGTTGGATGGGGAAAGAAAAGATCATTTTGAAATAAACAGTATCCAGTGTGGTTTTATTTGTTTATTTGTGGACTTTTGAGAGAGAGTTTTGCTGTGTAGTCCAGGCTGACTTTGAACTTACAGTTTTCCCACACTGACTCCTAAATAATGAGAATGCTATGTGCAGCACTAAACTTATCTTTTTGTTCTTAATAGGACTTGATTTGAAAAGAAACTCTCTTAGAGCAAAACTTTGTGAAGAGATAAACAAATGAATACTGAGCCATAGCCAAGTCTATGTAAAAGGAGGTAAGCACCCAACTCTAGTTCACAGTTATCAACCTGTACCACCTATATGTTGGGAGAGCAAAGAGAAGAAACAACAACTGAGAAATGCTACAGTCAAGAGTCAAAGTTCACTGAAACCTTATCACACATATCTTATTCACTATTTCATTTTCACCATCAAGAAATAGTTTTTCAGACAAACAAAAATTTAGTAAATTAGTTGCCAGTAAACATGTTTTGCAAGATGTCAAAAGAAGTTATTTAAAAAGAGGGAATGCTTATATATTCTAAACACAGATCTAGATAAAAAGTAACTAAGGAAGAAATAAAAGTAACATAAAGTCTATTGATTTTATAATTTAATCCAAGTGATTAAAATTTTTCTTTTAAAAAATGATTTATCTAGTTTGTTTTGAGCATTAATATTTTACCTACTTGCATGAGTGTGTATCACATTTGTGTAGTGCCATGAGGCCAGACAAGGTCATATGATCTCATAGAATTGGAGTTAAAGGTGGTTGTAAGCTGCCATATGGATACTGTGAACCAAATATGCATCCTCTACAAGAGCATCAAATGTTTTTAAGCAATAGAAGAAACCAACAAAAACAAGACCCAGTTCTTTTGAAATCCAAATAGTAAGATTGTAACTGGTCTTACTGTGAAGAAAAGTGTAAAGATACAATTGAATTTTCAAAAGAAGAGCCATCACTACAGACACGATTAGCACAGAAGAACTGACACTACAGATAGCATAGGCATAGAAGATCCATCACTACATACAGGATGGCCATAGAAGAAACATCACCGCAGAAAACATGGCCATAGAAAAACCATCACAACAGAAAGAATGAGCATAGAAGAGCAATCACCTTAGGTAGCATGGGTATAGTAGAGTCATCACTACAGAGAACATGGGCATAGAAGAACCATCACTATAGTCATCATGGGGATAGAAGAGCCATTACTACAAATAACATGGGCATTTAAAGAACTAAAAGGGATATTGTCAACAAGTATGAACACTGTGCCTACAATTTTAATGATATAGGTGGCATGCACCTATTCTTTGAAAAACACAATCTACACAGAGTATAAGACAAAGCAAAAATCTAAACAGACCTATATCTTTCTAAAAAGTTGATTTACTAGTCAATATACTTCCAAAATAGAAGAAACCAGGTACAATTTCATTTGTGAAGTCATCTGAATAGCTAAGGAAAATATTGTACCAAATTCCCACAGTCTGTATGAGTATAGAAATAGTATGAATACTTCATATCTCATTATATGATGCCTTCATTACTCACATTTTCAAAATCAACAAAGAAATTATAAGAACAAAAAGGGCAGACCATGGTCTTTCATAGATATAGTACAAAATATTTTAAAGACAATTAGGAAGTTTAATATAAAGATATTTAAAATAAGTAAACACCATGACCAAAGAATATGTATCTTAGATATGCAAAATGATTCTATGAATCCATTCTATAAGCAGGCTAATAAAGAATATGGATATGTGTGTGTGTGTATGTGTGTGTGTGTGTGTGTGAAAATAAACTTGTTACAGAGAGGAAATTATTTAATTTGATAAAGATTGTCCACTAAAAACTTACAACCATCATAATGAGATAATAGGAATGTCCCTACTAGATCTGTAGCCAAACAGAAGCTGATTCTTACCATTGCTTATAATTATTTTAGTAGAAGTCTGGGTAGCGCAATAAGACAAGAAAAGAAATAATAGATGTGAGATTAGGAAAGAAGAAGCTTTCTTTTCAGATGACATGATAATTTTTATGAACTATTTTAAAGGCTGCTAAGGAAATAATGAAACTAGGAAGTAATCATAGGAAGAGTTTACACATAAGTTGTTAGTTTCCAATGTACCAGCACTGAACAGCGACAGTCAAACTGAAAAACAAACATAAAACATCATGTTATCTTATTGGCATCTCTGAAATTTACAGGATTTAATATAAATTTAAGAAAGTCTAATGAAAAGAACAAATTTCATTATGTTATGGTTTATCGAGATGACTAAAAGGTGTGTAAGAGAAAGTGAAACACATGTCCCAAAACAGAAATGGTATGATCTATGTTTTGGAACAACATGAATCTATTTATGCTTACTTAATCCTGTATAAATAAAGAAACACTCTGACTCTAAGATTCTCCCAACCATCCTGCCTGGCTCATCCTTCTCTTGCTGACTCTGTGGGACCTGGCCACCACTGGTGCTGGTCCCAGCATCATCTCAACTTTCTGTTTCTGCCACCATATCCGTAGCTTACTGCCATGCATACCCATCATGTTGGACTCTTACTCCTCTGAAGGCATAAACTAATGTAAACTGTTTATTCTTTAAGTTGCCTTTGTTGTGTGTTTTTTCAAAACATCAAAAATGTAACGAAGGCATTTAAGAAAAAGGCTACAAAAGACACTTTTTTACGAAGGAATATCGGTGAGAACCATATGAAAAATATGTTTCACAGTTTGTGCTACCATTGAAAGAACATGGAAAAGAAAGGGAGACATAGATTAAACTATTCCAATAGTCAAAATCTAGACCACTGAGAAGGCAAGTATTACTACGGATGAAGAACAAAGGCAGTTCTTGTGATTGCTGTTGAGGATGATTACCATTAGCCATTTCCTCTGAGATTAAAACCTTCATCTTAGAGGGATGCTCATTAAGACATGGGATGTTAAAGAGTGATGAAACTGTGGTATATGTAGAGATAGAATGTCAAAAGGGAGGTAAAGCCACAGGATGTTCTAAAGGGAGGGGAAACTTTCCATATTGTAGGAAAATTCATTAAGTTTAAGAATAAACAACTCAAGGTCTTCATGAAGTCCTTGAAAATAACCAGATTTATCAGGCCTTTCTTCCTGAAGTATATTTTGGTAGTAAGGACAAAGAAGCATGTTAAGATAATTTGAGCAGCCTGGAAGTAGCAAAGAGCAGCTGAACAATCTGGAAGAGGCTCAGACATACTGAACTACCTGGAACGTTTGCCCTCTAACCAATTAAGCTGCCTTCTGGCTGTGATGTGGGATTCCCCTCCATATCCTGTGAATACCATTGGTGAATAAAAAACTGCCTTGGCCTGTTGATAGAGCAGAACTTAGGTAGGCAGGGAAAACTAAAGTGAATACTTGGAGAAAGAAGACTGAAGTCCAAAGAAGCCATGGAGCCTCTGCCAGAGACAGACATGCTGACACTTTGCTGGTAGACTACAACCTCGTGGTGATGCTTAAGCTATTGGCCAAACAGTATTGTAAATAATACCGTTTCTGTGTGATTATTTCAGGTCGGAGCTGCTGGGCAGCTGGTAAATGAACTAGTGGTCACTAACAACAAAATTGACATTCCAACATGGTGGTCTAAATCCATGTAAAACCTGAGAGGACTTAGAAAGGAATTCTAAACACTAAAAAAAACAAAGTTTGGCCTCATTTATTTTCCTGAATGGACTTTTCTTGCTGGTGTCATGCTGTGGTGCCTTTAAGCGAGGTCTTACTGATTTAGCAGTAGCAGATAAAAGGCCATGTGTTTTGAAATGCCGGCTTTCTGGGCCCTGCAGCCAGTGCGACCTCTGACTCTTTCAGGAGGATGAGCATTTAAATGGGGTTTGTGAACAGATTGCTACAACTTGCTTAATGGCAACACAGACTGGCTGTGAGCATGGCTATCAGAGTCAGAAAACAGCTCTGCCATGCTGGACTTGGCAGGGAGAGCAGGCAGTGCCATATATACCCTAGCAATTGTGCTGCTTTAGTTCATAAGAAGGGCTTAGCATTTTATTTTTTCTTCCCTCCTCCCATTTCCCTCTGCTCCCCCACACACCCTCCAGTCCTAAGAGAGGACAAGGCACCCTGCCCTGTGGGAAGTCCAAGGCCCTCCCTGCTATATCTAGGCTTAGGAGGGTATGCATCCAAAGAGAATAGGATCCCCCAAAAAACAGAACATACAATAGAGATAAATCCTAGTGCCATTATCATTGGCCCCTCATATTGCCCCAATTGTCAACTACATTCAGAGGGTCCAGTTTGATCCCATCCTCATTCATTTTTAGTCCAGCTGGAGTTAGTGAGCTCCCATTAGCTCAGGCACACTGTCTCAGTGAATGAACTAACCCCTCATGGTCCTGACTTCCTTGCTCATATTCTCCCTCCTTCTGCTCCAAGGTCCAGTAGAAGAGCAGAAGAAGGAGGGCTTAGCATTTTAAGAAGCATTTCTGGTCAGAAAAGAATTTCAAATATACAATAGGAAAGATTTAGACATAAAAGACCTTTAAACAAGACACAGTGTGTTTAAAAATATATGCAGGCTTGGGACAGAGAAGAAAAAGAGTATAGAGAGTTATAAAAGGAAGCAAATGGTTTATTTAAAAAACAAAGTTTTTAAAGAGACAGAGTATAGACAGTCATAAATTAAAAGCAGTAAAGAAAAAGTAAGCCATGTGAAGATAGAATATAAAAAGAGAGTCTAAATTATGTATATTATTGTGCTTTCTTTGAATTTTTTTGACTGTGAAGGAGCGAAGTAACCAACATATATACTTTAAAGGTATTTTGTCTTCAAAATTCAAGTTTATGGATATGTTGTTTTGAAAAAGAGGTTCTTCTTTTGTTTCCACAAAGGATGAGAACCTATGGGATCATTCCAGACTAATATGATTTGATGTACCAAGACCCCCCAGAAAGGTTGCTATGAATAATCCCCAAAATACTTTGCCCAACCAAAAGCAGGACATAGTATGGAGAGAACTATACTCACATTCCCAAATATTGTCTATAAATGTTTCTTTACATTTAAAGGGGGATATGTATAGAGATTTGCACTGCTATGGATATTGATTTATTGATACAAATTTTAGGTCAATTTTGTTGTTCTGTGTATCTATATATTTCTGCTCTTGATTAAGTTATTATGATTATACAGTTAACTTGAAAATATAATGTATAATTAAGAAATATTAGTTAATAGAGAGTCATCTATAATAGTCAAACATGTAGTCATGTTAGTTAGATTTTCTAGATGGACAAATATGTATTTCAGATGGATAGGTGTTCTTAAAACCTTTCAAAGACTACAGAAGATTGCATTTTAAATGTTTAAGAACTTAGGACTTTTCATGACAATGAGACACATCTGTTCCTGGCAGCACCAATTACTTCAAGAGGAAAATGGCCAAGGACAATGGCACTGGGTTTTGATCTTACTGCATGTACTGGCTTTGAGGGAGCCTAGTCTGTTTAGATGCACACCTTCCTGGACCTGGATGGAGGGGGAGGACCTTGGACTTCCCACAGGGTAGGGAACGCTGACTGCTCTTTGGAGTGGAGAGGGAGGGAAAGGGGAATGGAGGAAGGGGGGAAATGGGAGGTATGGAGGAGGCAAAAATTTTTAATAATAAAAAATAAAAAAAATTAAATAGAATGTGCTTATGTTTCCAAGTACAGCATTTATAGAGAAATGGAACACTGCTTTCACTTCTAACAATGCTTTTAACTGTTTAAATAAAGTGCCTCTATTTTGAAAAAAATAAAAAAAGAGGAAGATGGGCATCAAAGAGTTTCCTTATGGAGTTTATTAGCCATTTGGGCAAAAAACTGCTCTTGCCTGGACTGCTTAACGGTATGGTGTGTGAACTGGACATGCAGGACCCATGGAAAATAACTGCTGAAGTTTTGTAAGAAGATGAGACAGTCCTTCAGGGTTACTACTTCATAAAAGACTCTGCTAGAGGTCTACTCTGCAGGACACAGAAGTGACAGATAAGCTGCCAATATAAGCAGAGCTGTCTTTGGAATTTCCTGCTTCATGGAAAAGTCTGCTGGATACTATGGGCCTGTAAGCTGAAGGTGGATGCCCCAATGGTACAGAAGAACTTTGGGTGACTATCCAGGCAGCCAGAAGTCTCTATTAATTCTAGAGTTTTGGAATTTGTTTACAATGTACTTCCTGTTTACTTAGGTAATGTTATATCCTTCTGGAGTATTTAATGGAGTTGAAGAAATTATACTTATAGTTATAGTTGTCCTTAGTTATGATAAAAGATAAAGGATATTTAAATATTGTAACTGTAATTATTGCTTGATACCTGTTTTGTTATATGTAATTTTACTATGTTAAAGTTAAAACTTTCCTTTTAATTTAAACAGAAAAGGGAAGGGGATGTGGAATTCTCTTCTCTATGCTGTGAATACCATTGGTCAATAAAGAAACTGCCTTGGCCTGTTGATAGGGCAGAACTTATGTAGGTGAGGAAAACTAAAGTGAATGCTGGGAAAAGGAAGGGCAGAATCCAAAGAAGCCATGGACCCTCCACCAGAGACAAACATGCTGAAACTTTGCTGATAGGCCATGACCTTGTGGTGATGCTTAAGCTATTGGCCAAACAGTATTGCAAATTATATAGTTTCTATGTGATTATTTTGAGGCTGAGCAGCCAAGAACCAACAAGTGGCCTCCCTCCAATGAGGTTTTGCAGTTTGTTCTGTGTTCCAGGTTTTTGTGAGTTGTCATCCATGCTGGAGTAGGCATTGGCGGTGCAGCTGTCTTTTAAACATTTCTGCTTCTAAAATAACTCCTCACCCATATTCCTATAAGTAACCCCAATAAAGATCATCAACCAAATTTGACTTTGTGGGTATCTGTACTTAAGAGATGTTGGCTCCCTATCTGAAGTAAGTGGACATTTGTTAGTATCTTGCTGAGAATAGTGTCACATAATAATCAATAGAGTAACTTTAGAAGATGGCTAAACTATGCCTCACAGAATACTCTCAGCATAGAATTCAACCATCACATTTTGATATTTGATCAAGGGCACTAAAAATTGTATCTAAACAAAATCCTGTGCACAGATGTGTATAGCAATTTTATTGGTAATTTCTAAAATGTGAAAGCAACTGTGATGTCTTCCAATACACACAAAGCTAAAATTAGGTAGCTGTAGAGTGTTAATTACTACAAACAAATTAGCTATAAATTCATAAAGAATTCTCCAAAGAACCTGAAGGCATGCTGTTAGATGACACTAACTACTCTGATAGGTTGAATTCAATCATGTGACATTCTATAAAGGTGTAACTCTGCAGATTGCAGGAGGATTACTGCCATGGTTGGGTAAATCATGTGGCAGAGAAAATTGAATTTTTAGATACAAAAATTGTTTATGTCATTATATGTATGTTTACATTTGCAGAAAGTTTAATTCCCAACTAGGAATTCTGAGCAATCATATTATGTCAAGACCCATGCATTTGTTTTCAAAAGAAGTACTAACCAAGTAAAGGCTGTTGAATGAGTGGAAGATTACATATGTCTTGTGGGGAGGATAAGGACAAGATTTGCATCCTTTACACACACTGATCTAGAAATGGAATTGGGAATAAAGGAAGAAAAGGAAAATTTTACCTTTGTCTTCTTTTGGTTTGTGGTGACAATAAAATAGTTTTGCAATGTTGAGGAATGTTTATTGTAGTGTAGATGTACAAGAATTTAAAGAGCAGAGATGACGAGTGGCAAGCTCTCTACAACCTAGCAAAGACTAAGAGAATATTGCCATGGATCAAAACACATTGCTATGTGACTTCATTATCCACTTCACTTTTAGACATATGTACCCACTAGGTCTGTGGGTGACAATCATGAATGTTGGTTGTGCATATGAGCTTGATTAAGTGTGAGAACCTGACAAGTGTTTCATGCTGAGAGGTTTGCAATGAAGATAAAATTTCAAATACATAAAGAAAACAAAAGGAAATAGTTCAGTGACAAATTCTAAACTTTCCATAAACTCTCACAGGTACTAACATTATATATACCCTAGTTACTTTAGTAATATGGGACAGAGTTAAGACAATGAGTTGGTCTATAAGATTTCCTCAGGTTACCCTTTTTCCCTAATTGTTATGGTTTAGGTGAGAATGTTCCTCCATAGCCTCACATATTTGAATGCTTTTTCCTTGTGAAACTGCTACAGAAAGTTTAGGAGGTGTGACCTTGCTGAAGTAGGCATGGTCTTGCTTGAGTAGGTGTCACTGGGAGTGGGCTGTGATGTTTCAAAAATCCATGCCAGGACCAGTCTCTCTCTCTTTCTCTCTCTCTCTCTCTCCCTCTCTCTCTCTCTCTCCCTCTCCCTCTCTTTCTCTCTCTCTCTCTCTCTCTCTGTGTGTGTGTCTCTTTCTGTCTCTCTCTGTCTCTCTCTCCCTCCCTCTCTCCCCTCCCTCTCTCTCTCCCCCCTCTCTCTCTTTCTCTCTGTGTCTCTCTCTAGCTTGTTCACTCTCTCCCCCTCCCCCCTCTCTTCCTGCTGCCTGTGAAGCTCTCAGCTACTGCTGAGACAATGCCATGCCTGTCTGTTTCCCACTATGGTGATCATGGATTAACATTAAGACTGAAAGCAAGTTTCAAATTATGATTTTTCTTTTGTAAGAGTAGCCTCGGTCATGGCCTCTTTTCACAGCAGTAGAATAGTAACTAAGATACCAAGATAATCAACTACAGTCTTTGAGTCCTAGGATGGATAGTTTTTGGTCAACATGTCATAAGTTAGAGTTACTGAAAAGAAGAACCCATGTTTTAAAAAAAAAATGCTTCCATTAGATTGCTTGTCTACAAGTCTATAAGACATTTTCTTGATTGATGGTTGACCCGAGAGTCCCAGGCCACTGAGTATGGTGTAATCCTTCGGCAGGCTGAACAAACCAAGTAAGATCACTTTTCCAAGGTCTCTGCTTCAATTATGCCTCCAGGTTCCTGTCCTGCTAAATTCTGCTGTCTTTCCTCAGTAATAGACTGTAGCCTGGAAACGTAAGATGAAACAAACCCTTTCCTCCCCAAACTGTTTTCGTCATGGTCTTTATTACAGTAATAGAAACCTAAACAATCAAGATATAAGGAAAGTCATTCTCTCTTGGTGCACCTAAGACTCTTTCTTCAGTTGTAAAATAATGTAATATCTGGTTGATGGAATTATAATAAAGAACATGTCCATTAGCAGAAATAAAACATCAGATTAGCACCTGACATCCAGTAAGTGGTCAATAAATGTTAGTAACTATTACTATTGCTTTTTCTGTCTTCTTTACTAGGCTGCAGGTAACATGTTTTACATAAACATCTAACTTTTGCCTCTTGGGCTCTTTTCCTGAGATTCTGTAGGAGGTATCACTTCACTATATACATGAAATCACCTACCATAACACCCCGATGATAAACTGTCACTGTATTATGTTAACCAGCACCTTCTTAGGACTGTCTTTCTGCTTAAACATTACTCAGATATTTCATCAGACCAGACTTTGCCAGAAGTCACTGAAAGCAAATAGACTTCATGTTCCCTGGACAGAGTTAAAACGAACAGTATTTTTTACAACATTCTTGCAATTGATTATTAACTCTGTTGTTTGCATTCAGCTACTTAAGACCTCAAAGCCAGCTAGGTCTGGAAATTAATGTTCTGGAAGAGGCATCTATGGTTGATTTCTCATCCTTTACAAGGTTTTGAGAGTTTGTTATGAGCTCAACATCTTTATTTTATAAGGCGGGTGATTAGGGTAACTGCTTCCCTTTCCTTCCTTGACTTATTCACATCACACTGTTAAGGAAATCCTTTCTCCTGTGTTTGAAGTTGACAATGTCATCAATTACCCATAGTTTTGTGACAAAATCAAAGGTCAGAATTATTATGTTTTCAGATAAAAAAAATAAGACTTTATTAAGTTTTCACCTAGGTCTTTATGTCAGGTCTTTTTATTAATGCCAAATTCTGTCTCACCAGACTATGTTCTTTCATTAACAAAATTTTAAAAAATACTGAGAAAACAATTTAATAGTTTGAGATTATAAAATACCTTGTAGATACTAATCCTCTAGATTTTTACGTTGATTCTAAGAATATTTTACATGTCACGCACATCTTTTATTTTATTTTAACTATATTTATAGTTATCGCATGACCCATCAAGAACCAGAGGAAATATCAAAATATTTCTAGCTTTCCAATATGAATAAATATGGAAACATCAAAAATACCATCAAAGGAAAACCTTACTCAAATTTAAAATGCTTAGATTAAAATATAGATAAATTTTTATCGTCGTTAAAGTTTTATACTTCAATGAGAGTTCTAACTTGAAACAATGTTCTTTCAAATGACTTGTTTCCTTTACTCTAAGTAAAAATTCCCTCTTAACTTATCTTTGTTTGGAACTCTGACACCCATCCCACCTTGAATCCATCGCAGCGCCTTGTTTTCCCTAGTCTTGAAGGTTGGAATTCTGCTGTTTTGTGTAAATGCTGAGTCTGGTCCATGATTGGATAGTGGATGTGATGGGACTGTCTGTAATCACTGTTGATAAATGCTTCAGTTGAATGATCACCTACCAAGAGAGAAAAGGTGGCATTTATTAAACTTGTATATGATTTCTTTATATTTGAAATGAGCAAGAATATTAAATAATAGAAACTAGGATTTTGATATCATTCTGCCTGTGTAGATTATACAGCCTAAGGAAAGAAAATGTACATTAAATTTGTCCTTAAATTTTTATAAAGTGCCAAATAGTGCCTTGCCTAATAACAGATACTCAAAATGAACAGGAAGAAATCATACTATGACTTTTAACAAGAATGTTGTTAAGATAGTCTCACAGCTGGGTGGTGGCGCACGCCTTTAATCCCAGCACTCGGGGGGCAGAGGCAGGCGGATCTCTGTGAGTTCGAGGCCAGCCTGGTCTACAAGAGCTAGGTCCAGGACAGGCTCTAAAAAAAAAAGCTGCAGAGAAACCCTGTCTCGAAAAACCCAAAAAAAAAAAAAAAAAAAAAAAAAAAAAAAAAAAAAAAAAAAAAAAAAAAAAAAAAAAAAAGATAGTCTCACAAAGGAGTAGCACCATGGTAAAAACCAGTAGAGTTTACATTTTGTGAACTGTGTGTGTAAAGTATGTTCCAGGTGCATCAGAGACCCTGGCTACATGTGACTTGTCTTGAGAAGTCATGTATTCCCCAGGAGAAAAGATGAGTGAAAACACATGAGATTAAAAACAGCCAGACCCCTTCCCTTGGCTTTGCCACTGTATTCAGAGGCTGTGATTAAATATATAGTGTTTTGCCTTTACTACATGGATGGTGTTGTAATATAAACACAATTCTGTGCTCCTTCTCCTGATGAACACATTAAATGTTATTTGTGTAAAGGGGCTTCTTGTCCTTTTATACAGGAATGAGGGCTGTGTTGTGCATGCTATATTTAATTAGTTCCATATTTAATTAGTTCCATATGCTATATTTAATTAGCAACTGGCATGCACTTAATTACTTCATTAGAAACAATATTTATGAATTGTCATAACTGCAGAGTAAATTCCTACAAATGTTTGGTGTCAAATATAATAGAAATTATATTTTAAGTGTTTTCTAGTACCTATTTTTTTTTTCAAGACAGGGTTTCTCTGTGCAGCCCTGGCTGTTCTGAAACTACCTCTGTAGTCCAGGCTGAGCTCAAACTCACAGTGATCTTCCTGCCTCTGTCTCCTGGGTGTGGGCATCAAAGGCATGGGCCACTACCACCCAGCTTGAGTGTCTATTCTTTTCTGTTGTGGTGGTGGTGGTTTTTAGAGACAAAGTTACTCTGTGTAGCTTTGGAGCTTGTCCTGGAACTCACACTGTAGACCAGGCTGGCCTCGAACTCACAGAGATCCACCTGCCTTTGCCTCCCAAGTGCTGGGATTAAAGGTATGCACCACCACCACCAAGCATGAGTGTCTATTCTTATGAGTAAGAAAGTAAACAAGTTTCTTTCTTCAGTTCATTTATGTTAACTAATGTGTTTTTCACTAAAATTTAGAAAACATGCACTTGTTTACACATGTGTGCATGAAGGCATATTTGTGTATCTAAAATATCTATAGATAAAGAGAAATAGAAACATGATTTGGTGGATATGCCCATTACACAGTATGTTTACTACATGCTAAGCATATGTTTGATTGTTATCTTATGCTAGTTACAATCTGCAAAATTGATTAGAACATGGAATTAGTAAACATCTAAACACTGATTCTAAAGGACATATCAGGGCAGATTCCTGGGCACCTTTTTCACACAGTTTAACCAACTAATAAGTAACCTTTCACACATATTTCTGTTGAAAAGTACTTTCTTGAGTATATGCTCACATCATTAACATTGAAGTAGCAGAGCATAAAATGTTAGGTCAAACTAGCTTGAAGGTTAAGGTTATTACACACAATCTCTCTCTCTCTCTCTCCCTCTCTCCCTCCCTCTCTCTCTCTCTCTCTCTCTCTCTCTCTCTCTCTCTCTCTCTCTCTCTCTCTCTCTCTCTCTCTCTCTCTCTCTCTTTCTCTCTCCCTCTCTCTTGTATAGTTTTGGTCTCTGTCATGCACTTTTTCATGAAAGAACTCTTAACTGCACTTTGTCATATTTTAAGCCGCAAATTTGGAAACAATAAAACACCACATCATGCACAGTATCTACAATCACACTGTGAACAGGTCACACTCAAACAGCCAACTGTGGCCTCATCTCCTATGACCTCCTCCAAGAACTCACCTATGCCCTCCACTGGCCATTTAATAAACTGTCATCATGTGGCTTATGCTGGCCATTGGCCACAAAGTGCCAGCACTCTTGATTTTGAGGTCAGTATTAGGAAATTTGTCGAAACACAATCTATAAATAAGAAGGGTCAACTGGGTGAATTACCCATTAATTTTTCTTTTTTCCTTTTTTATGTATGAGTGTGTGCATGGTCATCTATGTGCAAGTGCATGTGTTTTCCTGTGAGTGTATGTATGCATGTAAATGCATGTTCAAATATCTGCAGATGCATGTGTGTGTGCAAGTTCATGGGTGTGTGTGTGCATGCACATGCATGCATGTGCACGTGTGCACGTGAAGGTCTGAAGACAGCCTCAGCTAGGGTTTTTTGTTTGTTTGTTCTTTTCATTTTTTTGGCAGGAACTCTGACTAGCCTGGAACTCAATAAGCAAAGTAGGCTAGCTGGGCAGCAAGCCCAGAGACCTACCTGTCTCTACCATGAAGTACTGGGATCATGGGCACATACCACTACATCCAGATTTTTTAAATGCAGGTTCTGTGGAATTAATTAATGTCCTGTGTTTGCAGGCCTAGCACTTTACCAGTTGAGCTAGCTCTCTAGTGTCCATATATTTTGAAATTTATTTCTATCAAGTTATTATGTACCATATGGTTATTACTGAACTTGGTGGTGTATGTCTGTAATCCCAGCAGCAATGAGGCAGAGGAGTAGGTCTAGCAATTTAAGGCCAGCTTGGGCAAAATATAAACCCATGCAGACCACAGAAATGCATGTCTATGTACAAAAACTGAATTCCAGTCATTTCATTTTCTTTATATGTTCCAGCCAACTTAGTGCCTGCTTCTGTTCAGCTCGTGGGTGGCATGGCATGGCAGGAGCAGAAAATCAATCCTGTGTTGTGTTGAGGTTGTAAGAAATCCTTCAAGAAGTTCCCCAGCATTTCCCCAGGCATGTCTCTGTTCACTATTTAACATTAGGCAACAGCTTTTACAAGGTAATCTCATGTTGGCGTGGTTCGTAAAGTTTGTCTTGCTTGGATTCACACCTAATGTTTCACATACATTCTCAAACTTCTAAAGGCAGCCATCTGAACCCTCCCATCCAGGTTTATCCTACAGTGACTGACTGAAGTTCTTATCCTCCATTCTTGCCTGCCTCCCTGTGCACAGTCCATCTGGCCTTAGAATCTTCCAGAGATCCCTAGACCATGCAAAACATAATTTATTGTTTCCACTTTCTGTCCTCACAAACTAAGCCCAGCTATTGTGTGAAGTTTTATTTTCAGTCCACTCACAAAGCTCTCCACAGGTGGCTCTACCCTTTGGAAGTTTCTTTCTCACCCAAAACCTTCCTCACTTATAGATTGTGTATCTTCCCCAATCTTCTCTTTTCAATATTCCCATTACCTCCATGAAAACAATAGCTGCAGTTCTGATATTCCAGGGATGGGTGCACTAATTGAGCATTACCTGTTGTATTCCCCCATCTTTTCTCAGACAAACTAACTCAGCATACTTCTAGATATTGGGGGGTAAATACTTGCAACACAAACAGTGGAAAGATAAACCTTTGGTCTCGGTTTCTCATTAACACTAAGCTGTAAGCCGATTTATAAATAAAGTGGAGGTGAGATGGTCAGGCTGGCTTGAATCATATGACATCAGTTTTCTGTACCTTGGAATTTGAAGACTCATTTGAGGTCGTGGAATGTGCTTTATATGAATGTGTTGTTTCTTGGTTCTAAATGACTAAGAAGAGTATTTCGAACAAAGAAAGTTTGCAGGTGACCACAGACATTTAATGTACCTTGCCAGTCTTCTCTGAGGAAAGCACAGTCTTCCCTGACAGATGGGGGAAGCAGGGTCAGAATTACCTGGCCTCTGATGATGTGTGTTTGTGTTTTACTGTTCATGCGCCACAGGAATGCAACACGGACAAGTGCTCATCTGCCGAAGGAACAGAGGAGAAGGAAAATGGGACCGCCTACACCTTTCCTGGGAACCCGATGATCCCCATGCTCTATTGAGAGTAACAATTTTCTCATCATCTTTGCAAAATGAGGGCGGAAAGCAGCATACCGGGAGCTCTCCATTGTGCTAGGAGCTAAACTAGACAGAATTTGAAAATCTTTAAGTTGGAGATAAAGGCACCAGGAAAATCTCATATTCCTTCCTCCCAAGTCACACAGCAGAAGAAACACGCACTCATCTGGCAGCAGAGACTGAAGCAGTTCAGAGACTCTGCCAATTCCTGGCTACCATCTAGCTCTGCACCCTCCTTTTCCCAGATCAAAGAAAGTTAAGAATGGAAAGAGAGAAAGAGAGAGAGAGAGAGAGAGAGAGAGAGAGAGAGAGAGAGAGAGAGAGAGAGAGAGAGAGAGAGAGAGAGAGAGAGGAAGAAGAGAAGAGAGGAGAGAGGAGAGAGAGAGGAGAAAGAAGAAGGAGGAGGAGGAGGAGGAGGAGGAGGTAAGGAAGGAAGGAAGGGAAAGGAAAAGGAAGGAAAGGAAAGGAAAAGGAAAAGGAAGGAAAGGAGAAGGGGAGAGGAGAGGAGAGGAGAGGAGAGGAGAGGAGAGGAGAGGAGAGGAGAGGAGAGGAGAGGAGAGGAGAGGAGAGGAGAGGAGAGGAGAGGAGAGGAGAGGAGAGGAGAGGAGAAAGGAAAGGATTTACCAACTCTTATCTTTCAATTATCTTTTACTTGCTATAACTGGAGGCTGTGGAAACCTGAGTCATGTCTGTCTTCTGTCTCCTGAATGGATTGATAACTGTTTTTTTTTTTTTCCTGGATGGATTGATAACTGTTTTTGAGAGCTGTACAGAAGACACAAGGCCATATAACTTGTTCCATGTACCATAAACACCCCATATCTTCCCTTTGTATTGCACAGAAATATTGTACACTGAAGTAATAGTGAGAGCAGACTAAAAATGTCTTACCTGAACTCTGTCTTCTACAGCATTTGTGGCATGTCCAACATTTATCCTTCCAGGAAGTTCCTCTTTAAAGTCACTTAGCTGTTTTTTCTATCAGTCCAATGATGATTAACTATCTTTCCAGGTCACTGTCCTACACAAATTGCAAAAAAACAAACAAAGATTGGGCTAGAAATTCACTCCTGACTCCTGTGTTTTAAGACTGTATTTAGAAATTCTCTCCTGACTCCTGTGTTTCAAGAGTGTATTAAAAACTGCTCAAGATTTATACATTTTTCCTACTTCATTTTTAGAAGTGGCTTGCAGTTTTATTCAAAGGTATTGTTATTCAAAAAATAAAGAAACATTAGTTTCTTTGGGGATATAAATACAACATGCTATCTAGGATACTTAAAACTCTTCCCAAAGGAAAAGAGCCCAGTGGAATTCTGAAAAAAAATGAACCCAGATTGTTTTATTTTGAAAAAAAATTATAGCATTGGTTGGTATCTGGATAGAGTTGTTAAAATATTTTATGTAATTATAACATCATTTAATCATTTCTTTGTTTAGATGTATACTTAGGTATACATCTATAATTTTTGGAACTATAATGAATGAATTTTTCCTATTTTTATATGAAAGTACATTGCTGGTGTGCCTTAAGGCTTCTGGCTTTTATATTGATTTTATATCCTGTATCTCTGCTTTAAGTGTTGATTAGATCTAAGATTTGGCTAGTAGACTCAATAGGATCTTAAAGTATAGAAATTATACAATATGGAAATATAAATAATTTGGCAATTTCCTTTCCTATTTTCTTCCCATTGGTCTTCTGTTGGTCTAATTGCTATAGCTAAGGCTTTGAGAACTATATTAAATAAGAGAGGGCAGAATGGGTCTCTTTCTCTTGTTACTGTTTTTAGAGGATATATTCCCAATTTGTCTTTATTTAGTTTAATGTTGGCCCTAAGATTGTTGTATATAGCCTTTATTGTTCTGAGGCATGCTTTCTCTATTCCTAATGTCTCCAGGATGCTTATCATGAGGGCACATTAAACAATGCCAACCTCTTTTCACCAATTGAAATTACTGTATTTTTTTCTGTTCTTAAGTGGTTTGTATTATGTAATACATTTATTGATTTACATTTGTTGACACCACCCTTGGCTTTCTGGAGTGAAGCCACTTAGTCATAATGTAAGCTCTTAATGCGTGCCTGAGTTCAATTTGCAAGTGTTTGGTAGAGAATTTTCAACTCTGTTCATCAAAAACTTGGTTGTTATTTTTCTTTTCCATGGTACCATTACCTAGTTTTGGTATTAGACTAATACTGGCTTTAAAGGATGAGCTTGTCAGTGTAATATAATCTGGATATTAATCCTTAATATATCTGTCAGATGTATAAGTGGCAAAGTTTCGCTCTACTTCTTTGTGCTTTCTCACCACCTGGTTGATTTTTCTTTAGTTGTGCAGAATCTTTTTCATTTTATTAAATCCCTCTTGTCTACTGATGTCCTGAATTCTTGAGCAAACGGAATCCTATTCAGAAAGTTCCTTTTTTTTCTGCCTATATCATGTAGGGTATGCCTTATGTTTTCTTCTATCAATTTCAGTATTTCAGGTTTCATGTTTAGATCTTGGATCTATTTGAAGTTTGTTTTGTACAAGATGATAGATATGAGTCTAATTTTGCTTTTTTTATGTGGACTTCTAGTTTTTTACAGCACTATTTGGTGAAGATTCTTTTCTCAGGTTAATGTTTTCAGTATCTTTGTGAAATACTAAGTAGCTGAAGTTATGTGTACTCATGTTTGGTCCACTGATTTGTTCCATTGGTCTGTTTTGTGGCAATACTATATTCTTTTTTGTTCTTTGATTATTTTTTTACTATGGCTCTGTAATATATCTTAAGGTATGGAACGGCTATCTCTCCAGCATTATTCCTTTATCTCAGGATTCTTTGGGCTATCTGGGGTCTTTTGAGGTTCTGTAAGAATTTTAGGAATTTTTTTTCTATTTCTGTGAAGAATGAGATTAGGATTTGGATTGGGATTACACTGGATATATAAAGATATTTTATTAGAAATGATCATTTTCACAATTTTAATTATACCAAACCACAAATATGGGATATAGAGTGGGGATAGTGGACATTCCTGTCTCATTCTTGACTGCAGGGGCATTGCTTCAATTCTCCATTTAAGATGATGTTGGCAGAGGAATTTTGTCATACACAGCTTTTATTATGTTAAGCTTTGTTCCTCCTAGTTCTACATTCTCCAGAACTTTTATCATGAAGGCACATTGGATTTTATCAAAAGTTTTTTTCTGTTTCTCTTGAGATAATTATGTGGCTTTTATCTTTAAATCCATTTATGTGGTTTGTTACGTTGATGATTTGTGTATGTTGAACTATCTCTGAATTTTGTGGATAAAACCAAGTTGGTTATGGTGTATAATCCTATTTATGTATTCTGTTTACAAATATCATTAAACATTTTTAGTCTATATTTATCAGAGATATTAGCCTGCAGTTTTCTTTTTTGGTTGTACTTTAGTATTAAAGTGATGCTGGCTTCGTGGAAGGAGCTTGGAAGTGATCCTTCTGTTTGTTTCTATTCTTTTCAATAGTTTCAGAAGAATTGGCTATAGATGTTATTTTAAAGTCTGGTAGAATTCTGCTGTGAATCCATATGCCTCTGGACATTTTTTATAGCTAGAATGCTTTTTATTATTATTTCAGTTTCCTCATTTGTTATGAGTCTGTTTAAGTTGTTGGTCTAGAATTGACTTAATTTTGGTAGTTTGGCTGAATCTAGAAATTTATCTGTTTATTTTAGGTTTTCCAGATTAATGGAATACAGAATTTTAAACATTCCCTTCAAATATTAGGAACTTATTTGGTGTCTGTTGTGCTCCATTAAGTACATTTAATGTATAATGACACTTAATTTTGTTTTTCTGTTCATTTTTATTATGTTAATTTGAGTCCTTTTTTTCTTTTAGTTAGTTGGGCTGAAGGTCTGTCAATCTTGTTTATCTTCTCAAATTATTTGATTTTTTTATTATTTTCTTTGTTTCTATTTTGTTAATCTCAGCACTGATTTTTATTATTTCTTGCCATTAATTTGGTATGGATTTGGTTTGTTTTTGTTAGTTCAATTTTTTGAGTTTTATCATTAAGTCATTTTGTGTTCTATCTGATTTTTTAATGTAGAAACTTAGAGCAATAAATTTTCCTAGTAGAACTGCTTCCAGTGTGTCCCAGAGGTTTTGTGGGGTTGTGTTTACATTTACATTTAGTTCCAGAAAACTGTTTATTTCTTTCTTACTTTATGCATTGATCCATTCATCACTCAATGTTGAGTTGTTTAATCTGAATGAGTTTGTGTATTTACTAGAGATTCGCTTGCAGGCAATTTTAAGTTTTAGTGCATTGGTGTAGGAATGAATACTTGGAATTATTTCAGTCTTCTTGGATTTGCAAAGGTTTATTTTGCATCTCTAGATATGGATTGTTTTTACCAATTTGATATGATGCTGAGTAGAATGTGCATTCATTAGTTTTGGGTGGAATATTCTGTACATATCCATTAAGTCCAATTGATGTATAATGCAAATTACTTCTGATGATTTTCTTTTTTTGTCCAGATGACTAGTCTATTGGAGAAAGTGGAGTATTAAAATCACCTACCATTAATTGATTGATGTTAATCTATGTCTTTAAACCCAGTAGTAGATTTTTAATTAAAGAGGACACCCTACAGTTTGTTGCATATGTGTTTAAAAAAGCAATAGCTTCTTGGTTAATTGTCCCTTGATTAGAATGAGGTATTGTTTATTACTTCTTATTAGTTTGAGTTTGTAGTCTAATCTGTGAGCTATTAGGAGAGCTAAGCTTGATAGCTTCCTGGTCCTCATCTGATTGGCATTCTTTTGCTCATTGCTTTACTCTAAGAGAGTACCTGACTTTAAAACTGTGTTTCTTACAGGCAGCAAAAAAGTGGATTTTGCTTCTTAGTCCATTCAGTCAGCCTGTGACTTTTGGTTGGAGAATTAAAGTCACTGATATTTAAAGTTATTAATATAATGTGTTAATTAGGTCATCATGTTGTTGATTATTGGTATTAATGTTTGTGTTCTATTTAGTACTTTGTGTTTCTATAATTGTGACTTTATATTTCTTACCACAATATATTTCATGACTGCTTTTACATTGTGTTATAGTCTTTGTGTTTCTTTGTCATGGTTAGCACATCTGCTAGAATGATGTCATCAACTTGCTTTTTTTTTTTGACTCTACTCAGATTTTTGGTTTTCGATGAATCTTCCTTAGAGAAATGTATGTATGAAGTTAAGCTATAAGAACCAGTAAAACTTGGTGTTAATAATTAGATGGAGCTGCTGAAGTATCTGGTCTTGGTTATGTGGCAACAGGACTAAAGTTAAGGCTATATGCTGAATTCTAAGTACCCCTGAGAGAGTTAAAATGCTGGTCATGTTTTGGGTTATGTGACCCCACTGGGAGGCAGAAGATCAAATGTCAGATACCCTCAATGAAATCTGTTTATTGTCTAGAGTTATGCTGAGAACCAGAGACAAAACCTTTGACCTGTGTTTTGTGTGGTGTGTGTGTGTGTGTGTGTGTGTGTGTGTGTGTGTGTGTATTCAAGGAAACTCTATACAGAAGTATAGACTCTGCCCTGCAATGACTCCTGGGACCTCAGAAGTCAAAGACCACACCCACACTGACCTTTGCGACTGATTGAGCCAAAGTTTCAGTTATCAGGAGACTCTGAGTCTCCAGCCCTGGGCTGACCTTTGAAGACACTTGGGATATAGAGTATATTGCTTGCTGTGATTCTGGTCTCAGTGGAGCCAGAGACCTGTTCTTATTGTACTTGATGACTCACACATAGTTGAGAGCCTGGTTATCTAGTTTTCTCTAGTCTGGAGCCGGAGGCCTGGTCTCCAAGTGTTCTTTCCAATGTGGAATTTTTAAGGTTTCCCTGATTACAAACACATTCTTTTTTTTTTTTTTTTTTTTTTTTTTTTTTTTTTTTTTTTTTTTTTTTTTTTTTTTTTTTTTTTTTGGTTTTTCAAGACAGGGTTTCTCTTCAGCTTTTTTAGAGCCTGTCCTGGACCTAGCTCTTGTAGACCAGGCTGGCCTCGAACTCACAGAGATCCACCTGCCTCTGCCTCCCGAGTGCTGGGATTAAAGGCGTGCGCCACCACCGCCCGGCTTACAAACACATTCTTGACAACAATAATCAATACTAGTTTGCTCAATTGGATTCTTATCTCAAAATCAGGAAAAGAATGGTCATTCACTTGTGTTTTGTTTTTGAGTAAAGATAAAGTTCAAGGTTTGATCAGTTCAACAGCATAAACATTTCTCTTTTTCAAATAACTCACGTCTGGATTTCTGTTTTAAGTGTACTGATAATAATATCTTCTCCCCTCCACTTCCTCTCTCCCCATCTCTCATGCATTTGTGTGTGCATGTGTGTGTGTGTACATATGTGCACTTGTATATATTGTTACCTTGGATCATTCTTGCATGACACTTGATAAAACTGTAATAGCATTTAATCGGTCTTGATTTCTCAGTCATTTGGCTAATTTTAGTATTTCTTGTTAATTTTTGGAAGCATATGAATATTAGGAGGAGGAAAAGCATGGAGAAGAAGGACTAGGAAGTATTTAGGGAGTCTGTAAGGAAAGGCTGTAAATCTGGCTCCAAATACTTCTCTCTGAGTCCTTAACTTCTGTGTGGTCTTTATTACAAAATGGTCCTTACAGGAGATTCAGATCTAACAAGTCATTGGACAGATTTATTTGTTCTAGATCCACCTATATATTCCAGGTAGCTCTTAAATGTGGAATCGGTCTGCCTCATACTTCCAAATCCTGGGATGATGAAGCGTGCACCCCACATTGGAAAATATTCACATTTTAAACAAACATGCAACTGCTTCTGCGGAATGTTGGCCTCTGATGCTGAGTTGTAAAGTCTGTCCCACAATTTTAAAGGATGTGTTTTCATTCAGCATAAAGAGGTAGCTTGAGCAAATTTATGATGGTGTCCTCAAGCATCTGTGTTATTTAGGGCACACAAAACTTGCTTAGGACAAAATATGTGCAGAGAATGAAAATCAAATAGGACAGATTAACTAAGAACTTTCCCAACTCCAGAAAAAAAAAAAAAAGCTGTCCTGTGAAATACCAGAATGTTTTCCCCCCACCTTAGGTCAAAGAGCATTTTCCTCTGCTTCGCTCTCCTCAAGTCCTCAACTCATGAAATTGCTGTTGCAGAAAACAGTAGTGGACAGAGGAGAACCATTGCACAAGTCCTTTTGAGATCAATATCATGCTAATAGCCACAGATCAAAGGAGTTGCAAAAACATTCCTTAAAGTCTATCAATATTTATTTAAGAGCTGTCCAGCAGCAGTGATGAAATACCAGACTTTGAAGTCTGATAAATTTGAATGAGAACTGGTATCTAATGTTTAAGGCCTTAACTGAATAACTTGTACCTGCCTGCGAATTTCCATGTCTTTCAAGTAACCAGCCAATGTCTGAAGTGAGGAACTGGCATACCTGGGACATTCTGCAGTCAAGGCATTGTCACATTCCTTCCATTGCAGTTATGTATGACAAATGTCAAAGCAGTCAGTTTCCACAAAAATGCATATATAAAAGTGTACCCAGGGCATTTCTTTTCAGAAGCATTTGGATTCAGAGTCTTGGGTAGCTAAGATGTATCAAGAGAAAACTTCCAGGTACAGAGAACTTGCCACTGCCTAGCTCAACACACCTCCTTTGCAACAATGTCCTGAAAACTACCTCCGGCATGTATGTAGCTTGTACCTCTATCCAGCACTGATGCTCAAAGTTCTTGTGTCACTGAGGCTAAGCTTATAACTAGCAGTTATCTCTTGTGGTAATTACCACTAAAGCAAGGAGCCCCTGTCCACTCATCTTTTCTAATCTCCCTGGGGGCTTCATAGTTCTGATTGTGTCTCCCATCTTCATGGATAATCATAAATAAAATTCTTTTTATATTCAGCCTCTTCTCAGAATTTTTTCACATCATTTTCCTGTTGGTACTTAAAGTTGACCCTTCCCTGAAGATACCACGTTTTCCACACTGTGACTGCTGGGGTGGATGTTGTTCTACTACTCGTCACTGTAATATTTGAAACTAGACCTAGAGGGCCTGTTTTCAAACTTACATCACTCTGCTACATTCTTTCCATTTCCCCTTTACATCCCAGGAAATCCAGGCTTGAATTTCATCTTAAAAGAATCCTGCTGAAGAGAGGGAAGAAGACATTGTAGAAGCCAGAGGTGTCAAGAATATCACAATAAAAACCCAAAACTAACCGGGGCTCAAAAGGTCTCACAGAAACTGAACTAACAACCAGAGAGACTGTATGGGACTGACCTAGGCACTCTGCATATATATGACAGTTGTGTAGCTTGGTCCACTGGTAAGACTCCTAGCAGTGGGAGCAGGGGCTGTCCCTAACGTGTTGGCTGGCTCTTGTGTTACCTTGACCAGCCTTAATACAAGGGGAGGTGCTTAGTTTTACTGCAACTTGATATGCCAGGCTTTGTTGAGACCCATGGGAGGCCTGCCCCTTTCTGAATAGAAAGAGAAGAGGAGTAGATTGAGAAGGAAATGAAGGGGAGGTGACAGAGGAGGAGAGGAGGAAGGGGAAATTGCAGTCAGGATACAAAACAAACAAATGAATGAATGAATAAATAAATAAATATAATTCATTTTTCCTTTGTTGAAATCATTTGCCAAGCTTTAAGTCACTCCCACTCATATGACAATTATAACTTGATATGAAGTTAATATATGAAAGTGTAATTTATATTACAAATGTTGGTTTCTTTCTTTGCATGTGTATCTGGTGCACACAGATGTATGTGAGCCAGATGTTGGCATTGGATGTTTCTCAATCACTTTCCACCTTCCTTTGTTTGTTGTTATAGTTGTTTCTTTTTTCTTTTGAGACAGAGTCTTCCACTAAACCTAGAGCTTACAATTTTGATTGATGGACAGCCAGAGAGACCCAGGGATCTGCCTATCTTAACATCTCCAGTGCTCGGGTAATAGACATGCGCCACTATGACACTTTATATGGGTTTTAGAGAATCAACATAGTCCCTCATGAGTTGACCCACTGAGCCATCTCCTTAGTCCAGATGTTGATTTCCATAACTTTAACCCCTAGTCTTTCAATCTTCTTTGCTCTGAAAAGCTCGGTGTCTACTGACACCTAAGGGCATTTTTGTAAACTTTGTCATACCACCCCTGCAACTCCTTGTATCAGTATCAAGGACAACATCCCCAGTTCCATAGACTCAGAAATAATTCTGTTATCTAAATGTCACACATTTATTTTATCAGATATTTCACCATTTCCTCTCATTTTATTTCTCATATCTGCATGAGGTTTCATGATCATGAGAACAAGCTATTCTATACATAAACTAATCATTCTAGTCTTATTGTACAGTTTTAATTGCTTCAAACCACAGTGCTGTTTAGATTCAACTCTTACATTACTGTGCCTTTTCCTCTGTAAAACCATGAGTCATTGAAGAAATAAATCTCAACTATTCTGACTTTGAATTTAAACAAAATTTAGATGTATTCTCCTGATCCGTGGTTTCTTGCCTTCTGGGTTAATATTTTGTACTTTCATTTTTATCTTCAAAATTCCAAAGTATCTGCTTGTAAACCCAGTTGGGACCCATCACCAGTTTCACCAGTAAATACAAAAACTGCTCTTCACCATAGCTGTGTATCTACAGCAATGGGTTTCTCTGTTCTGTCTTGAGTAACTTGTGCACCAGCTAAGAACACCCTCCACTTCTTTAGAGGTTATCTCTTGCCATGTGTTTGCAAGCATCTCATTTTCCCTTTCCAGAACTCCCAATGAGATGCCCATCAGCATATAACATTTCTTTAACTTTCTCATTTTTCAGCATTTCTTTTTGACCCAAATCTTTGTCTATGTATTGTAATTTTCTTCTTTTATATCTTATAGTTTTATCTTCATTTATATTTAAGGGTCAAGAATATGATTGGGGCCAGGCGGTGGTGGCGCATGCCTTTAATCCCAGCACTCGGGAGGCAGAGGCAGACGGATCTCTGTGAGGATGGGGACATCCTCTGAAACAACTAATGGGAGTTCACTGACTCCAGACTGACAATGAGGGAACCAGCATAGGACCCTCTGAATGTGGATGACAGTTGTATGGCTGGGGAAGTCTATGGGGCCACTGGCAGTGGGACCAGGATTTTTCCCTACTGCTTGAACTGGCTTTCTGGAAACCATTCTCTTTGGAGAGATACCTTGCTCAACCTAGATATATTTTGGAGGAGGGCCTTGGTCCTGCCTCAAAGCAATATGCTAGACTTTGTTGACTCCCCAAACGAAGCCTTACCCTCGCTGAGGAGATAATGGGGTAGGATGGGGGAAAGGTGGGGGGAGCAGGGAGAGGAGAGAGAGTGGGAACTGGGGAAAAGGTAAAAGAAGGAAAGGTTATTTTTTAATAAATAAATTTTAAAAGGAAAGGATTAATTTCTATTCTATTTCTCAATGGAAAAACCTTTGAGGGCTGATGTATAATTATTGTTTTAAGTTTCTTTTCTCAAATTATCTCTTGAATATGGTCTAATCTTGTTTCCCCATCCCAACTTTGCCCCTCGACTACTCAGACCTAGGATATACCTTGTCTAAATGCTAGGTGTGTTTTTCCTTGTCTGATGTGAAATGTTGCTAGCATCTTGAGATATGATTATCATCCATGATGAGAATATTTTCTAGTACACCTCTCTCATAATTTTCCTCTTATTTCACTCACTGCCTATCTTCTTCACATGGTCTTTTCTATATCTTTAGTATCTTAATTGAAATTAAGCCACTAGATTTTGGTGGCTACAATAATTTTCATGTCCTAAAATGCCATTTATGTTCATTTTATCATTTTGATCACTGATTTGGATTTACTTCTAAACACTACATTTCACTATTATTTTATCAGATGCACTGCTCCTGTGATTAGTTAATAGGAATCTCACACATAGCTCTTTCTATACTTGTATCCATATCTTCCATCCCAAACCTCTCCTCTTACATCAGTTTTCACTGCATTGAACTGTACTTTATCCTGATATTTGGACAAGCATGTGACACTTTCATGTGGGATATATATATATATATATATATATATATATATATATATATATGTTGCTTTTATTGGTTAATGAATAGGCTGCTTTGGCCTATGGCAAGGCAGAATATAGCAAGATTGAAAAAGATATAAAGAGAGAGTAGGCAGAGTCAAAGAGATGCCATGTAGCTGCCGAAGGAGAAAGAAGCTGCCACCAGAACCTTATCAATAGGCTGCAGCTTCATGACAATATATAGATTAATAGAAATGGGTTAATTTAAGATGTAAGAATTAGTTAATAAGAATCCTGAGCTAATAGGCCATATAATTTTGCAATTAATATAGTATCTGTGTGATTATTTAGGTCTGGGTGGCCAGGAAATGAATGAACAGCCTCCATTTACAAAAGGGTGCCAACATGAGGTAACTACATCCACATAAAACCTAGGAGAGCTTGGGAAGGAATTCTAGATGCTAAAGAACAGAGTAAAGTATAGCTTCTTGGCAGCACCATTTACTCAGGTGGGCTCTGTTTGCTAGAGGCAAACAGAGGCATGATTGCTTTAAGAGAAGGCATCCTGACTCAGCAGTAGCAGCAAAAACTGTGCAGCTTCTTTAAGAAACAGCAGCATCCTGGTTCGTGCTGGCAGCACAAACTCTGGCTCTTTTGAGAGGTCCTTCACTTAAATGGGGTTTGTGAGCAGCATGTTACTAGATAGACTCGTTGTGTCCCAGGAGCTGGGACAGTGAACTGGCTTACAGAGGTGAAGAGAATACCTCCACCATGTTGGACAGGACAGAGTCAAAAGGCAGGGCTGTGGAGTTGGTCCAGTCATGCCTGCTTAGTATTTTTTTTTAAAAAAGGCACTCCTCGTCAGAAAATGATTACAGATATGCAGTAAAGACAGATTCAGACAGAAATAAACCTCTGAACAGGCTATAGGGTATTTAAAAAGCATATGTATGCTTGGTAGAGACAGAAATAAAGAATATAAACAGTTATAAAAAGAAATAGTTTTAAAAAAACAAAGTCTTTAAAGAAATAGTAAAAGTAATATATAAGAGTACAGACAGTCATAGATTAAAGGAGTAAAAAAATATATGTCATGTAAAGATGGAATATACACAGAGAGTCTGGATTATGTATATTATTTTTTCCTTGATTTTTTTTACTGTGAATGAGATAAGTACAGAGAGACATTTTATTGTACATGCTGCTAAGTTAAGCCAATTTAAAGGTATTGTGACTTCAAAAGTTGAGTCTAAGGATATATTACTTTGGAAAAGAGATTCTGATTCTGTTTCCACAGAGGATGGGAACCCATAGATTCCTTCCAGGCTAATGTGGTTTGATGGAACAAGACCCTCTGAAAGGTCTCCAATGAACACCTAAAAATACTTTGTCCAACAAACACCAGGAAGTAATTTGGAGAAAACAATGTTCAAATTCCCAAAATTATTGTTTATAATTATTTGTTTTCATTTAAATGGGGATATGATATAAAAATGAATACTTTGCATTGGTATGGGTCTTGGACTATTGATACAAGTTTAAGATTGATTTTGTTACATTATGTATCTGTATTTCTACTCTTGCTTAAAGTATTGTGTTTGTGCAGATCATTTAAAATGTAATTTATAATTAAGAAATACAGATTAATAGATATCATCCATAATAGTCAAACTGTAGTCATGCTAGTTAGGCCAGTTAGGTTTTCTATATGTACAAAGATATTTTTCAGGGCTGGAGAGATGGCTCAGAGGTTAAGAGCATTGCCTGCTCTTCCAAAGGTCCTGAGTTCAATTCGCAGCAACCACATGGTGGCTTACAACCATCTGTAATGGGGTCTGGTGCCCTCTTCTGGCCTGCAGGCATACACACAGACAGAATATTGTATACATAATAAATAAATGTTTTTTTTAAAAAAAGATATTTTTCAGATGTATAGGTAGGTATTCTTCAAGCCATTCAAAGACCTACAGAATATGGAATTTAAAATGTTTTATTAACTTAGGAATTTTCATGGCAATGAGACACATCTGCTCCTAGGAGCACCAATGTACTTCAAGAGGATGATGGGCATCACAGAGCCTCCTTATGGAGTTAGTTAGATATTTAAACAAGAAACTGCTCTTGCCTGAACTGCTTGATGGTGTACTGTATGACCTGGATGTGAAGGACCCACAGAAATGATGGTTGAACTTGCCTAAAGGTGAGACAGTTCTTCTTCAGGGTTGCTGCTTCATGAAAAAAC
Source organism: Arvicola amphibius (assembly GCF_903992535.2). Lineage (NCBI taxonomy): Eukaryota > Metazoa > Chordata > Mammalia > Rodentia > Cricetidae > Arvicola > Arvicola amphibius. The sequence goes on from NC_052048.2 coordinate 8,885,898, forward strand.
TGCCATACATTTTCCAGGACACAGAAGAAAATAACTGACAAACTGCCAATATAAGCAAAACAGTCTTTCCTATTTCCTGCTTTATGGAGAAGTCTGCCAGATATTATGGGCCTGTAGGTTGAAGATGGATACCCCAACATTACAGAAGAATTTTGGCTTACTCTCCAGGCAGCAATATGTCTCTGTTAATTCAAAAGGTTTGGAATTTGCTTATAATGCACTTTCTGTTTATTTAGGTAATATTACATCCCTCTGGGGTCTTTGAAGAGTTGCAGACATATTGTTATAGTTTTCCTTGGTTATGATGAAAGATAAATTAGATATAAAATGTTAGACTCACAAGAATAGTATAGATGATAGAGTATTTTCCTTGATTTGCCAAATGTAAATAGACTAAATATTGTAACTATAATTCTTGCTTGATAACTGTTTTGTATATGTAATTTTACTATGTTAAAGTTAAAATCTTCATTTTTATTTAGACAGAAAAGGGGATATTATGTGTGATGTCCTTCTGTATATATGTTACTTTTATTGGTTAATGAATAAAGCTGCTTTGGCCTATGGCAAGGCAGAATATGACCAGGCTGGAAGAGATACATATAGAGAATAGGCAGAGTCAAAGGAGAAAGATGCTGCCACTGGAACCTTACTGGTAGACCACAGCTTCATGGCAATGCACATATTAATAGAAATGGGTTAATTTAAGATGTAAGAGTTAGTTAATAAGAAGCCTGAGTTAATAGGCCAAAGAGTGCTGCAATTAATAGCTTCTGTATTATTATTATTCAGGTATGGGCAGCCAGGAAATGAGTGAGCAGTCTTCCTTTTCAAAAACACTTTGGAATCACTCTTAATGCTTCCTTTATTCACATGTGCATTGATAATTATCCAGAATCTATTTCTCATTAGTTTCATATATACTACACTGGTATCTCATTACTGCAGTACACTCAGTCGTACATTCCAGATAGTTTTCTTATCAAATACTACCCCTTTATCCCCTCCTGAGGAACACAAGTACAATTCTACAGAATAGTCATCGTTATGTGAGGCAGGCCATGTTGTTTATACATATTTAACAGATAGACTCATGAGGAATCAAGCCAGGCTAGTTGGAGGGGCCATAACAAGACTGAGGCTGTGACAATTTTTTATTGAGAGCAACCAGACTTTTTTACCTTTATCAGAAACAGAACATACTGGAAATTTCCAGGATTAGTACAGCTGTCATTGCCAGGATTTAATGACCTTTGCAAGTTATATAGAGAACAGAAGATTGATGCCTAAGACCAATCGCCTGTCAAGCTTCCATGCTTCATTGACTTCCAAGGAAACATGCATAAAAGCACAAAGTGAAGGTTCTATGGTGATATGCAAGATATTCATGAGTATGACAAAAGGATCTGGACATTTCTGGCTCCCTCTCCTCAGCTGCCCAAGGAACTAGCTGGGGGCATCTTCCTGGACACCTGGGAACCCCTCTAGACATTGGAGCACCGGACTGAGCTCTCAAGGTCCTGATGAGCAAAAGGAGGGAGATCATGAGCAAGGAAGTCAGGACCGTGAGGGGTGCATTCACCCATTGAGACGGTCGGACAGAACTAATGGGAGACCACCAAGTCCAGTTGGAATGGGACTGATGGAACAGGTGACCAAACCGGACTCTCTGAATGTGGATGATGGTAGAGGAGGACTGGGAAACCAAGGACAACAGCGATGGGCTTGGACTCTACAGCATGAACGGGCTCACTGTGAGCCTTGTCAGTTTGGTTGCTCACCTTCCTGGACTTAGGGCGAGTTGGGAGGTCCTTGGACTTAACATAGTGAAGGGAACCCTGATGGCTCTTTGGCCTAGAGAGGGAGGGAGTGGGGGTATGGGTGGAAGGGAGGGGAGGGAAGGGGGAGGAGGAGGGGAGGAGATGGAAATTTTTAATAAAAAAATGAGGGAAAAAAAAAGAACTTACTCAGATAAGAAATCCAAAAAAAAAAAGCACAGAGTGGCCTGAATGCTTCAATGCCTGAAGAAGTCCATCAGTATCTCAGGAACTGAAAGGCTCAAAGTGCACCAGGTACCATGGACTCTTATCTGAAAAACCTATGTCACATATCTCTCAAGGCAGCAACGTTAGGCAAGCACCACGGTTCTCTCCTTTTTCCAGAATCTGGTAACTTATACCATGCCCTTAAAACCAAAGCACTGATTTCTCTATAAGCCTCAGGAGGATATCTAATCTGTCATTGAGCATCACTATGCATGCATGCCTTCTCCTATGTATACCTCAAAAGTTATGGATCCATTATTTTGTTGATTTCTAATAGCTTAGTGCTGGCATTTTTCTGAATAATTAGTCTTCCACAGTATAATGGAGTATTGACTCCATTAAGATAAGCTTTTGCCATGACCCTCCAGCCAGAGGGATGTAAAGCATCCCCAGAAATAGTATCAAGGAAAGACAATGTAAAAGGAGAAGTTGGGTCCATATTGAGCATAAGTCTATTTAAGATCCTTAATAGTCTTAAATGAAAAGGGGTATATAATGTCTAACTCTTTTGTCCCAGGTTATTAGGATCAGGTGTTTTAATCACCAGAAAAGAAAAATCCCATGTCTTTTTCCCATCTCCTGGGCACTATTCAGAGCCTCTTGCATCAGAGACCTGTACCCTGACTTAGAAGGAACTAACTTTCCTATCAGGGATGAAAAACCTCCTTAATAACCTCAGCTAGAGATAAACTGAGGCATAAAATGTAGGTTTCCATGCTGTCATAAACTGTACTTGTTGGATAAGTTTTAAAGGCAGCAGGAATTGAAGCTGGAAGTTAGGGGCAGGGCAAAAATAAGTATAAGGAGGAGGAAAACCCTCAATCTCATCACAGGAAGAGACATTAGATAATATATCTTCAAGTTCTAATTTTCTTCTACTCCCAATTAGTTCCAGTTTTCCTGATCATTTTATTTTTAATTTTAAATGTTTCTTTCCAAAGTTGAAAAGAATCAAGAATCTTTTTCCAGTCCACTTGCATCAAATTTTTATGAATTACTCTTCTTAACCAGGACCAAGTGCTGGCATCCAGAGATCCTTCTTCATGGAAAGAAGGCTGAAGTTGACTAATGGACCCCAGGAATTTCATGAACTGGTGGTTACCTGCTTTAACTCTTCTTCTAGCTACAACATTTGTAGACTTTCTTCAAACAAATGTTGTTCCTTCAACTGTGCCTGTCCCATCTTTTATCACCAATGAATGTTCCTGCCATATTTTTTATTATCAATATGTGTGCATGGTTCCCTGGAGCTACTCATCTTTAACCTCTTTTTCCTTTTCCTTTTAAAAGATATTTTTCATATATATTCCCTGGTATTACCTGCAAATGTCCTTGCTTACCTACTAGGCCAAGGTCAACTGAAATAGCCATACTCCAAGTATATAGACAACTCCAAGTAGTTGTCAACACACATGACCTTTGCAAGCCATACAGGGAACACAAGATTGATGTCTAAGACCAATTGCCTGTCAAGCTTCCATGCGTCACTGACTTCCAAGGGAACAGAGAAGCACAAAATGTCCTGAATGCTTTACTACCTGAGGAGTGTGTCAGTCTCTCAGGAACTGAAAGACATTCAGTGCCCCAGCTGACATGGACTCTAACCTGAAAAACCTATGTCACATATCTCTCAAGGCAGCTACACTGGGCCAACTCTGTGGTGCCCTACTTTTACTATTCTGATACCTTTGTCTAAGGGATTTCCTCATAGTTCAACATAGACTCTAAGGAATAGTCTTGGGTTTTCCACAAAAAAAAAAAATGGTCCTTATTTTGGTTTGACTGTAAAATGTACACCAGAGGTCTGTGTGTTTGTGTAATTGACCCCAAACTTGTAGTGTTTAGCTCACTTTTGGTTGAGCCTGCCTCAGCAGCCATACCTACCTAATATAGTATGAACTTAAATAATGAGAGATTTTTCTGTATTGTGCTTGCTGGTTTATCATTGGTGCTTACAATAGTACCTGGTACCTAGCAGATACCCAATAAATATTTGTTGAGCAAATTGATGAATGGTATTTTCATTTAAAGAAAATTCATAGTAAGGAAGTGCTAGATATAGCATAGGTGAATTTGAAAATTCCTGTAACAATGCTGAAAAGCTTGTGTAAACTGTAAGGGAAGGGAAGCAGACAGCCAAGCATCTCTGGGTGATGAAATTTGTCAATAAATCACCCTTGCTTAGAGGTAAACATGATAATGATGGTGTAACATTTTAGAAAATCATACTCAGTCTTCCAATGGTTTTATAGCTTATTTAGAATAAATTTTCATGTTTTTCTCATATTTCACAAAGGTTTCCAAAACTTGTTTTCTGGTCATTCCACAAATATTATTTACCAATACCTTTCTATTCATCCATTGCTTCCCAGCAGCACAGGTCTCCCTGACATTGCATAAACAACCCAATCACATCCCTATCTTTGGCTTTTGAAATCTGTGTTCCTTCTCCTTGGAACATTTTCCTCCAGGTGTACACTTTCATTTTGGTCATTCTTCTAAGTGACTGTGCAGACTACACATCACAGACACTTCTCTTGACTGATTTAAGACTAACTCCTTGTAATTGACTCATGCCCTGCTTATTTTGCCTCAAAATTAGCCTTAAAAAGGAATTCAAGGTCCTGATGAGGAGCAAAAGGAGGGAGATCATGAGCAAGGAAGTCAGGACAGTGAGGGGTGCGTTCATCCACTGAGACGGTGGGACAGAACTAACGGGAGATCACCAAGTCCAGTTGGAATGGGACTGATGGAACAGGCGACCAAACCAGACTCTCTGAATGTGGATGACGGTGGAGGAGGACTGAGAATCCAAGGACAATGGCGATGGGCTTGGACTCTACAGCATGAACGGGCTCACTGTGAGCCTTGTCAGTTTGGTTGCTCACCTTCCTGGACCTGGGGGGAGTTGGGAGGACCTTGGACTTAACATAGTAAAGGGAACCCTGATGGCTCTTTGGCCTAGAGAGGGAGGGAGTGGGGGTATGGGTGGAAGGGAGGGGAGGTAAGGGGGAGGAGAAGGGGAGGAGATGGAAATTTTTAATAAAAATATGAGGAACTAGCTCTTGTAGACCAGGCTGGTCCCGAACTCACACAGAGATCCACCTGCCTCTGCCTCCCGAGTGCTGGGATTAAAGGCTCCAAAGCCACAGAGAAACCCTGTCTCGAAAAACCAAAATAAATAAATAAATAAATAAATAAATAAATAAATAAATAAATAATAAAAAAGTGAGGAAAAAAAAGAAAAAAAGGAAGTCAGTAAAATGCATTCACTTGTGGTGATATTTTGGGTGGGACAAAAATTTTCATCTACATTCACTTATAGTAAAAGCACAAGGAAATATCAGGATTTAGAGGTATACACAGTAATGACACTAGACTGAAGCAGAACTGTATGTTTGAGGCTCTCCTAAGCTATAGTGTGAGACTGTCTCAACAAAACAAAAACACCAAAAACAAAACTGTGTGTTGGCAAATCATGAATCTAACTTGCAGGTGACAGATAATTTTTATTCTCCTCAATATTAATTTGCATATTATTATGCTTTTATTTAGCACAATGTCTTAATAAGTAGAGAGGAAAAGAATTTTGAAAATGCATAGAAAAATGTAGAGCTCAATAAAAAATCAATAAAAATATAAAAATAAATGAAGATACAAGTCCTGAAGAGATGGCTCCCTGGTTAAGACCACTGACTGCTTTTGCAGAGGACCCACTTCCACTTCCCAGCACCCACATATCCATCTGTATCTCCAGTTCTGGATGATCTGATGCCCTCTTCAGGGCCCTGTGGCCATTAAACACATGTGGTGCACATTCATACATGCAGATAAAACACTCATAAACATAACATTAAAATTAAGCATGTTTTAGCTTCAATGAGTTAGGAAGAATGGTTTGCTATACCCTTTCATTATCCCTTGGGATGCCTCTTAGGAAACCCCCAGCCTCTCCACCTGACACCCAACCTGACAGACCCCAAATGTATTCACTTTCGAAATAGAATTTGGCCTCAATACATCTTAGACAATCAGTCCAACGGGTCCTCCAATGGCATCTTGGATCCTATTATTCAGGACATTTACAAATACTTCCAATGACTGGAGAAGTGGAAAGAGGTTCCTTATTCCCTATTTCTTTTTTCTCCCCTCCAAGTACTGTTTGTTTTGTATGGTCTCCTAGTCTCCTCCCCTTTGGCCCCCACTGTGTAAATGTCCTGTCTCTTAAGTTACCATTGATGGATCTGTAAATCTGTTGCAAAGTGAGAACCAGGAGCAGGACTTAGCCGGAGGAGGAAAAAGCAAAGAGATTTTTGAGGGACCCTTTAAGCAAGTATACTTGGACACAGAGGAGGAGAAGCCATGCCTCTACTCCAGAGCCAACTTTTAGTTGTAGTGGGACAGCATAAAACAACAGTCCAGACTAAGAAGCCCAAGCCCTGGACTTGAAGTCTCACCAATGCCCATCCTGGAATTCTCTACCTGAAAAGATCTGTCCCCGAACCACCACAATATAAACACAAAAAAAACATATATTTGCACACATAAAACATAAGAAACTTCTGATTCTGGTTGTGAATGCATTTTTGGATTATCTTAGCTGTCTTACTAATGTCCTCTCAGTGTGACCTTTTTTCTTGTAGATGTTTTACCCTCCAGACTAGCAGGATCAATCTCACAGACACCAATTTCAGCGGGCCTATCTTCATGGAACTAGAAGGTTTAAGAGTACAGCCTAGGTATAAGAAAGCCAACATCAAATAGTCAGGAAAACAAATGTTCTTCACAAATCTAAAATCAGCTCCTTCTTGGAATAGTATTTTTACAGCCATTTAACTTTGCTTAAAAGAGATTCGCATACTTGAGAAATTTCAGGTGAGAGAGGATGGATGGAGAGAGTAGGGGGAGACAGTCAAAACTGGGGTGACTGGAAGTTAGTGTGGGAACTTCCTGAAATATCAGGGTAACCTGAATGAAGAATTCTAGTAAAGGAGGATATGGAGCCTGAACTGGTCAAGGATTCCAGTTGTGATAATGGGTTCTATTCTGCTAGTTGTTGGCCAGCAGGACCCCAAAAATATCACTAAATAACCTAGCTGATGCTACTCTAGAATTACTCTCTGAAAACTGACAGTGAGGTCCTATTCCCAAAGACAGTATCCACACAGCTCACTGAATGTAGAGAGCTTGAGCCTTTGCCCCTACGTTCTAGACTCTTTGGTGGAGAAAGATACTCTATAGGCTATGGAAAGAGAAAAATGGACACAAGCCCAGTCATTAAACACTAGACCTACAATCTATCCTGCCTGCAAGATGTGTTGGAGTGATGGTGGTATAGAACTTGTGGGAGTGGTCAACCAATGTGTGGGTTAATTAGAGGCCTACATCATGAGAGGGAATCCCTGACCTACACTGCCTAGATGGACAGGAACTGAAGAGTAGACAGCCGAGAGACCTAGGGTAGAACAAAACAAACTGGCAAAATACACACACACACACACACACACACACACACACACACATACTGAAATGATTCCTAATGGTACTCTGCTATACTCATAGGTTGGTGCCTTCTCCAGTCATCACCAGAGAGGCTTCCTCTGGCAGCAAATGGGAACAGGTGCAGAGAACCACAGTCAGATATGTGGGCTACAGAGAAAAAAATACACAATGTTATGTCAAAGGGTAATCAAAGGAAGGCAAGGAAATAAATATTACAAAATCAACACCATGACAGTAATCAACATAGATTTTCAGTAATAACTCTAAATATTAATCGTCTCATTTTTTAGTCAAAAGATACAGACTGGGAACTGAAGAGATGACAGTCAAGAGAACCTACTCCTTATTCAGAATATCTAAGTCAGTTCCAAGCACCCATGTCAGAAAGCTCACTAACACCTGTAATTCCCACTTTATAGAATACAACACTTCTAGCTTCCACAGGAGCCAGAACATGCACACACACACACACACACACACACCACATGTAAGCATGCACATCATTTTTTTTTAAAAAAAGCAAAGGTTGACAGGCTACATTATAAAGCAGAGTTCATTATTTTGGTGCCTCCAAGAAACTCACCTCATTACCAAATACAGATATAGATATGAATAGATTTTTTTCAACAAGTGTAACCATGAAACAAATAGGTGTTACTACTGATACCGGGGAAAATAGGTACAAACAAAACTAATCAGAAGAGATTAACAAGGACACTTCATTCTAATAAAGGGAATGGCCTATTGACGACAGTGCAATTCTAAACAGTGAACATGGCTGTGCCTTGTTTCACAAAACAAATACTGTAGAGATGAATTGGCCCCAACACAGTATCAGGAGGAAGCTTCAGTACTCCACTTTCACCAATGGACAGGTCATTTAATAAAAGCAAACAGAGAAATATTGCAGTTAATCATCCTCATCAATCAAATGGATCTAAAAGAGATATACAGAATTGTCTACTCAGACACTAATGAAAAAATAAACCTTCCTGTCCAGGGGAAATTTTCCAAACTAGACAGTGCACTGCAACACTGAGTCTCAGCAAAGAGAGTGAAATGAACTCCTTGTTTTGTATCTGACTACAATAGGCTAAGGCTAGATATCAACATCCATAGAAACCACAAAAAATACAGTCATAGGGATCAAACAATACACCACTGACTAATGAAAAGATTATTGAAATAAAACTTTGTAAGGAAAGAAAAAATCTAGAATTAAATATGAATGAAACAGCATATCAAAATCTATTGGTACAAGGAAAGCATTCCTAAGGCAAAAGTTATAGTGTGAAAGGTCTACATCAAAAAATGAGAACCTCATGGCTCTACAGCAGCCAGAGTCTGTGTTGATGTCTTTGGCTCCTAAAACTATCAAAGGCGATGCCCATCTTAATGGCCTGTACTGCAACCTGGAGCCATGGTATCATCTGAGGCTAGGCAGCTGCTGAGGACCATCTCTTGGCCTGCAGTCCTACCACAGCTGGGGTCAGTGTTGATATCCATGGCCTGTAGTGCCGCCAAAGGCTACGTGGATGTCCAGAGTCTAGGCCACAACCTGTGGCCCTGTTGGCACCCGAGGGCCATGCCACTGCCAGGGCCATGATGATCTAAGTGACCTGCGCTGTCACCTGTGGCCATGGTGTCATCTGGCACAGGGCCACTGCCAAGGGGCATGTCTGGATCCATGCCCTATTGCAGCCAGGGTCTGTGTTGATGTTCAAAGCTCCTGTTAGCAATGAGGGCTGTGCAGATGCCTGGCATCTGGACAGCCACCTGAGATCATTTTGGTGTTTGAGGGCCTTGCTGCTGTTGGAGCTATGCTAATCTGAGTGGCCAGTGGCCTATGTTACTACTGGAGCCGTGGTATCCCGGTTGAGCCCTTGCTAAGAGCTATCTTTGGGTCCATTTTCCTGCTGCAACTGGGGTCTTTGATGATATCAATGGCCTGTATTGCCACAGAGCATCCTAGAAATTATGCATGTTGAAATCTGGGGGCCATGCTGAATAGCTCCTCCCCTCCCTGGCCCTCACTGGAGACTACAGCAGGAGAGCTGTCCTCTGAACTTGGGAGAGATAGCCCCACCTCTTACCAGCAGCATGGGGGAAGTGAGCCTGATGCCTGTTTACCTGATTGGGGCAGTCCCAGTGGCCCAGACTGACCAGTTCAGCTACCACCCATACACACATCCTGGGCCTTGGGTTGGCCAACACTAACATTTACCCCATCTATGACCTGCTAGAATATGTGACAAGACTTGTCTTGCGGAAGGATAACTGTTGTCTCAAGGCAACAGCAGGATATCTACTGAGAGGAATTTTGGTGAAGGTCTGGTGGTGATGGTGTGCCAGAGGCTTTGAGCCAGAGCACTGACCCCTTGCAATGAACATTGTGTGGGTGGAGCTAATGCCCAATGCCACTTAGATGTCTGAAGAGGTGATGGAATGTGGAGAAACAAGGTGGGGTTTTTGTTTCTTTGTTTTGTTTTAATTGATTTGGGGGGTAGGTTTTTCTTGGTGAGGATGTTATAGGGGTGAAAGAAGGATGTGGAGGGACTGGAAGATGAGTGGGACTGGGGTACATAATGTGAAATATCCAAAAAATCAGTATAAAATTATGGTATTATAAGAATGGAGAACCTAAATGAATAACTTAAGGATATACTACAAGGTCTTGGTAAAGAAGGACAAAACAAGAATTTATAGGGAGATTATCAAAACCAGGATAGAAATAAAAATCAACATTGAAATAAAGTATTGGTTCTATTAATCAAAAGAAGAGAGAAGACTCAAATTAACAAAATTAGACATGAAAATGAAAAAAATTAGAACAGAAACTAGTAAAATTCAGAAAAGCATGAGGAAATGCCTTAAAATCCACATTTGATGTAATTGGAAAATCTGAAAGACATGGATGAGTTTCCAGAAGTGTATAACTTATCAAAACAAAACCAACATGACATAAATAGTTAAAACACATCAGACACTACAATGATGTTGAAATAATAATAAAAATTCCTTCAACTAACAAAAGCCCAGGACCAAACAAGTTCATTGAAGAAGTCTCTCAGATCTTTAAAGAATGCCAGCTCTACTCAAACTATTCCACAAAATAGAAAAGGAAGGAGAACTTACGAAATCTTTGTAAGAAGGCAGAATTGCAAGAAGCCATAATTTCCCTGTGAGGTCCAAACTCCAATACAGGAAGCAAAGAGATTCATGAGGAGGGGTAGGCAGGAAGGTTGGGGAAGATGTAAGGAATCACAAGCAGGTATTGGCCTGTTTTCATGGCACCTCCTGGGCTGCCAGCAGTGTCAAGGTGAAGCTGAATATCTTCTTCCCAGATACTGGCCGTTTGAAACTCACAGAAGTGGTTAATTAACACAAACATCCCATGAAAAGCATGGGGCCACAGCAGCTGTTCTGTGTTATGTGAAAGAGTTATGTGGTCAGAATCAGTGGTGGGAAGGACAAACAAGGCTTTTCCATGAAGCAAGGTGTCTTGACCCATGGCAGAGTGTACCTGTTGCTGAGAAAGGACCATTCTTGTTATAGACCAAGGAGAGCTGGAGAGAAGTGCCAGTCTATTTACAGATGTACTGTGGATGATAACTCTGAGTGTTCTCACCTCGGTCATTGTATAAAAAGAGAGAAGGATATTGAAGGGCTCTCTAACAGGGCAAGTGTGGCAAACATGGCACTGACTGTTATTGCCTTTTTCCCCCTTTCCCTCTCTCTTGCTTAAAACCCTTAGGTTACATTCCTAAAACTGACCCCCTCAGCCCATTTCCTTATTTGGCCACTGACTCATTCCTGAGACAAAACACCAAGGTCCAACAATCAAAATTCATTATGTGACTAGCCTGTCAATGGATTTGCCACCTCCCCCTAGCACAGATTCCCTCTTTTTCTCATTAAAAACCTACTCCTGAATAAAATATCTGCTTGCTGTTTGTAGCTTGCTGCTTACTGCTTGCTCTCTGACTCTGCCCAATCCAGAGGCAGCACCCTTCCCTGCTCCCCCTACCAAGGTAATAAATCCCCTTTGTGCTGAGAATTTGATGTCAGGGTATGTCCTGTACCAACTCTGAGGGACTCACTCCTCCTTTCCATTGATTGTGTAACTCTGATCATGAAGAAGATCATAACTCAAATAGGTCTACAGGATTTCCAATCCAGTTCTAGCACTTTTCAGACCAGCCGGTGCCCATTCATTTCATCCAACATTGTCTAATTGGTGAGTTATTCCCAGTTTTCCAGTCTTAAACATTCACCCAAGGAACTGGGTGAAAATTGTTGAGTATCTGGTATCTCCACTCTGCCTCATGGGGGTGGGGAGAACATACCCTACCATGGCCTTCAACAGCCATGTTGGACCTCTTTAGACAGCCATTAGGCAATGTTGTTCAGCTTAGCTTGATTGGCAGTTTTGTGTTCCCTGTTGGTGGCCTCTGGCATAATCCAGTGTCTATTGCTAACATTTCAAAACTTGTGTAGATAGGTCTTGGGTTTCTCCTTGAACCCACGGTGTCCCTCTCTTGATGATGAAGCGTGAGTAATGACCATCCTTTTCTAGAGGTCAGTTGAGACCCCTGGGGATGTCTTTGGTTTTCAACCCTGACTTACAGCCACCATTGGCAAAGGGAATCTGCTCTCTTCATCTGGACTGAAAAGTTCACCTCACACCCAACATTACTCATGCAATTTAGCACTCAAAAGTAGCCTTTATACTCCCAAAAAAACACAGAAGATGACAACTTTTACAATTTTGTGGACACATAGAGGAAAGAAATACCCCTCTCCTCCTCCCTCTCCTCTCCTTACCTTTATGCCTCTGCCTGTCCAAGCTTGTTTCTCAGCCTGCCTGTCACCACCTGCTTCTCTGCTTCTTCTTGCACTCTCTGTTCTCCTATTGGCCATCAAAACCTCACGGGAACACAGTAATTAACAGGCAGCCTGGTTCTTTGAGCCCATCCCTTTGACCCATACTGCTCTTTTCCGATGTACCCCAACCATTAACCAGTCTCAAACAAACAGCTTCTATATCCCACCTCTTTGCTGTACCATACTCCCAAATTGACAGTCAAAATTAACAGAACCTCTGCCTAGTCCAAGAACTTTGCTACATAGACACTCTTATTATCCCTCTGCACCCTATGGTCCTCATCCAAAAGGTTGCCTTTCAGTCTTCACAGACCTGGCCTGCCTTTCCGCTTATCCCTCCTACCTGCTTTAGTAAGTAGATGACCCTTCCTTTACAGTCCCGCACAGCTATAGCCACTCTGACAGTCTCACTGCTCAATTTCCGCAGTTTCAGGAGTTACCAGAACTCACCTTTCAAAACTCAACTCTCCTCTCCCCAAATCACCAATCTTTGGTTATCTCTTTCCCCAATCCATAAACACCTCACTTTTGACTACATTACCCATCTCTGTTCCATATCTCTGCCCTCAGCAAAATCCAAACTGCTTTTCTTTGGTGGGGGGGGGGGGTGGCCAATTTCTCTCAATTCCTAACTTATGGAAGACTCCAATCCCTTCCCACTGTCCTGTTTTTATATATCCAAACTTCTCTTATCAAGAACTTACCACTTATATTTCTTACCTGCAAACACAATAATGATGCCAACATGACAGGACATGGACCTGCCCTTTCATTCCATATAATACACCCCACTTTCCTATCTATGCCCTACTATATAACCCAGATACCAACATACCTAACCTCCTTCCACACAGGACGTTATCCACTACTTACATCAAATATTTTGCCCTAATACTAAATCCCTTCTATCCTTTCCCCAAGTGCACCTGACTCTCATCCCAGCAGATAAAACCTTTTTACAAAACTAAACCCAAATCTACAATGGATGTCAGCAAACTAACCCCACATCCAGTATACAAGCCCTCCCTTTCCCACTCACCAGATTACATAAGTCTGAAGTTATTACAGGCTAAGAAAATGTTTTAAGGTATGTAAATATAATTTATAAAGGTTTGAGTATGTAAAGAATTAATTACAAAAGTCTGTGAATGCAAGTTATAAGAAAATGGTTTAAGGTCTTAGGACATAAAAACCTAAGTAAGTTTTGAGGATCTGGGAAAGAGATTTCAGAGATATGGAAAGTTGTTTCAGGTGTCTTCCCTCCCTCTGTGATATTGTTATACTAAAATTTCAAAAGTTCATAAACTTAACATTAACCAATAGAATTGCAATAAGATATTAATCTAATCCTAATAAAACACTGCTAATGTTATCACAGTCACAAGCTTAAGATTTTACATTTCCTTTGGCTGACTTCTAAAAATAGATTGAAAACATACTTTTTATCATGATGCAAATATCTTTGTCCAGTCTATCTATACAGTCCTATAAAGATCTTAATAATTTTAGCCCAGAATCAGTTTTGGGTCTCCAAACTTTTCCTATGACTCAAAGACATGAGTCTGCTGCCCTTTCTACAATGTAAGTTTTAGTACAGAAAACAGTGGTAAAGTTAACAAGTCTAAAACTTTTATAGACAAAAAAATTCTTAGCAGCTTTAAAAAATAGCCTTGAATCTCTTGTCAGAGAAAAATGAACTCTAGATAAGTACTTCTGTCAAGCAACAGCCTAAATTTACCTACCTGTCTATTCATAAGAGTGGGTGTTCTCTCCCCACTTTTGCTGATCTTGGGACATCCCTCTCCCAATTACCAGGATCATAAAACTCAAAGTTTCAAATGGACACTTAATACTAAATTTTTCCCTGAGCTCTTTATCTTTACCTCCTGCCCTCTGTCTGTCTCAGATTTCAAATTGACTACACACTGCTTCAGCAACTAACCAGCCCCAGATATTCCCCTTGAATCTGCCTCCTAGAAAGCTCCAAGGAAACCAAGCCCAAATAGCCCAGCCTCACAAATTGTTCCCATACTGCCTGCACTTTCCTAGCCCCAAATGGTCCTGCAGACCCTGGACATCAAATGAAACAGTTTACTCTTCCTGACCTTGACCAAAATTCCACTTTCCTTGGGTTCTTAACAAAGATGACCTGATGTCAGCAAAAAGTAACTAAGAAAAAGGGATGTCCAATAACCTAACACCCAGAAACCAAGTAATAAAACAAAATGGTAGGAACGAAGTACTCTCTAGCAGGCTAAGCATGTCAACCATGGTGCTGACTGGCTTTACCTTATTCCTCCTTTTCCTTCACCCTTGCTAAAACTCCTTTAGAATACATTTCTAAAGCTAGCCTCCCTCCATGGTCCATTCACTTATATGGCCACTGAGTCATTCCTGAGAGAAATACCATGGGCCAACAATCAAAATTTATTATTTGGCTAAATTGTCCAATCAGGATTTATTAACTCACCCTAGCACAGATTCCCCCTTTTCCTCCTTAAAAACCCATTTTTTTTCTGAAACAAAACAAAACATATGCTTTCTGATTGCTGCTGCTGCTTGCTGCTATTGTTGCCTGCTGTCTGCTGGTTCCAGAGGCAGCCCTCCACCTTGCCTCTCTGGGGTAATAAATATCATTTTTTTTCTGAGAATTCGGTGTCTGAGTGTGCACTATACCAACTGGAAGGGGGAGTCCTCCCTTACAGATATTTCTGGGATAACAGATAATTCTGTACCTTGGGGGGTGGGTCCCAGAAGTAAGCAGAAACTGCTTTTCAGTCTCTCTAAAGAAGATGACATCTGCCTATATGTTGTCAGAAAGCCCTTAACAAAGAAAGCAAGAAGCCCAGGACCAAGGCACCCAAGATTCAGCATCTTGCTACTCACGGTGTCTTGCAACACAAGTGCCAGCATATTGCTCTGAAGAAATAACACACTAAGAGAAACAAGGAGGAGGCAGCAATTGTTCTAGCTTTTTGGCAAAGAGAATGAAAGAAGCCAAGGAAAAATGCCAGGAATGGATTACCAAGAGTAGTTGGCTGCCCTCCCTGAGTGCTTCTACTCCTGAGTCTGAAGCAAAGTCA
Source organism: Arvicola amphibius (assembly GCF_903992535.2). Lineage (NCBI taxonomy): Eukaryota > Metazoa > Chordata > Mammalia > Rodentia > Cricetidae > Arvicola > Arvicola amphibius. The sequence goes on from NC_052048.2 coordinate 8,901,412, forward strand.
GTCTTTAAGAGTTATAAATAAATGGTCAAACCTTGAAAAATTATAAAGAAAAGCATAGGCAAATGTCTTAGTTTGGTTTTTATTGCTGTGAAGAGACACCATGACCATGGAAACTTATAAGGAAAACATCTACTTGAAGTAGCCCACTTAGCTTCAGAGGTTCAGTTCATTATTTTCATGACAGAGAGCATGGCAGCATGCAGGAGGACATGGTACTAAAAGGCAGCAGGAAGTGAACTGACCATCACACTGAGGGAAGCTTGAGAAAAGCCCACTCCCACAGTGACACACTTCCTCCAACAAGACCACACCTGCTAATAGTATCTCTTCTTTAGGGTCTATTTTCACAATAGTAATTTAGTCTGGATGAAGGCCAATGGGCAAAAACTCACCAACTGTGCAGACACCGAGATGTATTCTGGCACATACTAACAACACACATTTGAGCATAAACACACCTATGGATCAGCATACAGCATTGAAGAAGGCAGAAAGACCTAGCCACAGACACCCATAGGAGGGACTGAAAAGACGAAGTCAAAATCAAAGACTCCAGCCTTCGACCTCAAGGTCAAATTTAAACAGAGTCACACAAAAATGACACTCTTCTAAAATAACCATAAAACAGATCACATCATTTAATTTTGGGTTTCCTGGACATCTGGCTTCAGTCATTTTGCTGAACTCATGGCCTTTTCTGTTAGCTCTCTGCCTGGTACTTGTGAATAGGGTGTAAGCTCTCAATTATTGTTCCAGTGCCATGTTCCTTGACCTAATGGTCATGGACTCTAACCCTCTGAAACTGTAAGTCACAAACTAAATGTTTTCTTTTGTTAGTTGCCTTTGTTATAGTGTTTTTCCATGGCAGTAGAAAAGTAACTAAAACACCATGCCTTTTAGACAACTGGTACTTTTTAGGGTTGCTGTCTTGGCTCATAATCCACAGTAAAGGTACAGAGAACAACACTCTACAAAATAGTCTATAGTTTGTTAGGCTTCATGTGTCATCTAGACTCCTTGACCTTGTAAGCTATCAGACCCATGACCAACTCTCTCAGCAATGTAGTTTTCAGACTCCAAGGGTTCCAGGTTCTCATGTTTTTTTGGCTTCCAGGCCTACTGGGAGTTGTCAAGGTAGTGTGGTCTCTTAGCCTCTGTCGGTTCTTTAGGCTTCCGGGCTCTGTAGGCTCTCACATCCTCCTTAAGTATCAGGAGCCTTCTGATATGGGATGTCCCATCAGAGCCTGGAGACCCACTCCTCAATCCAATAAATATATGGAATGGGGAGGGCTTATTTATGATCCTCAGTTACATAAGCCTTATGATACACAATTAATAAAAACTCAGAGAGAAGATCTGAAAAGCAAACAGCCAGCCACTCTTACCTCAACCTTAGTCCAAAACGGTGATCCTGCCTCCAGGAATCTCAGAATGAGACTGTGTGTTGAGAGCTGTTTCTTCTCATTTTATAATCCTCTCTAGGGCTGGGACTTAAGGTGTGCACTACCCAGTTTCTATGGCAACTAATGTGGCTACTGGGATTGCAGGTATGTGTTACCATTACCTGGTCTGTAAGGCTGACCAGTGGGGCAATTTAATGCTCAGATCTTCAGGCAGGCTTTATTTATTAAAGCACAATTGAAATGCCACTACAGCCTTAACTCATTCCAATGGCTGCTTTATTCAGTCTGGTATTTTTCTAAATGACATTAGTGGACTTTTGTGCTGCCACTGCCTTTTATATGATGTGAGGGAGCCTGTAGTAACTGGCTCCCATAATCTCATGGAGAGTGGAACTATTAGGAGGTGTGGCTTTGTTGGAGTGGATGTGGCCTTATTGGAGGAATGTTGGGGCAGCTGGCCCAATCCCTGCGTTCAGGGGTGTGGCTGCCCCAGGGGAGAAGGGTACCTTTAAAAAGAACCAGGTGGCAGAGAGATGCCCTGTTTTTTCCCCGCGTCACTCTCTGCTTCGCTGGAGCCTTGGCTTTGTAAGTATCCTTCTTTCTCCTTTTATTAAAACTGATTTATTCTAAAAGGACTATTTTTGGTTATTTCAAATCTCCCACATCAGAGGAAATATGTGTCTGTAGGGGAACTTGGAAGTTTACCTCCCAATGTCTCAGCATACCTCCAAATGTCTCAGTAGATTTCCTGCAAGATGTCAGACTCTCAGCTGCTACTCCAGTACCAGATCTGCCTGAATGCTGCTATGCTTTCCATCATGATGATAATGAGCTGAACCTCTGAAACTGTCAACAAACCAGGCATTTACCTTTTAGGAAACTATTTTGTAAATTATGACATATACAATTATTATACTGGTCTGAGAGCCTTCTGTAACTCAGTTGTTAGGAAATTACTATATAAATGCCTCCCACTCCCAATTTGCCAGTGTCTACCCATACCAGATGTACTCTGGCCATCCCTGTCTCATTATCCAGTGTTCCTGAATCTGTGGTCTCAGGGCTTGTCGTACCACCTTAAAGAAGGCTGCGTTGTAATGGAGATTATCGTGTCCATCAGCAACAGGATTCTACCTGTCCCCTTGTCTTGCAGGTACAGAAGATAGCTCCCCCAGGTTCTAACCCATTGCTATCCTTTTGATAAGAGAGTCACACTGAAAGCTGGAGTATGAGATTTAAGCATTAACCCAAGAAGGTCTCACTGGGTTCATGCCCAAACTCACATACCCCAGCTTTCAGTTTGTCCTCCAGGGCATCCACCTCTCACACTTTGTCTTCTTACAACACTGTTTCTAACATCCCTGGTAGAAAAACCAGACAAAGGCATAACAACAAGGAAACAGAATTATAGACCCATCTCTCTGATGAACCTAGGTGCAAAAATTCCTACTGAGGAGCTGAAGGGATGATTCCTCAGATAAGAAGATTGCCTACTCTTCCAGATTATCCAGGTTTAATTGTAGATACCCACATGGTATCACAACTATCTGCAGCTCCAGTTTCAGGGCATCCAATGCCCTTTTCTGTCACTCAAGGACATAGAAAACACATGGTGTACAGACATATATGCAGGCAAAACACACACACATAGCATTCTAACTACTAATGACAATCATGCTGAAAAAAAAACATCATGGAAACAGTCCCATTCACAGTAGCTTCACAGGCACAAATAAAATATTTAGGAATGTACCAAAGCAAAGAAATTGAAGACGGTTGTAATAAAAACTTAGAAACAAACAAACAAAAAGAAAGATACCCTATGGTCATGGATCAGAAAAAAAGTAAAATTGTGGAAATAGACATCCTACCAAAATCAATCTACAAATTTAATTCAGTCCCTATTAAATTTTCAGAGCCATTCCTTACAGATGTAGAAAAAATATTTATAGAAGCACAGAAGACCAAGGACAGTCTAAATAACCCAGAAAACAAGAATTCTGCAGAAATTATCGACAATCCCACAGTTCACTGAAACTACATTGCCATAGTAATAAAACCAGCATGGTTTCAACATTGAAAAGAGATACAAAGGATCAATGTAAGAGAATAGAGGGTTACATCTAAACTCATACAACTAGAACTGCCTGGTTTTTGAGAAAGATTTTTTGACAAGGATACTAAATAAATGCACAGAAAACAGCATCTTCAGCAATGTCACTAGAAAAATTGAATGCCAACATATAGAAAAATTAACTTAGACTCTTATCTGTAAAAACTGAAATTCTAAATGGATCAAGAACCTCAACTTAAGACTGGATACTTTGAAAATTCTTGACGTAATCTAGGAAGTCTACATCTCTGTGTATTTACAGGGAAGATTTTTAGAATAGGACTCGTGCTGGAAATAAAACTAGAATCTCATGGGTCTAAAAAAACTCTATGTCAAAAAAAGTTTATAAACTGAGTGAAGAATCAGACAACAGAATGAGGCAAAATCTTTGCTAGCTGCACATCTGACATAGAATTAATATGTAGAATACACAAAGAATTCACAAAAGAAAACATTAAGAAAATGAACAACTCAGTCAAATAATGATCTGTAAATCTGAACAGAGAATTCTCAAATAAAGAATCATGAATAGATAAATAGCTACTACTAAACATTTTTAAAGGTGCTCAATGTCATTAGCAGCTAGGTATGTGCAAGTTAAAATTACCTTGAAATTCCATCTCACCCCAGTCAGAATGGCTATCATTAAGAAAGTAAATTACAAGAGATGCTGTGAGGATGTGAGGAATGAGGAACCCTCCTTTATTTAGTGTTGGTGACAGTGTAAACTGGTATAGCCACTATAGAGATCAGTGTGGATATTCCTGAAAGAGCTAGAAATAGAATTATCTTTGACATAGATATACTACTTCTGGACATATATAGAAAGGATGCTACATCTTTCTCCAGAGATCCTTTCTTAACCATGTTCACTGTTGCTCTGTTCAAAATAACTAGGAAATGGAAACCGCCTAGATGTCCATAAATTGGTGAATGGAAAATGAAAATGTGGTACATTTACACGTAAAATTTATCTATCAATAAAAAACAGTTACAAAATTTGTAGGTACATAGAAAATGGCAAACATTTATACAGAGCAAGGTAACTTAGGCTCAGAAAGATAAACTCTGAATGTTATCTCTCATCAATGAAACTTACTTTAATAATCATATTTATTTTGTGTTCTTAACCTGGACTGGTTGTGGTGGGAAGGCTGCAGAGGATGTGGAAGAGTAGAATATACATGACAGGAGAACAGAGAGGAGGGGTTTGGGGAAGGAAAGTTCAAGCAAATAGGAGATGGGTGGACGGGGGACACAAAGGATATATTAGCCACTTTCTGTGGCTGTGATAAAACACTCAGATAAAAAGCAACTTCAGGGTTTATTTTGGGTTATTGTTTCAAAGGGATCTATGGCAGGGAACATAGAAGTATAATGAGACCACAATATCACAAAGCCCCCCACAATGATGTACTTCTTTTAGCAAAGCTATCTATCCTACAGGCTCTATAATGTTCCTAATATAACCATCAACTAGGTCCCAGGTATTCAAATACCTGAGCCCATCCAGGACATTTCTCATTCAAACCACCACAAAGTGGCAGGCATTTAACCAATGCTAAGGGTATATAAAAAAAATCACATCGAAACTTACTATGTCATGATTTAATTAAAAATATAAGGAGGGGAGGGAGAGAGAGAAGAAATCCTTAATATCTGAATAGTGCTGCTTCTGAAAACCAAGACTTATTAACCTATAGCCTTCATATCTGGGATGAGAGACCTCATGACCAGTATGAGATGCCCCAAAGGCCTCCAAAATAGGACAGGCACTTGCCAGTTGTTTGAGTAATCCAACAGAACTGGCTTCTGTTTGCTCATACTTCATCACCATAGAGATAAGTTTGATAATTCATCTTGGATGAAAAAGAAAACAATATTAGAGTTCACAGTGTTTTCTTTACATGTAAAATTCCTGAGTATCCCAGGAAAGGATCATTACTGTACAAAAGATAATATGAGAATATATGCATATTGACCCATATCTGTGTACATCTAAGTGAACTACTATCTCTTGCATGCCCCATCAATGCTTGCCTTTCTTATTTTCAGCTCCATGATTCAGTGGCATGAGCAGAAAGTCAGTAGTATGGAATCTTGAGGTCATAAGTAGCAATTTGATAAATTTCATGACATTTGTCTATGACGCCCCCTTCTGTTTCTTTCTCTAGAATTTAAATATTAGGAAATTTCTTTCTTAAACCACCAATCCTATATTTGAAAATCTTTTTTAATTACTTCCAGACTAATAAATTTTAACTTAAGACACATGTTCTCAAAACATTGAAGGCAGCCCCACATCCGCCTGTGCATCTGAAATGGCCCTGGTGTTATTCTTTTGGTCCCCGCCCCTTTCCACGCTCACTCCCAGCGACCTCTGGTCTCTTGGAGTCATCCTGAATCTTTTCCCTCTCTCTCTTCTCACTGCCCCCCTTTTGCATGTGCACACGCGCCTCTCTCTCTCTCTCTCTCTCTCTCTCTCTCTCTCTCTCTCTCTCTCTCTCTCTCTCTCTCTCTCTCTCTCTTTCTCTCTCTCTCTCTCTCTCTCTTTCTCTCCCTCTCTCCTTTAATAAAGCTTTATGTCTATTTTCTGTGTCTGTGCCGTTAACCCACCGCTGCACCGCCTGTTCACCCGCAGCCCTGGTCACACGTGTTCTGTGAGTCTCCGTGCAGTTACGCACTGCTGCCCAGCTACTAAGTCTTTAAGAACAAAACCTGGAATACCAGGTATCCCTGTTTCTGTGCTGAGGAGTTTCATCGAGGCGGGTGAGTGTGTGCTGTCCCGGGGCAGACTGTCCCGGAAGAGAGCACAGCCCCCCACCCCAGCTCCTGCTTCAGGATTTCTCTGTTCCACTTGACCCTGCCCTGCCCTGCCCTGCCCCCACGTCTGCCTCTGTGTCTGAGGTGGCCTTGGAATACCAGGTATCCCTGTTTCAGTGCTGAGGGGTTTCATCCAGAGGGACAGGAACTGTTCCTGCTCCTGCACTGAGGAGATCCACCTAGAGAGTCAGTCACAGCAGACTGGACCAAGACACCAAGACTCTCCTGGCTCCATTTGAAGGAAGAGATGGGCAGGCGCCAATGCAAGAATTCCTCCAACAACCTGAAAGGCAACATGACATCACCAGAATCCAGGCATCCCAAAACAACAAGAGTTGAATTCCTGACTCCAGAAGAAATAGAAGAAATCAACTTTAAACAGTACTTTATGAAAATAATAGAGGACCTTAAACAGGAAGTAAAAAACTGCCATAAAGAAATAGAGATGACAAACAAAGAGATTGAGGAAATGGATAAATCTCTCAAAGATACCCAAGAAAAACAAGAAAAAGCAATCAAACGGGATAGGGAAACAGTTCAAGACTTGAAAAATGAAATGGAGGTAATGAAGAAAACACAAACCGAGGGAAGGCTGGATATGGAAAATCTGGGTAAACAAACAGGAACTGCAGAAACAAGTATTACAAACAAAATACAAGAGATAGAGATAGAATACAAAAGAATCTCAGACACTGAAGATACTACAGAGGAAATAAACTCACTGATTAAAGAACAAAACAAATCCAACAAATTCTTAGCACAAAACATCCAGGAAATCTGGGATACTGTGAAAAGACAAAACCTAAGAATAATAGGAATAGAAGAAGGAAGGAGAAGAGTTACAACTCAAAGGCCCAGAAAATATATTCAACAAAATTATAGAAGAAAACTTTCCCAACCTAAAGAAGGATATTCCTATGAAGGTACAAGAAGCATACAGAACACCAAATAGACTGGATCAAAAAAACACATCCCTTCGCCATATAATAATCAAAACACAAAACATACAGAATAAAGAACAAATATTAAGAGCTGCAAGGGAAAAAGGTCAAGTAACATATAAAGGGAAACCTATCAGAATCACACCTGACTTCTCAATGGAAACCATGAAAGCCAGAAGGTCTTGGATAGATGTACTGCAGACACTAAGAGACCATGGATGCAAGCCCAGACTACTATATCCAGCAAAGCTTGCATTCACCATCGATGGAGAAAACAAGGTATTCAAGGACAAAAACAGATTTAAACAATATGTTGCCACAAACTCAGCCTTACAGAAAATACTAGAAGGAAAATCACAAACCAAGGAAGCCAACAACACCCATAATAACACAAACATCTGACAACTCTCCACAAGCACAACTCTAAAAAGGGAAACACACAAACTCTACCACCAGAAAAAATAACCGGAGTTAACAACCACTGGTCTTTGATATCACTTAATATCAATGGGCTCAATTCACCTATAAAAAGGCACAGGCTAAGAGAATGGATACAAAATCAGGACCCAACATTCTGCTGTTTACAAGAAACACACCTCAAACTTAAAGACAGACAATACCTCAGAGTAAACGGTTGGGAAAAGGTTTTCCAATCAAATGGACCAAAGAAACAAGCGGGTGTGGCGATAGTAATATCTAACATAATTGATTTCAAACTAAAATCAATCAGAAGAGATGGAGATGGACACTTTATACTCATAACAGGAACAATTCATCAGGAGGAAGTCTCTATCCTGAATAACTAAGCACCTAATATAAAAGCACCCACTTATGTAAAAGAAACATTACTAGAACTCAAAGCATACATCAAACCCCACACTCTAATAGTAGGAGATTTCAACACTCCACTCTCACCAATGGATAGGTCAACCAGACAGAAACTCAGCAGAGAAATAAGAGAACTATCAGATGTAATGAACCAAATGGACCTAACAGACAACTATAGAACATTCCACCCAAACAGAAAAGAATATACCTTCTTCTCAGCATCACACGGAACCTTCTCAAAAATTGATCACATAATTGGTAACAAAGCAAATATCCATAAATACAAAGAAATTGTAGTAACCACCTGTGTACTAATGGATCACCATGGAATAAAGCTAGAATTCAATAATTCTAAACCCAGAAAGCCTACAAACTCATGGAAACTGAACAGTCAACTACTGAACCACCGCTGGGTCAAGGAAGAAATAAAGAAAGAAATTAAAGTTTTCCTTGAATTCAATGAAAACAAAGACACATCATAACCAAACCTATGGGACACTATGAAGGCAGTGCTAAGAGGAAAGCTCATAGCACTACGTGCCCACAAAAAAAATGGAGAAAGCACACATTAGAGACTTAACAGCACAGCTGAAAGCTCTAGAAAAAAAAAAAAGACGCACATTCACCCAGGAGGAGTAGAAGACTGGAAATAATCAAACTGAGCGCTGAAATCAACAAAATAGAAACACAGAAAACAATCCAAAGAATCAATGAAACAAAAAGCTGGTTCTTGGAGAAAATCAACAAGATTGACAAACCCCTAGCCAAACTAATCAAACGGCAGAGAGAGAACACACAAATTAATAAGATCAGAAATGAAAAAGGGGACATAATCACAGACACAGAGGAAATCCAAAGAATCATTAGATCTTACTACAAAAGCCTGTATGCCACAAAATTGGAAAATGTGAAAGAAATGGACACTTTTTAGGTAAGTACCATATACCAAAATTAAATCAAGATCAGGTGAACAGTTTAAATAGACCTGTAACTGCAAGGAATTAGAAGCTGTCATCAGAAACCTCCCTACCAAAAAAAAAAACCCTGGACCAGATGGTTTCAATGCAGAATTCTACCAGAACTTCCAAGGGGAGCTAATACCTATACTCCTTAATGTGTTTCACAAAATAGAAACCGATGAGTCATTGCCAAACTCCTTTTATGAAGCTACAGTTACCTTGATACCAAAACCACACAAAGACTTAACCAAGAAAGAGAATTACAGACCCATCTCACTCATGAACATCGATGCAAAAATTCTCCATAAAATACTGGCAAACCGAATCCAAGAACACATTCAAAAAATCATACATTATGATCAAGTAGGCTTCATTCCAGAGAGGCAGGGCTGGTTCAACATACAAAAATCTATCAATGTAATCCATCATATAAATAAACAGAAGGAAAATCCATATGATCATCTCATTAGATGCTGAAAAAGCATTTGACAAAATTCAACACCCCTTTATGATAAAGGTATTGGAGAGATTAGGGATACAAGGTTCATTCCTAAATATAATAAAAGCAATATACAGCAAGCCGACAGCTAACATTAAATTAAATGGAGAGAAACTCAAAGCCATCACACTAAAATCAGGAACATGACAAGGCTGTCCACTCTCTCCATACCTCTTCAATATAGTGCTTGAAGTTCTAGCAATAGCAATAAGACAGCATAAGATCAAGGGGATTTGAATTGGAAAGGAAGAAGTCAAACTTTCGTTATTTGCAGATGACATGATAGTATACGTAAGCGACCCCAAAAACTCTACCAAAGAACTCCTACAGCTGATAAAGACCTTTAGCAATGTGGCAGGATACAAGATCAACTCCAAAAAATCAGTTGCCCTCCTACATACAAAGGATAAAGAAGCAGAGAGGGAAATCAGAGAAACATTAGCTTTCATAATAGCCACAAATAGTATAAAGTATCTTGGGGTAACTCTCACCAAGGAAGTGAAAGATCTATTTGACAAGAACTTTAATCTTTGAAGAAAGAAACTGAAGAGGATACCAGAAAATGGAAAGATCTCCCTTGCTCTCAGATTGGCAGGATCAATATAGTAAGAATGGCAATTCTACCAAAAGCAATCTATAGATTCAATGCAATCCCCATCAAAATCCCAACAAAATTCTTCACAGACCTTGAGAGAACAATAATCAACTTTATATGGAAAAACAAAAAACCCAGGATAGCCAAAACAATCCCATACAATAAAAGTACTTCCGGAGGCATTACTATCCCTGACTTCAAACTCTATTACAGAGCCACAGTAATGAAAACAGCTTGGTATTGGCACAAAAACAGGGATGTTGACCAATGGAATCGAATCGAAGACCCAGATATTAACCCACAAACCTATGAACACCTGATTTTCAACAAAGGAGCTAAAAGTATACAATGGAAGAAAGAAAGCATCTTTAACAAATGGTGCTGGCATAACTGGATGTCAACCTGTAGAAGAATGAAAGTAGATCCATTTCTATCACCATGCACAAAACTCAAGTCCAAATGGATTAAAGACCTCAATATTAATCTGACCACACTGAATCGGATAGAAGGGAAAGTGGGAAGTAGTCTACAACACATGGGCACAGGAGACCGCTTCATACGTAGAACCCCAGTAGCACAGACAATAAGAGCAACAATAAATAAATGGGACCTTCTGAAAATGAGAAGCTTCTGTAAAGCAAAGGACACTGTCATTAAGACAAATAGGCAACCTACTGACTGGGAGAAGATTGTCACCAACCCCACATCAGACAAAGGTCTGATCTCCAAAATATATAAAGAACTCAAGAAACTAGACTTTAAAAGGCTAATTAACCCAATTAAAAATGGGGCATTGAACTGAACAGAGAATTCTCAACAGAAGAAGTTTGAATGGCCAAAAGACACTTAAGGGCATGCTCAACCTCCTTAGCAATCAGGGAAATGCAAATCAAAACAACTCTAAGATACCATCTTACACCTCTCAGAATGGCTAAAATCAAAAACACTAATGATAGCCTTTGCTGGAGAAGATGTGGAGTAAGGGGAACACTCATCCATTGTTGGTGGGAATGCAAACTTGTGCAACCACTTTGGAAATCAGTGTGGCGGTTTCTCAGGAAACTGGGAGTCAACCTACCTCAGGACCCAGCAATTCCACTCTTGGGGATATACTCAAGAGATGCCCAATCATAGTACAAAAGCATTTGTTCAACTATGTTCATAGCAGCACTATTTGTAATAGCCAGAACCTGGAAACAACCTAGATGCCCCTCAATAGAAGAATGGATAGAGAAGGTGTGGCACATATACACTTTAGAGTTCTACTCAGTGGTAAAAAACAATGACATCTTGGATTTTGCATGCAAATGGATGGAAATAGAAAACACTTTACTGAGTGAGGTAACCCAAACCCAAAAAGAGGAATATGGTATGTACTCACTCATAAGTGGATTCTAGCCATAAATAAAGGACATAGAGCCTATAATTCGTGAGCCTAGAGAAGCTAAATAAGAAGGTGAACCCAAAGAAAAACATATTGTTATCATCCTGCATATTGGAAATGGACAAAATTGCCGGGCAGGGGTTGGGAGCATGGGGGTGGGGGTGAGGTGGGGATAAGGGGAGTTGCGGGAAGAGAAGAAAAAAGGAGAGGATGAAAAGAGCTTAAGGGCCGGGCGATGGTGGCGCACGCCTTTAATCCCAGCACTTGGGAGGCAGAGGCAGGCGGATCTCTGTGAGTTCGAGACCAGCCTGGTCTACAAGAGCTAGTTCCAGGACAGGCTCTAAAGCCACAGAGAAACCCTGTCTCGAAAAACCAAAAAAAAAAAAAAAAAAAAAAAAAAAAAAAAAAAAAAAAAAAAAAAAAAAAAAAAAAAAAAGAGCTTAAGGGGATGGATTGGTTGGGATGGAGGAGGGGTGGTTGGGAGAGCAGGGAAGTATATATCTTAATTACGGGAGCCATTTTAGGGTTGGCAAGAGTCTGGACTCTAGACAGGTTCCCAGGTGTCTAAGGAGATATCCCCCAGCTTGTTTATTGGGCAGCAATGGAAAGGGTGCCTGAACTGGCCTTGTCCCATAGCCACACTGATGATTATCTTGCATATTACCATAGAACCTTCATCTGGTGATGGATGGATATAGAGACAGAGACCCACACTGGAGCACTGGACTGAGCTCCCAAGGTCCTGATGAGGAGCAGAAGAAGAGAGAACATGAGCAAGAAAGTCAGGACCGTGAGGGATGACTTCACCCACCGAGATCATGGGACAGATCTAATGGGAGATCACCAAAACCAGTTGGAATGAGACTGATGGAACATGCGATCAAACCTGACTCTTTTAATGTGGCTGACAGTGGAGGCTGACTGAGAAGCCAAGGACAATGGCGATGGACTTTGATTCTACGGCATGGACGGGCTCCACCTTCCTGGACCTGGGAGGAGTTGGGAGGACCTTGGACTTACCATAGTGTAGGGAACCCTGAGGGCTCTTTGGCCTGGAGAGGGAGGGAGTGGGGGTATGGGTGGAGGGGAGGGGAGGGGAGGGAAGTGGGAGGAGAGGAGGAGATGGAAATTTTTAATAAAAAAATGAAAAAAAAAGAAATCTAGCTAAATAGAAAAAAATAAAAATGGTAAGTTAAACCATAAAAAAAAAAATTGAAGGCAGTTGTTTCACTACCCCCAGTTTGTGGTTCATACCTCAATGAACTAAGTTCTGCTTGCACCACCCCTGGCTTTCTGTTGATGCAGAGATGCTACCTCTCCATAGGTAGCAAGGGAAAGACCCAATGCTAAAAATTTTAAACTGCCCACATATTCTGGAGTGAGAACAAAGCCTGAGATTAAAAGGAAGATTAATGTTTTGAACCACTGAGGAAGTTGAAGAAAGTTGGATACATGATAAACTAGACAGACAAGATGATGGACAGGGCCTTGGGTTACTGAGAGCAAGTCAACCCCCACCCCACTCCAAACACACTCCATGAATCCCTTCAGGAGGATATGTAAAACACTGTTGTCTACTCATGTACCTTGTTTCTAACAAGATCATTGCAGCAGACTTTCTTGTAAGTAAATACAGATTCTAGCCATCTTCCCCTAGAATACCCCCAAATCACCTCATACACAAAGAGATGACTATAAGGTAACCAAGAAAGACCACACTACAGCTTTATGACTGTGACGGAGTTATCATTCTCTAGTAGTAAAGCTACAGGCAGGTCATGTATATATGAGAACAAAGATGTAGTGACATTTCATTTGTATTTTAATAAATAAAGTTTCCCTGAAGATAAGAAAAGTAAAATAACCACCACATTGGCCACCCTTATAGACCAGGCAGTGGTGCCACATGACTTTAATCCAAGTAGTCACACTAGCTTGACATAGAAACCAGGCAGTAGTGGTACTCACCCTTAATCCAAGAATTAGAGGAGAATATAAAATGTGTGGACAGAGCTCTCAGTCTCAGTCTCATTCTGAGATTCCTGGAGGCAGGATCGCCATTTCAGACTGAGGTAGAGGTAAGAGCCAGTGACTGATGGTTTTGCTTTTCTGACCTTAAGGTTGAACCACAATTTCTGTCTCTGGGTTTTTATCAATTGTGCCTCACAAAGATAGCACAGTCTACTTAACAGCCAAAAACATACTTGTAAGTGATAGGGAGAACCCCTAGTAGGTAATAATAGCTAGCATAGAGTCAAGTTTAACACACAAAAACAAAGCACAACAAATAAAGAGGGCCTTCATACCACATCCATCTCCCTGGCTGGGCCAGATCAACACACAGAGACCTTATGGACTTTCCACTGCCTTAGCCCATGTCTAACCTCTGGTCTTCATACATATTGACACATATTTTTCTCCCTACTATCACCCACAAAACTTCCTTTATCTTGTGCTCATGTAATTGTGACTAACCCTTTATTCTATTTCAGGGTGAAGTGTTTCTCAATTTTTGTGAAGGCCAGGTATGAATCAACAGGGCAGGGGACAATTTCCTTACAATCCAGCTGGACCCACCTAAGATTTGATAGGGTCACATTCTATTGGCAACTTAGGGTCCAAGGCTCAGATGAAAGTTCTGAATAAAACATGTCATACAGGATCCACAAATGGTATAAGAACTATTCCATATGAGGAGAAAAAATTCCCTTACAGGAGTTTGCAGGCATGACTGAAGATCATGGAAGTAAGAAGAATTGATGAAGAAGAAAAGTCTGGAAAGACACAGATTGTTGGGATAGAATGCTAAAAAAATGTCTTCACGGATGCCAAGAGTACAGTTAATATAGAGTCTTCCTTCCTTCCTTCTTTCCTTCCTTCCTTCCTTCCTTCCTTCCTTCTTTCTTTCTTTCTTTCCTTTGAGTGAAAAAAAAACAGCTTTAGGAGTGAAGGTTAAGTTTATGTAGTTTATGTACTGAATTTGATACTTTGTTATCTGGAAGGTTAGTGTAGGATCAATAGGATGTGTGTTGTGCCTAGAACAGCATAGGTCTTTTGGTCCCAAAACAAGGAGCAGTATTGTAGCAGGAAAAGATGGTTTCTTTAAATTGAAACATTCTCACTTGGAGGGAAGGGTGAGGCTTCTAAGACTGACCCAGCTGAGTAATCTTCAGAGCTTAGAGAGCTCAAGAAATGGATGGGGTTGGAGAGATTTAGAAAGTTGGAAGATACACCAGGCCCCTCCACAGGGTTAGAGAAAAAATGAACAATTGCTGGAAGGGGAGACTTTGGTGGAGTCCCCTGCTGGTCATGCAGGAAGCTCCAAGAGCACAGCTTTCTTGAATACTCACCCAGGCTGGAGTGGGATTTTTCAGTGATGCAGGTGCCTTTCAGTGACCCATCTTCTGTAAGTAACCTTGACCAGCTCAGTTTTAACAAGCTAGTGTTGCCATAATTCCTTTACTCTGTTGTTGGTGACCTATCTGAGGTCAACAAACATTTGTCCATGCCTTTCCAGGAAATGTCATACAACATGGAAACTGAATTCCATGTCTGCGATTACATGTAATTGCATAACCTCTGTGGACCTCAGCAACCTGATGAGTAATATGTGCAGCAACTATGCATATGTCTAACTAGAAGAATCATCAAATATGATGACAGAACAGGGACTACATTCAATGTTTCATACATAGTGATTGTCAATATTTGGAACCCTGTTACGCTAAACTCAGAAAGATACTGTACAGTAGGTGGCACTCTAAGACCAAAAAAGTCATTTTCTTTCATTTGTGTTTTTTATTATTGTTATTGCTGTCTACTTTCATGTAGACTAGTATGAGATGGTAATTCCGTATCTAGTGGGTATGAGACATACCAGGAGATCTGAAAACTAGAAAATTTTATTGCAGATTCAGGGCATCGGAAGAAACTGACAAAACTCAATGTTTTCTCTGCAGAAAGCACCAGTGACTGGAGGTACTTTGAATCTGCAAGCTGGGAAAAGAGACGTGAAAAGAATGCAAGTGGGGAAGGTCCTCAGAATGAGGGTGAAATTACAGTTCCCAGTGTCATCGGGTAGTGTGGGAACTCCTAGAGACTCCAGAATGTTCTAATTAGAGCAATAAGTCAAGGAGCAGTGTCCTGAGTGGAGTTCTTGCACACAGTGCCAAGTTCAGACCCAGCCTTTTGCCAGATCACAGGAAACGCAGTTCCAGATGTAGAACACCAGAAGTTGCATCTGAAAATGCAGAAGAAAGGCATACAACAGTAAACACTCCACACAGGCAGACCCACAGCAAATGCCTGCTTCCAATAGCCAGGGTTCCCACACTCTATTTAAAGGTGTTTCTGAACCAAGGCAATCATGAGTCAGGCTCCTGAGTCCCCGTCTGTCCTAGAGTTAGAGGGCTACACTCTTTGCATGTGCTTAGGAGACAAGGTGTTTGTCAGAGGCTTTAGCCTTAGGCCAGAAATAAATCCATGTGTGGATTTTCAAAGATGTATTTACTGCAAGTCAGACCTGGCCTGGAACATTGAATTACTGAAGCTGGAGATGTGCTGATCAGAGACAGAATGCTGGGAAATGCCACTCATTAAAAGATCAAATGTGCAGGCACCCAGGTTACCTCAGCAATTAATTTTAATGAAACCCAAACGAAGTCTTTTTGTGAAGAGCCAGTCCTGCAAAACTTTGGGGTTAGCTGGCTAGCTGCCATTTGTGAGTTTTATTTGGGGAAGGCAGGTGGTTCTGTAATGAAAAAATTTCCCAGGTCCCCGAGCTTTCCTCACTGGCCAGCTTTTCCAAGCCTGGGTGTTTCACTCAGTCAGCCCCACCGTATTCAGTTCAGTTTCATTCATTCAGTTCCCACCGTATTCCTGGATTTCTAAAGTGGAAAGATGTAGTGGCATTTCATTTGTATTTTAATAAATAAAGCTTGCCTGAATATCAGAGAGTAAAACAGTCCTACTGGTCAGCCTTATAGTCTAGGCAGTGGGGACACACACCTTTAATCCAAGTAGCCACACTAGTTGCCATAGAAACCAAGTAGTGCATGCCTTTAATCCCAGGGGTGCAGGCATTTAATGCAAACCCTAGAGAAGATTATAAAATGGGAGGAGACAACTCTCAGACACAGTCTCATTCTGAGACTCCTGGAGGCAAGATCACCATTTTGGACTGAGGTCAAGATAAGAGCCAGTGGCTGGCTGCTTTGCTTTTTGGATCTTCAGTTTCTCTGAGTTTTTATTACTAGTGCTTCAGGAATAGACATCCCTTGGCATGTTGGGGAGTTTTCAGAGACTAAACTGGCAAAAAGGAAGACATGAAAGAGCGAACATTGCTACTAAGGAGAGATCAGACTAGTGGGACAGAGAGGGATCCCCTGTTCTAGGTCAATGTTGTTAAGGAAAGCACCCAAAAAGGCAGTCAGTGATCAAGTTACCTAAAGATGTGCCATGGAGGATGCCTGTATGTCATAGGACAAGGGAAAGGGCTTCCCTGGAGGACAGTAGGTACAGGTAACCTATGTTTGAAGAGGTAGCTTGGGTCAGTGTGGTAGGAAATTTAAGGTCACACGAAACATCGTAATAGCAAATCTTCCATGTTGTGCATATATATATGCACATATATATATATATATATATATATATATATATATATATATATATGCCTTAGTTACAAAGTCACCTAGGTCTGATGTGGGAGAGTCTTCTGTTTGAGTTGATTTCATTGGCTAATAAAGAAACTGCCTGGCCCATTTGATAGACTGCCCCTTAGGTGGGTGGAGTAGACAGAACAGGAAGAGAAAGTGAGGTAGAAGGATCAGTAAGATGCTACGCCTCTCCTAAGTTAGACAGACTGCCATGCCTCTGCTCAGGGAGACAGATGCGATGGAGCAAGCCACCAGGTCAGATATGCTGAATCTTCCCCGGTAAGACAACACTCATGGTGTTACAAAGATTATTAGATATGAGTTAGTCAAGATGTGAGAAAGAGGCTGAAAATAATGGGCCAGGCAGTATTTAAAAGAATACAATTTATGTGTTGTTATTTCGGGGCACAAGCTAGCCTGGCGATCAGCAGCAGGGCTGCAGGAAAGCAGCCCATAGCTCCTCACTACATAGGTCTCTCAAAACCAGTATTGATCCATATTCAGTGGAGATTAAACTTCAAATGCCTTGAACTCCCACTCTAGTTGTGGCAGTTCTTGAGCAGACCATGAGCAGGATACCAGGGGACCTGGTCCGTAATGACAGCACACTATGCATGTCCCACTTTCTCAATCCACTTTCACTGGGCTCTACCTCTTCTGGGGTTCACCACTTCCTAATATTATCAAAGAAAGGCCCATGCTTTCAGTATGCCTACTTTGGGGAGGTCTTCCAAATCACCTCCAAATTGTAAAGTGTGTTGATGTTACTGAACAAAAAGCTCAGCTATAATTTGATATTTGAGAAATGCCCAACATTAACACCATTGCTACAGATTACAGAACAGAAGGTGGGCAAGTGACTTTAGTCTTAATCTTCAGAGGAGGCAGTCAATAGATGTCACTCTAAATAAGTAACATGGGCATGCTATTTAATAAAGGCAAGTACATTTCTCCAGCATGATCTTCACCTCACTTGCTCATATATTCCCTCCTCCCTCTCTTCAGTTGTGTTTCTGGACCTCAGTCTGCTGCTTGGTTGTGGATCTCTGCATCTGTGTCAGTCAATTACTGGATGAAGGCTCTATAATGATAGTTTGTGTGTTTTTTTCTTTCAGTTTGTTTATATGGTGGATTACATTGACAGATTTTCATATGTTGAACCAATCCTGCATGTCTGGGATGAGGCCTACTGATGGAGGAGGGTCATCTGTCTATGTGTTACTTTCATTGGTTAATTAATAAAGAAACTGCTTGGCCTGATAGGTCAGAAGATAGGTGGGTGGAGTAGACTGAACAGAATGCTGGGAAGAAGGCAATGAGGCAGTAGCCATGATTCTCTGACCCAAGACAGACGCAGGTTAGGATCTTTCCTGGTAAGCCACCACCTCATGGTGCTACACAGATTATTAGAAATGGGTTAATCAAGATGTGAGAGTTAGTCAGTAAGAGGCTAGAACTAATGGGCAAAGCAATGTTTAAAAGAATACAGTTTCCATGTAATTATTTCGGGTGTAAAGCTAGCCAGGTAGCAGGACTCAGCCCCACCATTCCATCTACAGCCTACTTGGTCATGATGAATGATTCTTTTTGCATGTACGTGGCTTTGGTTTGCCAGTATTTTATTGAGTACTTGTGCATGAATGTTCATGAGGGAGATTGGTCTGTTATTCTCTTTCTTTGTTATATCTTTGTGTGGTTTGATTATCAGAATAACTATAGCCTCATAAAAGGAGTTTGGCCATGTTCCTTCTGTTTCTATTATGTGGAACAATTTGAGGAGTATTGGAATTAGTTCTTCTTTAAAATTCTGGTAAAATTCTGCACTGAAGCCATCTGGTCCTGGGCTTCTTTTGTTTGGGAGACATTTTATGATTTCTTCTGTTTCCTTAAGTGTTATAGGTTTATTTAAATTGCTTATCTGGTCTTGATTTAAATTTGGTATGTGGAACCTATCAAGAAAATTTTCCATTTCTTTTAAATTTTCCAATTTTGTCAAGTACAGGTTTTTTTTTTCCATTTTTTTTCATGGTTTATTTTTTTATATTTAAAAATTTCCATCTCCTCCCCTCCTCCTCCCCCTTCCCTCCCCTCCCCTCCACTCATACCTCCCCTCCCTCCCTCTCCAGGCCAAGGAGCCATCAGGGTTCCCTACTCTATGTTAAGACCAAGGTCCTCCCAACTCCCCCCAGGTCCGGGAAGGTGATCGACCAAGCTGAGAAGGCTCCCACAGAGCCCGTCCATGCAGAAGAATCAGAGCCCAGTGCCATTGTCCTTTGCTTCTCAGTCAGCCCCAACTGTTGGCCACATTCAGAGAGTCCGGTTTGGTCGCATGATCCATCAGTCCCATTCCAACTGGAGTTGGTGATCTCCCATTAGTTCTGTCCCACTGTCTCCATGAGTGAACGCACCCCTCACGTTCCTGACTTTCTTCAAGTACAGGTTTTTGATGATTCTCTGGATTTCTTCAGTGTCTGTTGTGATGACACATACACACACACACACACACACACACACACACACACACCTTTTAGTTTCTGATTTTGTAAATTTGGATAATTTCTTTCTGCCTTCTGGTTGGTTTGGATAAGGGTTTGGCTATCTTGTTGATTTTCTCAAAAGAACTAAATCTTTGTTTCACTGATTCTTTGTAATTTTTTGTTTGTTTGGTTGGTTTTTGGTTTTTCGAGACAGGGTTTCACTGTAGCTTTGATGCCTGTTCTGGAACTAGCTCTTGTAGACCAAGTTGACCTCAAACTCACAGAGATCCACCTGCCTCTGCTTCCCAAGTGCTGAGATTAAAGGTGTGAGCCACCACTGCCCAGCTCTTCTCTTTCTATTTTATTCATTTCAGCCCTCAATTTGATTATTTCCTGTCATCTACTCCTCCTGGGTGAGTTTTTTTTTTTTTTTTCTAGAGCCTTCAGGTGTACTGTTAATTCACTAGTGTGGGGATTTCTCCAACTTCTTTATGTAGGTACCTAGTGCTATGAACTTTCCTCTTAACACTACTTTCATAGTGTCCTGTAAGTTTGAATACGCTATACCTTCATTTTCACTGAATTCTAGGAAGCCTTTGGTTTCTTTCTTTATTTCTTCCAAGCTCATGGAAAATCATGAACTCTAGACCAACAGCTGTGGAGTCTCCCTGGGACCAGACTAGGCCCTCCAGAAGTGGGAGACAGTGGTGAAACCTGGACTATCTGAGGGGTCCTAAGCAGTATGACCAGGATCTATTCCTGGTACATGAGCTAGCTTGTTGGAGCCCGTTCCCTGTGGTGGGATGCCATGGTCATCCTTAATGCATTGGAGAGGGGCTTGGCCCTGCTCCAACTAAATATGCCAGACTTTGTTGACTCCCCATGGGAGCCCCTACCGGTTCAGAAGAGTAGATGGGGAGTGGGCTGTGGGTGAGGTGAGGGGGCGGCAGGAGGAGGGGTGGGAGAGAAAACTGTAGTTGGAATGTAAAATAAAATTTAAAAATTAGCCGGGCAGCGGTGGCGCACGCCTTTAATCCCAGCACTTGGGAGGCAGAGGCAGGCGGATCTCTGTGAGTTCGAGACCAGCCTGGTCTACAAGAGCTAGTTCCAGGACAGGCTCCAAAGCTACAGAGAAACCCTGTCTCGAAAAACCAAAAAAAAAAAAAAAAATTTAAAAATTAATAAATAAAAATTTGAAAAAGAATGGAAAGTATAGGCTGGAAATATGTCTTAGTGTTAAGAGCACTGGTTGCTTTTGCAGAAGACCTGAGTTCAATTCCCATACCCACATGTTGTCATCTCACCACCATCTGTTACTCCAGTGGTAGGGATCTAACACTCGCTCCTGGTCTTGCCTGAGCAGACATACATGCACTCACAACACCCAGACACAAAAAAGAAATTTAAAGGATAAGAATGATACCATCAGAAAAAGAAAGCAATCTGGTTAGAAGATTTTTCCCCCCAAGGAGCAAAAAGGGCATTGAGTCTAAAGACTGCTACCTTTTATTTCAAATAACCTCATCTGACCCTTATTAACCTTGTACAGTTTTCAGTTTTCTTAAACTCTTCTAGTCTGGCTACACAAAATTATGGTTTGTAGAGCTGCAGAATGCTAGTGGCTTAGGCTATTAGTTAATGCAGAAGCAAAATTGCCAATTCTTGTATACCTTAGTTTAAATCTTGACTCTATCAATTTCTAAAACCTTTTGATTTGGGCCAAGTCAACAAAACTTTCTCCTAGTCTCCATTTTATTTGTTTGTTTGAGTCAGAGTCTCATGTAGCTCAGGCTGGTCCAGAATTCAATGTGTAGTGGAGGATGACCTTGAGTGTTGGGATCACACATGGAAGTCACTGTGTCTTAGGCAGTGTTAGAGATCCAACCCAGGACTTCATGCGTGCTAGGTAGGCACTCTACAAAATGAGTTTCATCCCCAGGCTCTCAGGTTCTTGTAAAAATATCAGCAACAACAGAGAACAGAAACTGCTATTTTCACCCTTCAGGGTAAGAATGTCTAAAAGCACTCAGCACATAAGACAGGCGCTTAGAGCAACAACACATTGTAAACAAAGACAGTAATTCTCAACGGTAAGCAGTATTAGCTCATGCCCTATTCCTCTTTATGTGTGAGTTTAAGCAGGAAACCTGGAATGTTAATAATAGACACAGAAGTTCTCCCCATGGCCTTAATCATGAGCAGAGTGGCTCTAGTTTGCCTGCCTCTTCCTTGGAGAAACCATTTCAACTGATAGAAGTCACTGTGTCTGTAAAATAGCAGTCTTGAGCAACCTGCACAATTAGAGAGAACCAGGCACTCACTGGAAGCACTGGGCCCCTCTAGGGCCCATGGCTATAGAATAAAAGAATAATGTGGTTCACTGAGCATAACCACGTGTGGAACCCCATATATCACTTAAGGCTTTGAAGTTTTGGGTTGGGAACATGGGGATGTTTTGTGATGTCTAAAATGGGATTTTGTTGCTGGTTGTCTTTACTCTTTGCTCTTTACTTTTTGGGGGAACACACCACCCAGTTCCAAAATAAAGTACATGAAGGCTTATTCTTTCTTATGAATGCCTGACTTTAGCTTGACTTGTTTCTAGCCAGTTTTCCTTAACTTAAACTGTCCCGTCTACCTTTTGCCTCTGGGCTTTCATCTTTCTTTATTCTATATACCTTTCTTTACTTGTTACTCCATGGTTTGCTGTGTAGCTGGGTCCCTGGCCCGTGACAGACCACCTACTCTTTCTCTTGGCTAGCTATTTGCCATTCAGCTCTTTATTAGACCAATCAAGTGTTTTAGACAGGCAAAGTAACACAACTTCACAGAGTTAAATGAAACATAAAAAAGTTCAGGGTATCTTGGCATCATTAAACAAATATTCAACAGCATAAATGATTGTAATACATCTTAAAATAATATTCCACATTTCTCTCTTCTTGCCTAAATAAAAATGAAAGGTTATAACTTGAACGTAGTAAAACTACATACAACAAAACAGTTATCAAGTAAGAATTACATTTACAATATACAGTCCATTCATATCTAGCAAATCCAGAGAAAATACTCCCCTAAATCTATCTTATCTTAGTAATTACAAAGTTTTATAGATAATTTACTTTCTATCATAACTAAGGAAACTATGATTTAACTATTTAGTCTTTAAATCCTCAAAGGCCCCAGAAGGATATAATATTATCTAACAACAGAGACATTTTACTGCCTGAACAGTCATCCAAAGTTCCTCTGCACTGTTGGGACATCCATTTTCAGTCTACAGGTCTAGAATATCTGGCAGACCTATGAAGCAGAAATGTTAAGGGACTTCCCTACCTTGTTTTG
This sequence comes from Arvicola amphibius, assembly GCF_903992535.2. Lineage (NCBI taxonomy): Eukaryota > Metazoa > Chordata > Mammalia > Rodentia > Cricetidae > Arvicola > Arvicola amphibius. The sequence goes on from NC_052048.2 coordinate 8,924,433, forward strand.
GCAAAGTTCTTCTATGAAGCAGGAATTTTGAAGGACTTCCCTACCTTGTTTTAGCAACAGTCTTTTTCCTGTGTCTATGTTTATCCAGTCTTTACAGCATACTGTCAGAAGTCAAAAGCAGTTTCTTGCCCAAATGACTAGCCTTGCCACACTAAAAGCAAACTCCATAAGGAATTTCTTCAACCCCCGTTATCCTTTTTTTAAAGTAAATTAGTGCTGCCAGGAGCAGATGTATCTCATTGTCATGAAAAATCTTAGGTTATTAAACATCTTAAATGCCATATTCTATAGGTCTTTGAAGTACTTTAAAATCATCTATCTAAAATATATGAATTTCACCTTGAAAACATACCTAATATGGCTACAAGCTTGATTATTATAGATTAACTACTAACCTCCTTTCTTAATTACATATCACGTTTTTAAATGAGCTGCATAAGCACAATACACAAACAAGAGCAGATATATATAGATATAGATATAGATATATAGATATATAGTGTAATAGCGAGAGCTTTAAATTTGTATCAATATACTGAAATCTACTCTAATGCCAAATGTCTAAGATGAATAGTTTTTTTGTCCTATATTCTTACATTCCCCTAAATGATAATAAACATCCACAATCTAGCAAATATCCAAATGCCACCCACCCCATCTCTTGGGAATGTTAGTGTCATATTCTCCAGATTGCTTCCTCTTGTCTGTGGGCATAGGCATCTTCAGAGGTCACTGATAAAATGGAGATAATGGCTAAGTCCTGGGAAGACCAGCTGTAAACTTTGTTGATATATATCATCTGTCAAGGTTCAGGAGGTCTTCTCCAATCAAAGCTGGTTCATATTAATCTTGAAAGAATCCAGAGCCTCCCATCTCAAGTGGGAATGAAAGCAAACCTCTTCTCCCAATCAGTGCATCTTTTAAGCTCCATTTTACAAATACGTTTTTTGACTTTTGTTTTAAAGTCTTCCTAAAATATCTAGGCTGGTTTATTTCTGCAGTCCCTTTTTCAATTCCAAGTCTCTTAGCAGCTGTCCTTTGCTTATCAGCAATCAAAAATTCAAAATCAACACAATAGCACACAGGATCCATACTCCATCTTACATGACTTTTGTCTTTTATATTACTTTTACTCTCTCTTTAAAGACTTTATATTTTTAAACTGTTTATTTCTTTCTATGACTGTCTATACCCACTTTCTTTTTTAAGCCTACACTATTGTTAAACACACTGGAACCTACCTAGAGTATTTTTTTTCAGTCCGTACCTCATTTACGGCATATCTCTAGTCTGTGTTGACTGCGTAAATAACCTTTAAATTGCTAAGATACAACATGGTCATTTTCACATCTCTATCATTTGGCTCTGATTGCTTCTAGGCTCGAGAGAGTTAAGCCTAAAGCTCCTAGCCTGGTTGGAAGTACTTTTGACCAGGAATTGCACTCAACCCCCCAACTCTGGAATCACAGGACTCTGATCTGTGGCTGGCACTTTTACTTAGGTTTTTACTTCTATTTAATATGAAGAAGGTAGTTTAAGCGCCCTGTTGTGTGGCAGAATTTCTTAAAGAAGCTGTGTTTATTCTTTTTTATTTTAAGCATTTTCAAGCCCTATGGATATATGGGCCCATGTTGAGATACCAAAATGTTGTTGGGCTTGTTTTCTTACTTTTTTACTTGTTGGGGGCCTACCATACAGCTCCCAAATAGTCACATAGAGTTTTGTTCTTTCTCATGAATGCTCAGCCTTAGCTTGGCTTGTTTCTAGCCAGCTTTTCTTAATTCAGATTGTTCCATCTACCTTTTCCCTCAGGGCTTTAAGCTCTCTCTATTTTTTTTTACTTCTTACTCTATGACTTGCTGTGTAGCTGGGTGACTGACCCCTGGTGTCTTCTCACCTTCTCCTTTTTCTTGCTTCCTGGTCTTCTCAAATTTCTCCTCTTATATATTTTTTTCTATTTGCCATCCTGGGCTACTCTCTCTCCTGCTCAGTTATTGACACTTTAGCTCTTTATTAGACCAATCAGGTGTATTTTAGGCAGGCAAAGTACACAGCTTCACAGACATAAACAGATGCAATAGAAAAGAATACAATACATCTTTGCATCATTAAACAAATATTCCACAGCATGAATGATTAGAGCACATCTTCAACTAATATATCACAACAGGGTTTTGTTTTAAATAATATAATACTATATATAATATAGTATAATACTATAATCACATAATATCTGCTTACCTCTGTTATATGTGAATATTTAAAGAAAATATTTGTTTTTTCTAATAAATTCATCCCCCACTCAGTGATACCTTTCTATACCATAAAGCTAAGTTTCATAGATGAAATTCTGTTACCTGTTGAATTGAGTATTATGCATAAAATCTTGATCCTTTTTAGTTAGTATTTGGTCTTTTTATGAAAGAGACCATTTTTAATAAAATAATTTGGTTTTTGAAATTAAATATAACTGCTTTATTTTCTCCTTTCTCCAAATCTTCCCATGTGGCCTCTTGTTCTTGCTCAAATTTATTGGTTCCATTTCTTTAACTGTTTGTACATTTGGAATATATAAATATAATATATATTCCAAATTTATAAATACAACCTACTCAGTCTGTATAATGCTACTTGTGTGTATATGATTTCAATGGTGAGTACTTGGTATTATGCGCTTGGAAATCAATTGAGCTTTTCCTTATGTAGGATATTTTTCCTGCTCTCAGCATTCCTTAGTTGCTCTTTTTCTTTCAAAACATGGTTTTATTTTCTAAATCATTCACAAGTAAATAAATCAAGATTCTGTTGTGTGACTTACCTGCAAAGAAGTTATGTGTTAGGGTGTTGCTACAAAAAGCTTTAAAAAATGAAGAGGATGTGGAAGCTAGGGTGAGAGACTTAGATTTTACTTTAATGTATTAAGACAAGCTGGAGAAGGGTACTGAGTCCAACCCATGCACCCTTTATCATGGGTCAGGTGGGTACAGAAAATGGTGACAATGGTGAAATGGACTCCTGCTCAGGAGCTGGCAGGGCAGCCACCTAGTGCACAGAGGCACATAGACCGCTTACCAGAACAAAGGTCCATTGCATTTTCAAAATCAGCAGAAATATAAAACATACTATTGTCACTAATTTCAATCAAATGGCAAAGATGTGTGTGTGTGGTGTCCATGTATGTATATACATACATAGGTATGGGTGCCTGCTCAGGTCAAAAGAGGACATCAGATTGCTCTACAGCTGGAGTTACAGAGGTCTGTGAGCCTCCAGATATGGGGACAGGGAACCAAACCTGGTTCCTCCGAAAAGTATCAAGTGTTGTACCTGCTGAACAGCCTCTCATGGCCCAACACATTGTGTTTTAAAGGACATTTCTCTTCCTCATTCTTAGTCGTTACATCTTTTCCCATTCTTGTTTTCAGAACTGATATGTAAAGAGACAATGAAGGTAGTCAGAAGCCATACTTGGACCATTAGATTCTTTTGCTGTGTGAGTAAAGCAAACATGTATTTAACTGGTGCCTTCTTGCCAGACTTCTACTCAAACACACAGGTTTCTTGGGAGCATCCTGTTCGTGTTTCCTTTTTGTCTAAAGGTTACTTCAAGTTGTGTGCCAGGAGCCAGTGGGATGGTCAGTGGGTAAAGGTGCTTGATGCCAAGCCTGATGACTCAAGTTTCATTCTGGGACCCACATGTTGTAAAGAGAGAATAACCTCCCCTAAAGTGTCCTCTCACCCCCACATGGTTCCCATAGCATGCCTTTGACCCAATAAATCAAGCAAGCTTAAGATTTTTTCTTATAAAGAATTGCATTTAAAGGATAAGTCTCTAAAGCCCTTCTCTGATGACCGGGCTTAAGTTTAAGTAGCACGTTTTGGGTCTATCTATTGAAAGTCTACTATTCTGAACACAAGATATAATACTTGGGGAGAACAAAATAAAACAAAAAATAATATACTAACAAAATTCACTGTGTGCTGATTATCTTATGATATTGGAATATACAGGCATAGATGAGGACTGAATCAATGAAAACACATAAAATAAAGCAATTCTGAAACATTACAAATGATTGGGGCATTTGTCCTAGAACACAGTTTCGGGTTAGGCTGATATGGTGGAAAAATTATTTCATGCAGACCTAAATTTTGTTTTGACTGTGCTTCTCCATTGATGAACAATTTATGTAACCTCTCTCAGCTTTGCCATACCCTTTCCTAAATGGAGGTTTTAGTATCATTAGTGCTGTGTAGATGAATCAGGTTTTAGTGACTGATGTATCATGGTGATGGATTCCTTATGCGGCTTTGAAAATTCCTTTGGTATGTATGTGTCCTGCCCTTTGCATCCAAGGCACTGTACTATCTAACTCACACTGAGATTCCCCTGGTTTTTGGACTTCCCAGGACTTACTGAAGACTATTGACTTATGCGTACAATGCCTCTATACGGGGTTCTCTGGTTTATCTCTGCTTTTCCTAGAGGGATCCAAACTATGTTTCAACTGGTGATAGAGACAGAAAACAGTAGTAATGCTTTGAAGATCAGAGTGCAGACTTCCAAATTCACTAACTGCAGTCAGGGGAGTGTCAAAATGCCAGGGGAGAGTAAGGGTCTGAATTGAGGGTTTCCAGTGAAGAGTACCAGGGAGTTACCTGGTGGAATCTTTCTGACTTGTCTGGTAAGTGGCCACTAGACACCTAAGACACCACACCCAGCCTTAAGCCTACTTAATCCATTTACTTTCTAGGAATAACAACCACAGTCATTAATGATTTCCAGAAACTTAACTTTCTTGTGGAGGAAAAGTTTATTTTACCTCATCACTGAGGGAATTCAGGACGGGAGCTCAAAGTAGGAACCTGGAGGCAAGAACTGAATTAGAGGCCTTGGAGGGTGCTGCTTACTGACTTGTTCCTCACGGCTTGCTCAGCCTGCTTTCCTGTTTAACGCAGGACCTCCAGCCCAGGTGGTCAGTCAATCAGTAATCAAGAAAACGTTTGTCAGACTTGTCTATAGGCCAGTATTATGGGGGAATTTCCTTAACTGAGAGTCTCCCTTCCCAAATGACACTAGCTTGTATCAAGGTGACAAAAGACTAACCAGGACAAACAAATGGCATCTAGAGGCTACAACCTCAACAGGGGGAAAATGAGCCTTCGGAGAGTCAAAATCCCTGCTTTATATATAAAGTACAGATAAACTATATAGTACATGTATAGTATACATAAACATTATATACCTTAGATACACTACACAGTAATACATAGTACCACAGATATATATATATATATATATGTGCAATTAGTAGTAACTGTGATATTATATTTTTCCAACATAGTATTTTTATTGACTATTTGCGAATTTCACATAATACACCCTAATCACCTCACTTCCCAGTCCTCCCAGGTCCACACACCCCCAAACTTAACTTTTAAATATATTTATGACTACACCTTGTGTATAAAGTAGAGATTTGACTGTCTACATGGAAATATGGGCAGCATTTGTTTTCAAATATTTTAATTCACTGAATTCACAGACAATAAAGCACAGTGACATTAACAACAATATGACCATGGATGTTTCTAATGTTACAATGAACCGATGTAAATGATTAGTGGGGGAACAAATAACTTAAAATAGCCTTTCAAGGTCACTCTGTCATAAACCTTTTCTGTATCAACTTCTGTATTCCAAGAAGGATCTAGAACCAAGGGCTCTTCTTAGGAACGAATCAAAGTGTATTCTGGACAAGTGACTCAGTTTAGTGAGGACATGTCGTAATCTGACACAAGAGACACTCCTCCCCAGGAATACATCTTACATATCAATGGACACCACACAGATGAAGCACAAATGAAAAAATAATTAAAAGCAATGTATAAATAAGTTAAAGGTTTTAAAGTCATTTTTATGTCTATGTTTAGTGATATTTATTGATGTCTACCATGTATAGCTTAGAGTAAAAACAAAAGAAAAGCAGACACACTTTTGAAAGGAGAAAAACGTTACATGGGAAAGCCCTTTTGTTTATAATTTTATTTGTTTGCAGAACGTTCATGTATTGGATAAAATGACCTCCGTGTTTGTTTGTTTTCTGTGATTTTTCTAAAGTCGTGTCTCCTTGCCAGGCCAGTACTTGGGCTGTTGCCCACGATCCCTCACAGCACGTGCTTCCGTCCTGAAGCTTGAAGATGCCACTGCTTTGCCTCTTGTGGCTATGGGGCGGCTGTGTTTTGAAACATACTTTTTCTTTAAAATAAAAAGCACAGCCATGCTTAGGAAAATGGACACCGTACCAAGGAGGGTGGTTAGTCCCAGGTATATGTGTCTAAAAGAAGAAAGAATCTCAGTTATAATTGTTGCAGCTACTCAGCTTGAAATCAAACATAAGTGAAACTTCTAACAGTGTGGTGATAACTCTCTCGAAAGACACAGATTTCCTAGCATCGACCCGTGGCTGTGAACACTGGTGAACCACCAGCAGCTCACTGCCATATTTCTTAGCATTGTTCATTCCTAGCTACTGCAAATGATATAATAAATTCCACTTCCTATATGAGGATTCCCTGAAGTTAGATAGCCATCTTCCTGCTTGCACAGGGCTGTTCCAGTTAGGCTATTGCTGTCTTAGCTATAATTTTAAAAGTGTCTCTTCCACTTTCCAAAGTTTCTAGGTTTGATTGAGTCTTGTGGTGACCCTGTGTCAAATATTCCTCCCACACATTCCAAAGAAAAGCTGCAGCAAGCAATTGGAAGAAGGGGTCATAATTGATAGTGGAGCAGAACCGCCTGCAAATTAATGTAATGTTCAGTTTACTCTCTTCCCTGAGAAGCGTTTTAATACCAGAAGAACATAGACAGTCAGGCTTCAAGGTCTGTCCTGGTTACTCGGTAAATATTCTCACAGTCTCACAGTCCCTGCATCACACAACTGTCACATTACAGTGAATATTTAGCCACAGCAAATGAAAGCATATGCCAAATTATACACCCTGAACCGGCCCTGGTCATGAACCAAAAACCCTTCACACATACCATCAAAGCCTATTAAACCCGTCTTACTAATTCACATTCATCTCAGATGCTGAAGACTCAGCTTTACTTCTCTGGAACAAAGTGTTTGGCTTGTAAGCCTTTGAAGAAAAGGAAGTCCCTGCTCTTGAGCCATTGGAGTATGGCTTTCAGCAATAAGGAGAATAAAGGTCTGATGAACAGAGCTGAACGATACCGTAGTGAGAAAACCACACTCTCCACCCCAGACACACTCACCCACACAGAGGAAGCCTTTTACTTTTATGCATTTCAAGTACTGGAATAATTGAACATCAGCTTGGCAATAAGAGCCGGACGGATTGAGAGCCAAATCCTGATCTTGCCCAAGGGATTAGCACTGACGTAAATGGTACAGTTTGGCTCAGTTTAAAAAAAGAATAGAATTAAACCCAGAATGTGACCTACATTTAAATGCATCTGAGTATCAGGAAACGTCTTGCTATTAGTGTACACAAACTTTCAAAAATGTTACTATATTCTAGAAATTTCCATTATTTGTCATATGTGTGTGCTCATGTGAATACATGCACATGTGTGTGTGTTTGTGAGTGTGGTGTGTGTGTTTGTGAGTGTGGTGTGTGTGTATTGTGTGGTGTATGTGGTGTGTGTGGTGTGCGTGTGTGTGTGTGTCAGGGATGCTCACTCTGTAGCTTCAGGTTAGCCTAGGACATATTAGACAGCCCACGTCGACCTCAAGTGAGCATTAGTTCTCTTCTGTTAGCCCCCTAAATTTTGGGATTGTAGGGGCAAGGCATTTTACGCAACTCATTTTCATCATATTAAAAAAATAATTACTTGGAAGGGGGATAAATTAGAACAAAGTATAATGATACATATGTGTGAAAGCATCATAATTATATAAATTCATGAATCCTATTACTTCATAACTTAAAAATTAAGTACAAAATAATGATGACATTTAAATGAAATTCAGTATTAACACTGGGAAATACATATTTTTAAGTCAAATAGCAAATAACAGAATTGGTACATGAAACAGTTCCCAGTTTTTTGTTGATTTATCTTAGAAACATGGAAACCACATAAGAAATTCTACATTTCAAGGATGTTGCATAGGATGTAATGCAGTAGCACCGGAATCTGGGACTGGACTAACATTGTACCTGAAAGCATGAGAATCGTACAATCTGCAGGAGCCTTGGCTTCCACATTTCTTAAATCCCCATTTGAGGCATGAAGTGTCAATCAAAACACCAAAATACACAGGAGCTGGGATTCCTGCTGTAAGAAACACAAATAATTGCATCTAAATTCTGTCATGAATGGTAACCCAGAACGACTTACCTTGAGCCCAGGAATCACTGTTTGGGAGATGAAAAGCCATAATTACTCACTGAGACCTCTTTATGGCTCAGTGCTTGGTCCCAAGCTCCGGACTCATGCAAAAACTCTCGTTAGCTTAAGTCCAGGTGTACATCTCCCGGCACACCACACTCATGTGAACACTCATCAACGTGACCTTCTCCCTCAACTGAATCACCAAGTGGCCAGGGCTATGAGCTTGGATGTCATCTTTGAGCCCTTCTCTCACTTTTAATAAATCCCAAATCATGGCACATCTCTACTCTCCTCTCTCTACTGCTCCAAGGTAAAGCCTAGCAAGGATATGTGTACAGTTCACTGGTAGAGAATTTGCCTAGCATACTTTAGAGCCTTAAATTCCCAGAAACTCCATCCCAAATAAAAGCAATAGCTAAGGCTTTTTTTGGCCAATTTCCTTATCATTCTATAACCTATTTACTATGCAAGTAACCACACAGATAATTTCCCAAGGTATTTGTTCCAAGACCAAACACTCCATTATATTTTGGATCTTAGATTTATTGAATGTCTTTCTTGTCTTTTTTTGTTTGGTTTTTGTTTGTTTGTTTGTTTGTTTTGAAATGAGGTTTCTCTGTAACAGCCCTAGCTGTCCTGGAACTAGGTCTTATAGACCAGGCTGTTCTAAAACTTATAGAGATACACTTCCTTCTGCCTCCTGAGTGCTGGATTAAAGGCATGACTATTGAATGTCTTTCAATGCTCAAAATGCTCTGTCCTCTTGCCTAATACCTTGAGTAGCTTTCTTTGTCTTAAATAAATTTAAATTTACTTTTCCTTTCTTTTCTCTTTTCTTTTTTTCTTTCTTTTTCTTTTTCTTTTTTCTATTTTTCTTTTTTTTTTTTTTTTTGAGACAGGGTTTCTCTGTGTAGCTTTGGAACCTGTCATAGAACTCATTCTGTAGACCATGCTGGCCTCCAAATCACAGAGATCTGCCTGCCTCTGCCTCTCAAGTGCTGGGATTAAAGATTTGCACCACCACCCTACCTCTCTGCCTCCCTACCTCCCTCTTCTTAAAGCTCACATACCCGTTGTATCTCAGTTCAAATAATTCCCTTCAGAAAGGGTCATTCCAATGACCTAAAATGTATTAATTCTGCTCAGCAGCACACATCTCAGTCCCTTTCACCAACCCTTAATGTTCTCAGAACAGCTTGTTTGTTTAATTGTGTTTTATGCTAGATCCAAACTATGCAGGCACAGACAGTTCCTTTCTTATTCATGCTACAACGCTCATCATTTCTCAGTAACTGATTAGCGAGGGCACAATCCTATGAAGAAAAGGTAAACTCTCACAATCAAGTTTTAACAAAAGCATAATGACAGGATTAAAAGGCGTTTACAGCTTTTCTTTTTAATGTATTGCAAAAAGATGGCCATCAGTTTTGTGCCATTGTTGCTGTTGTATACGAGTCTCCAACATTTTCACAGCTAACAAAAAAGGGTTCATTTTGGGCACATAGTTCAAGGTATTTGAATCAACCATGGTAGGGAAAGCATGCCAAAATGCTTGGCCCATGCAGCAGGGGCATGCTTGGTAAATGGCTAGAGCAGGAAGCATGGAAAACTACAGTTAGAAGCTGCCAAGTTACAGACCTCAAGCCTCACCCCAGCTTTATCAGAGATTTCTTCCTCCAGCTAGGTCTCACCTCCTAAAGATACTCCAACCTTCCAAATGGTGACACCAGCTTGGAATCTGGTGGACACTCAAACAAATATGTGAGGCATATTATTTCATATTCAAACCACAGTATATAGTTGCACAAAATAGTGTACTCTTACTAAAGTCATCCTAAAGTATGTACAATACCATCAAGAAAAACAGGCCTTTTATAATAAACAGAAATTATTTTTGAAATACAGCCTGCTTAAAATTCTAGTGAAATTTTATGAATAGCTGTAATATAATTGATTTAATTTAGAATCATTTATAGTCATATCAGCTTCAGGCAAAACACATGCCAAAAGTGGAATAATGACGTCATCTCACAGGTCACTTTTTATGGAAAAATCTCTCTTGTGGAGAGGGTTAGGGCCCTCATATTTACAAAGAGAACATTATTTAGTGGTGGTGTACACTAAAGTAGGTCTTTCCAACAGAAAGGGCAAAATGACACACAATGTCACGTACATAGTTCTCACCTGAAATATTTTATTGACTGTTTACAAAAAACAATCAGGTAAATGCAAATGATTTCCTGGTAATCTTTTTGCTACTCTATGGAGCCAGCCTTCCTGAATCGCCCCTCCCCCCCCCAATCTTGAGCATTGTTTAGGTCCCAATCCTGAGTTTTGTCTATCAGTGAATGGAAACCTTCTTATGAAAGAAGGCCGGTGTACTTTGCATCCTCCATCAACAGAATCTATCCTTATGCTTATTACCAATCATTTCTCCTTAGGCCCTTACCCTGAGCGCTGTTCAGCCAACAGAACTCATTCTTATTAAAATGTCACAGGCCAGGCGCTTTGCTCGTTTGCAAGGGAGTTTCAATGTAGCCATCACAAAAGCTTTTGTTGTGATAACTGTGGCAGCTTCCCCAACCCAAGTTTTACTGTGCTTAAATGTGTAAGTAAAATAAAGCACAAGGTCAGACTCTGGAAGTTTTGACCCAGAGGCTGCTAAAGCAGGGCTGACCTGAGCTTCATTCTTCATATTTCACAGATTATTTCCCTGCCATCCATGACACTTGTGGGGCCCCTGACAATAAACCAACACACAAACACACACACACACACACACACACACACACACACACACACACACACCAGTTTTAGAAAGAGAAGAAAAATCACCCATTTTATTATACTTACCAAGAACTCTCACTGCTAAGGTGTAGATACCCAGAGCAAAAGATTTAAGATGTGGTTGAATGCACCTAAAATCAAAAATGCACTAGTTAGAAAATACGGCCTGAGAGACTCTCAGTGCTTGAAACACTTGCCATACAACCATGAAGCCTGACGTTCAGACACTCAGAACCTACGTCAATACTGAGTGGGCCTGGTAACCTGGCTGTTCTTACAGTCTCAAAAGCAGAGACAGGCAGTCATCAGAGCAAGATGGCTAGCAACACTGACATAATTTCTGCCTGGGAGATGCTGCCTCAGTGAATGAGGTGGAAGAGCACTGAGATTTCCAACATCAATCTGGGGCCTGCTCATGAGTGCACACCCACTCAGTAGTGCCCTATACACATGCAAACATGTACATGTGTACACACACACAACTTTTCATATAATCTTTAATCTAGTCATGATTATCTAATCATTATTCATTATTGTTTAATTACATTAATTTCATTTAAAGTGACATAAAATTTAAAATTCCCCCATTTTTAAATATATGATTTATACCAGAAAACGATGCTTAATTTCTATTTAAATCATTCTTTAAAATATATTCTAATTAAAAAATGCAAAGGAGTGCATATTTTAGGGTCCTAAATTGTTTTAACTTATTCACATAACATTCATAGATAAGAATTGTCAACTGATAAAAAGAAAACATAATACTTATCATGGAAAATTCCAGTCTTAGCAAGAATATGTAAAATATAATAACCTATAGATCAAAATGATCAATTTAAAACACTGTGTTATTAAACATACCTTTAATTGTTTATTGCATACATTTGATGAAAGCATATTTAATGGAAGGTGCATTTTATCTGTGTTATTAATACTGCCTCCAACATCAGAAGCCCCACATGGTGTTTACCACAAATCTTCAATGATGTAGGTTTTAACATTGCTCTAGATCAATGGTTTGCAAACATGTTGAAATAAGGAAACTCTATTCAGCTACATTTTTATATAAAATCCTAAAGTGGGTTCATCTGACAGTGGATTCAGGGACTGAGGAAATTATTTCAACAAGCTATCAAGAATCATGACCATGGAAAAGAATATATGCTACATTCGATAGTGAAGTTGGAGCAAGGAGACTCAGTACTCACCTCAGGAGTAATATATACCCAGGTATGCCACCTAGAGATAAGGTATATGACGTGATGACTGAAATCACAAGGAAATACAGAAACATTTGGGGACATTCGTTATCTTTCTGACACCTGCCCATCATGCCTGACCAGTTTCCTGACTTAGGGGCTGCAAGTCCCACACAAGTGCAGTTAGAAAACATCTGCAACACAGTAGAGAAAAGTCCAATTATTGAGGTGTATTTAATAAAGTCAGAAGTTACCAACTTATTTTAAAATACTTTCAGTAGAATATACATGTCTTACATGAATGATGGGGGAACACTTTTTGCTATATTAACATATATTAAGGTGAACTCTAATAGAGTATTTCATTGTTTAAATCATGACCTATAGTCTACACATGAGTGTCACTACTATTTCATGCCTTGATTATTGTCATAGTCAAATTTGTGCTCAACTTCTTCCTCTCTCACCAATCTGCTTTCCACATAGTAAACAAGTGAACACTCAAATTCTCTCACTGACTTCAACCCTAAAGTTTGTATTCATTAAACATTTGTAAGGATCCCAAATCATTGTAGTGAATTATACATTCTCTATCACGTAGCTCCTAGATCTTACCCTGATCTCCTTGGTCAACAATCTTCCTGATTGCCCTCTATTTTGGTTACACAAGAGCGCCCACAGGGCAATTTTGCAGGTATGTTTTATCCTAGAAGCCCCCCACCATATACACAAAGCTTGAACACAGAAAATTTACTCATGTCTCATGGTACTGCTTCTCCCTGTCCAGGAAACTTTCCTCTTGCCTGTTCTGCTTCCCATGAGAGAACTCCATGACCTCCCCTTTTAAACCACAGCCCATCTGTCTGCCCTTGTATCCTAACTCAGTCCCTGTCACTAGTAAATGGCACTTAATTTTAAATGACACCTCTATTAGAATACTACCTCTATGAAAGGAGGACACCCTACTTTGTCACTACTACACATCCAGAGTCTAAAACTGACCTCATTTTCAGTACTTAAGAAAAAAGTCATTGAATAAATGGGCAATATTAGAAGATATGGAAGAATTTACATTGTCTTTTAAGGAAAATAATCTTTATGCATAAAAGTCAACTAAATCTTGAATATAAATAAGTATTTTTTATCACTCATGGGTTATTTATGTGCAGCTTATTTATGAAATGAGAATCTCATAGCACTTATTACCTATTTGTAATTAAAAGAGTCTTAGTCCTTGACAGAAGCTCTAGTTATCTGAAAAAAAAAAAAAACAAAAAAAAAAACCTATAACTGAGAAATTGCCTTCATAAGATTGGGCTGTAGGCAAGTCTGTAGAGCACTTTTGTATTTAGTGATTGATGTGGGAGGTCCCAGTCCACTGTGGTGGGTTCCACCCCTATTCAGGGGTTTCTGTATGGTATGAGAAAGAAGGATGAGCAAGCCACAGGGAGCAGGCCAGTAAGCGGCCCTCATTTAGACCTCCTGTTTCAGTTCCTGCTTCTAGGTTCCTGCCCTGGCTTCCTCAGATGATGGACCGCGATGTGGAAGCATCAGTGAAATAAACTCTTTCTTCTCCAAGTCAGGGTATTTTATCATAGCCATGGAAATACTAACTGAGACAACAAGTTGTCATTTTCATCGCTGAAGAGTGAATTTGCAAATAAAGAATGAAATAAAGTTGGAAAAATTCATATATATCTGTAGGTATATACATGAATATCCAGGACCATATATATATGGCTCTGGTTAAATGTTTTTATTCCTGTTCCTGATTTTGTTTTATTGTTATTTGTTCCTGTGCCTCACTATCATCTGGCATGCCCTCAGATGTGTTGGGCAAAGCATTCATAACTAGCCAACAAGTATATTTAAATATATATGTGTTGTTCAGTCTTTACGAAAGGCAGTGTTAGATCTGAAGTGCCAAGGTGTGATTAAAGGGGGCGTCCTCCACAACTACTTTCCGCTATGCACTGAATGTTCATCCCAGTTTACTTATTGGAATATTGAGCTCCTGTGCTATGTAACATGGAGGTAAGGGCTTTGGAAGGTTGTAAAGATAACGTTTTCAGAAATTAGTGTCCATATTAGAAAAATTTAATTTTAACATTTAAACAGGAAGCGTTCCCCTCTAGTACCAGGGATTGGGTGTCCAGTTGATGGATTTGTGAAAAAGAACATGATGGTTTTATTGGGGTGGTCCAGGGCAGGAGAAGGGGCTAGGTGGAAGAAGTGGTCCCTGTGGAGTGCCTCGGAAAGATGTAGCCTGTCTTCTGCTCTGCTTTCCCTTCAGTTCCTGTGAGGCTAATGGCCTCTATCACACAGCTGCTGCAGGATAAGCCGCAGCAGCACGCGTCCAGAAGCGGCAAGCCTAGGATCCACGGCCAAAGACGCCGAGAAGCTAAACCGGAACAACGCTTTCCTCTCTTTAAAAGCTTTCTCTCAGTTAACTGTGGGAGTAAAAAGGCTGACTACTACAGACACCTTGTCCTTTCTGCCCTCCGCCCTGAGGATGTCAGCAATCCCGTAGCCAGCCCTCACTTTCCAATGGACTCGCTGGCACCTTCAGTTGGACTTCCTGTCTACAGATATGAGGAACAAACGCTTGCAGTTCAAGCCATTCGTCTCAAGTACATGTGTGATTTCACCTGGACAGGCTGAGCGAGCTTCCTACCTAGAGTTCTGACTCCATTCCACTCTCCAGAAGCTCTGCAGTGCCAACCCTCTACTCCTGATCAAGCAGAGCTGCTATAAGAACCAACAACTCCCCTGGAATCAGTTATGGGCTCCTGAATCCATGTCTTTTTAGATACAGATCTCGTAACCTCCCGTATGTTTGCTGTTCCTAAAACCTCCTGTTTCTACTGGCCTTAGTTCAGGAGACACAGATCCTAAAGTAGACCTTACAAGTGAAATTATATGATTGTTGGGACTTATTCTTGGCTAACAGTTTTCACAATAAAATGATAGGTGAGACTAAACAATTATGAAAGTTGTTATACCTGTTTCATGATTAATTCTTTCCTTAACTATTTCAGCTTTAGTTCAAAAAGAGTGTTTTAAATTCCCAATATTTCCATATAAATACAAGGGTTGGATCAGAACCATGGCTTCTGCCTGATTCACCTCCCAAGACCCCAATGAAGCAACACAGGTCTACATGATAGCCAGTGAACAGGCAGATACATTAGGAGAGATTTCTTACAATGTTCTTTCCACTCTGACTGGAGGATTGACAACCAGCAAGACAAGCTGACACATATGTGATCCCATTGTCCCCACACATGGGCTCCCATTTTGACTCTGAACATTTACATCTTGAGTTGCAATCTGAAAAGAGAGCTCGTTCATGATAAGAAACAGGTTTGGTTCTGAAAAGAAACGTAACAGTATAAAATATTACCTCTTAGCAGGCAAGATCCTGATTTTAAAATGTCAATGCTCTTGGTCACATAAAATGCTGTGATATTGATAACTGTTTGTCTTTTGAATATACAATTGTTGTGTTAAAAGTTTTGGCATCTAAGTGTTAAATATAAGCCAACTGTTAACTGACTTTCCCTTAAGCCCCGTCTTAAGAGGTTTACCAATTCTAGCAACATCCACTTCTTAGCTTAAAGGTCTTATTAAAGGCTCCTCCTTCCAGGGTTCTGTAATAAATTTCCGAGCAAAGGTGGTTCCCTCCATGATTTCAAGATAGAAAAGTAAAATTCAAGGCCATTTATGACATTATACGTGTTATCTTTTCAGTGGTGTAAACATCAGTATGATGGGTGTTGGTTATAACAATAAATGAAAGCAGCTAACAGAGAGCACCCTTCTTTCTTGCACTGTAACCACGAATCTCATTACATGTGTCTTTCCAGTGATGCACCATGAATCCTTTGTCCCTCCATTCTCCCTGTGTACAGAGGTCTTCTGCATCCTTTGTCATCTTTGCTGACATTATTCCACATTATTCAATGAACTGCCAACTCATTTAGCCAAAAAAAAAAAAAAAAAAAAAAAAGCATTGCAACACTCTGAAGTGCTAGCTTTGGGAGGATGGAAGATGTCTATAAATATTAATGAATCGTACTTATCTTCCAAGTGTTGATTTTCTTGAACTTTTTTTTATCTTTTTCTAGTCTGTTCACAGGGCACTTACACATGGGTGTGTCACTTTGGCTTCATTTTATGTGTTATTCCCATAGACCTTTCACAATTCGATTTCTTCCCTCATTTTATTTTCTTTTGGGTTGATCTCTCACTTTTGATAATTTTTATGCAGATATTTTAGATACTTAAATAAACAAATAATATTTTGAAATATATAAAATGTGGAGGCCAGATCAGGTTGTTTATTTATTCTTATGATGCTGGTTTTAAATATAATTCTTAGCACATAGTCGAGCACAACACAGTCTGGGAACTAAATCATCAAAGAAAAAATGTCTTTTCATTTGAGTCTGGGTCTTGCTATATAGCCTGGGTGGGACTTGAACTCTCAGACCACCTGCTTTAGTCTCCCTAATGTTAGTATTGAAATCATGTTAGCACTGAAATTACATTCATCAAAAGGTGGTATTTAAAGAAAGAACCAGTGCTTTGGGCCCTTGCTTCTAATGCGTATTTCCTATATAATTACAGCAGTAATTTCTTAATTGAGGTAACTGTCCATCTAATTGGGCTGCTTTGGATTGGGCCATCTCAAATGTCACCCCAAACAGAACAAAAGGGCATTTTCCTAGGTCTCAGGTACCTATTATGTGAACATTTAATCTTCTCTTCCACGAAGTGTTAACTTCTGGCTAAGACAAATGATTCCATCTGAAGCTGTAATGACAGCAATATCTTTAAAAGTTTGGCATCAGTCTGCTAAAGGTCCTGTGAGGTCAAGGTTGCAGATGATTGGACCTCCAGTGACCCTTGGTGTGATGGAGGCCACCCACTCACATGCACATCGGGAAGGTCATGTTAGGCAGGGCTCTTGCTCAAACTCACACCATTCGTTAGTGGCAAAGCTGGGCGTGGACCCTCCCAGGTACATTGCATCTAAATTCTTGTCCTCATAATAGCATTGTTCTCCTGACTAAAGAAAAGATATTCCCTCAGTTGTCACATCTCAAGCTTGTCAATAGAGGACCTCTTGGGTGTCTGGAATCAAAATAACCATTTCAAACAAAGCAACACAGGACAATCCCAGGGGAAGCATTTTGCATTAAAGTTAATTATTTTACATTACTGGGGATACATTTACTTTGCCATCTAGGACAGACTTTAATTGCAAACACGTCTTATGAAGGATGTGTTTGACAATAGGGTTGTGACTTAAATTTTTAATTACAAGAAGAGTTTCAACAAACATGCTAGAGTGTTTATTCCCCAATGAGACTTTTCTTTCAGAGAGCTGCACTAAGCAGTGGGATGTTTTCCTAGTGGTGTTGCCTTTCTTTGATTGCTTTCAATGGCACAGCTATTCTCAAAGGTTAAATCTGCCATTGTGGAGGATGTTTGAAAAGTATGTAAGGCAATTTTGAAAGAGGAGCTTCAGAATGCACCAAACAATGACAGCATGACTGCCATTAAGCTACAGTCTCTCAAGGTGACTCTGTTGAAGAGGCTAGTACTCAATAGTCATATTATCTTTTATTTCTTTAAAATATTTCATCTTTTATCATGGAAGTGTTCATAATATGAACCTCAAAAGCTTTCAGCAGTTTTCTATGTATTT
Organism: Arvicola amphibius; assembly: GCF_903992535.2. Classification (NCBI taxonomy): domain Eukaryota; kingdom Metazoa; phylum Chordata; class Mammalia; order Rodentia; family Cricetidae; genus Arvicola; species Arvicola amphibius. Next base: position 8,942,497 of record NC_052048.2, read on the forward strand.
GCTTTTGTCTTAGAAACAGCACAACACAGAAAGAATAGTATACTGTGCGTCATGCCTGTGTGCAAGGTCAAAACCTACACTTGATAGATGCTAAGTTTGGGGAGCAAATTGACATTTGAAAACTCACTTTCCTTCTAAGAAGGTTAGCAAAACTAACTTGTAGTAAGAGTTTAGAGGCTATGCATTAGAAAGTGAAAGTTATATGCTTTATAAGCAGAAAACTACAAATGATTCCACCATGCCAGTCTATAACAAATATAAAAGATACAGTCAAAAATAAAACAAGGCTTCTACTCCTTGTAGAGCGTTCTACTGATTCATCATTATCATTAACACTTAATGTCTTTTGCTGACCACTCTTAATTCTCAAACCCTGCTAGACGAACATTTATGTTTAACTTTCCATTCACTGTTTTCATTTTAAATGAGAGATATTATAGTGTGTGGTTAGTTACAAGCAGAAGAAATCATGTTGGTGAAGAAAATGGAAGCTAGAATGCAGACACTAGGCAGATGATCAGGTAGAATAGAGGAGATACAGAGGATTAAAAATGTCCTCTATAAGCTTATGTGTTTGAATACTTGACTCTAATAGGTGGTGTTATTTTGAGAGGTTGTGGAAGCTTTGGGAGGTGGGGTCTGTAGGTCACTGGGACAGAGCCTTGCTTCCTGTCCCATCTCTTTCTCCTGGTCTGATGAGATGTGAACATGCAGCTCTTAAGCACTCAAAAACTCACAGGGTCACCTGCTTCTATGCCTTCCTCTCCATGATGGTCTGTATATGTCCCTTCAAATAGGAAGCCTAAATCAACACCACGTTTCTTATTTTTTTTTTTTTTTTTTTTTTTTTTTTTTTTTTTTTTTGGTTTTTCAAGACAGGGTTTCCCTGTAGTTTCTAGAGCCTGTCCTGGAACTAGCTCTTGTAGACCAGGCTGGCCTCGAACTCAGAGATCCACATGCTTCTGCCTCCCGAGTGCTGGGATTAAAGGCGTGCGCCACCACCGCCCAGTTTAACACCGTGTTTCTTAAAATGCTTCTTGAGTATTTGGTAACAGGCATTGTAAACAAGAAACTAATGAATACAAGATTTGGATAGTCTGCCTTTCTACCTCTGCAGGGCTTCAAGCAGTGTGGTTGATTTAATCTAGATCCTCTCTGGTACAGGGTGGAGTTTCAATAACATTTGTATATGAACAGTGTAGAACAACTGGAAGGATGCAGGCATTCCCTGTGGTGGAGTGGTAAGGACTCTAAATGGGATAGTGAAGTAGGTCTTACCAGATCCAGGCTTGCATTAAGAAAGAAGCTAGAAACAACACAATCCAATCACCTACCACATATGCGATGGCATAGGCATGAGGGCAAAACCAGGAAATATAAATTACTCATGCTTTTCAGACGCATTGCAAGATGAACAGCTAAGGACAGTCGCTGTGATTTTAACACAGCAGAGACTAGGAAAGATGGCCTAAAGACCAATCCAGCTAACTAGGAGTCTAGAGGGGAGAAAAAGCAACTTCTTCCTGCTATTTTATGACAAGCAAGTACTAATAACTATCATGTATATGATATTACTTAGGCCTTCCAAATCTTAAAAGATAGTTATTATTCTATTTCTCAAGTTAGAAAATTATAGCCAAAATGGTTCAACCCATAAATCATCACTTTACTAAGAAGTAAACTCTGTATTCCCATGATTACATTCTTACATTTGTCAGGTTCATTTTCTGGTGTTTTCTTGTTTGTTTGTTTGTTTGTTTGCTTTTGTTTGTTTGTTTGTTTGTTTTTCTTGACAGGGTTTCTCTGTGGCTTTGGAGCTGGTCCTGGAACTAGGTCTTGTAAACCAGGCTGGCCTCGAACTCATAGAGATCCACCTGCCTCTGCCTCCCAAGTGCTGAGATTAAAGGTGTGCACCACCACCTCCTGGCTTCCAGTTAATTTTCTAATGAAAGATGTAGATTAAGCAATTTTTTTATTTCTATAAGACATTCGAATTCATATTTGGAAGAAACCACAAACTTGGGTGACAATAACGGATTCTAAGTTTTAAGTACTGCCAGCTAGTTCATTAAAAATTTCCTTCCTATGAAAGTTATGAGGCTTAAAACATTAATCTTATTGGAGAACTCTATTGACAATTGAACTAAACAACTCCATATCCTCATATGACATCATGAGGGAACATACCCTTGATAGGTCACAGTCAGTCCAGCCACGCCGGGATTTTCACATCCCAGGGCAAACAAAGAGAGGAAGAGGAGGTAGCCGAAGACAGAAGATCCCAAGTAGAGTTTTGTAGCTTCAAGCACTCCCAGCCTGAATTTTTTCATAACTATTCCCCCAGAGAATATTCCAAGGGCCACTGCAGGAATGTTGATAAGCCCTGAGGAATAAGAAAATACGTCACTCAGTAGCTGCCTACAAGAAATCTCTGAGCATCACACATGTTCTTAGTGACTGCTAGCACAGTGTAGTCTCGGAGTCTCACATTCTACATGACGCAATGTGCAATTCCACTGATACTGAATGAACTGATGAAGTGAGGTCCTTTCTGGTAGATCACCAGAGCTAACATTCTCAATCAGGTGGCGGTTGGGTAGACATTAATCTTCCTTTACGCCATCTCTTGTATAATAAGCACATTATATACTTAATCTTTTAACTAATCTTCATTCAATTAAAAGAAATAACCTCTCTGGTTACTCTTATAATCTTATATTTTTAAGATGCTTCTATCATATATCAATAGACGAAAGGGCATTTAATCCATCTATTTTATTTGACTATGTGTTGTAATTTTTCATATTAAAATTAACATATTAGAATCCAGCTCAGGCTGGAAACTAGCTCCAGGGTAGTGTCTAGGTTAGAAATAGGCTAATCGTCACAAGGGCCTGAATATGAATTTATTAAGATGGAATAAAGGAGATGCTACATTTGCTCTACAGCTAAACTGAGGTTTGGGGGTGTAGCAGGTGAAGGAGATGGAAGTGTCCTGGTACTTTGAAGAGGCAACAAACATCTAAAAGACATGTGATTGCTATTTTAAAAATAAAGAACATATGCTAGGAAGAATGTAAAGTATCAGCTACTTGTGAACCAAATTCATTCATTCTAACAGTTTCTCCTAATTAAAAAAAAATAAATGTGAAAATAGAATTAGCTCTCTCTCTCTTTCTGTCGTGTGTGTGTGTGTGTGTGTGTGTGTGTGTGTGTGTGTGTGTAACATTCCTTTCTCTATCCTAGAAGTTAGCTCTGCTATGGATTCTGTGTCTATTTTGTTAGTGTTAGTCCTTGTGGTAATGTGAATGAAAAGTGTTACCCATAGACCCAGACATTTGAACATTTGGTCTCCAGTTTGAGGAGTTGGTTAAAGTTATAAGGAGGTACAGCCTTGCCTGAGGAAGTACTTCACTGGAAAGAGGTTTTGAGAATTGAAAGCTTGATTCTACTTCCAGTTCTCTCTCTGCTTTGTGTTTGTATTTGAAGATATAAGCTCTCATCTTCCTGCTCCTGACACCATACCTGCCACTTGCTGCCATGCCACTACCCAGCTAAGATAGACTCACCCTTCTGAAATCATAAACCAAAATAAACTCTTCTAAAAGTTCCCTTTGGGGATATTTTATAACAGCAACAGAAAGGTAAATAATGCAGTCCTGTTTTTATAAACACACATTCAATAAATACAGAAAACACTGTGCTGTTGAGAACGTTGGGAAACCCCAGTTAGCAGTCTTCTGGACATGACAAGAGCCTGCACTTATGAACTCATGGTTACTTGCATAAGTTCAAAGTAGCCAAAATTTCAGCGTGTATGACAGAAGGACTCAGGATTCCTAACTGAGGAGCTATTGACTGCTGGTGGGTGCTAGGGGAGAGACAATCAGTTTTCTTAAAAGTGAGGATGTTTGGGTGGACCATGCTTCAGTGGATGGTCCTATATCCATGAGTGTACAGGCAGCATAAATTGTACTCAATTTATATATATATATATATATATATATATATATATAATGTTTTATATAACACATATACACTCTATCTATACCTATAACCAATATTAAAATATTTAATATATCTATTTCAATATTCAATATATTCACTGAATAGTATTCATTATATATATTCCAGTGAACATATTGAATATTGAATATGGGATTAGTGAATCTGGGGGAAGTTGCATGCAGAAATGAGGGTATCTATGCATGAACATCTAAAAAACAGCAAAGGCCTCTCCAAACTTCATGGCCAGCAGACAAACAATCTGCAGTGGTAGCAGAAGGTGGGGGGTTGGGAATGGGAATAAGGTAGTTCAGCTCAACACAACTCAGTAACTGGTGTTGGTTCAAACACAGAGAGTCTGAGCCCCAAATAGTTTACTGTAGGCATATTTAAGCATAGCATAATTTGCTGAAAAGTTTCCTGGTGATAATTAACTCACTCTCACGTACACAACAAAGCTTAAAACATGACTACATTGAAACTCTTTGTAACATATACATGGCCTCTTCCATAAAGATGGGATCTATAGATTAAATGAGGAAAACAAGGTCAAGATAAGAGTCTGGGGGAGGATTTGGCATGATCTTGGCCACACAGATAGCACAAAGGTGATATAGAGATTTGCATTGGTATAAACCTTGGTTTATTGATACAAACTTAAGATCGATTTTATTTATAATTTAATTTATATGTGTATTTTAGCTCTTGATTAAGGTATTGTGTTTGCCCAGTTCATTTAAAAATGTAATGGATAATTAAGAAATATAGCTTAATAGAGAGTCATCTATAATAGTCAAACCTGTAATCGTGTTAGTTAGGTATTCTAGATGTACAGAGTATATATTTCAGATAGATAGGTATTCTTCAACTACTTCAAAGAACTACAGAATATGACATTTAAAAATGTTTCAAGAACTCAAGACTTTTCATGACAGTGAGACACTGATGTAGGTGTGTCTTCTATCTATCTGATGATTTCATTGGTTAATTAATAAAGAAACTGCTTGGCCTGATAGGTCAGAACATAGGTGGGTGGAGTAGACAGAACAGGATGCTGGGACTGAGGCAGATACCTCGGGAAATCACCATGCCTCTCCTCTCTGAGAGGAGAATCACCATGAAGCCAGCCACCAGGTCAGACATGCTGAATCTTTTCCAGTAAGCTACCACCTTGTGGTGCTACACACATTACTAAATATGGGTTAAAGCAAGATGTGAGAATTAGCTAATAAGAGGCTGAAACTAATGGGCCAGGCGGTGTTTAAATGAATACAGTTTGTGTAATGTTATTTCTGGGGCTAAGCTAGCTATGTAGGAGCCAGGCGGGATGAAAAGCAGGCCTGCCCACAACTCCTTCTACAAGACACATCTGTTCCTGACAGCACCAAGATACTTCAAGAGGATGATGGGCATCGAAGAGGCTCCTTACGAAGTTTGCTAGCTATTTGGGCAAGAAACTGCTCTTGCCTGGACTGCTTGATGTTATGCTGGACCTGCAGGACCCACAGAAAAATGACTGCTAAACTTGCCTAAAAGTGAGAAGGGGCCTTTGGGGTTTCTGCTTCATGAAAGAGTCTGCCAGATACACTCAGGACACAGAAGAAAGTGACAGACAAACTGCCAACATAGGCAGAACTGTCTTTGAAATTTCCTGCTTTGTGGAAAAGTCTACTAGATACTATGGGCCTGTAGGCTGAAGATGGATGCCCCAATGGTACAGAAGAGCTTTGGGTGACTATCCAGGCAGCAAGATATCTCTATCATTTCTAGAGTTTTGGAAGTCGCTTACAATGCACATCCTGTTTACGTGGGTAATATATCCTTCTGAAGTGTTTGATGAAGTTGAATAATTTATAATTATAGTTATAGTTTTCCTTAGTTATAACAAAAGGTAAGTAAATATAAATGTTGTAACTTTAATTCTTCCTTGATACCTATTTTGTTACATGTAATTTTACTATGTTAAAGATAAAACCTTTTTTATTTAAACAGAAAATGGAGGTGATGTGGGATTCCCCTCTGTATGCTGTGCATACCATGGATTAATAAAGAAACTGGCTTGGCCTGATAGGATAGAACAGACTTAGACAGGGAAAACTAAACTGAATACTGGGTGAAGGAAGACAGAGTCATGAGAGAAGCCATGGAGCCACCTCAGGAAACAGACATGTTGGACTAACCTTGCCGGTAGGCCACGAGCCTCATGATAAAATATAAAATAATGAAAATGAGTTAAATGAATATGTAAGAGTAAGCCAATAAGAAGTTAGGGCTAATAAGCCAAGCACTGATTTAACTAATACAGTTTCCGTGTGGTTATTTCGGGTCTGAGATGCTGGACAGTCGGGAAATGAACAAGTGGCCCTCCTTACAACGCAAAGGTCATCAGGCTATTAACCAGTTCTGCTCCTAAACGTCTGGGCAGAAAACAGGTTATATATCTATCTTTGAAGAGATCCCTGTGTGTTTAACATTTCTGGTTTGCCTAGTGCTTATCTGTGAGCCCAAGGAATCTGTGCCTCCCACAAAAACTAGTAAAAATTTTAAGTGTTTTAAAACTATCCCAGGATTCTCCTCAGGGCTTCAGATCTTCTGCAAGTGCAGTGCTCTACCCACTGAGAAATCTCCTTAGTCCTAATTTTCTGTTAGAAACATCTCTCTCTAAGTAATATTCTTAATTTTCTTCTATGAAAAACAGGTTTCAATTTGAAAATTTTAAAAACCTCATTCATGACTCCATTGTGGGAGAGATCAAGAGCCTGGATGCAATGTTGTATGATGTTGAATAATGAGGACCAGGCACATCTTCAAAGACAAGGACTCTTGTTCAAATTCCTGGGAAGAGGTTTGGGTTTATTTGATTGTTATTTTCCTCTTTTTCTGGTTAAACCTTGTCTTTCATAATATATAAAAACTTGATTAGAAATGTACTGTTCCAATATGTGAAAACTGAAACAATTAAATGGTAACATTATAAGTATTAAGAAAACATTTGGGGGAATTGGGGGCTTAATATACAGTTTTAAAAACAGAATGAAAATAACACAAGAAAGAAAAACCTAAAAACTGAGCTTAATTAAAATGATGATCATGACCACCATCAAAATTAAAAGGTCATACATCAAATCAGATAGGGAAGAACTAAAAGGAATAGAGAGAGGGGAAATCATATTGATGATAATATATGAGAAAAGAATCTGTGATTTTAAAAAAAGGAAAATTAAAAGGCAAGGTAAAGTATATGAGAAATACTTGGAATACATGCATTCCATGAAGAAAAATATACAGTTGCCAGAAGTTACCAAGTGTAAGACTGGGAAGCAAAATAAAAAAGCAGCATGGGTAAATGGCCTATGCAGACATATGCAACATAAACAGTCATCAGGTAAATGATGTCACAGTGTAAGGCTGACAACAGCAAGGTCTGGTAAAAATGTGGGGAGATTAGCATGCACCCACACATCCAGTGCATGTATAAATGTGCTCTGCCATGTTGTTTCTCAGCAACATTACTGTCTATCATAGACTGTCTGTGCTCTAGTATTTGCATTCCAGTATCTATTCAAAGAAAATGAATAAACCCGTAGAATGATCATGGCTGTGTGATCTCCAGTAGCCAAAACGCTATGGGCACTAAAGTTAATAAATATAAATAATTCATGGTATATTGGTGTTACAGACTATACCATGGTAATGAAAAAGAACCAGCCATGAGTATTTAGAACCGTGAACAAATCTAAACATCAATTATCCAATTTGTGTGAGGCTCAAGAACAAGAAAGACTGGCTTACTAAGATAAAGTTTATCACAGTTCTAGCCATTAGGGAAAGTCTGTGCTGGTAATAATGCTCTTGTGTAACAGAATGCTCTAGATGGTGGTTTGTCTACACATGAGCACACACACACTACACACAGGTGCATACACATATGCATAATTAGTTCAGTTAAACAAGAAACATCTGCAGACTTAACTGTTCATTGTAAAGTATATCCTATATATCCAAATTATATATGGAGTATATAAAACTACATATAAAATAAAAAGACTATCTCAAATGTTCATTGCTTATTTATTTGTTCTTCTTACACTCAATATACAACACTGACAGATATGGATGAAGTTATGGAGGGGAGATATTTCTGAAATAATTATTTTGTTTAACCAGAAAATAATAAAAGTGAGTTATTTTGAATCAATTAATATTGGAAATGAAAATATGTCAGTGATCCAATCTTCAAACTGCTAGAATGTTGGAGAATAGACCAAACAAGTCAGTCACTCACTGTAACATCTTCTAAGTGTTCGTTATTCAGAATTTGTTATAGGAAAATTTCATCTTCTAAGATATACTCAGCTTTCCTCTTCTCTTTTCAGGGATAAAAATATGGAGAATTTTAAAAATATTCTGTGAAGAAAGGCTGGAGAGATGGCTCTGAAGCCCAAGTGTGGTACCTAGAACACACATTGGATGGCTCAAAACTACTTCTAGCTTCAGCTCCAGGAGATTTGAAAGCCTTATTTGACCTCTGACCTACAGAGGCACATGCAGTTATGTGCACACATGAACACATCCACCCACCCACATACTTATCCACCCACACCCACACATCCCCATAACACAGCCATACCATACAAAATATTAATAAGAGAAATCATTTAACAATTCCTATGAAGAAGGAAGTTATTTTAGAGTCTCATATCTTAAAGGAATATGTCCCAAGAAACAGAATAAATGTAATGCCTCAAAATGGTGATTTTTTTAAATGAAATATTCCTGGAGAGAAGGAGCCAGTTCATGTTTTAAGTTCCTAATTTTATACAGGGTATAACTCTGTGTTTAATCATTTTATATTTCTTTTACTTTCTTATTCTTGTTTTGGTCCTTGAGTGGTGTTCTTGTTACTGGCTACATTAAAATGCTATAAATACAATCCCTTCAAACAACATAGTCTCTAGAAATCAAAAACATCCCCCAACTCTGCGTTGTGCATGGAAAACACAGTTATACTATCTAAATGCCTGCTGCATGCAATCCCAGACACCATGCATGCAATATTGTCAATATTATAAGGTATCAATAAAGACTAAAACACAGGTGTCCAATATTAGCAATAATCTAAAGATAAAAAATCCATGCTATATTCACTTTTTTGTATTTCTTAAAGGACTGTGGGAAATTCTCTCACATCCAAATAGTCACAGTTACACACCCACCATGTATACATACTTACCCTACTAGAGTTTTTAAAAACATATTCTTTTACTTTATCTAAAATAGCATAATTATTTTACATTAAAAACTGTAGCAATATAGTATTACTAAGAATTGGAAGATGGTTTCTATGGGAACACATAACAGACAGGAGGGCATACCAATGACAAAGTTGGTCTTGGAGGATGATTGCCCATACTGCTGCTCAATGTACTTTGGTTTATATGTCACCATACCGAATAGAGAATTGAACTGAACAGTGCTTGCACACAGGTATAAGATGTATACTGGATTTCTAATAAGAGTCTTCAGGGATGGAAGAAAATCTGTAAGACAAAAACAGTATGATGTCCATGAAACGAGGGTCTCAAATGGTCAACACTGCAACCTTCAGGGCTGCAGTCTGCCCAGGGTTGGGTCTAGGCACACACGCACACTCCTCTGGAATACTATATAGGACCTATGAGTGATACAGGGACAGATGTGTCAGTGACAAGAGGGCAGAACATTTCTCCTCATCCTCCTTCTAGGAGCCCCAGGTTGGACACCAAGAACCACCAGTGTAAGTTTCTTTCTCCCAACACAGTTCACTGCTGTCTCCTTTAGTCAACACACCTTGGCTTTGAAATGATCTTTCTCCCGTGATTCATGCAATGAACTTCAACAAGTTCAAGAATGTGTATAAAAATATATACAGGATGTCTCAAAAATAAAAAGATGGGTACAATTTTTCAGTCATCAACTTCCCTGAGGAGAACTCTGGAGAACAAGCCAGGCCTCTGAGGCCTGCCTCCCACTTACACCCTTGCTGACACACACGGTTTTATATATTGTTGGGGCTTGTGTATAAAAGGTTCTTAGACATAGAGTTACAGCCTCTTTTTTCTGTCCATTCAGTACACTGAGAAGCTACTATGGAGGAGAACAATGGTATTTGAGAGAGGGTGGAGCCACCTAAAAGGAAAACATGCAGGACTCTTTTTTATCCACCTGCATAACTTTTTCAATAAGAAAGACTTCCCCTCTCCATTTCTGCTTCCTGTAATGGTTTCTTAACTTTTCTTTCAGACAGGGGAGCCAAATGTTGTTATGCATACCTTTCCTCAAGTCCCACTAGGAAGACGGACATGAGCCCATGATCAAGGAGAATATGACTTACTTCTTGCCATTTCCATGATTTTTGTTTCTTCTCCAGGGGCCATTTGGTAGTTAATAGAGTCATCTATAATGAACTTGGACTTCTCCGATGAGGATCCAGAGTCCTCTATACTTTGGGATCTTGGTAGAGTCTTGGGTAAGCACCAGAAGGGAACAGCTGCAAGGAGACTTAGGAGCCCTGCTATTAGGTAACCAAGCCACCAGGCCCCAACCCACTGGGGATCCTTTGGAGTGATGGTTATGTGGTCTGAAAGACAGAGATTTGTTCAGTAGCAAGGTTTTCAAGATTAGGGTGTTGAAATGCATTGCTGCAGAAAATAAGTTCAAGCAACAACTCTAACACATCATAAATAATTACCTAACAGGGTCAGGAGGGTGACCTCAGAGCATGAGGATCAAATTTCAAATACCCATGAACACACACACACACACACACACACACACACAGAGAGAGAGAGAGAGAGAGAGAGAGAGAGAGAGAGAGAGAGAGAGAGAGACAAATATGTGTGTATATATGTATATGTGTATAGGTGGATGGAGGATGGATGGATGGATGGATGGATGGATGGATGGAAGGATGGATGGATGCCAGGTGGGTCTAGATGCCAATCTTTTTTCCAGACTCCAGGGTAGAAACAGGAGAGTCACAGAGCAAGCTGAAGAGTCACACTAGCTATATCAGTGATCTCTGGGTTTGACTGAAAGACCCTGCCTCAAAGAACAAGGTAGAAAAATTTATGATGATTTCCTAGCATTAACTAAGGCCTCCACATGTATGACCATCCATGTGCAATGCTCCCACACATGTATACCCAGGACACATGTATATATACATGGAAATAGAAAACATCTAATAGTTCATACATGGCACACACATACACACACACACACACACACACACACACACAATCTCAAGGAAAGGCATTCCTGCGGTGTTCCTGGAGGACTTTAGTTTCTCTGTTTGAATTGTAGGTTAAGAAGTCAGAGACTAAAGACTGTGAGAGGCTTGTGACTTTACACTGTGCTCTGGGTCTGTGCCTTGAGCACAAGGGAGAGAACAGGGTGTGAAACACCCTATAGCCAGCTGTTCCTTCAGAAGCGCTTGCATCTGATTTGCTTATTAAATTCTAAGATTGTCCACAAAGAATAATGGCTGCCAGCCTCCAGAATAATTGCCTAGTTGGGGAAACATGGCATGGGAGTCTAAGACTAGGAGAAGGGGAAGTGTGGTCACTAAAGACTTTTGCTTCTATGTGTTTGCTTTATCGGTTGATGTCACTATAACAAATGTTGACACATCTGAGACCAGTGAGAGCCAGCAGGAGTCACAGTTTTGAGCCTGAACTGTGGTAGCTGCATTTGAACTGGCAGTTACAGAAGAGGATCTGCCTTAAAAACAGACCACAATTCACCCTGTTCTAACCACTACCTGTTTATCCTTCTGTACCCATTAATACCTGCATCACACAACACCTGTGTACCTGAGTTCCATCCCAGGATCCACCTGGTGAAAGGTGAGAACTGATTTGCACAAGTTGTCAACTGATCTTCACAAGTGCATCATGGCATGCACATACAAACAAAAGTGTAATTAGATAGGTAGGTAGAAAGATAGATGATAGATGATAGATAGATAGATAGATAGATAGATAGATAGATAGATAGATAGATAGATAGATAGATGATAGATAGATAGATAGATAGATGATAGATAGATAGATAGATGATAGATAGATGATATATAGATAGAAAAAATAAATAGACCTACTTACCTAGATTCACAAAGCCAATATCAACATACAGTTTGGCACATAATGAACCCAAGAGGAAGCCAAAAATGGGTCCTATAATTGCCACTGTCTGCACACACCCTGCACAAAAAAAAGCAAACCAAATTAAAATAAAACATATTAATGGAGGGATAAGAGAAAAACAAGAATAACTGTCACTTTGATTTGTCTTAATAAATTAATAAAATGCTAAGCAGGAAATATAAATAAGATGAGATTGGTAGCTGCAAAATAAAACTTGGGCACCTCACCTGTGGTGGCACTGGCTAATTTTTCAATGCACCAGCTCAGGAAATAAGTCTTTCTCTATTTTGGGAGAAAATTATTACTTCTAACACATGAATCCACTCATGGAAATAACACCAGGACCACAACAAATTTAAATTCCAAACACGAAGCAAACTTTAGTCCTGACAGTTGTGTTGTCCACGGTTTAGGAATCCTAGCCCTTGAGCGATGGAGGAAGGAGCTAGGGACTACGTGAGATAAAAACAAACAAAGAAAACAACAATACTAATTTGTTAATCTTTATCAAATATTTATGGTCAGTAAAGCATAAATTCTGATTGACATTAAAATGGATTTTTTCATCTCGGTGATAAAGCATGCCCACTCATTTATGTGGAGCTTGTGAGGAAGCATTGTGGGGAGAGTGTTGTCTCAAGAAGTAGCTAAAAAAAGGAAGCCAATTTTGGGGCAAGTTTTTCTAGAAAGCTCACCAGAGGTCAGGGGTAGCCTGATGGATGACTGTAACAGGTTACCCAGAGCAGAGCGCCACCAGTAAGTAGAAAGGTCATCCTGCTCAGCCAAATGTCTCCCACATGCCATTCATTTCCCTACAGAACTCAAACACTCATATTCCTGGGGATTTTAAAAACATGAAGAGACATTCCCTGGCCTCATTTAGAACAGAAGAGAGAGTAAGACTGTGTGAACCTCTGAGAACCTCCAGAGGAAGGTAAATCTTAGACAGTGTCTGGATCCTTGCTCAGTGTATCCCATATAGTAAGTACCTCCTCAGCTCCTGAGTTATGCTTTGGTTTTCTAATAAAGTGAGAGTCTGCTCTTAAGTCTGTATTGGCATCTGCAGGATATCAGTGATTTCTGTGGTGTGTGCCCAGAAATACAATGATTCTTGGCAAAGTCTCTCATCCAATCTTGACTTTGTCCCTAAAGACTATGCATTCAAAAGATCAGCATTCCAAGAAACACAGTTGACACAATAGTCACGCCTGCAGCTCTAATTTTTGGCTAGATTCCAGAATGTGAGAGACACTCATTAAACAGTGCATAGACACATCTGACCTTCAGAGTTCACTTCTACTATTCAGTTTTGTGTGGAAGATTTTCCAGGCCATTCCCCCCCTCTTTTGTAGTCACAGATGAGTTCTGCAGTATTCTGGGACACAATCTACAGATGTGGTAGCCTTGAGCCTTGATTATTCTCTTTATATTTCTTTTTAATCATTTATACCCACTATCAAGGTTGCAGAATTCCTTCTTATCTCATATAGAAAAAAAAGACCCTTTAATTAATCGGGACTTTTATTATGCAAGGCGGTTTCTAGAACTGAAGAAACAATACACACAAACACCTATACACACTCACACACACAAAATGTTAAAAACAATCTCTGAACTCTGAAGCCCCCAAGATGCCTTCACAAGGTTCTATGCCATTACAGTCATGATCACAGCGATTTTCTTCTAGTCTAGTGTTCTCTTCCTTATGCAAAAGACAGCAACTCCACTGTTCAAATCCTCTGTGTATTTCAGACAAGTGTTAACCGAATGAAGGCACGAAGACTGAGTGCTAAGACCTTCCACACTAAGTTTGAAATAGACGGGAAGGGGGCAGACAGGCACCCCACTTCTCACACCGGATGAAGTGAACATTACCAATGTAGAAAGCAGCATTGTCTTCACTGGCAAAGTCATCGAGATAGGCGATGCCAAGGGGTTGGATGGGAGTTTCCCCTAATCCTCGCAGAAGATTTCCCAGGAAGACATAAACCCACATGGAGGAGCTGGCATCACCTTTGCATTCTATAAGAGAAGCAAAAAGAAGACTAGAGCGAGCTCACTATTGATGTGAAATGTTTATTCTACATTTCTAGGCTCGACTTTAAAACTGTGTTAGAAGGCAGAATCAAAATCTGCCACAGTGCTAAACTGGTAAGAGTTTGGAAGTGGCTGTGTTATTTTTCAGACTTCCATCTCTTCCACAGTTAAATCTGGAGGCCCCACTAAGAGATCCTCCCTTCTTCGGATCCCTTGAATTTAGTTGCTCTCTTTTTTCATTTTGAACCTATACAGACAAATTTGGCTTTCTCTACTCCAACCCCATTCAGCAGTTATTTGAGGCAAAACAGGCCCTGAACAAGTGCTTATCTACACCCACTTTAGTACAAATCGTGTCTCTTTTTAATCACAAGTATTTTTCATTGTTGTACAAGTTCTACCTGAAACTCAAGTGTTGATGTGGCTGACAGCTGCAGCACGGGGCTGTATTGCCTATAGTTCTTTGTGCTAGTAATCAACCACTTTTAGAATTCTCCAAACAAGTCATATAAAAGTTACACATCTCGTAGTTTTTAAGTCCATATCTTCTAACAAAAGGAACAGGTTTTGACAATATTTCTAGAGCTAAATCTAAAGTGATTTAAGGATGCATTAATAAATGCCATGCCAGAATCTGACCATAGGAGGCAGGGCAGTTATATCAGTCACATAAATGAAAAACTGCTTCACAGAGTTCTGGCACTGCCTCCGGTAATCACCACATCTAAATGTCCCCTGCCAAGAAGATGCTGGGCTGAGTGGTTCTTGGGTATTTACAACTGGAGGTTTCTCATCAACACTGGGAGGTGAAGCTATTTTTACCTAGGTGTGAAGAGGATAAAGAAGAAATTAAATATATCCATGGGAAAAATTTACATTTCTTATCTGACCCTTCAGATTGATGATTCTATTTGTGAAATTCATTTTATTCTCATTTCAAGACCCATCTTACAAGAAACCACTGGTAGATGCTCCTAGTCACCAGCAAGCCATTTGTGGCTTTTTCCATAATATTGAACCACTGGAATATTTTACTGGGATCATATCATACAGTTTTATACTCTATGAGCGGTTTATGTGTGTATGAGTGCTTGCAGTGTGCAGGCATGTGAACAGCAGTTGTGTGTGTCTGTCCCTGTGTACAAGCAAAGGCCAGAGTATATTGATACCTTTGTCCATCATTCTTAGTCTATTGCCTCAAGATAAAATCTCTCACTGAACCAAAAGTCCACTGTTTGAGCTGGGCTGGCTGGCTAGCGAACTTTAGGAACCCACCTACCTGTGTCCCCGAGTGTTGGGTTTACAGGCATGTGCAGACATGCCTAAAATTTTAAGTGGGTGCTGAGAATCTGAACTTAGGACCTCTTTCTTGCAAATCAACCACCCTTTCCCATTCAGCCATCTCCCCAGCACAATTGCAGGAATTTTTTATATTTTAATATTTTTAGTACTAATGCATTTCAGAAAAAAACTGAATAATAATAATAAACTAAAATATATAAAAGCTAAAACCTATTTATTTACACAAGTCAATTTTTAAAAATCATCTTACCGTCATTCATTTTGTTTGGTGATTTCCCTGTGGCTAAGCTTGGTGGCAGACTGCTGGACTCCAGGTGGCATGGAGAGATATTGGGAGTGAGGTTGGCAGAGGGAGAATACTTTTCAAATTTCTCATAGCTGTACCTGCATATAGAGAACATGTTTACCCTGTCAGGCTAACATCATACTAAAACACAGACTTGGTTTGCCACTCATGAGAAGGCAGGCTGGACTTTCCAGTTGGACTCATCAAACCAAACTTGCACTGAGCAGAGGCTTAGTGCATGACACATTGGAAGATGCTGCCTGCTTTGCATCATTCTTGGGCCATCTGTGATCCACTGACAGGAAAGAAAAGCAAGAATCATTTTAAGACTTATTTTAATAGAAGTTAGTGACTGCCCATCACCTGCTCACTTAGAGTAAGAGGTAGCTACCTACATTTGCTAGACAGAGAAAAATCAATATTGTAACAATGTGAGGCATTAGCACATCAGAATCAGACTTGGCAGGATGCTCACAGGGATTCCACATCAGACCAGCTCTGGAGAATGTGTAAAACGCATCACGGCTCTAGAGCCCTTTACCCAGAAGGAATTCTGTTTTTTCCCTCCAGGTAATGACTTTGACTACAGATTAACGGAGCCCCACCCCTCCACCCTGCACTCCCCACCACACCACGCACTTGCTAAACTCCGCTGAGCTAGCTCTGAACTGGCTGATGCCTACGCAGACTGGCCATGAACTTATGTGATCCTCCTACTCCAATCTCAGGAATAGCGGGTATTACAGGCCTGTGTCATCAGGTCCAAATAATGGTAGAAACCTTTTGCTTTTCTTTTTTCCATGCTGGAGGCCGAACCCATTTCCCCTGTGTACAGGACAGCACATTACTAGTAAGGTCCAGCCCCAGCCATGGCTGCCCTTAAGTTTAGGGTTTTAGTTCTCAACAGCTTTCAAATTGTGCCTAGAGCAGTCTTTACCGAGCATATGAAAATCTTGTATCCACTTCCTGCAATCTCATCCCAGGATGTTCATCAGTGTCAGTTTTTGAATTAGAGATCTCAGTTACAAACTACCATTATGAACTCTATATCTGGGTCTAGGCAGTCAGTAAAGGACCATCTGTGTAAGCATGAGATTCTGAATTCAGATCCCCAGCACCCAGTTAAGTGCCAGGTGCAGCAGTGGGCATATGTAACCCTATCACTGGGGAGGCAGGGCACATCACCAGAGCTCACTGGTCAGTCAATCTGTGAGAGTCCCCTTGTCTTTTCACAGTTCTTTCCTTAACTGTCTTCACTAGGTTGTTGTTCTTTATCATTCATGTGTGTGTGTGTGTGTGTGTGTGTGTGTGTGTGTGTGTGTGTCTGAGAATGTGTGGGTGTATGTATGCTAGTGTGCACACTTGTGCTCACGGGGAAGCCAGAAGAAGATGTGACATGCCTCTGAGCTGGAATTACAGGTGTTTAGGCAACATGCACCTTGTATAGCAAGTGTTCTTAAAGGTTTGGCCATCCTTCTCAGTCCTATTCTCTACAGATAATATCCCTATATGACATACCACAGCACTCTGCATGTGTGTATTGTTTTTTTTTTTTCTTACTCCTAAGATCCATAAGCTCAGGGAGTTCTTTTCATTCCCTTATCCACAGTGCCTAAAACAATGATCAGCATAGATGTATACTATAGCAATTCTCATATGTGTGGGTTGGTGAAGCTAAGAGAAAGAATGCCAAACCCAGCCAGCCAGAGCACCTTGTCATCTATGATTAATAACGTTTATGTAACACCAAGGTTATTTATTTGAAGAAGGCAGAACAAAAAGTTTGTTTATACAAAACAATGCATATTAAGGACGGGCTTTGTGGGAGCCTTGTCTGTTTGGATGCTCACCTTCCTGGACATGGGGGGAGTAGGGAGGACCTTGGACTTCCCATAGGGTAGGGAACCTTGACTGCACTTTGGCCTGGAGAGGGAGGGGGAGTGGGGGGAATGGAGGGAAGTGGGAGGAGGGTAGGAGGTGGAAATTTTTAATAATTATATATATGTATGTGTATATATATATATATACATATATATTAGTAAATAGGAGCTAAGAGGTATCTGAAGCATGAAGGTTAATGTGATTGATCAAGAAGGTATAATAGCAGTGTGAGGGAGACTGTGTATCTTCTTTACGTTTTACTAGCACAGAGAAAAAAAAAATCTTGTTACTCAGCCGGGCAGTGGTGGCAGACGCCTTTAATCCCAGCACTCGGGAGGCAGAGGCAGGCGGATCTCTGTGAGTTCGAGGCCAGCCTAGTCTACAAGAGCTAGCTCCAGGACAGGCTCAAAAAAAAAAAAAAAAAAAAAAAAAAAAAAAAAAAAAAAAAAAAAAAAAAAAGCTGCAGAGAAACCCTGTCTCGAAAAACCAAAAAAGAAAAAAAAGAAAAAAAAATCTTGTTACTCATCCGTAAACAAATGGAAAGATAATTTATCACATAATACTAAGTAAAAGAAATTGTTTTGGAAAAAACAATGCATATTTACAAAAAAAAAAAAAAAAGCCCATGATCAGTGAGGAGTTTTGTGAAAAGCTGTAAAGAGTGTCTGGTGATGGGGTTGGAGACACGGGTCATGGTGGAGAGCACTAGCTGCTCTTGCAGAGGACCTGGGTACAATTCCCAGTACCCACATGGCAGTCCACAACCAACTGTTAAGTCCACCGTCCTCTCCTGGCCTCCATGGCATGACATGAACATTGTGTATGCACACTGTGTACAGAGACACGGGCAGGCAAAATACCCACATATATATTTTTTAAAATAAATGCTTATAACCCCAGAACTCGAGGCTGAGGCAGGAAGGCTGTGAATTCAATGCCATCTTGGGCAGTCTAGTAAAGTAAATATCTAAGTAACCAGAGCCATGTAGCAAGACATTTGCCGAATGAAAACAAGACAAATTATAATTTTAAAAAAATCCAGATGAGGAGATCTGCCATGGCAGGAAGGGTTAGGAAAAGACGGAGGCTTTGGACTTACTTCTCCATGAAGAACTGTGGCAGCGCCGTGAGCATTGTTCCGACTCCCATGACCAGGCAGCCTGCTCCGATGATTTTTGGTCTGTGAAGTTTGGAGCCAAAGTAACTAACAAATGTGATGACCAGGAGATTCCCTTTGGGGGAAAGAAGATGCATTCATGGTCTAGGAAACAGCAGAAGTGAACACATGGCGCGCCGGCGCACGCAGATTCAGTGCAGCTTCGCTCTAAGGAGAGACCACACACCCAGACTTCCCATCATGTCGCTTCCTCCCTGTGAGCTAAAATGTCTGCTGAAATCATCTCCAAGTTCATGACTTGAATCACCCCATTTTGTCAAACTATTCCACTTACCATCTCCCTACCACTTTGCTTTACCCAACCTGGCCATTTGTTTTTCTAAAAGCATTTTATCATAAATTAGAGACAGAAGGCTGGAAGGATGACTGCTTGGTGGAGAGAGTGTACTGATGTTGGAAGGCCAAGTTTGATATTCAGCAACATACTGGGTGGCTCACTGTTGCCTGTAACTCCAGCTTCACGGGTCAGATGCCCTCATCAGAACTCCAACAGCACTGGCATTCAAATGCACACACACACACACACACACACACACACACACACACGCACACAAAATTAAAAATCAAAAGTATATAGAAATTATAAAAGACTTCCTTTAGCTGATATTTTTAATTTTTATTGGTGATTTTGCAGAAAATTTTATTAATTTTCTTCATTCATTTATGCTTTGGATTAAAGCATCTATTAGTTTTCCAATTGTTTTTGTAATATATATCTTATATTATCTCTACAGCTGATAAAGAAAGGTTATACAAAGGCAAGACTATGCCTCACTTTAAATGAAATAAAATGTTAAACTCACTTTCATAAAATGCTAATTTATTTCACAAGACAGACATTTTAGAAATAAAAAATAATGTTGGTTTTAAAGTAAGAATTACATCATTTTAAAATAGTTCTAATGAAACATCATGAGTTACTTCGGTGTGTATGCATTTTTATGAATACATTCTTGTGTACGTGTGTGCGTGTGTGTGTGTGTGTGTGTGTGTGCATGAGCACTGGAATGCAATGGAGCTGGAGATCAATCTTGGGTGTCAGCCCTCAGATGCTATCTGCCTCGGTTCATAAGATTATGTCTCCTCTCATAGGCCCATGGCTCTCTGATTTAGGCTAGGTTGGTGGTCCAGCAAGCTGTAAGCTGTCTTTACCAATTCATTCTGCAATAACGAGAAAGGGTCCAATACCATGCCTGGATTTTTGTCGTTGTTGCTGTTTAATATGGATTCGGATATCAAACTCATGTTTACTTGACTCTTTACTAAATGAGTGAGCCATCTCCTAAGCTCAATAATTCAACGTGTTTTACAAGAAGATTTCTCAAGCTCTGTTATACACAGAATTCCTAGGAGGTGGTACAAAGGATGGTACAAAGCTGTTAAAAATGGAGACTGCTAGGCACTTCTAGTTTTCTGTTGCTCTGGAACACGGCCCAGTCAAAACACCTGCATTTGTAAGGTAAAGCACAACTGCAGTGGTGTGGGTCACACCAACAATACACCACGAGAAACACAGGTTAGGGGCGTCTTTTTAAAGACCTCTTGTATTTTAGCTATAATCATTTGGGAATTCTCATCTGTGGAAACTCCCATCTAGATTAAAAAAAAAAACCCTCCCCATTGGCTGGCTGTGGGGGCCAATGGGAGTGGCCTGTCTTTATGCTGTCCTTGGTGTTTCCATGTTACAGCAAGAGCGTGTTTCCCATCTGCAAGCAATTATCTGGTTTACTACTGTTCGACATACTGCCAGAGTTAGTCAATTGGAAAATGAGTGGTGAATTTTATATCCTGAAGGATAATAATAAGGACGTGGGAAAAGTAAGATGAAAATGAGTTCTATGTGCTTGACTCTTAGAAGAATTCAGCTCTTTAAAATTTGCAAGTTAAAAAATTAAACATGAGAATACCCATTTGGTGTTTAAGTAGTATATGGCACTATACTGGTTATGCCTTTTTGTTTGTAAAGATGACTGCATTTTGTAGCAACTGTTTTATAGCCCCATGTACCCTCCACCAAACTCTAACAATGTGGGACTGGGGTCCAAAGGGTGCTTCTTTGTTATATTAATGAATAATGCCATTTTGCCACCTGTTCCACCTCTAGGAGCTTAGGTTTCCTTATTTGCTATAAGAGCAACCTTTCTGAGTTCTCAAGAGAGACACATGGGAATATATATGGTGATTTAAAACCAAAAATTAAAATTAAATGGAGCATCTGGGAAGAGGGTAGGGGCAAAGTACTGGCTGTGTTCAGATCCTCAACACCAGCATAAAAGTTGGCATGAGTCTGACACCAGTAACCTCAGCACTGGGCTCAGAGGAGGAGGCATGGAGACTGGAAGATTTCAAAGGTTTTCTGGCCTAACTACAATGGTGATGCTAGGTTCCTTTGAGACCCTATCTCAAAGACAAAGTGAACAGTGATAAAGGAAGACACTGAAAGTCCATCTCTGTCTTCCACATATGCATGTATGGGCAGAACATCTGTATACACATATGCATGTACATGTTTGCACAGACAGCACACACATATATTTGCATTTACAGACACACATACAGAGAATGGGATACAAAATTTTCCAATACCTCAGATGACTAATTGACAAACAGATAAGAGTCCAGAAGGTTAATAAATGTTTTACCAAACTGAGCATATCCCTCTATTTTTCTTTTTATGCACACACACTCAAAATTTCAAATTTTTCAAGTCTTAGGAAAAGAAGCAAACACCTTGGTGTAGGAGGTCCTTCTGTCTTTGTGTTGCTTTGCTTTCGTTGGTTAATAAAGAAACTACTTTGGGCCTGTTGATAGGGAAGAACTTAGGAAGCCAGGGGAAAACTAAATGGCATGCTGGGAGAAAGGAGGCAGAGTCAAGGAGAGATGCCATGGATCCACCATCAGAGTCAGACATGCTTAATCTTTGCCGGTAAGCCACTGCCATGTGGAAATATACAGATTAATAGAAATGGGTGAAATCAGGATGTGAGAGTTAGCCAATAAGAGGTTAGAGCTAATGGACCAAGCAGTGATTTAATTAATACAAGTTCTGTGTGGTTATTTTGGGGCTAAGCTAGTCAGGCAGCCAGGACGAACAAGCAGGCCTTCTCCTTGCAACAGCAGCTGAAGTTATCTTATGTGCCAGAAACAAATACTGAACGGGGACTGTGTATGACTTGGCAGTTGGAGCCCAAATGCAGTTGTGAATTGTAAGGGTAATATCCTATTAGCAAATGGAACAGTCAGTGGAGCCTAGTACAGTTAATTACAGGGGTGAGAATAGGAGCTAAGAAGAAATCTGTTAATTAAATCACTATATAACATGTAGAAGAACCATTTTTTTGTGGACTAGAAGACAAGCTGTGAAGCCCTCAGCTCAGTCACGAAGGCATAAGAAACACTGAGCCTAGCACAGTGGTGTGCACTTCGATCTCAGAACTCAGAAGGCAAAAGCAGACAGACCTTTGTGAGTGTGAGGTCAGACTGTCTACATAGCAAGTTCCATGCCAGCCAGGGCCACAGGGTGAGATACCTTGTCTCAGAAAATCAAACCGTGAAAGACAAAATGAAGAGGCATGTGTTGAGCAAATAAACTTTTGAAGTATGCTTACTAAAAACCATACACACAAACTTATAATGATTTAATTAATTAAAATAAAAACCATGCAAGAGGTGCATTGTTGAACAGTGATATTTTAAAAGCACTGTATTAAATCAGAAACAAGAAAGGAATCTCCATTATCATCACTTCAATTCAACATAGTCCCAAGGACAATTGAGTAAGAAAATACAAAAATAATTGACATATTTAGGAATTAAAAAAATAAATATAATGGTGTCTTCTATTTCAGTCATATGATTTTTCTGCTTGGAAAATGCTAGTTTCCATAGACAATCAACAGAAATTAAAAGAATTTCAACCAAGTTGTTACATGTGTAGATTATAATTTATAACTTTTATAGTATGTATGTGGGGTGTGAGTGTGCTTCTATGTATGTGTGTGTTCAGTGGGAATAAAGTGCACATGTGTTGCATGTGTGTAGAGACTGGCTGTTGGCACTGGGCATCATTTTGGACCAGTTTCTGTCTTACATATGGAGGCAACCCATCAGAGAGTTTGCACCATGTCTAAGTATCTCTAGCACTAAGGTGTTTCTACATAGAAACCAAGAGTATGGAAAATTAAAAACTCTACACTATCTCATTTTTACTGGCACATCTCCCTCCATCTGTAAGTTTGCCTCTCTCAGGAGATACCGGCTTCCTAGGTATAGTCCCATAATGTAGACTATCACCTGCCAAAAGGAGGTGACTCCGTGACATCAATGACTGGTATGAGCAGGCATTTTAGAATCTTGATGTATGTGAGGTCTCTGACTAACAGCATTCGTGGTCTCTGACAACAAGAAATGCAGACTTCCTGTGAGATGCCTCAGCAGGCAAAGCCACTTTGCCCTGAGTTCAATCTACAGAGTGAACATGGTAGAAGGAGAGGAATGACTCTCAAGGTATCCTCTGGCCTCCCATGTGCACCATAGAACACTTGTGTGTGCACATGCAAACACATAGACTAAATTACTAACTAAATAAATGTAAACTAAAACAAAAACAAATAGAACCTTGGGTCCCCTCCCTGTAGAATCGGTGCCTGCACTTTAATACTCCCCGGAAGGTGTGATTGGCACTGATTCGGGAACTTGGTGAACAAATTAGCAGGACTGCTCCACCAACAAGGCTGATGGCCTGCTTAGGACTCTAGTGGTTGGAGTTTTATGGGTTCAGAGCTCAATTACCTGGGGTCTTCTTAATCCCGTGACAGCATGTGTCACCCACCCTCTGTATGACCTGACATCTTGCTGACCGTTAGGTAAACCCCTCTGGCTGTATGAACACATCCCTAACTTCTACCTATCCAAAAGTTCATATTATCATCAGGTGGCCTCTAAGCCCAATAGCAGAGGACTCCCCCAACTTTCTGTAACCTCCTACTTGATGTTTCCACCAACCTGCTGGAAAGCATCTTGATCAATGGTTTTCTTTGCTCTTAAATGAAACCTTCATGTAACATTTACCACATTAGGACACAGTATTTGGGGTAGCCTAAGTGGGTGTCCATGGGCTATAGCCATGCATTATTTGTTTCCAAAATAACCATCTCCTATCCCTTTTAAAGCGAGGATTGTGTTTTTTTACAGAAGCCACAAAAGTTTATATGTTCATTGGTCTTACTTTTTTTTCTGACATCCAGAGTCACAAATGAAAGCAAAATAGCAGAAATTAAAAAAAAAAATGATGATTTAGACATTCCTGTCACTCCAGGTAAAGCTGACATTAAACAGTTAGGAGACTTCCCTGCCATTGTATTTGTTCCAAAAGGCATCAGCGAGCACTGAGAGGATTATTTTGTTTTTCTTTTTTTAATATATTAATTTATTTATTATTTATACAATATTCTGTCTGTGTGTATGCCTGCGGGCCAGAAGAGAGCACCAGACCCCACTACAGATGGTTGTGAGCCACCATGTGGTTACTGGGAATTGAACTCAGGACCTTTGGAAGGACAGTCAGAGCTGTTAACCTCTGAGCCATCTCTCCAGCCCTACTTTGTTTTTCTTTGAAAGGCACTAAATGCTTCACAGTTAGTCCAGGGGCTGACTAACTGGAACCACACTCTTTTAAACACTCAGTCAGTGATTTGAAGAGGGAGTCTAAGCAACTGCCAAACCAAGGATACCTAAGTTTATGCAGAGTTTTTACAATCAGCTCTACTCTTGTGTTCCTGCTAATAGAATCCCCTTTCTCTCCTTTATAGCTACTGTGTAGAAAAATACAGTGTCTACTACTTAAATATTTGAGCTACATTTTGGGGGAGGCACTTTGCGTGTCCCCACATTCCTACTCCTCCAAGAGGTGTTTCTCACATACCACAACCCCAAACACCAATCAAGACCCCCTCTTCCTCCAAAGGAAGTCTGCCTTCCTATGTTTAACTAACTCATCTAAGATGTCCAGTCATGAACAGTGGGAGCAGGGAAATTGTTATCAGTTGCCTGTTCTGTGAAAGAATGGATTTCCTTTGAGTAGCATAAGGTCGTGGCAGATTTGTCCAAACAGGATTTTACAGGTTGGATCAGACAATGAATGATGATACTGAGCAGATTTCAGAGAAAGATCTTGGAATTAAAGGGAAGGTCGGGCTTCTGTAATACCTACCGATTTCAAAACTACCATCAATTACTCCCACCAGAGAGGAAGGGATATCGAACCTTCTCTCTATCTGAGTGATGGTGCTCTTCAAATAGCCTTCTGTCAATGCTTTGGCAAAGTAGACAAAAGACAAGGCACCCAGGAACACCTGGAAGACATGAAAGGGCACATGAAGCCTGACTAGCTTGGCATGGCTCTGAAGTTACTAAGGAAACAAAATTCAGAGGAACAGCACTGTGGGAAGGCAAGTGTGTTACCATTGACAGTTTGATTCAAGTACTGTTGCAGCTCTAATTAGTCTCAAGACTATGCAGAATTCCTCCCCCTCCCCGCAAGAACAAGCCCTCTAAATTTCTTGGCAGTTGAAATGCATGCTGATTTTCATGTAAATTGTGTGCAGGATTCCACCTCTCCTCTATCCCTCCACAAAAGACATTAAAGGGAGTCTCGCTTTGAGAATATCAGAGAGTGGCATGGAAAGCGCCATTCATAGGTAAGTAAATAAAAGAAGTGAAAATCAAAACCCATACACATGCCATCTCCTCACAAGTCCAACCTTGTCTATTAAATACTTTTGAAATCACGACCCTGCACTGGCAGGGAACATTCTGCTCTAAAATATTCAGTCTACTTTTTTGTTTGTTTGGGTTTCTTGAGACCACAGCCTTTTGGTATGTATCTGTTAACTTTATTCTTAAATTTCCAGTGGTTCTTCAGTAGCTGGTTATATTTTAGTAGACTTACATTTTATTTGTATATGTAAAGCAGTATGCATGTGAATTCAGGTTCATAATTATTAAAAAAGCAGTATTATTTTGTTCCATTAATACTATTTGCTGGAAAGAAGGAAGGCTTACATCATGCAGACACCTGTCCCTTTCTGTGTAACAAGAAAAGCCAAAGTTTTTTTTCCCCAGAAAGAAAATAGTCTGGGTGTGCTTAGTCTGATATATGGCACAAGGCAGCGTTTTAACAAATGTCCACATCTATATATCCCCTGTTTGTCTAGGAAGAACCTTCAAAGGAGCTGGAGAAATCCATCTAGCCAGCATGGCAGGCAGAAAGGATTCCACTGCTTGGCAAGCGGTCTTGGTAATTTGCCGTTAAAAGCTTGTATTAAAAAAGACAGCAATTTCCTCTTCTAGCTGAGTTTTATATGGAAGTCAGCATATAAACTACACCCAAGCCCTCTACCTTGAGTTTGCCACAGCATGGTCGCGCTTCCTCTGGGGATGGACACCCAGCTTTAAGGGATTGCCTTCTCACAGGTCGCGAGGGGTTTTTGTGGAACAAATGGGCGTTTTTCTTGGATGAGGTGTCCATTACGAAAACTTTCCTTATCCCAGCGTGTCAAAGCTGATTTTCAAAGGAAACAACAGTTTAATTTCGAGCCACAGAATTTAAAGACGCTTCCATTTCACACTAGGCTACAGCTCTTTAGGTATAAGCTAAAGTGTCACTATCTCCTCTTACCACAGTAAGTTGGCAACATTTCTCAATTAAAATCGACAGGATATTTGATTAACGAATCCTGCCATTGAGAGCCTGCAGCCAGCATTCCTTTTCAATCTCTTCACTTTGAGCCTCATTATAGCAAAGAATAAATTTCCATGTTGCCTTTGGAATAAATAACGAGGTAGAATTTTTCTGACTTTGTGGTCTCGCCAGATTAAACGGGGCGCGAGCAGGAAGGGGAAGAGAAATCCAACCTCTTGAATATTGATTCATTAGAATTAAGGCTTCCAAGACTCAATGAATAGCAGAAGCTGACACCATCCCAGATCCCCGAAGCACCTTAGCATTCCCCTGGCACCCAAGTAAGGATTAAAATGAAGCAAAAAGGAAGAGATCCAATTTGTGCACCATTTGGCTAATGAAGAAGGAATGTGAACGATAAATGTCTAGTGCCTAGATTGAATTCAGATGAAAATACAGGCTTTAGTTTGCCTCAGAGGAAGGGAAACCCTCCCCATGCTTCATTCTCACTCTCCCCTCTTTCTTTCTCCTGAAGAAACTCATAACAGTTTTGCGCAGTCTGACCCTGTTTCTCCCTGTTCACATTAATATTTACACATCCTGTGCTACACTTTTTTAAGCCTTCTACACGAGTCCGAGTTTGTCTAATAATCTAATGCGTGCTACGGCATTCAAAAATTAAAACAGCATGGTTGTGTACAAGATGCCCACTTGTATACAGAGGTCTTCTAACCCTCATCACACTGACTGTAGAAATAATATTTGGAGTAAAACTTCATGCATGTGGTAGAATATAGGATTGTTCTGCTTATGTCTATACGATCTTGACCTTATTAGCCAATTCTTCTTGGTTTATTAAAGTTTTCATCATTTGGCTTCACAGATTGAATTTTGTTTCTGGAAAAGAAATAAAGGAATGGTGGCATGATTGACTCGTTTTGCAACACAAAAGTGACAGCAGATGGCCCAGACAATTTAGAAATGGAGTAGATGTCTTTACTCTTTATTTTATGGGAAATAGATAAGGTTTTAAAGAGAAGGGCAGGGTCTTTTTTTAAAAAATACTATAAGACATAGAGTAAATGACAGGATGCTTTATCAGGAGATTGCCTCTAAGGAAAACAAGCAGAGAATGAAATGGATTCACTGGTGCTATTTATTTGATACAACTGAAATGCTTGTGAAGTCAGCATAAAAAGAAAAATTTCAGAACAAACCTATAGATTATAAACTCCCCCAAATGTTAGCAAAACCAAATCAATTGCTCAATACTTTAACTGGAATTATTCTAACAATGTAGCAACCAATTAATAATAGTAACAGAAACAAAATCAGATACCAACATTGTAAAAGGACTAAATTACTAAAGCTAGCTTTCCAAAATAATACTGTCCAAGAGACACAGACTCCTGCACAGGGTTCTTTTCAACAAGTCTACCCAGATCCTGATGGAGGTCTAGAAAGAGTCATTGCTTAGGATGAAAAGCATTCAAATAGCCAAATGACCTAAATGGCCAAAAAAATTTTGACGATGTCTCACAATGAAGTCTCAGAAGTCATGGGAAGGTAAGGCAAAGGAGTAAATATTGACATTGAACAGAGTGGGACTTATTTTTAAGACAGTGAGACAAACAGTGGTAAGAAATGGACTCACATGAAGAGAATCGAAGTCTCCGTGACTTCAGTGAAATGCATTGCTTCTAGTGAGTGGCATTGCAGAGAAGGTTTTAATGTTAATTAAAAGTCTATACACATTTTCTAGCTTTTCGATAATAAGTATGCATTTTACATAAAAATATTATGACATTAGAAAACGAAAAACATTGCTACATAAAAGCATATAGCAAGGAACACTTTAAAACCCAGAAGGAATAATGGTAAATTTGCACTTCAAAATATGATTCTTTCTAAAAATTATATAAAATTGGCCTTTTAAGGGCCTCTGAAAATACTACTTCCCATTAGACATGATTTTAAAGCTGTTAACTAGAATATGCAATATATCACTTAAACTAAATCTTTCTTTGAAAGAGCAAGTAATTTAACTATAAGCTGTTTGCACAAAACAGTAAAACACACTGGAAATTATATTTTAAAAATTTGAGGTGTTTTAACATGCTCTCTTCTTGTATTTGGAAGTGTTGGCACAATCATTCTTACTGTGATGTGGTGGTGAGGACAAAGAGCAGATATCCTCATCTGGGTCAGTACTGTGATTGGGCCAAGTAAAACCCTTAAAACACTGACACTACATGGTTTTGCTGGAGCAAAACTGCATCTTAATGACTAATATGCAAATCAGCATGACTGCAATATGTTCTAAGCAGGTTTCAGCTTGTGGGTTTTGTGTGCTTTTCAGTGCTTTGAAAGGATAGGGAGGAAAGCCCTAAGGCATGAAGGCAAGACTTCTATGGCCAAAGCCCCCTTCTCTTCATCTGTGTTTGTGTAGCAGGACTGGAGCACCGTTTAGAGGGATCTGCACCTGATACATCACTGGCCCATCTGAGTAGATTTTTCCAAAAAATAAAAGGACAAATGGCAAAGTTTCATTCAGTATCCTAGGTTAGGACATAACCATATTCCAGATTCTAAAGCAAACAAGCCAAGCTGGTAGCTTCTCAAAAGCTGAATTCTCGGTTTACATTGGTTGGTTTGAGAATCTAGTCTTTAAAGGAGTACAGATGGCCAAGATAGGTAACGTTAGTCACACAGAAACACTCGTGCCCTATGCTCTGGACCAGTGACAGTGCAGCCAGCCTGCATGGACTGTCACTAAGAAGGTCAAAGAGGTAGCCATAGCCAGACCTCCCTCTCAAACAGCCCTGCACCAGCCAGGTACTCTGACTCTGAGTCTTCTCTTCCAGAGGTCTTTAGAACTAGCCTGTGGTCTTTGCTGAGGAGAAATGTGCCTTATATAGAATACCGATCTCCCACACCCAGGAGCAAATGACTTCACTATCAAATTCACATTTCATAAGCACTCCTATTCAGGGTGATATATGCATATATTATAATCTTTAAAATAACCCACAAACTTCAAAATCATCGTATTTACTTATAAAATGATTTTACTTAGAGCAGTTAAGCTTTCTGCCAGAGGCCGCCCAATTAATAAGCATCAAAGCCCAAATTCAAGTGAGATCTGAGTTTACCTGGCTTCTCTGACAGACTCCTTTCCTATTTACCCAGCTAACAAGGGCACCCACTGTTTTTTACTAAAGTGTCATGGATAAACCAAAGTCTTGAAGAAATCAATGTCAAATTGTCAACTTCTCTCCTAGGAGAGCAAGGTGTCATGCTCACACAATTAAAAACAAAAATAAATGAATAGATAAATAAAAATAAAAGGAACCCATTCTTACCTGGAGGTGGAGATCAAAGCTGGCCACTTCTTCTCATAAAGCTCAGCAAAAGGCTGACTCCCAGGGCACAGTCTGAAAGAGGAAACTGAGGCAACACCCGACAGTAGTTCTGAGTAGTTCTGGCAAGTCAAGAGAGCTGGTGGGCACAGACAGAACAGATTAGAGAACAGAAAAGACCAAGGGTCTGGTCTCACCCCGGGACAATCTTTCTCTTTCTCCTCTCCAGTTGGCCTCTTTTTTTTCTGGCAGTCTGGAGGGAATTGGGCACCCTGGCAAGGGCACTGCCTGCGTCTCAGCTCCCAGGGTACGGAAAGAGCTGGAGACTTTGAGCCATTTCTTTGCAATTTGCAGCAAGTTTAAGGCCACACGTGATAAAGCTTTATTTACAGGAGAAAGAGGAAAAAAGAAAAGACCACTTGTGGTTTTTCTACTTGCTGATCCCAGAAAACACAACTCCCCAGGGGGGTAAGAGGGGTAAGAAAGCAGAAGCCAGGGCAGGGGAAGGAAGTTTGTAACAAAGATCACCCCCCCACCCCTTCTTCCAAGCAGTTTTCCAGCCAGCAATTCCTTAGGGATATGAATGGGCCAGCCTTGTTGTTCTGCATTTGTTTGTTTGCTATTATTTAAAAAATATATTCTTGGGCTCATTCCTTGCATGTTTATTCTCCCATTGGGATTCTAGAGTCTGCAGGGATACTTTCAGGTCAGGATCAAAGCTCTGCAGGCTTCTTCCAGGTAGAGTTTGCTCTCAAAGCAAAAAAAAAAAAAAAAAAAAAAAAAAAAAAAAAAAAAAGTATTAACCTTTCACCCACCCCATAAATTGAAATTTGACAAAATAGCAACTTAACTTTTGCAATGCAGCTGCATATGTTACCTAAACCTAAGTACAAGAAGTTGTGCAACTCAAATCAATTCTTTTCCCAAGAGAATGATTTTTAGAGAATTTTTGAACAGTATTAGTTTACATTTTGTTTCCACCTATAAGGGAATTTGCCACCAGGATTCTCCAAGGTTCAACTTGTTCTTCCAGGGCTGTGAGTCAGAGCAGACCACTTACTCTCAGCATGTTCTGCTATGAAGCTAAATCTTTCTTCATCTTCGAAATGAGATTTCTAGGGAGAGACCAAGGATTAAATTATGTCCTACCCACCACACATACAAGCCCCGAATGAGCAAACAATGTCTTTATCAAATGCAATTCCAGGTGGTCAAGATGATTAGTCACCTTTTTAAAAATTAAATTTTTGTTTTCATGTGTCCTTGTGTGTGCTTCTGTGAGTTTATGTGTACCATATGCATGTAGTACCTGCCTATTCCAGAAAAGGGCACTGGATGTCCTGAGACTGGAGCTATAAATCGTTGTGAGCTGCTGTGTGGAAACTGGGAACCAAATCCCAATCTTCCAAAAGAACAGTAAGAGCTCTTAACCATTGAGCTATCTCTCCAGCCCCCATTAGTAAACAGTGTAAAGAAAACATTTTACTACAAAGTAATAAAACAAGAGGCAAAAAAAAAAAAAAAAAAAAAAAAAAAAAAAAAAAAAAAAACCCTTGGACTTACCTTAGACTTTACAAAGGAACAATGGGCTGTGTGTTGTAGGCGTGGGCATGCCTTTAATTCCAGTACTCTGGAGAAAAGGCGGATATATCCCAAGGAGTTCAAAGCCAGCCAGGAACATATAATAAGACACTGTCTCAACAAAACAAATAAAACTATAAAATGGAGGCAATAGTTCTTGGACTTTTTTTAAGACTAAGTACGTTTTTTATTTTAGCAATCAAACTGGGCTTTGCCATCTGAAGTAGGGATCAAATACCTTTGTAAGTAGAGCTCAAATATCTTTCAATATGTCCACAAGCAGCCATTTGCTATAAAAAAGGGGGAAATGGTGTTTAACAATCAAAAGGACATGGGATTTATTTATCTTTACCAAAAAAATAATTCTTCCCTTTGAGTGTAATCTGGGCCATCTCAGTGTTCTTCAAATCGCTTGCTAACATGAATCCTTTTTGTAGTTTACAGTTCATAGTCAACACGACCACAGAGGATGTAGCAAACCTTGACCCATTCCTTGGGGCTCCTAAAACCAAGCCTTGTCTGGATTGCATCTTATGCCACATTCTCATTCTTGCCTATAATTTCTAGGGCCCCACTGCTTAAACTGTGCATTGTGACCCCAAGCAGGGTTGCCTACCTCCATAGGAGGGTTCACAAAGAAAGAAAGAATTGTGCCGACAAAGCAAAGTTTCTGAGCGTTTAAAGGTCAGAGTAAATTCAAAATCAAATGGGTACCAAATCCAAGGTGCGAGGTGTGTTGAATAGTGAGCCTCCACTGCAGCCTTGGATCTGCGCAGAGCATGTGCGCTTGGCCTTCAGCTTGCCCATGTGGTTCACAGGGCCACAAACACAGTCTGAAACACAGGCTTGCATTCCAGGCAATGTCATGTTATGTATTGGCTGTTTTCTGTTCCTATAGAAGCAAAGTGATTTAATTATGGGAAACAAAGACTTTTCATGCTTTTCTTCTTTATTCTTCAGTCTGCATCAAATTATCACATATTTATATTATGCTAAATGCATGACTTAAAAATTTACATTTGAATTGCTCACTTGAATTTTATTTTTAAAATTTCTTAAATTAATATTTGTTTGCAATTAGGATAGAATTTCCAATAACTTATGAAATGATTCTAGCATACTTTTTCCATTTTGCACCTTATATTTTTATAAAAACCCATTCTCAGCGCATTGGTGCTTATAAAACCAAAGTGTCAATCAACTCTAAAAACTATTGAATATGCTTTCTACCCTGCAGTATCAAATACTTAGGCAAGATTTAATTTTTCATGTAAAACAAACAAGTATCTCATTAATATGCAAATTTGCTTTAATCTTGTACATTTGGTAAACTTGTATGCATACCAAAGAATTGCTTTGAAATACATTTCTTTATGATTTATCACCAGTAAATGTTGGATTTGTCTGATACACATATTTGGGTGTATTTATTACGTGTGTGTGTGAGTATCTGAGTCATGTAAAGATATCCCAGGAAAACAAGTGTGAGTAGAACAGAAATTTTCTCGGTAGGTCAGATGTCAGAGAGGAGGCATAGCATCTCTGACACAGCCACTCAGCTCTACCACTGTGCTGAGAAACCCCTAATGGAGTGACTGTATATCTGATTCCTAGGGTTGCAGTGAGGGCTTGACCTTACAGAGGGCTTGATCCATACAGAACAACAAACCATAAGCTGACTCTCACTCCCTTCTTCTCTTCTTGTTCTCTCTCTCCTTCACTCCCTCACTCACTTGCTTTTGCATCCCTGAGCGTGAACGCATGTGCATGTGTGTGTGAGTGTTTAGGTTACTATTGATTGCCATGATGAAACACCATGACCAAAACAACTTGAGGAGAAGTGGGTTTATTTGACTTACATTTCCACATCACAGTTCATCATTAAAGAAGTCAGAACAAGCCGGGCGGTGGTGGCGCACGCCTTTAATCCCAGCACTCGGGAGGCAGAGGCAGGCGGATCTCTGTGAGTTCGAGACCAGCCTGGTCTACAAGAGCTAGCTCCAGGACAGGCTCTAAAGCTGCAGAGAAACCCTGTCTCAAAAAAAAAAAAAAAAAAAAAAAAAAAAAAAAAAAAAAAAAAAAAAAAAAAAAAAAAAAAAAAAAAAGAAGTCAGAACAGAGCAGGAACCTGGAGGCAGGAGCTGATGCAGAGGCCATGGAGGGGTTTGCTCAGCCTGCTTTCTTATAGAACCCAGCACCACCATCCCAAAGTACCTCCCACAATGGGCAGGGCCTCCCCATCAATCACTAGTTAAGAAAATACCCTACAGCTGGATTTGATGGAGGCATTTTCTCAATTGAGATTCCCTCCTCTCAGAGGAGTTCAGCATGTGTCAACTTGACCTAAAATTAAACAGCACAATGTGTCAAGAAGTGGGGAAGGCTAGGCTTATCTGAGAACCACAGAGGAGGATTCATCCTTACCGCTTCTACTTCCTGGGTCTGTTTAGCATCCTTGGCTTACAATCATGGAGTCATGGAGGTGAATGGAGACATGGATGTACTCTCTGCCTCTGCTATTGATATAGGAGTATCCAACTGTCTTTGAAAGCAGAGAAACCTTGCTTGGATCTTGTATATGGCTTGGGAAGTTACAGTCTTAGAAATTTGATGGCTATCAAAGCTACTGGAAGCCAGTAGTTTTGAGTATCTGTCTTTTGAATATGAAAAATGAAATTCACAGATCACAGAAGTTGAGTTTCAGAGAAACACTGCATTATAGGGAGCTTAGGAGAGGGAAAAATAAAGAGCTCTTAAATAGCTGGAAGGGTGCCTGGAACAAGGTACCTTGCCTTGGAGTTAATAAGGCTTTAGTGGATGGAGGAAGGAAAGGTAGACATAGGCTGGCCCCACTCAGTCCAGTTTGCATTTTAGGTATTCTGGTATCTCCATTTTCAGTCAAATTTTCAAGATAGGTTCCAGGAACCATACTTTAGGAGAAAAGAGATAAGAAAAAAAATCTCACCCCTTTCTGCCATCTCCAGTTTCTGGCCAATGCAGAAGCAAACCTATTTTTTTTTTTTTTTTACTTAGGTGCTGCTAACTTTTGACCTCTGGCATGAACAAGGTTGCATACATACCTATGGGAATTTCCAACTTTTAGACAAGAAAGAAACTGGCCACATTCTGTGGTCCTTTTACTCTACGGTGCCTAGCCTCCGTCTACCATCTGTCATCATTATCATGCAGCCACTCTGTCTCCTGTCTTTTGTTTTTAAAACACTATTGAAACCTTTGAGATTTTCAACTTGGGTTGTACCTGCAAAATAGCTCTTTCCAAGGTAGTGAAGAATGCAAGAATAAGTAAATAAAAATGTAGATTCCAGAAATAAGAATGTAGAAATAAAAAAGTACAAAGTTATAAGTCTAGGAGAATGAGAACAGACTGTCAGCAGCTTTCTCAGCAGATCAAGGCTCAATCATTCACAGTGAGCTATATTCTCAGATGCTTAAGAAGCCCTCATAGCTTAGGTCATTTCATTTTACAACTGACTGTTCTATTTACAAAGTCAGAGCTTCTCTTTGAAAACTGAGAGTAGTGTCCTGGCCATCCTTGATAAGTGACAGATATGAACTTAGTTAACCTTTAGGAGACAGAGAGATACATGGCCTCTGGGTTAGGCACTGTGTTGACTGAGGTTTCTGTCCTGCACGGTTCCCACATTCATTAAGTCCCAAAGAAATCACACAGAGGTCTACATTAATTATAAATTTGTTATCCCATTAGCTCAAGCTTCTTATTAACTCTTACAACTTATATTAGCCCATTATTCTAGTATATGTTAGCCACGTGGCTTGGTACCTTTTTCAGCGGGACAGTCACATCCTCTTTCTGTGTCTGGGCAGGACTGGGAAAGAATGGGCTTCCTCCTTCCCAGAATCCTCCTGTTCTCATTGATCCACCTCTACTTCTTGTCTGGTTATCTCACCTATACTTCCTGCCTGGCTACTGGCCAATCAGCGTTTATTTAAAACATAATTGACAGAATATAGACAATTGTCCCGCACCAGCACTGTCTCCATTAGGGGGAAACTGGTGCCATCAAAGGGGAGGCATGGGGCTCCAGTATGCACTGCCTTGAGGTACCAGGAGAGACAGTGTACAAGGTAAAAACAAGGGTTTGACTAATGAGCTGTGATAATGGAGGTTATAAAATATGGCAGTCTAAGCCGGGCGGTGGTGGCGCACGCCTTTAATCCCAGCACTCGGGAGGCAGAGGCAGGCGGATCTCTGTGAGTTTGAGGCCAGCCTGGTCTACAAGAGCTAGTTCCAGGACAGGCTCTAAAAAAGTTGCAGAGAAACCCTGTCTCGAAAAAACCAAAAAAAAAAAAAAAAAAAAAAAAAAAAAAAAAAAAAAAAGAAAGAAAGAAAGAAAAAAGAAAAATATGGCAGTCTGTATCTGAGTTTCACCTTTAGAAAGTGTGAAGAAATTTCTGCTATCTTCTAAGTTCCCAACCTAAGAACCAATTAATTCTAACTTATTAACCTTCTGGTATTACTAGCAGTCCCTTTTCTGACTAATTGCTAAACACATCTGTTTTCTTGCAATTAGTGACTTTCACTGTAATCTCCTTTAAAATATATTTCATGATAGCTGCCTAGTTACTCATTGACATTAACACTCACCCCCCTCCTTAGGGTCTAGTTTTACTGAACCATGGGTCAGAGCAAGATCGTAAAAATTCCTTTGTTCAGACCTGATGCTTGATGTTCTAACTATAAAAGGTGGGTTCAGAAACTAGCCTTTTGCTACAGCCTAACAAACACTATCTCTGGCTGTAAACTCAACTAGTTGGTGTGTGTGTTTATTTTTTATTTTAAGTTTGCTTCTTGTTTTCCTGGGATCTGGTTTCTGGAATAAAGTTTGCTTCTGGTTTATTAGACTTGGTGGCATTCCCATCTTTGCTCGACACCTCTGGATCCAACAGGTAGGTTGCAATAAGTGGTACAGGGGATTAGAATCATAGCACAGGGTTGCCAGGGGCAATTGCAGTTCACCCATAAAACTCATTTTCTCACTCCCATTCTTACCTCAGAGATCATAACTCTGCCTTCTGTGTGCTCTAATACCCCAT
Source organism: Arvicola amphibius (assembly GCF_903992535.2). Classification (NCBI taxonomy): domain Eukaryota; kingdom Metazoa; phylum Chordata; class Mammalia; order Rodentia; family Cricetidae; genus Arvicola; species Arvicola amphibius. Next base: position 8,979,067 of record NC_052048.2, read on the forward strand.
CCTGCTTTCTATTTGTTGTTCTTTCTCAGCAAATCTCTCTGACTTGAATCCAACTTTCTGTTTATTCCTCTTTTATACCCACACTCTTGAAAATGGAGACCCATTCATTAACATGCCCTTGGGGTTGGTTTTGTATTTATAATCACTAATCTAACTGGAAAACAGATTAATTGTAAGTCTGAATACATTTTAATGATCCAATCATTTTTCTTATTTCTTAAATAAGTTCCTGAAACTTTTTCTCCTAGTCCTAAAATTTAGCTAGTGGCCTAATTGAGGGAATTCACTGATAGAATAGGGAGAAAAAGGTAGGATAAACACCACAGTCTGCCACTGCTATATCTCTTCTGGACCTTTAAGGCTTGTTATAGTGTCTGTCTTCTCCCTACTTCAACTTGTAGAAAAATTATCCACACTTCTAGTCTTTAACTTCAGTATATATTCCTCAATTTCTTTTCCTCCATTGTATTTTTTTCTACCAAAACCAATCACTGTTCTGTTTCCGTCAAAACTATTTCCATCAATAACACCAAAGACATTTTCACTAGTCAATGAGGTGATGAATTTTTATATCTGAATTTAATGATTTTGTAACACATTTGTGTAGTTGCCATTGGTCATGTGCTTTTCTTTGACCCTTCTTTACTGTGGTTTCAAAGTGGACCCTGCCATTGACTTTTTTCTTCTACTTCAGTGGCCCCACACTTTTACCCTTCAGGTTGTAACATCCCGTAATTCTGTCTTTGAATTACCTTCTTTGCTCTATCTCTATTTCTTTCCTATATTAGCCATTTTTTTTCTACTGCTATGATACATATGAGGACCAAAAGCAACTTATGGAAGAAAGAGCTAATTTTCTTCATGATCCAGATGGAATGGGGTCCATGATGATGGGCAAGACCGGGGAGCAGTTAGTAGTTGAAGAAAGCTGAGAGATCACAATTTTCCACAGAAAATAAAGCAGAGAGAGTGAACTGGAAGTGGGGCAAGGCTGATTTCTCCAAATCTGCTTGCAGTGACTAAATTTTCCCCAGCAAGGCTGCACCACTTCCCTAAACAGCACCACTAACTAGAGACCAAGAGTTCAGATACTTAAACCTATGGAGGAAATTTCTCATTCAAATGACCATACTCCCTTAATGGATTCACCCAATTTGAATGTAACTATACTGTAACATAATGGCTTAGTAGTTTCAAGTTTGAATTAAAAGATTTCTCAAACTGGAGATATGCATATGTATATATGTGTGTATAAATGTATATACATATATGTACACACATATTATATATATATATATATATATATATATATATATATATATATATACACATAACTGGAGGTTTCTCTCCTGCCCACCATTTCCTGAATAACCATTCTGAGACTTAATATTGATTTCAAACTGTTTGGCCTATTAGCTCAGGCTTATTATTAATTAACTCTTACAACTTAATCCATTTCTATTAGTTTATATTTTACCACAAGGCTCATGGATTGTTACCTTACATCTTACTTCTTAGTGGCTGCTGGCATCTCCCTAACTCTGCCTTTTTTTCCCTGTGTCTCTGGTTGGATTTTGTGTCTGGCTCTATTCTACGCAGCTATTGGCCAAACTAGCTTCTTTATTAACCAATGGTAAAAAAAATATATTCATACCATACAGAAGTGCACCCCACATCTCTCTCTCTCTTCTCTCTCTCTCTCTCTCTCTCTCTCTCTCTCTCTCTCTCTCTCTCTCACACACACACACACACACACACACAATGATAATCAACAAACTAGCAATGATTGGCAGTAACCTTGAATTGAGGTCAATTAGTACCATAAATAAAGGGACTGTGGTAAGGAAAAAGATAAGCATGTAATGAAAGAATTCATCGTTTCAAATTACATAATAGAAAAATAACTGAAAGAGTGGGCCCAGCAGGGATATGAGTACTGCCTATAACAAGAGACAGTGGCTGTGCAGGTGTTTGCTTTGGTGAAGCAGTCTGGTGAGCCGCTTCATTTTCGGTTTCCCTGGCATGTAATCCCTGCAATATAGATGAGAGCAGGAGAGTAGGTTCAATGTTCATTGCTGGGAGTTTAGAATGAACCACTGTACATATAACTTCCTGGTATGTCATCTCCATTATAAAAATGAAGGCCATGCAAATAAGGGAAATATTAATTGATCAGCATGCAGTCATGGCAGAGGGTCTGATTACAGACTAACAACTCTGCAGTATGAATTAGGGTACTCTCTCTCCCAGTTTGGTTGGAAGCAAAGTTTTTGGCTTGAGGGATTTCTGAACCAAGTTTGGAGAAATTCCCTGAGAGGAAGTTGTTTCTTTTCCGTTTTCCTAATGCTAGCCTTCTCTCCACGGGGATCATGTGACTGACTCCAGATCTAGAAATATCATGTGAACCTGGGATGTCTTATTCTTGAAAGCTAGTTGGTGCCAAAAGGAATTAGAAGCCAACTTGACAAGCTTCTACCAATCAAATATAGGAAACTTTGGGTATGAATAATTGTAGTTAGGTAAAATATTTAAATGTTAGAACTTATAAATTCATAATGATACCATAAAAACATTACATGACCACCCTAGGAGAGTACTTAATATCAATTTAAATATTTCAAAGTAGAGGTACTTGCAGGGAAGCAGCACTTGTATGTCACTTTGTATTCAACTCATTTCCCACTTTTTAAAACAGAGGTAAGTTAGTCTCCTTGTAAATTTCAGAATAATGGAAAGAAAATTATTGAACATATAGTTTTCAAAACGAATTGATTAAGGAAAAATAGTCATCACTTATCTGCATGTATAAGGAAATGTTAGATTGTAGTCAGCAATCATACTGGGTTGGCCAGGTGGCAGTGGTACATTCTTTTTAAAGGCCTGTGACATCAATCACTCTGGAAAGCTGGCTAGACTTTCAGTAGCAAGCATGATTTCTCTTTTTAGTGAGTGGTGTTTCAATCCACTTAGCTGCTAGTCACCACCAACACATAAGTACTACTATTTCATCTTTATGGGTACCTTACCATGCTGGTCATTGTTATGGTTCACAGGTGACCGCTAGGTGGGACTGTTGACAGCTCCCTCCCTTGGCACCTTACAAGTATTTTTCTGTTTATATCAATGGGCAGAGGATTTCATTTTAGACCCAGCATGAATTATTCAAGTGTGTGGCATCTTTATCCATAGGAGCTTACCTTCAACCCCTGAGAGGCAATCAAGGGCTGTATCTATACTCTTTTGAGAGTCATTGGACTACCCTGTTCACCTACTAGAATGGAGGTTTATCATGCCTGGTACTGTGCTTTTTGTTAGATAGCCTATGACTCTTGTGGAAAGCATTGTTAGCCCAAATTGTGTGTGTGTGTGTGTGTGTGTGTGTGTGTGTGTGTGTACACATACATACATATATACATATAAATGTTTATATATACATATATGTATACATGTATATATATAAACATTTTTGTTCCTCTTCCTTCTTCTGTATTGAACTTTCTTCCTGCTCTCCAGTTGGAGTCCCCTCCCGTTTTTCCATTTCCCACTCTGCATCACCTGTATATACACACAGATAAGTATAGGTACCATTCCTCATCAAATAAACTCTCTCTCTATAGCAAATGAAGACCACAGAAAACTACAACTGGACACACTACAGAGATCAATGGATCCCAAGGATCCTATCCCCAATAGATACATCTACATCCTAGCTCCTGAATCTATGGCTCAGGGAACATTGTAGAATAGGGGTGAACAGACTGTAAGAGTCAGAATACCAGGAAGTCTTCTGCGAAACGGACTCTCCTAGAAAAGTAGCTACATCGATAGGACGAGAACAATAGCAATAACAAGAGATATGCTAATGTGAAAGGTAAAAAAATCTCACAGGTTTCCACCCCTAGAAAAAGAACTACAAGAACCTAAAGACTGCTGGGAGAAGGAGAAGTAACCTCTCACAGGAATAAGCCCTATGGTGATATTTCGTTTGTGATCTAACTAATAAAACTTGTCTGAAGATCAGAGTGCAGAGCTTAGCCACTAGTTAGCCATAGAGGCTAGGTGTTGGGGGCTGTGGATCCCTAGACCCTGAATTTCCTGTAAACAACTTGTTATGCTTGCAGCTGCTCTGAGAAAAATAACCTTTTTTCCTGTGTTTGCAGCTGTTCTGAGCACAAGACCCTCAGGAGTTCCTGATGGCAGGGGAGTGGTTTCTGGTGGATTTGGCTGGGGCATGGCTATCAGCTAAGGATCCCTATATAAGCTGCCCTGGAACACAATAAAGGGAGTATTCTTGGGGAATTCAAGGATGACCCATGTCTCTGTGTGTTTGTATGTTTAAATCTCTAGCCCCTTTCCTGGCTTGTGAACTGTCCCATAGTGTAGGCACTACAGGTGGAAACTCCAGTGAGATTGGGAACCAGGGAACACTGAGAGATCACCCTCAGAAATGGTGACAGTAGATTGAATATGGGTATCTGTCTTTGTGTATTTGTTTGTATGTTTGTTCATCCCCAGCCTCTTGACCAATAGTGACTCTGGTTGGTGCAGGCGCCAAAGCAGGAGGCACCACAGAGATGGGGAACTAAAGACTCTCTCTGAGGGATGCCTGCTGGAAAGCTGGCCAGCAGGAAAGTAATAAAGAGGAGGTAGGAGGGTGAATTGAAGGCCTCAAAAAGAATTGAAGACAAAAAATAAGTTTAAAAGAGACAGAGTATAGACAGTCAGGTTGAAAGGAGTAGAGAAATAATAAGCCACTGAAAAATGGGCTGTGCACAGAGAATTCTGATTATATATGTGTTTTTTTCTTCATTTCGAAAGATGCTCTGAGGGATGCCCTCTGGAAGACTGATCAGTAGGAAAGGAGGCAGGAGGATAAATTGAAGGCCTCGAAAAGATAGAATGTGTTCAGATGTGTACTGTTGTGTTCCTTTTTTTTTTTTTTTTTACTAGAGAGACATTTATGTATCAAGATTCCCTAAAATGTCACTGTGAATACCCACAAAGAAACTTCACCCAATAAACAGCAAGGAAGTAGTTTAAGAGAAACAATACCCAAATTCCCTAAATGATTGTTTACTGAAGGTTGTGGGGCCAAGGGGGGCGCTGTGAGAAGCAGCACTGAGTGCTGTTGTGGTGACTGAGGTGGCAGAGGAAGGCAGCAGCAGCAGCTCAAATGGGAGTCCTGCTCCACTTCCTGCACCATTGCAAACCCAGAGCAAGTGCTGCTTGGGCCAGAAGGTGGCTGGAGCAGAGCTTTGCAAGAGAGGCAGCTAACTGCTGTGAATGCAGAGTCCCAGAAGGTGGGGGTGGTGCCAGAAGTCACTACAGTTTCCTGCTATATGTCCCCGGGAGTTTGTGGCACAGGCGGCAGGCAGTCTTTCCTGCAGAACCCGAGGGACCTGCACAGTAGCCATGGAAGGTCTCCAAGCCTGTCTGCTGTACCAGCCAGTTGTGGTGGTACATGCCAGAAGGAAGCAGAGGCAGGAGGATCTGGAGTTTGAAGACGACTGCTGAGCCATCCTGGCCGAGACTTCAGGATCACCATTGGTGGCTACTATTGTCACCACTGCAGCCTCCTTCATGGCAGCTGGAATTGTCATCAGCCAGAGGGCTGCTGTGACTGTCTTGTAGCTGGCAACAGCACTTATTTTATTGTTGAACGTAGAATGAGCATGTTGACTAGGGTATTTTCCAACTTATTGCTATCTATCATATTTGTGCTATGCCCATGCCAGTCCAGAACTTTTGCTAATTATATAGAAAAGAGAGAGCTGTTGGGGGCTTGTGGACCCACAGGCCCTGAATTTATTGTAAACAACTTGTTATGCTTTCAATTGCTCTGAGTAAAACAACTTGTTTTCCTGTGTTTGCAGATGCTCTGAGCACAGCACCCTTAGGAGTTCCTGGTGGGAGGGGAGTGGTTTCTAGTGGGTTTGGCTGGGGTGTGGTTATCAGTTAAGGATCCCTATATAAACTACCCTGACACAATAAAGGGCGCATTCTTGGGGAATTCAAGGATGACCCGTGTCTCTGTTTCTGTGTTTTTGTGTGTTTAAATCTCCAGTCTATTTTCTAGCTCATGAACCATCCTGGAGTTCAGGTGCTACAACCAGGCAGTGGTGACACCTTTAATCCCAGCATTCAGGAGGCAGAGGTAGATATCAAAAATATACAGAGCCAGACAGTGGTGACTTGTAACAGGAAGGCCACTTGCTTGTCCTGGCTGCCCAGAACCAAAATAATCACACAGAAAACATATTCATTAAAACACTGCATGGCCCATTAGCTCTATCTTCTTATTGGCTAACTCATATTAATTTAACCCATTTCTATTAATCTGTATATATCCATGTGACAGTGGTTTACCAGCAAAGATTCAGCATGTTTGTCTCTGGTGGCTCCATGTATCTCTCTGGCTCCACCTTTCTTTCTCCCAACATTCAGTTCTGTCTTCCCTGCTTACATAAGTTCTGCCCTAGCAACACATCAAGGCAGTTTCTTTATTCATTAATGGTAATGACAGCACACAGAGGAGTCTCCCACAACACCTTCCCTTTTCTGTTTAAATAAAAAGGAAGGCTTTAACTTTAACATAGTAATATTACATACAACAAAACAGTTATTTAGCAAGAATTAAAGCTACAATATTTCTATTTACTTTGTCTTTTATCATAACTAAGCAAACTATAACTACAAATTCTTCAACTCCATCAAAGACTCCAGAAGGTTATACTATTACCTAAGTAAACAGGAAGTGCATTGTAAGCAACTTCCAAAACTCTAGAATTGAAAGAGACATATTGCTGCCTTGACGTTACCCAAAGTTCTTCTTTACCATTGGGGCATCCAACTTCAGCCTACAGGTCCATAGTATCCAGAAGACTTTTCCATGAAGCAGGAAATTTCAAAGACAGTTCTGCCTATATTGGCAGTTTGCCAGTCACTTTCTTCTTTATCCTACAGAATGTCTCACAGACTATTTCATGAAGCAGGAACCCCAAAGGATTGTCTCACCTTTAGACAAGTTCAGTAGTCATTTCTCTGTGGCTCCTGCATGTCCAGTTCCAACCAACTCCATAAGGAACCTCTTCAGTGCCCATCATCCTCTTGAAGTAGCTTGTGCATCTCATTGTCATGAAAAGTTCTAAGTTATTAAAACATTTTAAATGCCATATTCTGAAGGTCTCTGAAAGATTTGAAGAATACCTATATCTATTTACTTATATTTCTTAATTATACATTACATTTTTAAATGAACTATACAAACACAATATGTTAATCAAGGGCAAAGGTATACATATACAGTATAACAAAGTTTACCTTAAATTTGTATCAATAAACTAAGATCCATAACATAGCAAATTATTCTTCTCTATAGAATATACCCCTTTAAATGTAAACAATATTTGAAAATATAGGCATAGTTTTGTCCATATTATTTTCTGCTGTTTGGGGGTGCTGTTAATCAGGTATTTCATGGTGTATCCTGTGTGCAAGGTTCATCTCAGTCAACAGTTAAGTGAAGTAATTTTGGGGTGTGTTCTCTGAAACCTTTCAGGGGAGCATGGTCTATCAAATCATATTGGTCTAGAAGCAATCCACAAGTTCTCATCTTCTGTAAAAACAAAAGAAGAACCTCTTTTCCAAAGCACCATATACTTAGACCCAAATTCTGTAGTCAAGATACCTTTATAATAGACATGCTGGTTTAGCTTAGCAGACCATACAATGAAATGTCTCTCCATACTTAGCTCCTTCACAGTCAAAAAATTCAAAGAAAACACAATAGTATACATAATTCAGACTCTCTGCAAATTTTCCATCTTTAGGCAGCTTATTTTTCCTTACTCCCTTTAATCTATGATTATCTGTACTCTGTCTCTTTAATGACTACCTTTTTTTAAAGCATTAACTTTATTTTATGACTCTCTATACTCTTTTTCTTCTCTCTTCCAAGCCTGTGTACATTTATCCAACACTATGACTCATTTAGAGTTCTTTTCCATCTGAATTTGTCTTTATTGTGTATCTGTAATTATTTTTTATCAGAAGCTTGATCTTAAAATGCTAAGCCACTTGGTCTCAGTGGCCCTGGGTGCTGGCTCCACCTCTCTCATGCATATGGTGCAGGTAGTTCACCTCAGCTCAAGACTGCCACCTATGTGAAGGTATGTTCTGGTATCTTGAAATCAATTTGATGGTGAGTGCTAAGTGTTTGGTGGTACCAACAGAACAGATTGTCAAATCTTTGTGATCCAAGCCATGGGTACACGGTGTTCATTGTACACTCTATATCTCATTTGTACATATTTTACAATTTCTAGAATTACATTTGAATAAATGATAGGATAGGTGGTTAAAGTGTATGAAGATGAAGTTTGTATTAATTTCTATAAGCTATAAAATCAAAAGTGACACATAATGTCTATCTATATAAACCTTTCATTCAATCAATACTGGAATCTAGAGAGATGACTCATCAGTCGATAGAACTCCCTGCTCGCTCAGAGGACCCAAGTTCTGTTCCCAACATCTACATCAGGTGGTTTAAAACTGTCTGTAACTCCAAGGGATCCATTGCCTTCTTTGGCTTTTGTGGGCACCCACACACATGTAGTATTTATGCACACAGACAGTATACATAAATAAAAATGCAAATAAACTTAAAAACAAAACTCTGCTCTCCATGTTTTTTTCTTCTGTTTGTACTTCCCTTGGTTGAGAGCTCTTAGTTATAACATAATCAAAAAACCTTATTTCTTCAGGGTTTGCTGAGCCAGTGCAGCTTGGATACTGAGACTGGAGGGGGTGCTGGGATTGAGACATAGAGGCTTCTTTTCAGATGGAAGAACAGCAACCTTTATTTTGCCCCAGCTAAAGCCTTTTATACCTTTTTGCAGATGGCAAGAGACATGCTGAGCAGCCAGAGGTCAAGATCAGGGCATCCTATACTGGGAATGCTTCTGTGGAAATCCACTGGCCAGAAAGAGCACAAATATCTTTGATGATTACAAGGAAGTTTAGCTGTCAGTCGTGGGGGGCGGGTGAGGGCAGCCATATCACAACAACTCCTCCCTTTTTATTTTATAAAACAAATGGTACCTGTCTTAGGTTACTTTGGGTGGAATACTTTGCCTGTCATAGGAAATAGTCATCTAATATTCCCTGTGTCATGTAGCATCCTGCCCCCAAGGTACTGTCCATCATGGCTACCACTTATCCAGAATCTGCAGCCACACTTGTGTGGATTTTGGGTGTGCAGCCATTGCTAGGAGTGCCTGTCGGGTGATTTTGATACGGGCATTGGAATCAACAGAGAATCCAAACACATAGCCCTAAACCAAGTATCCCCTGGATTGACAGCGCCAATGAGCCAGACCAGTGTTGCAACCATCCTTCTACTTTAACCATCTAAGCCCATTAATCATTGGCCTGGACAGTTTCAACCCAGGTGGAATTTATGGCTTAATTAGTATGCACTAACTGGGTGTAAAATTAACAAAAGCAATATTCCAAATCCCTCTCATATGATGGTTGAGTTCCATAACAGTAGCACAAGCATGCAATACAATGCCAGCAGTAACACACATAATATGATTAACTATTGAAAAGTCCAAAGATCCAACAGCAGTATCTACAATGGCAGAGAAAGCAATAACAGCACCCATGGATGCGGTGACTCCAAGGTCTCTCTTCTGCTGATACAAAACAAGGATGCACTCTTCATCCTTAACTGGCACAGGCATGCAGCAGGAATCCTTACAAGGAGAATGGTGTCTTCTATTTCTATAGCCTAGCACTTGTTGCCGTATTTGCTGATACTCCTGTCACCGCTGCGGTATCCCCCAGGCCAGGCACTGACTGGGCCCGAGCAAAGTACCTTCTGAGCACCACATACCAAAGCTCTGCTCCAGCTGCCTTCTGGCCCCAGCCACACTCACTCTGGGTCCAAACTGGTGCATGGAGCAGAGCAGAAATCAGGGAAGCAGGCTCACTTCTCTGGAACCATTGAGGGGGCCCACTTAAACAAACTTTAGGGAATTTGGGCGTCATCAACCTGTCTGGCTACAGGGTCAAGTTCTTTAGGCTTCTTATTTTTATTGGGTGGTTCTATTTTTCTCATTACATTCGCTATTTAATGTGAAAACTTTCACAGGGAACTTTCTAAGTTCTGAGAATTATCTTTCTTGCCAAGAGTTTGTATCTGAAGCCATATTTCAACTTAAGAGACTGGATTCTATCCTGTCCTCTTTAGGTGGTGCTGTAACAGGAGAGAAGGGACATGGCCTAATGGTTTCAGCTCCAGGCTGAGAAAGCCATTGTGTCTTTTGGTAAAACCATTCCATGGTAAGAAATGTCTTCTCTAAACAAGCTTGAGGATGGAGAGGAAAGACATCAACACAAGGAGGAAGGCCCACTGGAAAGGTCAAATACCTCAAATGTCAAATAAGACAAGTTATAGTAATACAGAAGCAGGAAAATATCATGAGACCGATTTCGTTGTATACGAATTAAAATTTATAAAATGTAAACAAGCAGAATCAAGTTTCAAAGATAGGAACTAATATAAGTGAGAGAGTAGCTATAATAGGGAGGGATTCAAGCCCTGTTTCTAGCCTATAAATCTAATAACTTTGTGTTCTAGTCTTGTGTTTGTCTATAAAAGACACATATAAACTCACTGGTTCCCCAGGGTGAAGAATATGTGTTTTTATCACGACAGACCATGCTCCAGCATTGAAATTCTAATAGCAGATGTTTGAAGTCAACTTTTTAATAGTTCAGTAACTTACTGTAGGTGATTCTCTCTCTCTCTCTCTCTCTCTCTCTCTCTCTCTCTCTCTCTCTTGCTTTCTCTTCCTCCTTTTCTAGCTTTTGTTATTGAATTGCCAATTCCCTTGTGGGTATGATGTGTTCATTTTACTTTTTTTTTCTGACTTTAGTTGAACACATAATGAGAGTTCCCCAAATACCTGTGCCCTAATTCATGGGAACTGTAAATATATTCTATCATTCCTGGAGTGACTCTTAATGTGTCTTTAAGATTAAAAGTCTTAAAATAAAGAAATTAATGTTGACTTATTTAGTTCATATGAATCTTTAAAAACAGGAGTGGGACACAAAGTTTGGTTGGTAGAGTGTTTGTCTTGCATGCATAAAGCCTTGTATGTGATCCCTAGCATCTCATAAACAAGCCATGGTGCTGAATGTCTCTAATCCAGAAGTTGAGAAATGGAACAGGTGGAAATCTCTAGGTCTTCCTCAGCTATAGTATGAGTTTGAGGCTAGCCTGAAACACAGGAAAACTTGTCTCATAAAATTACTACAACAACTGCTATGTATTGATGTCTTCAATCTACATGGAGTTAGTTTTTATGTGAGGTAATAGATACGAGTATATTTTCATACTACGACATTGTAGACATGTAGTTCTCTCAGCACTATTTCTTGAAGATACTTTCACCTCATTTGTGTAACTTTGTCAAATATCAGATTGTTGTAATTTGTATATTTATGTTTGAGTTTTCTGTTTTGTTCTATTGGTTTACCTGTCTATGTTTGTGCCAGTATGATCGTGTCTATTGAAAAAAAAATGGTGTGATTTTTGTTTTAAGACTGTTTGCTGTGGGATAATGCTCTTGTACACTGTAAAGATTTGTCACTCATATTAGCTTAATAAAATGTGGATTTGTCAGTAGACTTGCAGAAAGTATAGGCAGAGTGACCAGACTAAGAAAATTTTGGGAAGAGGAGAGGCAGAGAATCAGTTGTAAATCAGACACAGAGGAAGCAAGATGATAATGACTTACTGAGAAAAGGTATCAAGCCACATGACTAAACATAGACAAGAATTATGGGTTAATTTAAGTCATAAGAGATAGTTAGTAATAAGCCTGAGCTAAGAGGCCAACACTTTATAATCACTATAAGCCTCTGTGTGTGTGTGTTTTGTGTGTGTGTGTGTGTGTGTGTGTGTGTGTGTGAGACTGAATGGCTGTGCAACCAGGCAGGAGAGAAACTTCTATCTACATCTATTGATGTGATTTATTGACTTGAATGTGTTGAACCATTCCTGCATCTCCAGACCTTTGTCTAACTTGGTCATGATTTGATATATGACTGTGTGTTGATTATAAGCATTTTATTGAGAATTTTTGAATTTATGTTCACAGGGATATTATCCTGTCATTTCCTCTTTTGTTGTCTCATTGCCTGCTTTGGGTACTAGAATAATATTGGTTTCATAGGAGTTTGGACATATTCCTCTGTTTCTATTCTTTTCATTAATTTAAGAATAGTGGGTATATCGTTGAGAGTTTGGTAGCATTTAGCTGTGAATCCACCTGTGACTGAGATATTTTCTCTTTACCCTCCACCCCTGTCTAAATGGAAGGTCTTTCAAACTTTTCCATTGTTATGGTTCAATTTAGGTTGCTGATCTCTTATTGTTTTAAGTTTTATGGTTTGTATTGATCTAGAAACCCATCTATTTCTTTTAGATTTTCTTTAATGGGATTTTTAAAGTATTCACTTATATTCAGAATTTCTTTGGTGTCTGTTGTAGTCTCTGTTCATTTCTGATTCTGTTATTTTGGGTCTTCCTTTTCTTTCTTTTGGTTAGTTGAGCCAATGTTCTTTTGATCTTACTATTTTCTTAAAGAATCTTGGATCTATTTGCATTCTTCTATATGCTGACATCCACTTATGCCAGCAACATTTGTTGAAGACGCTTTTTTTCCATTGTCCAATTTTGGCTTGTCAAATATCAGGTATTCATATGTGTGTGGATTAATGTCAGGGACTTCAATTCAATTCCATTGATCCATGTGTCTTTTTTTATGCCAGTATCAAGCTGTTCTTCATATGAGAGCTCTATAGTAGAGATTGAAGTCAGAGATGGTGATGCTTCTGCAAATTCCTTTATTTTACATGATTGTTTTGGTTATCCTTGGTTTTTTGTTTTTCCATATGAAGTTGAGTATTGTTCTTTCAAGGTTTGTGAAATGTTGTGTTGAGATCTTGATGGGTATTGCATTGTCTCTACAGATTGCTTTTGGTAAGACTGCCATTTTTACTATGTTGATCCTATCTATGCAAGAGAATGGGACATCTTTCTATTTTCTGATACCTTTTTCAGTTTCTTTCTTCAAAGGCTTAAACTTCTTGTCTGTCATACAGGTCTTTCACTTGTTTGGTTAGAGTTACCCCCAAGATATTTTATGTTATTTGTGGCTATGTGTAAATGATGAAGTTTCTCTGACTTCTTTATCAGCCCTTTATGTATTTATTTATTTATTTATTTATTTATTTATTTATTTATAATATATAGGAGGGATACTGAATTTTTTGACTTGATCTTGTATCCTGCCACATTACTAAAGGTATTTATCAGTTATAGAATGATGGAGGAGAGTGATCTGTCTATGTTACTTTCATTGGTTAATTAATAAAGAAAACTACCTTGGCCCTTTAAGAGACAGAAAATTAGGTAGGTGGAGTAGACAGAACAGAATTCTGGGAAAGAGAGGGGAGACGCTTCAGGCAGTCGCCATGGTGAGTCGCCATGCTTCTCTCCAAGATGGATGCAGGTTAAGATCTCTCCTGGTAAGCCACACCTCGTGGTGCTATATAAATTACTAAATATGGGTTAAAGCAAGATATGAGAATCAACCAATAAGAAGCTACAGATAATGGGCCAGGCAGTGTTTAAATGAATACAGTTTCCGTGTAATTATTTCGGGTGTAAAGCTAGCCGGCGGCCACTCTTTCTACAATAGAAGTTCCCTGATAGAATTTTTGGGATCACTTATGTATACTATCATATCATCTGCAAATAGTGAGAGTTTGACTTCTCCCTTTCCCAGTTGTATACCCTTGATCTCTTTTTGTTGTCTTATTGCTCTAGTTAAAATTTTGAGTACTATATTGAATATATATGGAGAGAGTAGACAACTTTGTCCTGTTTCTGATTTTAGTGGAATAGCTTTAAATTTTTTCCATTTAATTTGATGTGGGATGTTGGCTTGCTGTGTATTGTTTTATTATGTGTCAATATGTTCCTTGTATCCCTGATATCTCCAAGACCTATGTGAGGTAACCTAGATCCAGAAAGACAAACATGGTATGCACTTACTCATAAGTGAATATTAGATGTACAGCAAAAGATAACAAGACTACAACCCATAGTCCTAGAGAAACTAGATAATAAGGAGGACCCTGGGAGTGGCATGCATGGATAACCCTAGGAAAGGGAAACAGATAAGATCTCCTGATGTGGGATTCACCTCTGAATAATGTGAATATACTTTAATACCATTGGTTAATAAAGAGGCGGCTTTGAACTATGGCAGGGCAGAATATAGCCAGGCCGGGAATCCAAGCAGAGATATATGGAGAGAGTAGGCAGAGTCAAGGAGACACTACATAGTAGCTGAAGGAGAAAAACATGCTGGAACCTTACCAGTAGACCACATCCTTGTGGCGATACACAGATTAAAGAAATAGGTTAATTTAAGATATAAGAGTTACTTAATAATAAGCCTGAGCTAATAGGCCAACCAGTGTTATAATTAATATAGTTTTATGTGATTATTTGGGTCTGGGCACTGGGAAATGAACAAGCAGTCTCCATTTTAAAAAATGGTGCCCAAAGTGGGCCATGTACCCACATAAGACCTTAAAAAGCTTAAGAAAAAAAAAACATGGCTTCTAGATTCACAAAAAAGGAGCCAAGAATAAATTCTTGGTAGCTGCATTATTTTCAGATAGGCTATGTTTGCTGGCAGCGAGCAGAGGCAGCTTCTATAAGAGCCTGCTTCCTGATTCACCAACATGAATAGCTTTGGCTCTTTTGGTAGGTCCGACTATGGAACATTTAAATGAGGTTTGTAAGCAGAGTGCTACAACTTGCTTAACAGCAATATAGACCCACTGGTTCACATGGTGAACATAACTCAGCCATGTTGGATGGGGTAGAGTCAACAGGCAGTGACATAGTGTTATTCCTAGCTATGCCCACTTGGCATTTTAAAAAGGCATTCCTTGTCAGAAAAGAATTTCAGATACATAATAAGACAGATTCAGATATAACAGACCTCTAAATGAGAAACAGGGTATTTAAAAAATGTTCGTAGGCTTGCGAGAAAGAGGAAAGAAGTGACACATTTTGAACCTATGTTATAGAATTATTTTCATAGTATTTACTTGTGTGATCTATTTCCTCTATTTTTATCATTGAATCCCCAAATACTATCTTATTCTCCTTATACAGCTTTCCATTGATTTTTTTAGTATTGCTGTGTTTTTCAAATCTATCTTCATTTCAGTTTTATTTCTCCTTAACAGTTCTCTCTTTACTAAGTTCAGATTTCAAATTTCTGAGTTTTATTTTATTCAATTTTGACCTGCATGTTTCTATTTTCTTAGACATCATTCAGGCATTTATTCAAGTTGAGTAAGGTAGGAGTTGCCATCTTTTTTAAGCTCATTGACTTCTTTAATAATATTTATGATTGTTCTTTTAAATTCTATGTCCCGAGGCTTATTTAGGCAGGTCTTATTTTATAACATTTCTATAGGACTAGTGGGTTTGATAGGAGACATTCTGTCTTAGCCATTGCTTGTTTTTGTAATGTGATGTGAGCATGTGTATCCTTTTCTGGTTGTGTGTCTGATAGGAGATTCTGGTGTGTCCCAGGTCAGCTACAGTGCAAGTGCTGCATGTCTGGAACTAGGCCAGGTAAAGCCAATATGAAGTCTGGGTCTGGAGCTCAACATTACAACTATAAAACTCAATGGAAAGCCTCACAAGTATACTAAGGTAGAACTCTAGGGCAAATCCTAAATTTTGCATATGTATAACTATAATGCTCCATCTTGTGTATCCATTCTTCAGAGAACTGTGGGATTATTTATAGAATAAGCAGAAACACTTGACTGCATATTATTCTGAATCTGAATGCTTGAAGTTGAGTATTTTTGTTTAACACTATTTTATTAAGTAAAGAATACAGCTTTGTGTTAAAAAGTAAGGTGATAATATATGACTAAGAATTCATTATCAATAGGGAAGGAGATGTTGCCATGGGAATTCAACACCCAGCAAAGAACCTGGAGAACTTCTCAGTCAGTCAGTCAGTGCACACTTTAATAAAGAGCACTGTGTGTTAATCCCTTGTAATTGGATATAAGAAGACTGGAGGGCTCAGGATGCACAAATAACTACATCAAGAATGATACCACAGAATCACTTTTATATTACACATCATCTTCACATTTTAGCATACATACTGATTATCTATGACACAATTTTAATAATTTTGAATATGTATGCAAATATATAAAACCAAGAGGCACTTCCAGTAATTCTGGCAAAAAGGGAGTATCACTATAGTCTCTAAGCTAAAAAAAAACAATAAAATAAATATAATTTACCTAATTTTCTTTCTGTACAGATCCTACTTTTTACAAAACTTTTATCAGCCATTAACTATGTCACTTGACAAATACTTGTGGTGGAATGATACTAAGTATTGCTACATACATTAAGTGCAAGATACAGGAGGCAAGATCAAATTGATTTCAACTGTAAAACAATCACTTAAGTTCCCAGTTTTGTGTGTTTCTAAAAATGGATAAACTTGGCAAAGATACTAATTAATGAACTTATTCAGGCTGAGTGTGGTAAGGAAAACATTGTCAAAGATCGTCATTTACAAATGATATCCCCACCACTCTCACTTTAGTTATTTGAAAATAATGGGCGTTTCAGAAAGACAAAACTAAATCCATCCTATAAACATTATTACACAGGGTTGAATATTTAGAATCTGCTATAGAGAACCACTCAATGCCTTTTTTTCTTTTTCTGTTCACAGAGAAGCAATAACAGATCCACTCAATCACTCAATCAGGAACTAGAATGCATTTTCCACAAGGACAAAAACTGCAAGTTGACCATGTCTACCCAAATCAAACCCAATGGACCCAAATTAAAGTTCCTGCCATCATTACAGAAGGATAACGAGAATCTTTTTTTCCCCACGTTTTTGCATTGAAAGCTCATAATTATGTGTAAAAGCACCAATTTTCATGGTGTGATTAGTAGGATAAAAACCTCCAGGAAGGAGTCCAAGGAGATGCTTGTATTCAAAGATATTTTCAGGGTTTGTTAGCTAACAGATCAGCCTTACTGGTGAAAAAAAAAAAAAAAAAAACTACCCCCAAAACAAAAACATGCTCTATGTCCTACTGTGAGAATATGTGCAGTCAACTGACACTCATAAATGCAAAAACCCAAGCAAGTATGTTAAAAAAAAATCTCATGCAAATATTTAACAGAGTACTCAAAATTAGTGACTGGTGAATAAATATATATCAAAAGTTATTGAGCCCCCCCCATTAAAATGTAATATATAGATAAGTTAGGGTTATTTTTTTAAGGGCAGCAACAGTATAATTTTAGAATGTATTTATAAATAGCTAAAATGAAATGTTGGATGGAATGGAGGTTTTGTGATTTAGAGAAAACAACCAATTGGAAAATTTAAAAGAAAGTGACAGGACCCTTATTCATGGGCAAAATATATATACAAAGAGAAAAATTTAAAGTTATTATTAATTTCACATTAACATCTGAATATTTTGTTATGTAAAGGGAATGTAATATCCAGGAGCAAAGTTCCTTCTCTGCAACAGAAGCTCTGATCTCCAATGTTTCACACTCAGCAATGAGTAGAAGTGCTTGTTCTCTGTAATGAGGTCTGAGAGGAATCATGGATGCATAAGGCCATTTCCCTCCAGAGCGAGTAACTAAATTGGCTTGGGAGCAGGTTGGACAAGGGTCTGGCTGTGTAGTGAGGGTTTCATGTGGTCCTCAATTCTGCTGTTAACTTCTTCTTTGTACATCAGGTTTCATTATGGAAATAGGGAAGAGGTGTCTTGGACCACAACATTAAAAACATTTCTTCCTTTGTTCTAAAGAAGAGCATTTCTGATTACACATTCTTTGCTAATATTGGTCCAGAGAAGTAACATTGGTGAGAAAATACTCTCTGTGTGGTGTCCTTTGAGCAGACTGTTTTTTTCTTGTTGTTTAGATGAGAGAATTTCCTGCAATAGTTTGCTTCACTTGTAAGAAGTACATCTGATAAAAATGGAAAATTTAAAGTAGCAAAGCTTTTCAGATGCTCTCCTGTTACCTTTCTAAAAAAGAACTTCATATATTACTCAGTGAGGCAGTAACACAGGGTCAGCCTTCATCTGTGAAAGCCAAGATTAATGTTTAATTTTCTTAGTGCTGAAGAATTTGAGTTTTAACTATATTAAAATTGAGTAAATAAGATTTATCTAAATGATTTTATTGATCATTTATCATTTTAATGTATAGTGATAAGCTACTGGATCATATATTTTGTGCATTGGAATAATGCAGAGAAAATTAGATTGTAACTTGGGCACTTAAATTCTTTGGTATTTTTCCACAAATTTATTTATGTAGATGGATGTTTTACTTACATGTATGTCTGTGCACCATTTATAGGCAGTTCCCAAGGATGCCAGAAGAGGGCCTCAGATCCCCTGTAACTGGAGTTACAAACTGTGTGAGCTGTTATGGGGACATTTAATGTACTTTATTAATTTATGTACTTATTGATCCTTTTGCAAAACATTTTCCCTTGAGAGCATTAGGAAAATGTCAAATGCTGCAAAGTTTCTCTTGCATGATATTAGTCTTGGTTATATCAAACTGTGAGCATTTTGGTACCAGGAGGCAGTCATTTATGGCTTGAATTTTAATCTAATTTTTAAAAATTATAATGTGATTGTTCAAAAAAATAAGCCAAAGTAAGTACTCTGTCAGTATTGACACACAGGATTTAACATTAGTTTTTGCTAGTTTTAATGATAAAAGAGCCACTTCTTAATACAGAGCAAGGAGTCTAGGTTGAACATGGCCATACTGAACATTTATCTATAAGAGGAGGCTGTCTTTCTCCTGTGTGCCATGCCACTTTGAGGGGTATACACCTAAGATGCCAACACATGATGCTAAGAAAAGTGGAGCCTTCAGTCCAACTCAAAAGTTCACAGTCTATACACTGGTAGTCTTCTTGACATTAAAAAACTCAAGGATCAATGTTACCCTTTGAAGGAGCAGATTGAGTCCCACCTACTTCATTTTTGCATCTGCAGACATGTTTAAAGTATTCACACACAGAAGGTCAAATATCTTAGTCATGGCATCTAACCAGTTGTTAGGGTAATTTACTAGAGTAACTATCAAGACTAGCTCTTAGGTAAGGCAAAATGTAGTGTTATGTAATATAAAAGTAACACCATTTCAGGACACGCAGTGTATAATGTAGGAACATGGATTACTGATATCCATGCTCCATAATGTATATTAGTGTGTTCTCTAATCATGGCTCTCTGGTGTGAGATCATGCAGTATTTCATTGCTCAGGGGGTATGGGAATGGCAGAAAATGACTTTCGTTTCAAAGCACATGGTTATCGAGGCTTTTAGTTATCTGGGGCCAAACTATTGACATGCAAATTTTTGTTGTTGCCCCATTCTGCACACACATTAGGACCTGAAAGTTAAAAAGAATTTTGACTTAGTCTGTGTAAGGTCACAGACTTCTGTAGCTGTAGTTGTCAGCCAGTTGGAAAAAAAAAAAACAAAAAACAAACAAAAAAAAAAACAGCTTAATTGTTAATAGCACAAAAATCAAGAGAAGTATCTAATGGGAATCCGGATTAGGAAGGAGGGAAAGCTAACAAGCCCTTCCTTATGGTTTTCCCTGTGCTTCTAATGGCTACCCTAAGAGAGGACAGTGGAGGTCCCTGCTTCATGGAAGCACCAAGAGCAGGTCCCAAAGCAGAATAGACAGGACTTCTGGATTATTCATTTCCCATTGTTCAGGAGTTGTTTACCACACAAATACTTCACTTCTATAAAGAAGTCATTTCAAGCTTTAGACTTTATTTACAATGATAATTTTCATATTTTTATTATTTAGAAAATAATTTATACTTTTCCATCATTTAAACAAATAATAGGCCTGAGTCTCGTGCCTTTTGCACAGATTTTACCTTCAAGAAAGTTCTCTGGGAAAGAAAGGCAGAGGGCACGGGGAAACTGTAAATATAGACATCTACTAAACAGTCGGCAAGGTATGCAGTTCTTCTTCCTGGGTTACTGGGGCTGCAATGGCTAATGTTTGCTCTGGACTCAATCCCAAGCAGGCAGAACAGGGAACGATGGGGATAGAAAGCTGATGCTTTCTCCAGCAGGAGACAATTCCCCTCAATACCAGGTAATGATAACTAGAGAACATTCAGGACTGAGTTCATCTCCTACTGAGAACAAAACCAAGTCTTACATAAATGAGAACAATTTTTTCTTCAGTTATTTTACTAAGGAAATAGTATTCGAAAGGTCAACGGACATCGATCACCATAAAGACATTCAGTTAGTATGCTGAAAACAACATGGATAACATGCAGAATATGCTTATGCATTTACTCCACATTTCTCCTACCACCGGTGCGTTCTACCTGTCTATGGAACTATCCTTTCCCTAAGTGAGTAGAAACCCTTTCACTGGGAGACCTGAGTTTATCGATGGGCACCTGTATAGGCTCATATAAAACTGTAGTAAATTGCATCAAACACATTGGCACCACAGGAAGTTAACTCTGAAGTTGAAGGTGAACACAGTAATATTCCTGCCACCAAGAAGTTAGACAGCATCATTCATGGGAAACACTTTGGATGTTGTCCTTTGAGATTTATCAGGGTGGATCTCTAGGTCACACGCTTGGTGGGGCTCCACCCTTTTCAAAAGTTTGTTGCCTTTTGGTTTTAGAAGAATGACACTTGTTTGTTTGCTAAGGAAAACTTAAATCTGCTTGGAGGAAGGAGTACAATTCTGTAACAAATAGATTCAAATTGCTTTGGTGACGAGCCTGTTATTTCATGTACCGTAAAACAAGCCAAATTAGGCAGTTTTCTGAGACCCCTTTCTCCCCATGTAACCAGCAGGGCTCCTACTCTGATTCTGTAGCTTTATTCAAACTGCCAATATAAACACTCCCAACAGATCTGCCGATCCATTACTTCATACATAGCTTGTTTGACTATTTATGTGTGTGATACAGACATGTATCCATTTGGAGATGGGAATGAGCACGGGCAGATGTGAAGGGCATGCAGCGAAGAGCTTTGTCTATCATTTCTGTTGCAACAGAAGGGTACATTTACCAAAGGAGGGTTCTTGTTTCAGAATAGATTTATAAACAGAGACACACGGACACCATGAAGAAAGAAGAAATGATTCAGGGCTTGCTAAATGCTGAAGACCTGCTGTTAACTCAGAAATATAATGAAACATATTCTAATTGTGTGGATGAAGCCTTAATCTTTTCGATCCTCTTTGCATTAATATACTAAATAGAAAATATGCCTTGAAATATTTGATTTCATCTTTGTCTCTCTTGAAAAAAAATGCTATGAATTACCATAAAATTATAATTTTGAAGGGAAGGGTATACTACCCATATATGGGAGACAAAGAGGTTTTTAATGTAAACAATCAAGAATGTGAAAGAGGCAGAAATCAATACACAAGCTTTGAGGGTAGGTTGACTAGAATCCTGTGAACACAGAACTGAACCAGGAGCTACAAACAATAGAGTCCAGAGAGAAATGTTAACAAGTTGGTTAAGAAAGGCTTTCATCAGGGAGGGAAAGACATCAAATTAAGTCAGTCAGCAAAAGCTGTAGTCTTTGCAATGCCGTAATTTTAACAGCAAAACAACTGTATCAGATCATGACTCAGACTAGAGCAGGGATGACAGGTGGCCCTCAGACTCCACAGTGAACCATCACCTGACTACTGGGCTTAAAGACAGCTACAATGTATAAAATGGTGATTAAAATATAACTACAAAATGTTTCCCTTTTCCCCCTCTTTTTTCTTAAAAAAAGTTTACTATCTACAGAAACAAACAAACAAAAAAGAAACCTTTATATTTACATCACGGTAACTAGTCATGACATATGTAATAATATCTAATAAAATATTGAAAGTGAGTATCAGCTTTTTAAATAGAGGTTTGGCTCACAGCATAAACAAGTGTAGAAAACAAAACAACCCAAACGGCTTTCAATGGTCTGGCCACAAACAATAATCAACAACCTATAATCTTCCTGTCCAAAAGGAGCATGACCATGGACCAGACTGCAAGGCCATGCCGTGGCATCACACAGTGTATGGAAGACCACAACAAGGGATGTCAGAGCAAACAACGTGCAACAATTGCCAAGGGTCAGCTTTCCTGAGGCCAACTTCCATGCCCTAAGTTGGCATTTCACCTTCATCTCTTGTTGTAAATCCCACGGTGAGTTTGTTGACTGCCTTTTTTTTTTTTTACTACAACATGTCTTGCAGCAAATTGAGAAGACACAGGGTATCATCATTAATGGTAACTTCCCGGGCCTTTCCCAGCACCCTTTTAAAACTGACTCCAGCTCCTCTTGGGTGTCCACCAGTAAAAAACGCTATTTCCTCCCATGGTGATTTGATCATAGGTGAGTGACATGTGTACTCACACACACACCCTTATACATTCATTAGGCAAGTAGACCAGAAAGCCTCAGTCTTTGGAGTGTGAAGCTGATGGTAGAGCGCCTCCATGTGGCAAGTAGTAGTAGTACCTCTCATGTGGCCCACACAGGCCCTCCCTCCACAAAAGAACCTTCAGAGAAGCTAAAGGAGAAAGGCTGCCAATCAAAGACACTCCAGAAAGGACTTCCTTCTGTATGTTCACATGTACTTCACCTGCTACAGCTAGTCTATGAACAACTAAAAACACCAACATCTCCCTTTACATACACACACACACACACACACACACAGAGACACACCCACGTATACAAACACCTCTCTCTCTCTCTCTCTCTCTCTCTCTCTCTCTCTCTCACACACACACACACACACACACACACACCCTTACACACACAGTTGGCAGGATGCATTAGAATCCCAACAATGTTCTAGAATGTTCGTCCCCTCAGTAGGGAGAACAAAAGCTGGTCAGTCTTGAGCCTACGTTTGTTTCCTTGCTAAGCTGCCCATTTCCTCTTGGGTTTTCATCCTTTAAGATGTCTATGTTACAGTGACCTCTATATATCTTAATATGACTGTTGCTACCTTGTGGAGTCAGGCATCCTGGCTCTCAGTGTGCATGTGTTACACGTGACTATAATAAGTCTTACATGAGCCTATGTGGGAATCTATACACACACATATATTTCTCTTTGATAAAACGATCCTTAGTCGCTGGTGTCGCAGAGTGAAAGCTAGCCTTCAGCGCTGTCCCTTACTGTAAAAGGAAACACAGGAAACGTGAAGGGTTCCCCAAATGCTGTAGCCACTTGCCCACCTTCCGGTATTCTACAGTGTTGTGTCTAAGTGTTGTGCTGGCTTGGAAAGTGTCCGGGACAAGTAATTCTGTATGCAAACATGGCTCACTCTCCCCATGGTCACAGTTCTGGCTGTGAAGCTGGGCTCTCCTCAATTCTTGGCTTCCCCTTCTCTTCCTCTTCCTCCTTGATAGCCTGGATCTGCTCTGAGGGATGCTGCAAAGGGGCTGAGTCCAGGGACTTGTTCTCTAGGCCTGCTAAGGCCTGTTCCTCTTCAATCACTTTCTTCCACATCATGTGGTTCTGCAGGAGGTGCTGAGTTATTTGGCAGTAGATTTTCCTCCTTTTGCAAGTTTTCTTTCCTGCAAAACATAAAGCGTCAGATTGCACTATTTTCTTTCTTTTTAAAAAATATTTATTTATTTGTTTATTTATTTATTATGTATACAATATTCTGTCTATGTGTATGCCTGCATGCCAGAAGAGGGCACCAGACCCCATTACAGATGGTTGTGAGCCACCATGTGGTTGCTGGGAATTGAACTCAGGACCTTTGGAAGAGCAGGCAATGCTCTTAACTTCTGAGCCATCTCTCCAGCCCCAGATTGAACTATTTTCAAGCTGCATATATGAAGGTTATGATTTTCAACTTATACTCCAGAGGTAAATATTGAAGAGACATTTGTCTGTATTTCTGTTTATCTATCCACCTACCTCACTTGCTTTACATGTGCTAACAGTGCAGTTTTCCAGAACAGGAGCGAGAAGAAACATGACAACAAACTATTACTGAGATAAATGTAAATAACATTTCATATTTAATAATGCCCACATCAGGTTCTGCTTGTATATTTGGGGATGTATGTGTGTATGAGTAGTTCAAGTGCACCTGTGTGCATGGATATGAAGGTATGAA
Organism: Arvicola amphibius; assembly: GCF_903992535.2. NCBI lineage: Eukaryota > Metazoa > Chordata > Mammalia > Rodentia > Cricetidae > Arvicola > Arvicola amphibius. The sequence continues at coordinate 9,003,413 of NC_052048.2, forward strand.
GGTCAGAAGTTGACATCACAACTTTCAGAGTACAGAGTGATAACCGCCGCATCATGGAACCCCAAAACACATGCCTTTCTCTATCACTCTCTACCTTGGTCTTTAAGAGAGCATCTCTCCCTGAACCTGGAGTCTGCCAATGGTCACAGGATATACCAGCTGTGTGAGATCTCTTGAGATCCATCTACAAACGTCTTTGTGGATGGGCTAGGAAGTCTTTAGCTGGTTTTATTATAAGGGGTAGTGGAAATTTCTTGCACCACAGAGCAGTGAGATCTAATTGTAAGAAATGTGTGGGAAAAAAATCAGTTAAATTATTTTTGAGGTATTTTTGAACCACATAAAATATTAAATTAAATAAATGCTGGGAGATAGTAAGATAGGTGCAGAATTATGAAAAATAATGTGAATTCTCTTTTTACTCTAGTACTCATCTGCTCATGAGGTGAAGTCATTGATCAATTTGATATGGACCAATTGGTGAGAGTTTTTCTGTCTTTTGTGTACTTTGAACAAAGATTGATTTTGATTTGGCTCAGTTTTCTTTCTTGGCACTTGTGCTCTGTGTAAGTACACTTAGGAGAAAGAACCTCAGTAAGGATGCTGTTTTGGGACAAAGATACACTTGTGGCCGAGATAGCTTTATTATGTGTGATAGTGTTGTCTGTCATCCTGAGAAATTTGAATCACCTGGGAGATGGGCCCTTGTGCATATCTGCAGGGGTCGGGTGGTGTTGGGAAGCTGCACCTGTTATGGGTGGTGTCCATTCCCTAGGTAGTGACCTTGGAATACCTCTGAGAAGAGAAATTGAGCTGAGCACAAGCACATAAGCACTGATTCATTGGTCTCTGAGTTTTCACTGTGGATACTATGTGACTAGCACTCTACAGATTGGCATTGTGACATTCCCACAATGAAGAACTACCACTTGGAATTGAGTGGGAAAAAAACCCTACTTCTCCCGAGCTGTTTTGTCAAAGTATTTGATTTTAACTAAGACACTGTTGGTCTTAGCTTGACTACAATTTAGACAGGGAACCCTCCCCTTCTCCCATCTGAAGACCCTGCCTCAGAGTGGTTATTTGGGAACTGGTGGGCAAGAAGAAAACCTTCAGTTATAACCACATCTGACTTTTCTTCTATATTGGTCATGGGATCAGCCTTGTGCAGAAAGCTTTTATATGCTAGGCCATCACAGCCCTAATTTGGATTTTTAATTTACTTATTTAAGATCAGTGGCTGAACTTTGCTTCTTATGGCTGCCAAAGCATGGGCTCTGACCCCCATGACTCTAATAAGACACTTCTTTAAAAAAAAATGCTACTGACATTTGATGACTAATATTCGTAACTTGTCAGGACCTAGAATCAACAAAAAAAAAGGGAAAACATCTGGGCATGTCAGTGTGGGAGTTTCCAGATTAGGCTGAGGTGGAAAGATGACCATAAAAGTGAGGGGTACCATTCTGTGGGTTGGGGTCTGCATAAAAAGGAGAAATATAGCAGAGATTAGCACTCCTTGACCACTACTTTCCTACTACAGATGTCATGTTACCCACCTCTTCCAAGTCTTCTTGTTAGAAACCAGCCTACCTCCAGTGACTCAGCACCAGAAGCCGTTATCACCAGCCATTGTAGCTTTAAAAAGGTCCCTGCCACCTCTCTTAGCCCTCTCTTGGTCTCTCAAATTCTTTATTCCTCTTTTTATATCTCTGAATCTCTGTCTCTTTTTCTCTTTCTCTTGTCCCCACTCCAAGATGCCCTTTTACCTGCCCCCACCCCCAAATCTCTTGTATGAGATTATGTGATATGTCCTTTAGTGTATGTGTTGCTTTTATTAGTTGATGAATAAACTGTTTAGGCCAATTACTTAACAGAGTAAAGCCAGGCTGGAAGTGGGGGGGAGGAGAGAATAGGTGGAGTCAGAGAGACACCATGTACCTGCCAAGGAGAGACAGATGCTCTGAACCTTAGTGGTAAGCCACAGCCTTATGGTAATACACAGATTAATAGAGATGGGCTAAACTAAGATGTTAGTTAATAAGAAGCCTTGATGTGGGACTTCCCTCTGTATGCTGGAAATACCACTGGTTAATAAAGAAGCTGTTTTGGACCTGTGATAGGGTAGAGCAGACTAGGTGGGGAAAACTAACCTGAATGCTGGGAGAAAGAAGGTGGCATCAGGAGAAGCCATGTAGCCCCATTGGAGACAGATGCCAGAATTTTTTTAAAAAATATTTTATTTATTATGTATACAATATTCTGTGTGTTTGCCTGCAGGCCAGAAGAGGGCACCAGACCTCATTACAGATGGTTGTGGCACCATGTGGTTGCCGGGAATTGAACTCAGGACCTTTGGAAGAGCAGGCAATGCTTTTAACCACTGAGCCATCTCTCCAGCCCCCCAGATGCCAGAATTTTACCTGGTAAACCACAGCCACATGATGTTACACAGATTACTAGAAATGGGTTAAATTAAGAGTTAGCCAATAAGAAGCTAGAGCTAATGGACCAAGAAGTGATTTAATTAATAGTTTCTGGTTATTTCAGGAGTCTGAGATGCCAGGAAATGAACAAGTGTCCAAGCAGCCTCCTACTATGAAGCCTTAGCTAATAAGCCAAACAATTAATATAGTTTCTGTGTGATTATTTGGGTCTGGGCAGCCAGAAAATGAATAAGCAACATCCATTTACAAATGGTGTGCCAACATGGGGCACATAAAAATTGAGAGAGTTTGGGAAAGAATTCTAGACACAAAAGAATAGAGTTAAGCATGGCTTCTTCGTAGCAGCATATTTTCAGATAATCTCTGTTTGCTGGTGACAAGCAGAAGCATGGCTCCTTTAAGAGGTTTACTGACTCAGCTTTAGTGGCAAAAACTTTGCAGTTTCTTTTAAGGAAATGATTTCTGGTTCTGGCTCTTTTGGGAGGTGTTGCACTTAAATGGGATTTGTAAGCAGGATGTTACTAGTTGCTTAATGGTGACATAGAACCACTGTGTCCCTGAAGCTGGGGTGGTGAGCATGGCTTGCATAGGCAGTGAACATACCTCCACCATGATGGACTGGCATAACAAACAGGAAGGGCTGCAGAGTTGGTCCTAACATGCCCATTTAGGATTTAAAAAAATAAAAGCACTCCTGGTCAGAAAATGATGACAGATATACAATAAAGACAGATTCAGATAAAAAAAAAATCTTAATGGGTCACAGTGTTGCATAACTGTACCATAGGCTTGGGGGAGAGAAGAAAAAGAGTATAGAAGAAATTGATTTAAGAAATAAAACAAAGTCTTTTTTTTTGTTGTTTTTCGAGACAGGGTTTCTCTGCAGCTTTAGAGCCTGTCCTGGAACTAGCTCTTGTAGACCAGGCTGGTCTTAAACTCACAGAGATCCACCTACCTCTGCCTCCTGAGTGCTGGGATTAAAGGCGTGCACCACCTTTAAAACAAAGTCTTTAAAGAGATAGTAAAAGTAATACAAAAGAGTACAGATAATTACAGATTAAAAGAGTAAAGAAAAATAAGTCATGTAAAAATGAAATATACACAGAGAGTTTATGTATATTATTATGTTTTCTTGAATTTTTTGACTGCAGAGAGACATTTGCTTCTGGTGACTGCTAAACTAAACCAACATAAAGGTATCTTGTCTTCAAAATTTGGGTCTAAGGATGTGTTACTTTGGAAAAGAGGTTCTACTTTTTTTTCCACAGAGGATGAGATTCTGTGAATTCCTTCCAGACTAATGTGGTTTGATAGGACAAGATACCCTGAAAGGTCGCCATGAACCCTAAAGATTCTTTGCCCAATAAACAGCAGCAAGCAGTTTGGAGAAAACAATGTCCAAATTCCCAAAATGATTATTCATAAATGTTTGTTTTCATTTAAGGGGTGATATTATATAAAGATGAATAGTATGCATTGGTATGGATCTTGGCCTATTTATACAAATTTAAGGTCAATTTTGTTATACTGTGTATATTTCTGCTCTTTTTTAAGGTATTGTGTTTATGCAGCTCATTTAAAAATGTAATTTATAAGAAAAACAGATTGATAGAGTAATCTATAATGTAGGCATGTTAGGTTTTCTAGATGTACAGAGATATATTTCAGATGGATAGAGGTATCTTGACTTCAGAATTTGGATCTAAGGATATCATGTTTTGGAAAAGAGTTTCTTCTTTTGTTTTCATAGAGGATGAGACCCTTTGGATTGCTTCTATCCCAATATGGTATGATAGACCATGCCCTCCTGAAAGGTTGCTGTGAGCACCTTCAAAAAATTATTTCACTCAACTGCTGACTGAGATGAATCTAGCACACAGGTTATATGAAAGACCTGAATAACAGTGCCCCCATTCAGCACGAAGCAATTTGGAGAGAAATAACTGTGCCCATATTCCCAAATATTGTTTATAAATGTCCTTTTACATTTAAAGGGGGATATGATATACATAAGAATAATTTGCATTGGTATAAATTTTGCTTTATTGGTATAAAGTTCAGGCCAATCTTGTTATATGTATATTTCTGCTCTTGATTGAGGTATTGTGATTGTGTAGTTCATTTAAAAATATAATGTATAATTAGGAAATAAAGATTGTTAATTGATAATCATTGATAATAGTCAAGTTTGTAGTCATGTTAGTTAGATTAGATTTTCTATATGTCCATAGATATATTTCAGATAGGCATTCTTCATATCTTTCAAAGACTACAGAATATGGCATTTAATATTTTAATAACTTAGGGTTTTTCATGACAATTAGGCACGTATGCTCCTGGCAGCACCAATCTACTTCAAGAGGAAGATGGGCATCGAAGAGGCTCCTTATGGAGTTTGATAGCCATTTGGGCAAGAAACTGCACTTGCCTGGACTGTTACATAAACTGGACATGAAGAACCTGCAGAGAGAGGACTGCTAAACTTGCCTAAAGGTGAGATGGTCTTTAGGGGTTCCTGACTCATAAAAGAGTCTGCGAGACATTCTGCATGACACAGCAGAAAGGTGACCGAATTGTCTTTGAAATTTCCTGCTTCATGGAAATGTCTGCTGGATACTATGGGCCTGAAGGCTAAAGATGGATGCCCCAATGGTACAAAAGAACTTTGAATGACTATCCAGGCAGCCAGATGTCTCTGTCATTTCTAGAGTTTGGAAGTTGCTTATTTCTTGTTTACTTAAGTAATATTATTTCCTTCCTGAGTCTTTGATAGAGTTCAAGAATAAATAGTTATAGCTTTCCTTTGTTATGGTAAAAGATTAAATAGATCTAAATATTGTAACTATAATTCTTACTTGATAACTGTTTTGTTATATGTAATTTTACTATGTTAATAAAGTCTTCCTTTTCGTTTAAACAGAAAAAGGGGAAATGATGTAGGAGTGCCTTACATCTATCTGTTGTTTCGTTGGTTAATTAATAAAGAAACTGCTTGGCCTGATAGGTCAAAACATAGGTGGATGGAGTAGACAGAACAGAATACTGGGAAGAAGGCAGTGAGGCAGATGCCTCAGGCAGATGTCATAGCTCTCCTCTCCGAGATGGACGCAGGCTAAGATCTTTCCTGGTAAGACACCACCTCATGGTGCTACACAGATTACTAAATATGGGTTAAAACAAGATATGAAAATTAGCCAATAAGAGGCTGAAACTAATGGGCCAGGCAGTGTTTAAAAGAATACAGTTTCCGTGTAATTATTTTGGGTAAAGCTAGCCGGGTGTCACAACATATTTATACAAATTTAAGGTCAATGTTGTTACACTATGTATATTTCTGCTCTTTTTTAAGGTATTGTGTTTATGCAGCTCATTTAAGAATGTAATGTAGAAGAAATACAGATTGATAGATAGTAATCTATAATGTAGGCATGTTAGTTAGGTTTTCTAGATGTACAGAGATATATTTCAGATGGATAGGTATTCTTCAAATCTTTCAAAGACCTACAGAACATGGCATTTGAAAGGTTTTAAGAACTTAAATTTTTCTTGACAGTGAGACATGTTTGCTTCTGTTAGTACTAATTACTTCAAGAAGAGCATGATGGTCATCGAAGAACCTCCTTATAGAGCTTGCTAACCATTTGGGCAAGAAACTTCTCTTGTCTGGACTGCTTTTTGGTATGCTGTATGAACTGAACATGCAGAACCCACAGAAAGGTGACTGTTGAACATTCCAAAAGATGGGATAGTCCTTCACAATTCTTGCTTCACAGCAGAAACTGCAAGACATTCTGAAAGAAGAAAATGACTGACAAATTGCCAAGAGAGGCAAAAAAAAACTTTTAAATTTCCTGCTTCAATGAAAAATCTACCAGATACTATGGGCCTCTAGGCTGAAGGTGGATGTCCCAACATTACAGAAGAACTTTGGGTGACTGTCCAGGCAGTGAGATGTCTCTGTCAATTCTAGAGTTTTGGAAGTTGTTTACAATGCACTTCCTGTTTAATTAGGTAATACTTCTGAGATTTTCAAAGGGTTGAAGATAGACAGATATAGATCCCTTTAGTTATGATAAAAGATGAATTAGATATAAAACTATCGACTCACAAAGATAGGATAGATGATAGAATATTATCCTTAATTTGCAAAATGTAAATGGACTAAATATTGTAACTATAATTCTTGCTTGATTATTGTTTTGTATATGTAATTTTACTATGTTAAAGTTAAAACCTTCCTTTTTAATTAGACAGAAAGGGGGATATGAAGTGGGATGTCCTTCTGAATATGTATTGCTTTTATTGGTTGGTAAATAAAGCTGTTTGGGCCAATTGCTTAACAAAGTAAAGTAAAGCCAAACTGGAAGGGACACACACACACACACACACACACACACACACACACACACATATATATATATATGGAGAGAGAGAGAGAGTAGGCAGAGTCAGAGAGACACCATGTAGCTGCCAAAGGAGGCAAATGTCCCGAACCTTACTGGTAGGCCACAACCTTGTGGTGACACACAGATTAATAGAAATGTGTTAATTTAAGTTGTAAGAGTTAGTTAATAAAAAGCCTGAGCTAATAGCCCAAACAGTGTTGAAATTGATATAGTTTGTGTGATTATTGTGCCTGAGCATTTGGGAAACAAACAAGCAGCCTCCATCTACAATGATTATGTAGTGTGATCTCCACAGCATTCTTTGGCTCTGTCACATAAACTCTAATGGTGGTGCCTGTGATTTGGCAGGATATCTCATAGCCTGGGCACTTCCCCATCCACTGGCAGTCTCAGATGCCCTGGAAGCTTATCCCTTATCTCTAGTGTACCTGCAACAGATTCACCTTCTGGCTCACTGATCATTGACACCCTTTCCAACAGCAGTGATTGTTAAGTTTTTCCTTTGTTCAGTTTAAATGCTTCCCTGAATCCGAGAGAGGGAGACCACTGAGTGTTCAACACCTCTCTGCTATTCTTGGAGGTGGAGGCACCCCAAGTCATGATCTTTAAGGCTATGGTTAACTCTCTTTGATGACCTGACTGCTGACCATTTCCACTGGGTAAAGCTTCATTTTTGAGCTTTTTTTTTCTTTTTACTTTTTGCCTCATTCAAAACTCCTAGTACCAGGCACCATGTCTCCTCTGTCTTTTTTCTGTGATCCTGTCCAATGTTGACAATCCACTGAACAGGATGTGTCTTTAACATTAACTCCCCCCCGAGTCCTTGGGATGCCTTGGACTTCAAGCCTTTGTCCTTCCTCTCTACCTCAACTATGGGAACTGTGTCATCTGTACTTTCTGCCTCTCCTTTGAGATGCATCTTAGAGAAACTCCAATCATTCCACCTGCCACCCAACTTAATGGCCTCTAAACTTATCTGCCTTTGCAGTTGAATTTGACCTCAAAACCCCTTAGACAATCAAATTGGCCACCCAGAGGCACACCTAGATCCTGACAATTTTAGAGACCTCTACAGCTAATGCCAGAAATCAGGGAAATAGAAATTTGCCATTCCCTATTTCTTTTTCTCCACTCCCAAACCCTGTTCGCTTTTGTCTGTTTTTTTTTTTTTTCCCAACACTGTGTAAATGTATGGTTTTTTAAGGTAAAGCTGATGTATCTTTGTTGCACAGTGAGAGCAAGAGGTAGAAGTAAGGGTTGCAGGGTGCAAAGGAACAGGTCGACACGCACATTCTCCCCTGCATTCTTAACCAAGCTGCTAATCTAACTTTCCTAGTGATATACATGGATCATTTGCTTGTGAATTTGATTCAAATTTCAGAGTCCAATCTTCAGTTACCGCTTGTCTCTGACCTGCTGTAGCCTCCCCACAGGCACCTATGTGCTTCTCTGGCTTCTGTAGGCTGATGGGCCTTTGACCTGCTATACGCAACATAGACATCCCTCTTCTCTCCAGTCTCTCCTAACTTTCTCTTGCCTTCCCCTAGGTTCTGTAGTCCCACTTAAGACAACCTGGCCCAGGAGCTGCAGCAGACTGGAATTCTTTTTCCTTTCTTCTTCTCACTTGAAGCTACCTATTTTATCTGTTTGTGCCTTACAGGATGTATATTTTGTGAATTTCCCTGCCTCCCTCCTAGGAGTTGCCTGCCTTGCTTCTTAGTTCCTAGTTGTTCCTCCTCGTCCCTTACCCTTCCTTTCCTTGCCCTGTGAAATGTGTCTCTCTGGCTCCTGGAGCCAGCTTCTAAAATCTTGAGGCTCCTATGTGGATAACTTTCTCTCTCAGCTCTGGCATTCCGCACCCCTGTAGGCCTCTCTACTAAAGATACTTACTGGCTCCTCTTTTCCCTGCACTCTCCTGGATGTCTCTGCAGCATGCAGGATGTCCAGCCTGCAGTCCTACAGCTTTAGCTCCCAGGACCCTCTTGGACTTCATAGGAACACACCTTCATAGTGTTAGCCTTTGCAAATCTCTTTCCCTCCAGGGACTTAGATTTGTTTACAGCAGCCTGGTCTCAGCACAGATCAATGGCCCAAAATTGACAAAATTGATTTCCAAACTCTCACAAATTATAACAACTGCTACTCCACAGAAAAATGATCCACAAATATCTTATACCTTTAGCTTGCTCTGCTCTACATCTTCTCTACTTTCCAGTCTTAAAAGCCTCTTATGGCTATGATTTCTCAAAATAAATCTAAGATTATGCTGTAAACTCTATCCCAGGGTTTGAAAACTTTTTATGGTTTAAAATCTATAAGATCTGTAACAAAATTTGGTTTTAAACTTATAACAAAAGATGTATACTTAAAATTTATAGGGGAAGGTATATCTATATCATGCATTATATATAACATGTATAATATTATATATATGATATGTATGTGTGTATATATGTGTGTGTTTGTTAACTTGGATTCAACAATCATAAAAAAAGCATAGAGACCTACTTGGAAAACAGATGTTTTAAATAGCAACCATGTAGCTCCCCTCCTTCTTAGCTGATAATCTCATTAGGATGTAAGCAACCACATGGCTTGCACCCATCTTTACTAAGGTTAAAGTGTACATACCATGTGACTTCACCATCTTAAGATGATCTCATATCATAAAGCAACCTTTTTAGTCCTAATAAACCTTTTTAGTCCTAATAAGCTCTCTATTTATCATTGTATCTCCTTTTAGACTAAGGAAGCAACAATTCTTAAATACTTTGGATTGGTATGAATTTTTTATAATAATAAAAATTTAAGGTTATGTTTGCTACAAAATGCTATATATGTGATTCAATTCTCATTTAGAATATACTGCATATGGTGATAAAATTCTAAGGTTAGAAAGGTCTACTCAGCTTAACAAAAGCTAATTAAAGACGTCTGTCTAACTGCTTATGTCTTTGCTAACTGTTTAACACCAAGTTGCTAGAAAAGTTAGACAAATGTTTGATAAATAAGGTATACTTAACAAATAAGATTTGTAAATTCCTAAGGTCTACTCAGGTTCACAGTCCAGCTTCTTTGTTTTTGCCCACTTTAAGCTTTACTTATTTGGATACACTAAGCCATATAAAAAGTTGCAATGTTGTAGAATGGTGTGCTATAAAATATTCAGCAAAGTCATTACTCTCCCTATGGACTGGGTCTATGATTACACATTTTGTTTCAACAGTAAAGTATTTCAATGATAAAATTGTTATTTTTTAAGGCTAAACCTATCAGGTATGGAAGGTAAAGTTTTAGTCTTATAAAAACTACTTACTTGTAAACTGTTAAGGATAATTAAGACATACAAGTTAATAGTCACCTTATAAACAATCAGATTCTTTAATGTGTCCAGAACTATACTTGTAGTCAAGTTAAATAGTAATGTGATTAATTGCTAGGATAAGATTTATTTAGCCCTTCTTTATATGTTTTCAAAGTTAGGCCTAAAGCAAATAACTAGATTGGCTATACTTAATACATAGATGGTCTTCAAACTGTTCAGAATCAGTGGAATCTGTTGAATATGGCATTTAAAATGATTCATCAAATAATAGGCTTTTTGTTATAGAAAGGCATGCCAGTTCCTGGCAGCAGAGTTAATCTCCTCCATAGAAGATGATGGACACAGAAGAACCTCTACCTGGAGCTTACTTTAAGTATAGTGAAGCTGCTGGGCAGTGGTGGTGCATGCCTTTAATCCCAGCACTCGGGAGGCAGAGGCAGGCAGATCTCTCTGAGTTCAAGGCCAGCATGGTCTACAAGAGTTAGCTCCAGGATAGGCTCCAAAGCTACAGAGAAACCTTGTCTCAAAGAAACCAATATATCTCAAAGCTGGCCAGTGGATGAAAAACTGCCCTTCATTTCACCTGCTGTCAATATCCTGTCCAAACTGTGGTGGACAAGCAAGGCATAGGGGAATTGATTGCCTGCTTTACCTAGACAAAGAAGGCTAGCAATGCCCCCGGCCACCCCAAACTCCTCCTACACAGGAAAGTCTGTTGGTTCTTCTGGGTCTGGTGGCCAAAGTCTAATGCTGCCCTGGGACATATGCCTGCAATGACCATGTAGAAATTTATGGGGCTTGTCCAGGTAGCAACTATGTTTTTGTCATTCTTAATGGATTGGAAAGCTGCTTGATCTATACTTCCTACTTACTCAGGTAAATTTATCTTTCTCAGATCTCTGATGGCATTGATGACTAGGTTAGTGAGAGAGCTTTGTCATCTTAACAGCAGTAACCAAGGCTTTGTCTGCATTCTCAGTTCTCTTCAAATGTAAGACTCAGGCTGCAGGCCTCACTTTCCTATAGTTCTAGACACAATTTACCTTGCTGTCATATTCTAAAAGGAGATAAACTCACAAAACCGATTTTTAATGCAACTTTCTACTATTCCTTTATTTAAATGAATGCACTTTAAATGACCGATCTTAGTAACCAACCACCTGTGTTTCAGTGAAGGAATGAATAGGATGAATGGTGTAAAGTTTATTTAAGGCAAAAGGATATAAAAGCTTAAGTTATGAGAAGCTGAGTAAATGTTTTAGGGTCTAAGAAGGTGTTTTAAGGTATGTAAAAGGAATTTATAAAGGTCTGAAGACATGAAACCTCAAGTTGTGATAAGAAAGTGATTTAGGGTATATGAATGCAAGTTCTAAAGATCTGTAGACTTGAAAGCTTGAGTTTTGATAAGAAAGTGATTTAAGGTATAAAACAATGAAAAATGTTTCAGATTTCTTTTCCTCTCTATTCTACTCTTAGAGTAAGACTTCAAAAGTTCAGAATTTTGACGATCCACAGAGTTATGGTAATCTATGACTCCAGCTGTGGTAAGTATTGACTACTGTTATCAGAGTCACAAACTCAAGATTCTAACTTTCCTGTTGTTTTCTAGTATCTCACGCTTCTACAGACACCTGTCTTACCTATATACATTTAGTCTCCTGGATACAAGAGAGAGTATTCATGCTTTTAACCTTAAATTGTTTCCCAAGTTCCTACTATTGATCAAAGACATGATTAATTTCTACCACATTTTCTACAAGGTGAATTTCAGTAAAGATTACAAACAGTGGTAATACTAACTAAACAGTGGCAATACTAAAACTCATATCTTTTTGTAAACGTACAAAATTCTTGTAATATTTGGGGAACTGACTTGGATCCACCTCTCATAAGTCAAAATCACTCCAGATAAGTACTGTCATCCACACCCTGTTTCCCCCAAATGCCTATTCTACCTATTTCAGAGGGTGGGATATCTTTCCCTTTCTCTGGTCTTGGGGCTCCCCTCCCCCAAGTACCAGGACCGTAAATGTAAAATGTAAATCTAAGAAAAACATTTCCCCCTGAACTCCTTAACTTTATCTTCTGCCCCTAATATACATATTTGTTCCAGCATTCTTCCCTGTCCAGATGTTTCCTCAAAATCTGCGTCCTAGACTGCTTCAAAGCAGCTAGCCCCAGGTGGTCCAGTGTCACAGAAGCAGCCTGCACTTCCCTAGCCCTGAGATGGCTCTGAACAGTCTGGAAAGCAAGTGAAACAGCTTGCTTTTCCAAGACTAAGCCACCACCCCATCTTCCTTGGGTCCTCAAAGATATCAACACCCCCAGGCATAGGAAGCAGTCTAAAGATCTCGGTACACCATTCCTGCCTCTCCATCACTCGTGACTATTTTTTTCACCTGCCTCACCTTCACCCCTTCCTATTTCTTCAACTTTATAATAAACAAAAGGGAAGAATGTTAGGAGCCAGATACTCCCCCAGCCTGTCCTCAGGGGCTCAGTGCCAGCAGCAGCCATGTTATTGCCAACTACTGTACCCTTGTCTTTTGGGACAATAAAAGACTTGTGTTGAAAAAAAAAGTTTCCTGGTACTAGACCACTCTCTTGGTCTCTCATTGTCTGTCTGTCTCTGTTCTCCCTTTCTCTCTTCCTCACTATGAGACGGCCTTTCATGCCCCACCTCCAATTAATCTCTTACATGGGATCTGTTGTGTGGTGTGAGCTCTCCAACATTCTTGACTCGGATCTACCAACACACTCTGCCACATAAACCCTATCACCTTTGCCATGCAATATACAAGCATGTGTTTTTAAAAGTAAATTATTTTCTTTTCAAAGCCGGCTGCTCTAATTCTGCTGTGGTGGTGGTAGTGAAGCATGAATATGCTTTTAAAAATGATTTATTTTTATTTATATGAATGTATGTGAGTCTGTGTCAGTGTTGTGTGCACCACATGCAGACAGAACCTGCAGAAGCAAATGAAGACAAAGCATTTCTGGAAAGTGGAGTTACAAGTTGTGACTTGAAATGTGGGTGTTGGGAAACTAAATCCAGGTCCTTTGCAAGTACAGCAAGTGGTCCTAACCACTGAGCCATCTTTCCAGTCTGTGAGGGTACTTCTTACCCAAATACTTTGAATCACAGGACAGGTTTGCATCACAGTGGGAGAAAACTCTCTACTGCTCACAGTATGCATATTGGCAAGGAAGAAGATAATCAAAACTTCATTTCCCCCCTTTTTTCCCTTTTGGGACAGGCCCCAGGAGAGCAGCTGCTCCCTTAAGTGGCTGTTAAACATTAGCAATAAACCTCTCCGGAATTATGCTGAACCAAGTGACGTAGGAGAAAGTTTGTACCAAATAAATTTGCGTAGATTAGAATCTGCAGGTGGTCTGAAGCCTGCCTGTGTTGGGAGCCAAATTATTCAGCACTGGAACCTTTTGAAAAGAGAACAAAGAGCCTTTCATTGCTTGGATTCTAAGCACAGCTTAGTACTTCATTAGAAACCTCTTAGCTCGCCCCAGGAACCTTTCAGATTTAATTATTAGGTGGGTTAAGAGCCCCCTCTGCTTGGAACACCACACTGCAGCATTTTTATTCTGTTTCCTGGGAGACCTCCAAGTTTTACAAACTGCAGAACTCACCAGTGGCGATTTAATATTTTTCCCCCTGAAATCTAAGATCAGGCTAAATCAAAACAAACATCACAGCCACTGTGAATTCTGAAACAAAAATTACAAAGAACTCAAGAGCAATGGAGTTAAAAACAAAGTAGGTTGAGTGCCTTCTACAGCTCTAACACCTTGTCACACTGCCTACGGTTGCATGCCAATCTTATTTTCTTCTTCTTTATTCAAATGAGGTGGTGTCTAACTAAATGTCACAACTCTATCCATGGCTGGTGTTTAAATCTGCTAACATCACTGCACCTTTGTCATTTGGGGGATTGCAAACGTGCTTCAAAACCATAATTTCAGGGAGCTGGAGAGATGGACCAGTGGATAAAGTGTTTGCTGCACAAGCCTGAGGACCCTGGCTTGATCTCCAGAATCCATGCGAAAAGCTGGGATGTTGACATGCATCTGCACTCCCACTGTTAACACAAACTGGGGGAGGTGTAGGCAGGTGGATCCCTGGAACTCACTGGCTAACAGCCTAGCCAAACTAAGTAACTTCAAGTTCACAGAGAAATCCTGTCTCAAATAATAAAAAAGGTGAAATTAACCCCCTGCACCTTCATGTACACATGTTCCCCACACACTTAAACATACATTCCTAAGCACAAATCTGTGTATAAAAAGGTCATATGTCTAAAATTACAGTATCTGATAACTGTGGCAGGGGTGTTTTTAATTTCTGTGTAAGGGGGACTTAAACAACGAAAGTCATATGTAACTGAACCCATAGAATTTTCATGGATGCTTCACTAGACGTGGCTGAAACAGAAAGACCAAGGGAAACATATCACTCTAGAGGCCAGCATGCTGGCCCAGTGTTTGGAAAGATCATTTGCTACTCAAGCTTAGATGGGCAAGCTGAGCCTGATAAATAATGGTCCTGGCATGTCTCCTGCAATTCTCCATGTCTGGGTATGCACCTTAATAATGTTTATGAACTTAAATGGTAATCCCTAAAACTCTTGGGGCCGAAGCATTTTCAGAGGCTCAGCCAACATAGGTCTTTCATGACACTGAGGGACCTGTCTCTCCATGAGCAAATCATCAGGCTGTCTGATGGTTTGAAGTGGAAACAAAGCAAAAAAAGAGAACTAAAAGATGAATAAATAACCCTTGAATTCCAAGTCTCAGGTTCTAGCTTTGAATCCGAAACTCAATAATTTCTTTTTATATGCTTCAGAGAAACATATTAACAATAAAATATTAAGAGAAAAACTAACTTTTCACTTTTTCCGACTCAATTTGAAAGCAAACGGCTGTGGAGGTGGCTCAATGGGTAAGTGCTTGGCTTGCTGTACAAACGAGAAGATCCTGTCATCCACTTAAAGCTAATGTTGTACCAGAGAATCTGTATTCTCAATGCTCTTAGGTAGATGTGATGTAGAAACAGCTACCTGGTTTAGGTAGCTATAAAAACAGACATGCTGTGTTAAATAAAGTCCAAGATGAATAACACTGAATGTTTTCCCCTGACGTCCACACACATGCCTGCACACACACACACACACACACACACACACACACACACACACGATAGTAAAAAAGACAAAGAACAAGAAAGACTAATAGGTAGGACAGAACACGCACAAATCTGACCCAAGACAGTGTTCCAAGGTTCTGTCATGTAAGTCTTAATTCTTTCAGTGTTTGCTGAAAATCAGAGTATAGCTACCTTTATCTATATCAATGTCATCTGTATCAACTATATCATCTTTATCCACAGCCACATAGCTGTGATATATATATATATATATATATATATATATATATATATATATATATATATATATATATATCAGTATGGACCAAACCAGCATAGCAGTGAACCCCCTTACTCCATGACAAACATGAACCAACGCTTGTATTTTCCTGACGGTTACCAAAATAGAGGAGAAAATGAAAAGGACATTGCTTGTGGACTTTGAAAATACTAAAGCCTTGCTTTGTCAAGCAGTTCAAATGGATAGAAAACATGCTGTGTTCACACAATCACAGGAACTTCCTTGTGTAGTGCCATTCCAGGGGTTGTGGGTTTTACTAATTGTGTTATTAGTCTCTGTGTTTTACTGTAAGATACAGAGGAGTGTATCTAAAGGTGTGATAGTCATGGTTTTATAGTTACTTGGGTCAGTTTAATTAATGGTTGCCTGTGTCATGAACCCAAAGCCAGTTATCAGATGTGATGGTGCACTGACACATGTCCATTGTTAACTTCCTATAACTCAGGACCACCTGAGAAGAAAGTTTGGCTAAAGAACTGTAGCTCAGGTTGGCCTGTGGGCATGTCTGTGAGGGATGGTTTTGACTGTTAACTATGTGAGAAGACATCACATGTCTTCTGAATGTGGGTGGCCCTGTTTCCTGGGATAGCCCTGAACTGTAGGAGAGAGTGAGGGACATGAGCTGAGCATGAGCATAGAGAGCAAGGGATCCACGGGTTTCTATCTGTTCTTGACTGTGGATGATGTCACCCGTTTCAAGTGCCTGCCACTATGACTTTGCCTCAGCCATGGACTGTAACCTGGAATTGTGAAGCAAATAAACATTCCTCCCTTAAGTGCCTTCTTGTCAGGGTATTTGTGACAGATGGGTGCTCATGGTCACACCACTGAAACTACCCTAAAGAAGTCATAGTCGGGTGTCATTCAGATCATGTCAACAGTTGAAATGATGCTCTTATCTTGGCCCAAATACCCAAACATTCCCAAAACAACTTAGCTAACATGTGAGTTGAGTTCACTTTCTCTTCTGCTCATAGACACCTGTGACTTCTCATTTTAGTGTCTAAGGCCAAGCTCCCACTATGACCCACAGAGCCCTATCTCTTGCCTGTACCGCATGACTTTCCATGGCTTCTCCTATGTTTCCTCCCCTTGTCCTCTGCTTCAGTCACCTTGATTCCCCTTCCTAACACCCAGGGCAGGACCTTGGAGCCACTGCCTGTTCCTTTTCTTAAGATCCATTTCCACATAGATTCCCATGGAATATTCCTTCATTTTTTTACAGGTCTTTTAAGATATATTAAAATCTTTCTCTCTTCTTAGATAAACCATTTTAAAATTTTCTGCAATATTTTATATCTCCTCAAAAAGTAAGACAAGCAAAGAGTGATCCTGAACCCCCAAACTAATCTATTGTATCCATGAGTACCTAGTACATTATGAACATACTGGTTTGTGTTGCCAAATATCTGCGATTCTTCTAGAATAGACATCAAAAAGGACAAGGACTTACTTTTTTTGACCATAGGTCTACTGTTAGTACTGGGACTAATGTCCAGGCACAGTAGATATGCACGGTAAGAAATTGTTAAGTAAAAGACTAAAGTCCTCTTATCTCTTCCCATTCCCAACTCAACCATGAAAAAAGCTTGCAATTGATCCATATGTGATGTAGGAGTGTTGGTCAATTAATAAAGAAACTGCTTGGCCTGATAGGTCAGAACATAGGTGGGTGGAGTAGACAGAACAGAATGCTGGGAGGAAGGGAAGTGAGGCAACCGCCATGAAGCAGATGCCATGCCTCTCCTCTCTGAGCCAGATGCCATGGAGCCAGCCGCCAGGTCATACATGCTGATTTTTTCCTGGTAAGCCACCACATTGTGGTGCTACACACATTACTAAATATGGGTTAAAGCAAGATGTGAGAATTAGCTAATAAGAGGCTGAAACTAATGGGCTAGGCAGTGTTTAAATGAATACAGTTTGTGTGTTGTTATTTCGGGTATAAAGCTAGGCGAGTGGGAGCCAGGCAGGACAAAAAGCAGGCCTGCTCGCCTCATCACTACACATATGGTAACCAAAATTCTAAATCATTCAGAAATTCTGAGGCTAGTTATCAACTCTATTTCATCTCTTTGTGAGAGAACATCTCTGTATAATATCTGATTGCCATATTTTGCATCTTCTGCTGCCTCTATGATGCCACGGGCAGCTATTTAGTACCCAACCCAGCAAAGGATAGTTGGACTTAAAGTATGTAATTTATTCATACGTTCCTCTGAATCCAAAGCAGAAACCATCCCTAGAAACTCTCATGAGAAATGAGTTTTATGGCTTACTGGGAGCTGCATTATTTTCACAGATGTCTTCCTCATTTGGTGTTTCGGTTTCTTCCTCCTCTTCTGGGTCATCAGTGTCTCCTGAATCATCACTGTCATCCACCCATTTTCCTGGCATGAGACCCGCAGAGTCATACGAGTGGCATAGAGGACCCACAATGTGTGAGATAAAGGATTCTTGAAGGTTGGCCAGCTGTGGCGCAGAGCGGTCCATAAAGGGACTTATGGGCAAACCGAGGCTGGCTTCTTCATCGCCCTAGAAGGACAGATTCACAATGACAAAGGTAAATGACAGAGGACTATAAACATGACAAGAGAACATTTACCCGATATCTAACGTGAGGATATGCCATAACCCAGATAGCCACATAAAAATCCCTTGATGTCACTTCTCTGAGTCACTGTGCTGAAGGCTAAAATACCCACAGAAGGACCTTCTTTCTGGTATTTGTTAACTGTGCAGTCTTGAGTTTTTGGTTCACTTTCGAGGGGACATTTAAGGAGATTACTGATATGTACCACTACTTCAGTGGTGCTGGGGTTTGAACTAAAGGCTTCCTTTGAGCCACACCCCCTAATATGTTTGTCTTTTTGACTTGATTTCTAGAGAGCATAAACCATTTTCTTGCCCTATTCAAGTTCCTATATTAGGTTAGGTTTTGTTTAATTTGTATCTGCTGTGATTATGTTTTTAATACTCATATATTGCATTTTTTGTCTTTAACTGCCTCAAGTATTTATGAGAATAAAACAGATCATAAAAAAGAGGTTACCTAAAAAACTTTAAAAATTAATAAAATTACAAGCCAGTGTATGTGGATTTTTCCTTTTCTTTCATATTTTCTGTATTTTAATACTTTACCATTGATTGATAATGCTATTAGTAGAAAAGGAAATACACTATTTTTAAAAGCATAAATATTTTATTTTGCATATGAATGCTAAAATAAATACATAAATCTTAAAAGTTTATTCCAATCTCTATTTAAGCACCACTCATTATAAAGTGCCCCATCCTGGTTGGGCACCTTTAATACTAATAGGGGTAGACTTGTTACTGTCACACCTTTGTGATCTGACCTCACTCTACAACCCCTAGAGGTCCTGCCTCAACCTCCCGATGTTGGGATTTCAAACTTGTGCCACCATGCTACCTTATCCTTGTGGTCTTTAGGGCACTCAAGAAGAACCTAACATTCATTTTGGATAGGTCTGTGATAAGTACTTGAGAGGCCTTCCCTGCTCAAACACCATAGCAATGTGAGGAGAAACTGATTTTAAAGTTGCACATGTGACTTCTAACACTGGACCACAGTCACTCTATCATCTGTGTTGTTTCCCTCCAGGGCAAACATCTTCACTTTTTTTTGCAACCCAGTATGTCACTGATTCCTCGCCTTTCTCTCCTCTCGTTTACTTCAAAACTTTTTAAGGAAGTTGTTCAGAACTGCAAATATAATTAGATCAATGGAGGTTTATGTGGGGATGGTCACCCATGCTTTCTAGCATGTAGTGGCTTTTCACGGAGTCTGTTAAATATTTTATTCTTATATCATACATAGAGTTTGTGTGTCTATGCACACACACATATACCTCACATTCACAGATACACACACCACACATGCACACACACACACCATATACACCCATATACACACATATATACTATACAGACACACCACACACACACACACACCACACACTTCACACACAGACACGTACACCATACACACACCATATACACATGCATACCACACATACACACACACTTCATACCATATACACCATATATACACACCACACCCACAGACACATACACCACACATGCACACACACCACACATACATACGCCACACATAAATACACACCATACACACACACCACACACACATGACACACACAGCACATACACACACAATCCCCATACACACATGCACATACACACCACACACATATACCACACATAAACATACACCATACACATACCACACACATATGACACACACTACACACAGAGAGAATCCCCATACATACATGCATACATACCACACACACGCACCATACACACACATCACATACCCACATCAGACACACACATGTGGAATTTCCCTTTTATGCTGTGAATACCATTGGTTAATAAAGAAACTGTCTTGACTCTGTGCAGGGAACAGGGTAGGTGGGGAAAACTAAACTGAATGCTGGGAGAAAGGAAGCAGAGTCAGGAGAAGCCATGGAGCCCCCATTGCAGACAGATGTGCTGAAATTTTGATGGTATATCACGACATTGTGATGATGCACAGATGCATAGAAATGTGTTAATTAAAATTTAAGAGTTAGGAAATAAAAAGCTAGAGCTAATGGGCCAAGAAGTGTTTTAAATAATACAGTTTCTGTGTAATTATCTTGGGGCTGAACAGCCAGGAACCAACAAGCACCCTTCTTCCAACACATATACACCCACACAATCCCCATACCTCTCTCTCTCTCTCTCTCTCTCTCTCTCTCACACACACACACACACACACACACACCATATACACCATAACACCACACACATATATACACACCATACACACACACGCATCTCTTTCGTACATTGTTGTTACTTAGCTAGTCAATTGAGGTTTTCTTATGCACATCTAATGTTACTTTTACTACAATAAGCAACCCTGTAGCAGTTCAGCATTTTAAAGGTGTCACATCATCTCAGTAGATTATTCTGTCATATTGACATGTCTCTCCAAAAATGCCTGCAGATAATTTTACCTTAGTATTTAAGAGTTTAGTTCATTTTCATGTGCCATTTTTAAATTCCCACTGAAACTGCCCAAGGTATATGTTTGGCACAATTATGAATGTAGATGGAATGATTGTGCTGTCATGGCGGGAAAGAAGCTTTGGTGAACTTGTACACAACAAGAACACACAGCTTGTGGTGGGTGAAGCAGCTCAGTGAGTTACCTGCTCATAAAACTCACTGGCGATGCCCTCCGTCCACTTCAGGTGGAGTTCTTTACACTTAGCAGGCCCATTAATGTCTGCCAACTTTATACACATTTGACACACCAGGAGACGATCATTTTCATTGGTCCAATCTATCCCAACATCGTCGTTCACCTGTTTGAGAGACAAAACCAATATGTTCTGTCTCTATGACAGCTCAGGTAGAACATGAAAAATGACAACAGAATTTTTTTGTCTTCTTTCTGTGTAGGAATGAGAACATCAAACACAAGGACTTCAGATTCTGGAACTAATGTCAGCAACTTGCACTGAAGATAAAAAGTTGATGCAATTCAACCAAAATTAATCAATGAAGAAGAAACTATTACTGAACTTACAAGAGATTCTGCTTGAAGCTAGCACATAGCATTAATTTCTACTAAATCATAAAACTATAGTAAGAAGTTTTCTTTTGTATGTGTATGCATAAATGTACATGCAGGAGTATGTGTGGGTGTGTGTGTGTGTGTAGGGGGCATTGGCCAACCTCATGTATCTTTCCTCAGGAGCTTTATAGACAGTGTCTCTCTCTGAGTAGGCTAGGCTGCAGGCCAGTGAGACTCTGGAGCCTCCTGTGTTTGCCTCTCCAATGCTGAGGCACTGACATTATACATGAGCACTACCACGCTCAGCTTTTTAGTTTTGTTTTTTCAAATGTGGGTTCTAAGGGTCAAACTTAGGTCTTTGTGCTGACAAAGCAAATACTTTACTTACTAAGGCTTCTTCCAAGGAACAAATAAGAAGCTGTCTTGAATGAATATTGGACTTTTAAGTTTGATACATGAAGTTTTGCTTCAAGTTTTCTTTCCTTCCTTCTGCTGTCAGATAATTTACCTCATACGTTGTAGACATGATTATTTGTTAACTCAAACAAAGCAACAGTGGCAGCTAATGTTTCCTATTCTCTGTAGAACAAAGTCTAACATACACAGCCAAGACCTCAACTTCGCAAGCATCTAGACTCAGAGTGTGCCTAGAGGCCAACCAGGGGATCAATAATTCAATCATTCCCTTCTCACAGAAAGCTCACCGTGATTGAGTTTCATTTAATACTTTGGTTATAAGACCCCTTTGATGTGTCATAAAATGAACACTGGCAGAGTTCTACTTACCTTGGCATTAAATTTGGCTACAAAGTCAAAGTGTTTCTTCAGGTCAGTAGCCAAAATTGCTTCAATGACTAGGAACCGGAAATGCTTAAATTCCACATGGTCCAGGTTACCTAAGAAATTATACTCTGGCCGGGACATGAAGAGATTCCACGCTGCAGCTGCATGATGGTTCTCCAGAACTGAACGGTCATTGTACAGCACCGCCTAGGGTGGAAGGAAGAAGAGGGGGTCTAACTTCTTAAGTTAAAAAGGAAACACAAAAGTCTCTGAGGATACGGAAGGCTTTCAATTCTTCAGGTTTATGCTGGCTATTAAAAATTATCTTGATTGTTAATGCCTTTTCTTGGGTAATTCTATTTTCTGACATATAAGTTTCTCCCCTTAAAACCTTTTCTGCAAATTATTATATATAATTTTATATATTATTACATGTATAAATTATTTATTATATATAAATTATGTATGTGTGTGTAATTATTTTAAGAACATTTTCATTTGAAGAAACTTCGTTCAGGCAAAACAAATTCTTCCCAATGTGTAAGATAAATGAACAGTAAATTCCTACCAATGAAAATACAAGCACTAAGAATAAGTGTTGCCATAAAAATATTTTCAAAGAGTAAGATGTCTAAACAGTCTTATGCTTTTAAAGGACCAAGAAAAACATGGTTCTCCAGTCTTTTCAGAAAGGAACGTGTTTGTAAGCTGTCTTTGCTTTGTTGAGGGTATTCACTGTTAGTTATTCATTTGATTCTCTCCTAAGAAGGCATCTGAGAAATGATCTTCCTATGTAACAAGGTCAAACATCTGCTATAACTATCTTAGCACAAGCCATGACATTTTTGGAAATTAACAAGTCCTTTAAGAATTTTCCTGAGGACTAAGGATAGGTCAGTTCCATACAGACTTGAGTGCCTCTTACAAGCCATAACTGGAAAATTAATTGTACTCCAAGAAATGTACCCTAAAATGTTTTCCCCTCATGAAAATTGAACCTTTACCTGAGGAGCACTAGTGGCAACCAGAAAAGCATTTGTCCTTCCTGGGTGATCGTAGTCATGCATGGCTGCGGCGACATACAAGGCCATCAACTCTAAGGCTGGAATATTCCCAGACAGACATCCATATTTGTCATCTGACACATGATACATTTTTGAAAACACATATCCCATGTGTCCGTGTGTAAATCCACTGTCAGAATCTGAGGAGAAGAAGTGAAAGTGACAGACAATCTTAAAAACTGCAAAGCTGTAGCCATTGTTCTGATATCCTTTGAAAACAAAGCACATGATCAGAGTTCCTGGCTCGTACAAGGAGCACAGGCATAATTCATACACACCCGAGTCGCTTGCTGATCCGTGATCACTAATCACGCTTGGGAGGCCAGGAATCGGCTGCGTTGTGAGATACCACACAGCGTGCAAAACATCAGTGGCATGGATTCTATTATGATCTGTAAGGATGCAAAGGAGTGAGGGCACATCAGCTGGTGAACTCGGGTCCAAGGATTAAGAGTGCCATCTACTGGACAAACACTTCTGTGGACACATTTTAACTATCCAAGAAAGGCATGCAAACTTCCCTGGAAGGTACTTCTGGAAAATACTTCCACCAATTCTATCATGTCCACCAGTAACAAAAAATCACATCCATAGCATTTATTGTGCATGCAGATATCCAAAGTGGAAAAATCAGTGTCTGATTCTTCCAGAAGCCTATGTATTCAGGAAACTCAACATGTCATGCTTACATTTGTTTCTTTGCTCCTTTATAAGAAAAACTACATAGAGATGTAGAAAGAAAGACCTAATTTACTCATATGAATGGTTTGGAGGATCAAACATGATCTCGAATGAATGCATCTTCTTCTTTATTTACAACAAAGATGCTCAGCCGAAGGGACCAGTGACAATATCTAATACCTCATATCCTCCTTTACCATTAGGAATCAGCAGGTGTCCATCGGCACCAATCTTCACGAAGAAATCATATATTTTTCACACTTCTACTAATAAGTTGCCTATGTAGACTGTTATATCACCTGCTGCTTCATGAAGTTTCTTCTTTAATCCTTTCCTTTTTAGAGCTACATCTAGATGAACTGAGACTCACATGAATGTCAGTTGAGTTTTATGCTCCCCTTTGCCCTGAACGGTGTTACAGGCAAACTCTGACTAAAGACTTGATCTCTAAGGTGTGAATAAAGTATTAAGTCATGGTTCATCTGATTCCATTTTCACTTTCCGTCCACAGCTTTTTTATGTTAATTGTGGATCTCTTTACAGAAAGTCATCAGACGTGTAATTCTTCAGGGGTGTCAATATGAAAATATTCAGACCAGTGAACATTTGTATTGGTGACTAAAACTCTGAGAAGCAAGGCTTTCATAGCTTGCTCACATTAGGCTAAATGTCTAAGCTCAACAAAGAGGAGACATCATATTTTGAAGCAGTGCCAATCAAGCTAAAGCTTTCCCAGGGTATGGAATTGCAAGGAGCCAAGAGATCTCGGATAGTGCAAGTGAGTTTATTTATTTTAATGCTTACTTATTTCTTTTTGTGTGTACACACACACACACACACACACACACACACACACAAGCACAACCTGGATGTCAGAGGAAAACTTGTGTAAGTGAATTCTGTCCTCCTAACATTGGGTTCAAGGGATCAATCTTGGGTTCTCAGCTCTGATGGAAACCATCCTTATCCATGGAGTCAATCTGCTTGCCCTATAAGTATCCTTACTATATAAATTATTCTATGGATGGACAATTCAATAGTTTAAAAAATAAATTATTTGCTCATCTAAAAATAGGAAATATAAAACACAAAATAACAAGCTTTAGAATCTGGACTTCTTTTTATACTCAGATACCAGGCTCCTGTGTTTCCCATCATCTCATGAGACACTACAAACAGCAATGTGTTCTAGATCATAGCAAAGCAGAATGGCCACACATCACACTATTTCTATGCAATGTGGCATCTAAATGAATTCAATCAAGCCTGATGATCAAAAATTAAAATACATTTGTGAATAAAACAGTAATTTGTAAATACTGTCTAGTGCCTTACTGTATTTTTGCTTCCCTGTGGCTTCCTTTCTGAAAAATGTTTATTTATGTAACTCCCTAATCCTTGTGAAATCACTAACATTTATGTCACTTGCTGGCATTTGACCAGGCTGAGCCCTGGGAAAGTCACATTAAAGGAAGCCAGGCATATTGCCAGATTCCCCTGCAACAACCTCCTTTTCATCTCTCTCTTCCAACTTCCACAGGCTTCAGTGGCCAGACTTTCCCAAAGGACCCAGCATCATTAAGCACCTCTTCCCCAAAGCCAACTGACTGATTTTGCCCATTATTGATCTTGTATTCCTCAGCCCATCTCAGTGGCAGACTGCATTTCTCCTTTCTTCCTGTCATTGTATGTCCTATGCCTCTTCATGTGAGTATATTAATGACAGCATGCTCACTAGGCGAGCACATTCAACCTTTTCAGAGATAAGCCAATTATTTGTGTCCACATATAAGCATTTTTAAAATTTATTTTCTTTTCCATTTTTGCTTTTAATACAGGGTGTCTCTTCCTATAGCTCAAGATTGTTTTAAACTCATTATGTGATCCTGGATAACCATAGATTTCTGATCCTCCTGCCTCAGCATTCTGAGTGCTGAAATTACAGACACATGCCACCCAACTCCCTACTTGCCAGGAAAGTACCTTACCAATGGGGCTACACCTCAGCCCTTCATTTCAAGTCCTGATAACTGCAAAAGCTATGGGATTTTGAAGTTCAAAATGTATAAAAGCAAACTTAAAAGGGAAATCATGTTTGAAATGACATACATCCAATTTTACTGCACATGCTGCCAGAGTCTACAAAGAGCACATCTCTAAGACATATTCAAATTACCAGATTGGATAGGACTCTTTGTTTGAAATACCATATGGATGCTATGCATCTCCAGAGCTCCTTTAGTTGGGTCTTTGGACATGTTCTTCAGCTCCATCCATTCTATAGTATTGTATAGCAATCATGTTTACATCCAGTGGTTATGTGGATTTGACAGGAACGTTTAGCCTCTCTTTTCAATTCTGTCTTCATTATTATAATTTTTTAAATAATAAAAGCTGAAATTCTTGACAGTGCCCTCATCTTGGGGTTTATTTATTTTTTACAACTTCCCCATCACTATTTTTGTATGTTTCTTCTTTTCCATACTATTAACTCAGCCACCTCCTTCTATACTTTCTGAACACCTACCAGATATATCTCATCTTGAGAAAGCATCCAATGTTCTTGTTTCAATTATTGAACTAATTAGATACTTGATAAGAGTTTAAATTTACTCAGTGAAAGCAGGTGATTATTTAATGAGGATGAATTTAAATTTAATATTCAGTCTTACCTCAAACAACTATGAGAGATATGCAAGGCACATATTCTAACCTTTTAAGAAGTATCAACCCATTTTGTCCTGACGTTCATGTGAAGCAGATCTCATGACCCTATTTTCAAGATAAAGAAATGAGGCTAGAAGAGGTGGGTAAGGCTCCAGGGTCTCACAGAGTGTGCAGAAAAGGAGACACGTTTCTAACAGCAGCCACTGATATACAATGATGTCACATAGATTAGCTAACGACTGGACCTCCCACCACTCTCTGCAGGTCTGAAGAGCAAGCATTGGATTAGCTTACATATACTCACAAGGTATGTCCCTGTATCCGATCTCCAAAGCATGAAAGTAATTCATAAATTCCCTAACTGGGATTTTAAAGGCCTCAAAGAGGCCCATGTCTTCAAACAGTCTGTATGATACCTGGAAAAGGAGGAAACAAGACCTTGTAAGACATCACTCATGATGCTAGAGATGGTGAAAGGTCAGTGTGTACAACCATCAACCACACTGATGTGCCCCCAGTAGAGATACTCCTATTGGAAGTATTAAACACACTGAAGACTTCTGTGTACTGAGTCTGTGGACTTCCTCACCACTGAGACTATGTCATCTGTATTTAAGACAATTATTGCACATAAATCCTATAGACATTCAGGAAACCAAGAAAAAAAAACAGTATAACTATGAACCATGAACTGGGGTCTTAAACTGGATGATGATGATGGAACACTTTAATACACACATACTAAGCCAGGCAACTGGCAACTGCAATTCCAGCACATGGGAGGATATGACTAGAAGCTTGTTATGGCTTTGAGTTCAATGCTAGACATAAGAGTTCTTCCAATTACTCTCATTATTGTTGTTTTGGCCAATATTTGAGTTCTTACATATAAGCTCTATAGAAGTTAACAATACGTGCTGCATCAACAATAGTTCCAGTAACAATGGCAATGGTGTAGATACACATAGCAGCAAATGAGACATGCACCCTAATCAATCAGCACATACTAGTTATTTATAGAAAGTTCTCAGAGTATCTTTTTTGTTTTAATATTTATTTATTTTATTATTATTTATTTATTTTATTATATATACAATATTCTGTCTGTGTGTATACCTGCAGGCCAGAAGAGGGCACCAGACCCCATTACAGATGGTTGTGAGCCACCATGTGGTTACTGGGAATTGAACTCAGGACCTTTGGAAGAGCAGACAATGCTCTTAACCTCTGAGCCATCTCTCTAGCTTTCAGAGTATCTTTTGAGATTGATACTATGAATTCCCAATATCTGATAGCAGGAGATGCTGAAAACAGAGATGTTGAACAACTTGCAGAAGATTACCCAGTTAGTATGGAACAGCCAGAATGCAAACTGCGTATGTCAGTTTTAGAGTTTATAATCATAATTACTTCAAACCCCACAACCACAATTGGGAAATCAAAATGATTAGAACTTTAAATCCTTAGAGTTTCATATATATGGTCTACAATGTAGCCCTGCCTAGCCTGAAACTCAATATTAGGTCAGGCTTGCCTCCAACTCCAACTCAAAGAAATCGACTTACCTTTGTCTCCCAAGTCCTAGGATTGAAGACATGTGGCACCATGCCTAGAGACTTACCATAAAGCTTAAAACCTTTCAAAGAGGAACTAAGGGCTAAGACTCTAGTAGGCTACTTTAGAGTCAGATTTCACAAAAGGACATTGATATCGATCTATCAAAATTAACCACCTAATATTTCACATATACCATCATTCCAAATTCATGAAGGGAAGATCATGAACTGGGAAAGCTGTGTTCACTAAAAAAGTAAATATAATTTAAAAATCTGAAGGCTGGAGTGGTTAAAAGCACTGTGTGCCCTTGCAGAGGACCAATGATCAACTTCTAGTGCCCATGGTATATCACAACCATCTGAAACTCCAATTCCAGGAGACCTAAGGCCCTCTTCTGGCCTCCACAGGAACCATGCATGCATGTGGGACACAGAGATACATGCAGGAAAAGTACTAATACACATAAATAAAATAAGATAAATAAATTGATTTTTGCTAAGCATAAAATAAGCATGTAAAAAATTGAGAGGCAAAAGAATTCAACAAGGCCAGGAGCTGTGGTGTTTTATGAGTTGCTGCAATGTAGCTGAATGTAAAGAATACGGACTTCTAAGAAGGCTAATCTCACAAAGGATTCTGGAGACAGAAAGGGGAAAAAAAGTATATTCTTCCAAGCCTTAGCATTTTATATAACAGTGAGAATAAAACAAACAAACAAATAAAACTTGTAAACAAAAGTGGTGTGGTGACATAGGCTTGTAATTTCAGCCCTTAGGGATTGGAGGCAGGAGGATCAGGAGTTCTATGTGATCTTTGGCGAAATAGCATGCTTGACGCCAGCCTTTGTTATGTAAGATATTGCCTAATTAAAAAGCACACGCACACAAAAACAACAAGAAGAGCAAAGCAGGTAACCAAACCACTGCATCTACCACCACCACTAAAAACCTATACCAAAGTTACTGTGGAGATTAGAGACAAACACGCAGGTATGGTGTTTGGAATCTGAAACCCCCGAACTCTGAGGGTGAGGTAAGAAGACTGTCAGGAGTTTTGGCTAGCTGAAACTACATAGAGAGTTTCTCATAGGTCATCCTGTGCTACAATGTGACACTGTCTCAAGGAGAAAAGAGGAAAAAGGGAGTCTACAGCAAACCTCTAACATGCTTCAAGGGCTACAGTGCATGCTAATTTTCTCATTCTCCTTACATAGAGTGCACAGGATCTCTAGTAGAAAGGAATGAAAGGTACTGCCTGGAGCACAGCTATATTTTGTAGCAGGATACAGTATATACCTTGTTCTAAAACAGCCTCACTCTCAATGTACATGTTGTAATTGGATTCAAGTGCTCTTAGGAGGAGAAACAAATTTTGATACTAAGACAAGCGGAATACAGTGACTGCCTTGAACTTGCTAGCATCAGTGAGCTTTTCAGACAGTTTGGCACTAAGAACTCAGGAAGAAATGAATGGAACTCTCAGCTCCTAACAAACATGGCTGTCTGCCACTGTATCATGGTCAAGGCCAGAATAAAGTCTAGCAGAGGGACAATGACATATCATACAGATGCTAATTAACTTCTGCTTCATGGTTCATCATCTAGTTGATCCATCATTAGTTTGAAAGAGATTTCTTGATTGATAATTCCTTTAGGGAAAGGGTCTTTTCTTGGAGACAAGAAGCATTCTCTGGGCCCGTGTATTTAACACTAATAGTAGAAGCACCAGCTTTCCATGCAAATCCTGTGGACTGTCCTCCCCGAG
This sequence comes from Arvicola amphibius, assembly GCF_903992535.2. Lineage (NCBI taxonomy): Eukaryota > Metazoa > Chordata > Mammalia > Rodentia > Cricetidae > Arvicola > Arvicola amphibius. The sequence goes on from NC_052048.2 coordinate 9,033,174, forward strand.
ATGTTCCATATTCAGGCTCTTGCAGAGAAGCTGAGGACGGCCAGTCTTGGGGATAAAGAAGAACCAGTGTTTCACAGGTTTCTAGTATTTGGCAGAAAAGTTATTAGTGGTCCTTGATCCCACTGAACCCATTTTGGATGTGTGTTGCTTTGCCACTTTTGAGGTAGAGATTCACAGAGCCAAGGGTGACCTCAGATTCACCATAGTCAACACTTTTCAAGGGTGCTGTGATATTTACTCATATGCATATTTTAAATATATACTGATATACCATAGTATCACCCCTTGGATTATAAATATAAATTTTAGTTATTTACTTTAATTTTATGTGTATAAATGTGCTTGGCTACATTTATACATGTGCACCATATGTGTACCTGGTGCCTAAGGAGTCAAGAAGAGGACACTTACCTTCAATTTTTGGAAAAAAACATGATTAAGCACCCAATTTCCATATGTTTCCTTTCCACTTCCACCAAACAACCAGTACTTTAATGGGGAAGCCTTGAGAGAGTCTCTCTTCAGAGACAAGACTAACACATTTTTCATGCACCCCAGCCACCATTCTGTATTTCTGGTAATGATAGAGATGGTTTCAAACACATGAAATTCTGATGTTTCACATGCCAGTGGGGAACATACATATTTCTACATAATATCTTATTTTTGATGAAGCCTAAGCACTGTGATACTCAGAAGTTAAAACGATAGTTGGAAGATATAATTATAGGGGTTGATTCATTGTAAACAGGAGTTTCCTTTCTGAGGCTAGGCCAGCTTCTCTTTGGCTTAATTCTATGAATTTAGGTAACTTGTCCATCTTGCTAATCTATTTCTGCCTCTGTCTCCTTTGTTTAAAACAATTACATAACATCTTAACTGTAGGCTGTAACACTCAATTGGAATTCCAGTTGTTTTTGGTCAGCACATAGCCATAAAATGCACCACATGTTCTATGATAAAATTTCAATTCTTCCTGCATGCCTGCCCACAAGTGTTGAGAATGTACAGATTAGCAACAAACTGACTTGTTTCCTTCTGTGTTTCATGTCATCCACTCAAATAAATTTCTTACCTGGCTAAGAATACGGCCACATTTTCTTCCTATATTTTCCACTAAATCAAAAATTGGAAAATTCCAGGTGTTTAACTGATCCATAATTGAGTCCAGGTTATCCATGACTAGGGGTTCGGGAGCAAGAATTGGCTTGTCCTGTAATAGAGATAAAGACGTTTGAACCACATATAGCTTTTCTATTAAAACAATCATCATGTTAGTTAATTCAATAAATAACTGTTGCTATCAGAAATAAATAACTTAAAAGTCCATGAATCTTAAAATCAGCAAACAAACAGAAGGAGGAAGAGGAGGAGGAGGAGGAGAAGAAGAAGAAGAAGAAGAAGAAAAAAAAAAAAAAAACAGGAGCCCAGAGTAAAGAGGCCAGTAGTGAACGCAGTTCCACTGACATTTACGTAGCCTGTTCCCTGCATGTTCCTTTTTCACACACAGCCCAGACTAACAGATATTCTCTCCAATGTTAGCATTCCTACTTTTGCAGCAATTTGCAAGACTTTTTAATGAAGACTGGGGGCCCTCAGAAAACTCTGATGCTATCTCTAAACTTCCTTCTCTCTATACTTTAGTAAATATGTCTGAGCTGCAAGCCTGACTTAAGTTAGATCCTTGACAGAAATGCATGCAGTGGACAAAGGTTTTGCCCTTCTAGTTTAATTGCATTTATAGTTGAGCTGTTCAGATCAGCATTAATCCTGAAGAATAATAGCTGGTATATCTTTCAGTAATGTAATTTTATCACTGAGATCTGCTCTCCACTAAACAACTTGCTCTATGTAAATGTAAAGGCAGTCAGTGTGCTAAGTGTCCCAAATCAGGGCACTAATTTTCCCACCACAAGTATTTTACAAAGTAAAGAGAATAAAATATTGAAAAAATTTGACTAAAAAACTAGTTTGAATGTACAAATAGCAAAGCCATGATTAAAGAAAATGCTAAGGGCAGCAGCTAATGATTATAGACAAGTCAACTACTCCCTGCCCTTGATAGTCATGCTTAAGCTCACTCAAATGTACACCAGTGACTGTCTTTATACAAGATAAGTCACCATCAAACGAACTTTTAGAATCAGTACAAACCTGAACTAATACAAGGAAAAAATACTTGTTCACTTTCTAATCAAGGGGATATCAAAGATAAAACAAAAGATTCCTTAAGAAAAATTAGTCAACCAATCAATTTCTCTTTATTAAATATTATATTAACATTTAATATCATTAGTTTATTAATTTTTCTTGTATTTGTTCATGGTTTTCTACTGCATTTTTTGTATTCATATGTAAAGATGAATACTTTGGACTGTAGAGATAGTTTTGTCAGTAAAAAGCTTGCTATGCAAGCATGGAAAATGAGTTTTATCCATAAAATCTATTTAAAAAAATTCAGTGTGATTGATGGAGGTCATTTGTGATGTCAAAACTGGGGACATAGAAAAAGGTGTTTCCTAAGGCTCACTGGCCATCCATCCAAGCCCACTTGTTGAGCTCCAAACCAATGAGAGACCTGTCTCAAAATAAAGCAGATAGAACTTGAATAAAGGCATCTAAGATTGTTGTCTGGGCTTACCATGTGTACTTTTCTGCATGTGCACTTATACACACACACACACACACACACTCACACCACATACCACATGCAGACATACATACACAGATGATGTGGGATGCCCTTCTACATGCTGTGAATATGTCTTAATATGGTTAATAAAGAAGGTGTTTTGGCCAATAGCCAGGCAGAATAGAGCCAGGTGGGAAATCCAAGCAGAGAGATGGGAGAAAGAAGGCAGAGTTGGGGAGATGCCAGCAGCCACCAGAGACAACAATCCACAAGACGCATGGTAAAATATAAACTAATAGAATTGGTTAATTTAAATTGTAAGAGCTAGTTAATATTAAGCCTGAACTAATAGGTCAATCAGTTTGTAATTAATATTAAGCCTCTGAGTAGATATTTGGGAACTGGTAGGTGGGAGAGAAACCTCCAGTTACAAATGGCACTAAATGCGAGACATGAACTCATGACCCTGAGATTAAGAGTCACAGCCTCTACCAACTGAGTTAGTCAGTAACTTATACATAACACTTATACTTTTCACTACCAAATCAAAGAATCATGATGAAATCAATATGCTCAGAGAGGAAGATAACAATACACCTGAAGGCTACAGACGTATGGAACCAAACAGATGCAGCTATATAAATCTAATGACAACAGAATTTATCCCTAAGCCGGTATCTGCAACAGAAGCAAATTCTTATCTAAATGATGAGTTTAGTGATGTGGGGCTACCAGGAAGATCATGGTCTGGGAAGTATAGGTGCCACAAGCCGATGCTTTCCTCGGTGGCTCTCTCTGGCATTCGGCCTCCTCTTCATTTTGCAAAATGTCACTGCTGTCACTGTTGTTGTTGGTCTCATAATCAGAGGTAACTTGGGAAGTGTCATCTGCAATGGAAAGAGAAGAGCCTGTTATAAGAGACCTGTGATGGGGAAGGGGACGAAAGGAAGTAAGTTCTCCTGGACCACATCAGCATATAATGAAATGTTTAGGGAGACTGCTTTCGTGTATCTACACATCAAATCATAGAATAAAAGGGAGGGAAAATACAGTGTCAAGGTTTAGGTTAGTTTTGACTATGTGTATACAGCGTTGTCTGCATACACATGATTTATATGCCATGGAGACCAGATGAAGGTGTTAGATCCCTTGGAACTGGAGAGTGTTAGGCAGTGGCTGCTGAAAACTACCCATCATGGGGTGCTGGGAACATAACTCAGGTTTTCTGGGAGAGTAATATATATCCCTATCTTTTGTACAATCTCTTCAGTTCCCCAATACATTTCTAATCCTATTGATTAGATGGGAATTAAGATATGTGACTTATGTGACTGTCAGTGATCTCTCAATAGTAACTTTCAGATCAATTGTTTGTATTAATTCTGTATAGTTTAACATCTTTCCTCCTTTCTCTTTCTTCCTTCCCTCTCTTTCTTCTTTATTCTTCCTTCCTTATTTTCTTCCTTACTTTCTTTTTCTCCTTTCTTTCTTTTTATTTCTTTATTTCGTTTCTTTCTTTCTTTCTTCTTTCTTTCTTGTAGTAGGAATCAAAACAGAGCTTTACACAATAGTATCAAGAACTCTACCACCAAGCTACATCCCCTAGTTTGTTTTAAATTTCTGTTTCCTCTATTCCTTCACTGCATTAAGCCAGAGAACAGTTGACTACATGGTAATTAAGGACTTGTGTCATGGGAATGATGATGCTAACACACCCAGGAGTGAGTAGCCTGCAGAGCATGAAGCAATGGTTCATTCTTGAGAGTGAACAGATCTTATGCATATGGTCCAGTTCCTTGGGGGTCTGGGCTTCCTCCTTCTTTTCTCTCCTCTACTATCTCTCCTTCCAGTCAGAAATTGTTAGCTGAAAATCCAACTAGAAAACATAAGTGTCTAAAGAACATGTTTCCACAGTCTTCAGGAAGAATGAGACATTTGTAACATTATCCCAGGATCCTCTTTTCTTCCATCTTTCTAATGTAATTGCTTGCCAGATAAATTTAGGAACAAAGGACAGAATAAAAACATAACTGATATTTGCAGCTTCTGTATATGGAGCAAAAGGAGAAGCTGCAGTGAAGAACACAGCACTGAAAGAGTCCAGAAAGGTGCCCTGTGCCTTGGAGGATCATGGCATTTGAAAGCCCAGGAAGGTGGCCTGTCCTGATCCTTCATTCTGTCAGCACTGGGAGACTTAGAAAAACATCCTAAGTCTTCAATAAGCTGCACAATAACCACACAGGTAGCTTTCCTTTGACTTCTCCTGGCCCTTCGCATATTGCTATATAAGATTTTCATAGAAAAAAAGTTGTCAACAAATTTTATTTGAGGGTGTCTTCCACGAAATGTTGATGGGGACATACAATGATTCCTGGTGGTGCCACGACCTGAAGTAACACTTCATAGATGTTTCATTTTCGGACACTGTGTGCTCTCGGCACAGTCAAAGTGAGCCATAGAGCTATGTCAACAAGAATAATTATCACAGTTACATAACAAGCAAGTAACTACTTACAGTGACCCCATATTCCAATGAGAAATAAATGAATAAATGGTTCTGTGAGCTCAACATGTCTGGTGCCCAAACAGGCCACAAGAGAGTATCATATTCTTGGAGCTGGAGTTCCAACACATGGCTATTGAGCCACCAGATGTGGCTGCTGGGAATCAAACTCAAGACCTCTGGAAGGACAGTCTATGCTCAAAACTTCTAAATCATCTCTTCATCCCTCTACATAGTTTACTTGGTCTTTGCAGTGATCTTATGCTGTGGGGACTATTGTCGCTCTGCCACTTTGCAAGTACAGGGAACTAAGGTGCAAAACTTAGATGACACATGAGTGGGGAAACAGAAGGAAGGGTGGTCCAGATTACAGCACCTATGCTCTTAACTTCAGATATTGCCTCAAGAAAAACCATATTATCACGAAAAGTGGTACAATCATGGTCATAGCATCTGGATTTATGATCTCATGAACTTTCTAGGACAGACAACCATGTAATGAACAAGGCATCAAGATGAGTCACCATTTATGTATAGCATATCATATAATATACAGTGTTATTTATATATTATACAAAGGGGATCTGACTTATAAAATAATGTACATTTTGTGAAAATTACAGAAAATGAATGGGAGAGTCCATGTTGAAACTTTGCTATGAGTTAAATTTAGATAGGTGGGTTGAGGATGATTTTTATTTCCTTATTGGTATTTTTAAGTTTTATATTTAATTTTAAATTAGCTGGAGAGATGGTTCAGTGGTTAAGAACATTTGCCTGCTATTATAGAAGTTCAGTTTCTAGCACTCATATAAAGAGGCTCACAATCACCCCATAACTCAACTCCAGCTCCAAGGATCTGATGCCCAATTCTGGCCTATATGGGTACTATACTCATGTGTATAAACATACACATACACAGGCACACAAACACACACACATTTCAAAATTAAAAAATTTACAAATTTGAAAAGAAAAGGCCAGGAATTCAAGTTGCCTTTTGGTCAGGAGGAAAATATAAATAAAAATTACTGGAATTTGAGCAACAGAATCCAACATGTGTATTACCTGCTCTGTTTGGTTTCTGAATGGCTGGGCCACTTCTCTCTGAGGGTCCATCAGGAGGATTCCCTTGTGAATAAGGTCTCCCACAGCTGAGAAATGTAGAGAAAAAAATCAATACCTCTGTATGTTGTAAAACACTTTTATGCATACAGTATCTCACAAACATTAACTGCTCCCTGGACACACACTTCAGGGGAAAAATACTTACGCTGGCTCACAGTTTAGGGGTGTCCATCCACCCTCAGGATCTCCACTGGTTTGAACCAGAACTGAGACAATATATCAGGGCAGTGACAAAGTGTGCCCTACATCATGGCTTACAGAAGGCAAGAGAGAGCCAGGGAAGAGCCAGAATTAAGGAACACTGTTTAAAGCATAACCCTAGGGACTGGTTTAATCTAATGAGGCTCCCATACCATGCTTTCCACATCTCCCAACAAGTTGTAAAGGTATCAATAGACCCATCCATTGATTAAGTCAGGGTCATCTAGCTCTAGCTATTTTCCAGGAGCCTCTATGTTTCATATCAAAACCACCACAACAAATACAATAAAATTTCATAGCTTCTACTGTTGTGTCCAATGGGAAAACCCACTTTGTATTTACATGCAGTTGCTGATAGGTAGTCCTTTTTGGTGAGTGAGTGATCAGCCAAAGGATGCTAAACTTCATCTTACTCTCTTCTTCCTTCTCCTCACTCCACATATTTACACCTGAAATGCTTGCAACGTTGTTTATATATTTGGTAAAAACATTGAAATAACTGCCATCGATCTGTGAAGCAATTCTGAAGGTTCTGGCACACGTCTGGCCATGATTATCTTCCCCAATGGGACACTTTAAGAGCCTCATTGTTCCATTCATTTCTTAGAGTCAGGATACTCAATAATTTCTAATCATATTTTTAATAAAAGACAGCAAAAGTAAAATAGAATGTTGGATATTTATTTTATTTTTTTCTCAAATAAATTTTCCAAAATATTTTCAGTAATCCTTTAAGGCTGTAAGGGAATGAACAAAGGAGAGGAATATTGTGGGGAAAGGTTGAATGACTATAAACCACTGTTGTTGGAACAAAACTGAGTCAATGCAATCTGTGAGCAACCAAGGTGGTGGAAGTTGGCAGAGAAGTGAATGAGGTGAATATACCACATAGATGTGGGTATAAAGGAGAGTCTGTATGTTTTCTCAACAACTTGACTATTTTTCAAGATCAAAAGGTAATCCACAAACTCTCCTGAGATCCCCAACTAGCCCCTGCTTTATTATTTGTTTAACTACTTCACAATTAGATTTAATCTTCTATTTTGTACCTGGGCTCTTCTGCATAATACAAAAAAACCCCAAGGAAAACATTGTCTCATGGTAACTTAACAATGGCCCAGAATAAAGGGGAAGAAATTAATATCTAATGTGAATTTCTAAATGTTTCATAATTTCTCAACTGTACACACAGTAAAATATTTCTGAGCTACAGTATACCATCATAACAAGTAAATTTAGTTTTTCAACCCTGAAATATAAACAGAAAAGCATTATATGGGATTTATTTCTAAAAATGAGGAAAATCCATCATTTTTTCCTTAGGAATCAACAGAAAAGAAATAAAAGAAATAAAAAGTGCACTGCTAACTTATGACCCCTAATCATGTGTGAAAGCTTATCATGTGAAGGGTTTTCACTTGCCTGACAATACCTATGAGGACTCTTTAAGTTACTAGTTCAAATAGAGTTAGCTCCTGTCTAAAAATAATTAAAAAAGCCCCAAAACAAAAAATCCCAGCTTGTTGCAAAGGCATTACGACAGCCAAGAGACTAGGGTTCAATGCCAAGTCTTTCGAGTTCAGCAAGGGAAACCACAATAGTTAGTCGTGTGTTTCTGGAGCATTCTGTGACTACATGGGTGGCTGCATTAAAGGGATTATAAAACCTGGTTTGAATTATAGATTTATAAAGCCCAAACAAATAAAATGCACACTACTGGATTTCTAAACATCACTGAACAAGGAGACAGAGAAATCCCCTTGGGTTTTTTTCTTCACTCTTATTATGAAAACTCTGTGACATTCTTCCCTCTAACAACAACCAAGATGATCTTGGTGGGGTGAAGCAGGGCAAGCCGTAGAGTTTTCCTGAACCACCCCAAGCTTTTTCTTTCTGATGATTATTTCTCCCAAGTCTTGAGGGAGGGGGAACCCCTTGTAGAAGCTAGAAGCAGATGTTCTTAACCCAAATCACTCTGCTGGACTTTATCCTGTCTCAGGGTACAGAACAAAGAACAATGCTTCCCTCAGCAAGCCTGTTGAATGTCAGATGCCCGAACAATTACAGGGTGTTAACCTAAGGGAATTGGAGATGGGGTCCAGTGACTCAGAGAACTCTCAGCTGTAACACCCGATTCTGTGTTACCCCCTCGGTACAGTTCCCGCGCCACCTGTACCTTACGCGAGTCGGACAAGGGCCTGGAGATTGAAAGAACACACAAAGAGACCTGGGTCATTCGAAAGGAGATCAGCCGAATGCCATTTATTTAGCCTTGGGGCAAATCTATATACCCCACTCTGCCAAGGTATTCCACCCAGGCAGGTGGGAAATTACCAATCTAACTGCTGCACCAGGACTTCCACCTAGGCAGGTGGGAAATTACCATACCAACAATAGAGTCAACAATGCCCTACAGCAAATCACCAGGCGGGGCAGAGGGAGCACAGGAACAAACAGGATGCTTAGTCATCTGACCAGAAACTGTTCCTCAAGATGAGCCCTAGGACAAGGGCAGACCCGGGCCCTACACTCAGCCCTGAAACAGACCAAGAGCTCCTCAGCAGAGCTTCTGGCACAGTGAGCGTATGAAGCCAGGCATGTCTTGGTCTCTGACTGCACAACAAGCACTGGGAAGAAGACCCTGTGGGTGGAAAGCCCACAGAACTCATTTTTAGTTAGAACACTGGCATGAAGAAAGCTTGAGTACCTAGGTTAGCCATTTACTCTGGTCTTCACCCATCAATCAAGGTTGGGTATTTTTTTTTCTACTTAAACATAGTTGTAGAAAGACAAGAAATAAACAGAAAGATGTTACAATACACAATGTTTATTTATCATAGGGCACTAAAGTTTGGATGAGAAGCAAGCCCCAGGAGTTATGTGTTCAAATCTTACCCAGAGGCTGTGGTGTTGTCTAGTCTATCTTTTAAAAGCTGGGCCTATGGGGAAGAACATAGGCCATGGGGATGGGGTTCAAATGGATAACATGCCCCACAACCTCTCTTCTCTCTGCCTTCACTCTCCCCAACAACAAAGTGTCCTCGCTTGGAACCATTTGCCCTGGTGATTCTGCCTTTGCCACAAGCCCCTAAACTACAGGGTTCACGAAACACCACTGAGGAATGAATCCACTAAAGCTGTAGGAGAAATAGACCATTCTTTCTTGATCTCAAGTATCCGTCCACAGTGATAATATATGGGGTTTACAGACAAGCTGCAAGCAATAAAACATGTGAAGCTTAGTATCAGCTGTTAGTTATTAAGAGAGCATAGGTGCTAATAAAAATGAGACACAAGAAAGCTTCGTGCTGCTAATACATTCAAATAATCATCTTCAGTAACTGAAGACAAAAACATTTTTTAAGACAGTCTCAGGATTGTGCTTAAAACACTTGCCCTTTTCTACTTAAACAAATACTTACTACTAGGGAGTGGAGAAATGGCTCAGTGCTTAAGAGCATTAGCTGTTCTCCAAGAGGACCTGAGTTTGATTTCCAGCACCCACATGGTAGCTCACAACCATCTGTAGCTACAGACCCAGCCAATTTGTCACCATCCTCTGGTTTCCTAGGGCACCCCATACACATACACAGGCAAAATATCCTTATACATAAAAATAAGTAAAACCTTTAAAAAATACTTAACGCTTTAAGATCAAGTCTCCAAAATGAAGATATTGCTGGCTAACACCAAAAACATGTTCATCAGTAATTGGAGGTATTTCCTCTTTATGCATATGGATGATAAAACAACACATTAAGATCTTCTTAATCACCCATTGGATAATACTTGGTAATTCACTTTCCCTCACTCCCTTCCCTTCCTCTCTCCTTTCTTTATGAGAAATGGTTTCCTAGGATATAGCTCAGGCTGGCTTCAAACTCACTGTGAAGTTCAAGCTGTCTCTGAATTCCCAGTTATCGTCCTGAGCGCTAGGGTTATAAGCTTGCATCCCCAGAATCAGCATGTAATTCTTCTTCATTGTGATGTAAGAAGAAACTATTTGTCTAATTTCATTTAGGGAACCATTTGAGTCAAGCCATAATGTATTATGTGTTATTAGTTCATTTTGGAAGAGTTAATATTAAATACCTAAGTTTCAGGTAAAATGCCTTAAAAATCAGTATAAAATGGTCACAGGATAACACGTAAAACATTCCAATAAAACAAGCAATTACATCAGACTTCTTGATGAAAATTTGAATAATATATTTTATTATTTTTATTTAAAAAATTTAAACTTTCCTGTTTATTTACATGTATGTGTCTGTATGTGGTATGTTCACATGGATGCAGGTGACCCTGAAAGGCAGAAGAAGGCATCAGATACCCAAGAGGTAGGGTTACAGGTGGTTGTGAGCCATCTGATGGTGGGTGCTAGGACCCAAATAAGGTTCTCTGTAAGTGTAGCAAGCCACTCTTAATTCTTGAACCATGTCCCCAGCTACAAACACACATTTTATACCATCACCCAACAGTATATATAACCAAATATATACGACTCAATACTATGCACTCTCTCGAAGTTCTGTTCAGACTGAATGAAAAATGAAGTTTCTATTTATAGAGAGCCATGAAAAACTGAATGTTATTATAGCCTCAAAAACATAACATCACACGATCCGTATACTCCTGTTACCAGTACACAGTTCTTACCGCTACTACGACAGGTGAGTCAGGATCTGAGGGGACAGGTTCAGGGGCACTTTTGGGTGTAAGTTAAGGCCCTGTGAGATCCAGGGCCCCGTTTGGCAGTTATTTCAGGGGATTCTGGAAAACGTGTGCTGACGTGACGTTGCCAACGGGACTGCTGGCAGGTGACCCTTGAGGAGTGCGAGGACAAGGGAGAGGGTACAGGTGAAATTTCAGCAAGGCTTCCTGAAAGAGAATCAGAGTAATGTCTGACCTTCAACAGTGCAGACATTGTTTCCTTCCTGTCATCTTCACCCGTGTACCATCAGTAGCCACCACCATCCATGCTCAGCCCCAGATCTGGTCTTATCTTCATGCCAGCATCTGGAGACAGGACATGTAGCTGCTGTGTTTCCATGGCATGAAAGTAGGACCAGTAACTCATCCCGATAATTGGTGGCCCACCCACTGAAGCCATAATGTGGCCTGAAGTAAACCCCAGGGCAGGAGGATAATATTTTCTTCTCCCAAGTTGTTTCGGTCTTGTCACCCTAACTGGAAATAACACTTAACAATTTTCTCATTGTGTCCTGAAAAATTTCCAGCTGGACACAATATTCACTACATTGTTTTAAAAAAAATACTTTAAAAAAAACCCTTTTATTTATGTGCATGTGGTGTTTGCCACATGGGTTTATGTTTGCTACATTGTGCAAGAGCCTATGGAGGCCAGAAGATGGCACCAGATCCCCAGAAACTGAAGTTCTTTAGGTGATTGTGAGTCACCATACGGGCGCTGTGATTCAAACTAACCAGGTTCTCTGCAAGAGCAGCAAGCGCTTTTAATCACTGGGCCATTTCTACAGCCTCATTATTGCTTTAAAGTTTCATCTACAGCTCACAGCGGCAGGCATGGGATGCTTAAAATATACAAGTGGAAATGACAATTTGGGGGAGGCAATTAGACTTTTTAACTGTTCTCACACTCAGTGAAATGTACATTTCTACGTGAAAATGCACTCTGAGGAAAGGGCGTTTGATGAGAATATTAAAACACGTGATACACCCCGCACAAATACACAGTAGACCTAAAACTTGAACTTCAAAATTGAGTATTTGTACCAACCTCCCCGTGTTAGAGTTATGCTACAGTGTGAGGTCTGTCTAGAACACTGGCTTGGATTTCTAGAATGCTCAATCTGTAAGACAAGGCTAATGCCTTTTGAAGTTGCTTCCTCCCAAATACAGAGAAAGCGAAGAGCAAGTAAAACTGGGGGTGTCTCTTCCTCCACAGTGCTGAGATGTCAGGATTGCCTCAGTCTGTCTTGAGTCAAGCACTTTACCAACCCTATCCCCCTTTAAAGTCTTTAAAAAAAAAAACAGACCATTAGTTCAAAACCCTCTGGGAAATTTCTCCTTTTCTATCTAGACACAAATGTATTTTTTGAGGGCAATTTATGAGAAGACTGATTTTGTTTCAGTAGCTGGGAGTTGTTAGCTGTAGGGACATGGGGGTTCATTGTTAAATACACATTTTAAAATCCACACAGCCATTAGGGTTCTGGGAACTCAGCGATTAACTAAATTTAAAATAACAAGCAGACTTTGAGACTCCTGGGACGAACTGTTAAAAGAATGTGCAGCAGGGAAGCCGAGACGTAGGGGCAGGGTGTGGAGAGGGGACTCCAGATAGATGGAGAGATGAATGATCAAACACAGGCAGAGTGTTCCTTAATTGCTTGAGTCAGGAGGATTTCAGATTCCTCAATTCGTGGATTTTGGAATACTAACCCAGCTTCAATAGTTGAGCATCTCTAATGCAAATCTGGCAATTCAAGATGTTCCACTTAGTTCCGGATTAGGATTTCTCAGTCTGTAATCATTAAATATCATTTCACTTTAGAAAGGAGGAAATAAAGGATTGTAGATAGAAAGGGGATTTCCCCAGGAAAACTTAGAAATAAACTTTCTTTGCAAGGTTAGAAATAAAAGATGGAAAGGAATGAAGGAATTATAAGATTCTTTAAGGCCTTTAATCTAAAGTTTAGATGAAGATATCTAACATTAGCATTTTACACATACACACACACACCACACACAACGAACTGAAGAGTTAAACATTGCATACTTTCTATATCTTTATCTTCATTTTTTAATTGAGTAATTTTAAAGAGACTCCAGGAATAAGACATAGATCATGAATACAAGTCTGTAACAATTTAAATTATCTTAATATTAAACACTTAAAATATTGATAGGCCAACAAATAAATAATATACTTTAAGAGTCTAAAATTCTGACTTATTTGAGTAACCTAGCTTTTGTCTCCTTGTACGCTTGTTCCTAAGAGCCTGAGAAGATGTGCTTCATGGTGCATAGGCAACCAGAGGAGGAAATACTGCCCAGAAATTCTTTAAGGAAACCCATTGGCTTTCATTGTAAATCTCCTCAGTATTAACTTATATTGAGCATGAAAGAACCTAGGCTGAAGAGATGGTTCAGCAGTTAATAGCTCACTGTCCCCTTTAGGGCACCTCAGTTAAGTTCCTAGCACCTATATCAGGAGGCTCCCAAGCAGCAGTCAGTATCTGCCATTCTGGAGGATCTGGCATTCTTTCTGGCCTTTTTTGGGAACCTACATACAGAAGTACATATACACACCAAACACATTGAACATACATGTACATAAACAGAAACTAAATAAATCTTAAAAAAGAAAGAAATCATCTTTTCAAACAAATACATGCCTCTGTACCAATGTTTTTAGTAAGAACAATACAAAAGAAAAAACTCACTATTATAAAGATTTTTTTTTTTAAGTCTAGCTTATGGATGTAAGGCACTAGATTCACAACAAATAAAGCCCAGACTTACAAGACCCCTAGCGGGGGATACTACACAAGCAGCAAGCAATTATGAATCAGATGAATTTGAAGCTATGAATGATATAACAGTGGTTCCCCATTTTTAGTGGCTCATACTAGAAGGGCAAGATTTAACATTCAAATCAGGGCTCTAGAGATGCTCAGGGTTAAGAATGTGGCTGCTCTTCTGTAGGGCCCAGTTTAGTTCCTAGCACTCACATGGCAGCTCACAGTGATCTGTAACTCTAGTTCAAGGGTGTCTGAAGATCTTTACTGACCTTTGCTGACACTGCACATGTATGGTGCACATACATACATACAAACACTCATATAAGTTTAAACAGCAAATTATACTTAACTCTCCCATTGTTACGCTTTCATCAGAGGACTCCTGTGTGATCTGATCCATGTATTTATGTTTTTTAGTGTGGTAAAGATTACTAATGTTTCAGTTATTTCAAGGAATGCTGACTGAGGAGCTGAGGAACACACTTCTCACTGGTTTTGTGAAAAGACCAGATTCCATAAGTCTGATTTGTGCAAAGAACATATCTTTCCTCCCACTCTGGACTCAGATAATTCAGCCTCGAGTGTTCTGACCCTGGGGCACCTCGAGGCTCAGGGCTCTTACATCCTCCTCACCCCTCCTGGGATCCCATATCCTTACCCTCTTCCATACAAAAGATCTTCCCCAGCTTCTTCATTCATGGTTTATTGAAAAGTAGTGGGAAAGAATCAATTGCATCAAACACAGTTGGGTACTTGCATCAAACACAGTTTAGGCAGCCAAAGTCCATGACATCAATGCAAGGACTATAGGGTTTCAAAACTGAGGTGAGGCTTGTGGACACACGTGATACTGCTCCTCAGTAGAAAGAGACCATTGTGGGCAGAAAGGGGGAGGTGGTTAGAAAGCAGAGATAGAAACTAAATTGGGCCAGTGGGTGGTGCACGCCTTTAATCCCAGCACTTGGGGACAGAGGCAGGCGGATCTCTGAGTTCAGTGCCATCTTGGTCTACATAGTGAGTTCCCCAACACGTAGGGCTAAACATTGAAATATCTGTCTCAAAACAAAAACAAAAAGAAAAACAAAAAAAAGTTGAGATAGAAGAAAGGGATGAGCAATCAGAAATAAATGTATGAAAATGCACGAACAAACCTCTGCTTGATGTTAATCAAATCAAATGAAACATACAATAACCAGAAGAACCTAACCGACCAAGGAGAACAGAATCTAGGTTCATACTGATTCTTAATACATTTCTATATTATTGCAGAATTGATAGTGATAATGACTTGCATTTGGATATTTATGGATGAATATATGCAGATGTTACAAAGTCCTTATTCCGTGGTGACAGCAACCTAAGTGCACCTCAATATAAAGTTCCTTCCAAATAATTATGACGGAATACAGCAAGCCCTTGCCGACAGCAATGACAGACTGTCACACTTGGGACTGATTTTTACCATTGCCCCTTGTGGGGCATGCTGAGTGGATGCTTTTTCTTAAGTTTTGTTAGGCATTAAGTAAGACACAGGAGGAAGATGCAGGGGCATGACAGTCACAAATGTAGATTAAAAGCGATTTGACTTTAAATTACATGTGTGTGAGTCTGTCTGTGTGCATGACATGTAGGTGCCATGTGTGTGCACAGGTGCATCCAGAGGACAAGAGGGCATTGGATTCTTTGAAGCTGGAGTTACAGGTGACTGGTAGCCATTTTCTATGCCTCTGGGAACATAATCCTATCCAGCTTTGGGGGAGCTTTTTTCTTTTCAGGTTCTTCAGGTTTGGCAAGAATATGCTGAGCCATGTTGCAGGACCAATTTTTAGCTTCTTTAATCTAACAGTTAGGCTATGTAATAATTGTAATTTTGGTCACTAACTGAGAGATCACACTCTTTCATTACCTGTACCCAGCCCACATTACTCTAATCCAAACCACATCAATTAATTGTCCTTGATTCTTTATTCTTTTTTACCTCTGAAAACAAGAAGATAAAAGGAAGGGCCAAAGATGAACTCTAGGCCTCAGACAAGTATTTCACTTTTCTATCTCTTGATTTCCTTCTTTGAACTCTTTTGTTCATCAACAACAACAGCACTAAAAGGTCGCAGAGAAAACAAACATTTCCTTTTTGTGCTTTGATGTGTATGTGGTGTTTATGCCTGTGGTATATGTGTGTGTGTGTGTGTGTGTGTGTGTGTGTGTGGTGTGGTGTGTATGTAGTATGTGTGTGGTATGTATATGTATGTTTGTGGTGTTGTATGGTGAGATGTGTGTGCATGGACAGTGTGTATTTGTCACATAGTGTGTGTTGATTTCCTTGCTCCTCGTGCATATTCATGAGGAGGTCAAGAGAGGGTGTGTATTTGTGTCTGTTCATGGCATATCAGCAATCAACAGTCTCCATTATCTTGCAGTGTCTGGTCCTAGTAAGCTTCAAGTCTATTTCTTAAATGATGTTCATTTTACAAAGCTTAACAAACCTCTCATAACTCAAAGGAACCATAATATGTGCAGGAGAGTCAGACTGTCTTAAAGGTTTCTTTCAAACAAACATATTGTTTGAAATAAATGTTTCTTTCAATACAAATAAACTGAACCTCTGGGAGACTGTATTTCTACACTGAACAGTAGAGATTTTAAGGAGACTGAGTGATGGTTTCAAGAGGGGGTACCAAGTGGGAAGTGAATAAACGGATACGAAAGCAGATGAGGCAACCAGGAGTCCTTCCCTAAGTCTTATCTATGTCTTAATGCCATGTTGCCTTTCAAGGCATCTTCTGGAATATCAGTGGAATGTGGGTAACTTTCAAATGGTTCACATATAAATGTCATCATTTAATGATGTCTGGTCTGCCTCTGCCTGTTATATGCCAAGTCATAATATCCTTAAGAACATATAGAAAAAATGAGAAGAAAGGGGGGGAGGGATGAGCATGAGGAGGAAGAGAGAGAGGGAGAGGGGAAGCCAGCAGGAATAGAAATATCAAGAGGGAGGAAGGAAAAGGAAAACAAAAGAATAAGAGAGGAGGAGGGAAGTCAGGAAAGAGGGGAGGAAGGGAGAGAAGGAGGATTCAAGGTCAAGGCAGCAGTGCAGATTGGAGGAATTAGGTTCCCAGAAGGCAGCAGAGTAGGTGAGCCACACTCCTGACCAGCCTTTCCTCCTCAAAGCTCAATCTACTGGCTGTTGGCACAGAAAAGGCTACAAATCTGAGCAGAGGACCCAGCTACCACGAGGCTGCCCGCAGAGCTTTTAGTAATGTCATGGAGGTGATGACATGGATCTTGGAGCTCACAGCTGCCATGGCAGCCAGACTTGCATGTCCAATAACACAGTGAGAGAAGAGGGTTCTCCTTGAGCCACAGACTCAAATTCTTAAGCCGCTGAAGACAGAAGATTCAGAACTGAAGCATAAAGTAACTGAAAACTCCAGAAGAATTTCTACAATGCCATGAAACAAACATTCACTGTTTGTACTTCTCAAGGAGGAAGAGGTAAGAGGAGCAGCCAAGGCCCTCACGTGGATTCTGAAAAGGAAAACACCAAGACAAATGTAATAAAGTGGTGAGCACAAGCTGCAAGTGTGTGTGTGTGTGTGTGTGTGTGTGTGTGTGTGTGTTGTGTACGCACATATATCTGTGTCTAGTGAGGCCAGAAGTGGGTTGGGTATCCCCTGGAGGCTAGAGTTACAGGTGGTTTCCTGACATGAGTACAGGGAAGCAAACTCCCATCCTCTGCAAAAGCAGAGATCCCTCTTAACCACTTTCCAGTTCCAAAGCCTTGAAAAGGTGATCCTCCTGCTTCAGTCTTCTGAATGCTGGAAACATAATTGTATCTCAGCAAACCCAATTTACAGATCCCAGCATGACCTGGACTTAGATTAATCGAGGTGCAATCTGCCAACTCCTTTCAATTTCCCAACTAAAATCTTATTATTCATTTTAATGCCATAGTTCATTACCACAATGTACGTGCAGAAAACAGGACTGTACACCTGGAGTGTGCATGCTTACCTGGCCTGTTTTGTTTTTTTAGCTTTTACATGGTTAGCTGCAGAGATGGCATAGGATGAAGTGAAGGATCTGCTCTTGGTGAGAGTCCATCGACACTGGGGCATTCCAAGAGTCGGGATTCAAGCACTACAATGACAGCAATAAAGACCACAGGGAAATTAGACATTTATTGCTGGGCACATCTCGCCACAACCCTAGACACCTCCTCTGCATCAGATACGCCAATGTGAAGTATTTATTCCCAAATTCCTGCCAGAGTCACTTAACTTGCAAATGATAGGATAAGCTAAGTCCAGCCTCCATTGCAGTTGTGTATCTGTTTCGTCTCTCATCAAACACAGAGAGCAAAGATGGCAATCCAAATCTATCTAATGCATAAAACACCACACATACTCCTACATGTGTAGTCATGTCCTTACAGATTTTTTCAAAAGCTATCTAGAAGATTCATTGACTGCGATGCAAACTGTCCTTTTAGGAGCAGAGAGAGACATAATATGTATCTAGGTACTCTTTGTTATACAATATTGTTGGTGACTAGACACTCCATAACTAGCATTTGATCAAGCCATTAAATAACAATGTCTTGCTGCAGTACTTCCTTATCAGGTTGAGCACAAGAAGCAGAGCTATAGACTGTCATTTCTCTGTCGGCAACTCAGCATTGACTCAGAAAACAAACAAACAAACAAAAACCTGTTAGCAGCAGCCTACAGCAGTGTTCTAAGATTTCTTCTACTGGTGATACCTTGGAAAGAATGTGGTAACCTAGTCACACTCCCATTGAAGCACACTCATGATGGATATGGTACTAACATGCTGATCACATTATGAGGGGAGAGGCTACAGGTTCTCTTTACCTAGGCAATGTGTTTATCAACAGAGACTTGATTCATCAAGTTGCTTCCTGTAAACAAATCTGGAATCAATAAATCCACAGAGGATTAGGCCCACAGAAGGTTACAGAAGCCATGTAATTAGTGGCATAGGATTCCTGGAGGTCTTCCACACCAAAATTTCCCTTTACATACTGCCTCAAACCTTACATGTGGAAACAGAAACATTATCCACCCTAGTTTGGGAGAGAACAGAATTCAGGAAGCTATGCAGACAACCTTGGATGGCTCTCAGTGAAAAGTGCTTGGTTTGTGTTTTGCCAACACCTGTGAGTTCTTTCATGCACTAATAAATTTGGTGAAGGTTAAAATCTAAAATTTGCAGATTGAACAGGATGTGTCCGATCTGTCTGGGTGGCATACTGTAAATAATCCTAAAACTGATAGAATTATAAATCATGGCTATATAAAGCTTTTCATGTAAGATGCATAGTCAGTGAGGGATAATTTAGAGAAGGCCCTGAAGAACATGAATTTTGCCTCTCCCAGCAGACATCAAATGTCCAGAACTCTAGTGAAGGATGGGACTTCATGAGTCCCTCCCTACCAGATTTTTCTTCAATGGTTATATTTTAAAAGCCTCCCTTTGTGCTTACTTTTCAATAACAACTCCACCACATCCATGACAAAAGAGACACTTGGAGGGAAAAATGAGCTTCTGCAGTTGTCAAAAGCATTTGAAGACTACAAAATGTTTGTCTCAAGGCATCTTTAAAAATTTCATATTTAGCCTTTCATAAATGTTTGGAATTTTGTGAATTAGATTGTAAAAAACTTTGTGTATTAGATGGTCAATGATTTCTTTGTGGTATTAGTTTCTGTTCACCCATTCTGCTTGCCTGAGTAACTACTAAAATTAACTAGGAAAAGGTTATGTAATGTATATTGTCTAACTTTTCATTTTTTAGACTATTATACTAGTGGTAAATTATTACTCATCCAGGCAGACTTTTTGAAGAACTCCACATCATTTAACATCTTAAAAAGATAACTTATTGAGGCTCAGCCAAAAACTGCCTACCTGTGTTCTTTTATATCCAATACACATTTAATGGGGGCTTTCAGAGATGGCTCAGTGGTTATGAGCACTAGCTGCTCTTGGAGGGGACCCTGGTTCAATTTCCAGCATCAACATGGCAGCTCATAACCATACCCAGGTTTAGTTCCAGAGGATCAAATACCCTCTTCTGACTTCCCAAGGTATATACCTATGTAGTACATATATGTACATATATAGATGCATGCAGGCAAAATCACAAAAAATTAAAAAATACTTCAAAAGAAGTGTTTTTCAAAAATAATTAAAATGTGTTTATTTTGAAAAGTTTATAAAATAGAATCCAATAGAGTAAAAATTAATAACGTCCTACTTGCATCTATCCTACTTTAACCTGCTATATATTAATCTATCATATTATATAATGAATAGAAACACCGTAAATTAATAATGAACAGGTAAGAACTGAGATTCAGGGCCACTCCAGGACAACAAGTAGAGAAATGCCAGACAGTCATTCAGGAAAGACAAAGAAGCAATAAATATGCCTGGAGCAGGGTCAAGGAAAAGAAGTAGTCTAAGGAAAAAACTAGGGAGACATTTAAGCAGCCAGTTTGCTTAACAAAGCCTTTGCAGGGTGAAATTCGTACAGTGTTCCCAGTGATACGCTGATCCTCTCAGCTGTGGTCTGGGAGGGTGACTATGCAGTCCCTGGCCAGGGCAGCTCTTCAGGAGCCCATCGGTAGACAGTTTACTGGGTTTCAAAGCACAGGGCTCAAGTAGATTAGACACAGAACGCTAAGGGTGAAGGTGGCCTGGTTGCTGGTGAAGACGCATGAACAGGTTCAGTCACTGCTCTGTATGTGTGGGAAAGAGGAACTTCACTAAATGAAAAGGAAGTCTGTCCTCACCCAAGTCTCAGGATTTGGGGAGCTGCTGTTTCCACGCTCAGCTTGCCACCTTGTTGTCATGAAGAGGAAACTATTTCATGCATGGCTATTAAATATTTACATGCAGACATGGGTATTTTCAGTCATTTGGTCAATATAAGCTGTTACGTGTATTCCATAGTTCTGCAATTATAGGGTAAGGATTAATGTAATTGCTGATGTCATATAAAGTATTCTAATTTTCTTCCAAGTTGTAAAACAGAGACAAAGTAGCTCTCTTTAAAAGCATATTTTTAAAGTAGTGTTTTCTTACAAATTCATTTTAGAGTCCAATGTTCCTGTTTCTTTAACCTTTTTCATTTTGGCCTTTCAGTCACTAATAGAATTTGGAGCTTAGATTTCCCAAAAGGGTCGTGTATTAAAGGCTGAGTCTGCAGATTCAGAGACTGGACCTTGAAAGGTAATTAGGTCAGTGGGGTTGATCCTTTGTAGGGCATATTAGGATGTGAGTCTTCCCCCTTCTGTCCTGCTTTTCTCCCTTCTGTTTGTCCTGGCAGCAACAATGTGTCTAGGCTCCTCTACACTGGTGGATTATGACTCCAAAGTCCCAAAGCAAAATCTGAGAGACCACAGTGGGAAGCACTGAAATAATTCTTAATCTATATTAGGCACTTGGTCAGTGATGGAAAGTGGACTTACACATAAAATTTTAATTTAATATATTGTTAATATACTACATAAAATGCAAAGCTCAGGGTATGGCTCAGGGTAAGAGTATTTGCCCAGGAAATATGCGTGCATATGTGAATGGACACACACATGTATACACATACACACATACATGTTCATACATATACACAGACATGCACACACACAGGAACAGATACATACATATGAGCACATATACATAAATATATACATGCACACATGTGCACATATACATATATACATATTTACACATTTGGTCATATATACATATATTTACCCACATAAATAGAATATGCACACATTAATACATACACAGACACACATGAACATACATACATGCAAATACACACACATGCTCACATATATACACACATGCACATGCATTGATACACACATATATAGACACACATGCACACATAGATACACATATAAACAGAGAAAGATACACAAACATATACATATATACAGACATATATACATGTATATACATGTACACATACACACACATATATATACATATATACATGGACACATGCATACACATACATACATGCATATACATAGGCACACATATATATATACATTACACATTCAAAGACATACATACATGGGCACATATATACATACATACACATGCACACACATACAAACAGATATGCACAAACACATGTGGATATGTACATTTACACACACAAATATACACACATATATACACACATATATGTGCACATGCAAGCACACAAAAATGCATATACATGCATAAACACACTTGCAAATACACATACACATACACAAACACACACACAAACATATAAATGCACATACACAGAGAAATTTATAATATTTGAATATATTCAAGTGTTGTTAAGATGATATCTACTTTTTGATCTGTAATATCACTAATTCTGCAGGAATTAATGCATAGTAAGTCTGATAGGCCATGTTAGGGATCATATTTAAATGTCATACTAGATTGCCTTCAAGTTAAAGTTCTAAATGTGGATCTCAATTCGGGTAAATTGTAGTGTGCCCTCCCTCTGGCCTTAGTCTTTTTCAATGACTGCCATAGAGCAGGAGTCATCCCAACTCACTCTTTGTATTTACATTTAAGGTCATTCCAGTCTGGCCCTAAAGTGTTCAGCATTTAAGCATAAAAATCTGGCTTGTTCAAACCTCACTTCTCAGTAACTCTGGTTGGGCTCTTTCCTCTTGAACTCTATGATTCCTTTTCTGCAAATAACTCCTCTGAGGAAACATGGAGCCTGCAGGAGTGGAATCTAACCTGGGCACAGGTGCTTCATGCGGCTTAATGCTGGCACTGCGGTCTCTCCGCACTGGTGCAGGCTCCAAGGTGGGCAGACCTGTGGCAGAGGTGGTGGTTGTCCAAGTCGACGAGACTCTTCTCAGCAAGCCTGGGGGTAAGCTTCTTCTCAAACGCTGGAAGGAATATTCACTTTATCACAACCATATTGTAGACCATTAGTTTTTATGTAAAACAGAGGAAAGAAGCAAGGCAAAGGGGAACAGTTGATGAAACAGTACAGGCAGAATTTTGTCTATTACTATCCTGGAATGGAAAGAGAGATACAGGAGTTGAAATGAGGAAGACAATGAGCAGCAAGCCAAGCCTGGTGTTCACTGGGAAGTCTCAGGAGATGAGGGACAGAAGCAAACTGGGCTACTCAGCCACTAGGTCCCCAGCTCTACACAGGAAGGTGCTGCCTCAGTTCTCAGAAATGGCAGGAAGGAAACTTTGGAGACTATGGAAAGATGAGCTCAGACCAAACCCTTCCTGCCACACCTACCTTGGGAATGGCCAGTTTGTCTTTCTCCAAGCCCTCCTCAGAATCAGAGCAGGCATTCTCGTTGAAGGTTACAGTGGGGTTCACTCTGGGCTTGTGGATGGCTTGGAAGGTGAGCTGAGTGCTGAGCAGGTTGCTTACAGCCCTCAGGGATGTGCACACATTCGGAGGCAGGGAAGGGTCTGCAAGGAGGTCGGTAATGAGGCCATGGGCCTCGCCCATCACAGCAATATCCACGGTGATGCTGGTTCCTGACTGAGACACGAGAACAGGAGATCAGGGATGGTGGAAGTGTGGAGGTGAAGTGAGCTAATGCAGGCTTCCTGGCTGCAAAAGGAATAGTTGTCAAGCATGGTGGCACACATTCATAAACTTGATATTCAGGCAGCCAAGGCAAGGGGATCATGAATTCTAGAGACAACCTGGGCTATGTTGTGAGACCCTGTCTTACCTCTGCACCCCATTAGAAATCAAAAGCAAATAAATTGAGCTAAACATTTCAAACTGGTAAATTTCAAGTCACATTGTTGTTTTGGATACTCAGTTAAAATTTGCCTTGGTTGTTTTTGTGGGTCCACACTTTCAAAAAAAAGTTACACCTTTAGAAAATATATATTGACCGATAAGAATAACAGATAGAGGTTTGAGAGATATTTCAGTGTTTGGGAGCATGTACCGCTCTTACAGAGTACCCACATGACAGCTCCTAAACACATGTTTCTCTGTTTCATTTAGTCTGGTGCCATCCTCTGACCTCTTACGAAACTTCATGTAGGTGATTCTCAACCTTCCCAATGCTGCAACCCTTAATACAGTTCCTCATGTTGTGGTGATCCCCAAGCAGAAAATTATTATCATTGCTACTTCACAACTGTAAGATCGCTACTGTTATGAATTATAATGTAAATATCTGATATGCAGGATATCTGATGGGGGGTCATGACACCACAGACTGAGAACCACTGGTGAACCTATAGCTATGTAGGCAAAACGTTCACACACATCACATGAAAACAAAAAAAATGAATGTTTAAAAAACCATTCCAAACAGTTATGCATGTGATCTATTAATATATTGCATATTGTATAATATTCAGATCAGGGCCAGCACATCTTGTCCCTAAAACGTTCATCATTTCTCTGCATTGAAAATATTCGAAGGTCTTTCTTCCAGCTTGTTAAGACTCACAGGATGTTATCCTCACCTACAGCCATTTCACTGTGCAGCAGCAAGTGGCAGGTTCTTTCTCTGTCTGAGGCACATTTTTCAATGTTCGAGTTTGAGGAGGAAGGAGGCATTTATAGCAAGGCTAGAACACTCGGGCTGCCTCTTACGACTACAAGACTTGCCTAGCTCTGGGTTTCATGCCAGTATCATCACCGTCCTGTGCCATAAAAACAAAATATTTAAAAGGCAGAGAATTTGAGGGGAAAAGAGACCCATCAAGCAGTCCTCATGAAGAGTTCTTTATTATCAGTGGAAAATTTTATCGTGAAAGTAACATTAACAAATAAGGGAGATTAGCCTATGATATTCTTTTCATGTTGTATGTATGTCCTGATTTTAAGTCAAGAAAATGAATGCCTGCCATCCCAGACAGGAGGCAGGAGTTTAAGGCCACTAAAAGGTTTTTTTAGTCATTTTAAGGCAAGCCTGCACTATGTGAAGTGGCCCTCCTCTTAAAAACAAATAAATAAACCAAAACAAAATAAACTTTTTCTCTAATTATTAAAATGTAAAATAATTGAACAAAATCACCTATTACCAAACTTTGCCAGACTTATGAAAAATAGCTAGAACCAAGTTATTTCCAAATGAATGTGAAAATTTAAGTGTGCTGTTAGTAGCTTTAGGATAATTACACATGTCATACAGATATACGTTATTTATGACAACATTCACAAAAGTACCACCAAATAGGGCTAGAACCTACTTTAGCAATACATATTATCAAGTTCATCTCATATACTTGTAGAAAATCACCCAGGACATTTCTGTGCAATGGAAATTATTCTCTCCACCTATACTTTTCTGATACATTAATAAGACATGATAGTTTGGATGAGAAATGTTCCCCAAAAGTTCAGACTCCTAAACACTTGGTCCCCAGTTGGTGACTCTGTCTGGAGACATGCAGGCTTATGGCAGGGAGGACATTACTGGGGGCAGGCTTTGAGCATTCACAGCCTTGTTTCCACTTCCCGCTGCCTTCTCTGCTTCATGCTGGCAGGTAAGGATGTCACCATGCCTCCTCTCTCTCTCTCTCTCTCTCTCTCTCTCTCTCTCTCTCTCTCTCTCTCTCTCTCTCAAAAGAAGTACAACAGGTCCACTCATAATTAGGTTAGTTTTTTTAAAAATATATACCATTGATGAAGAGAATATCTCATAGCTTTAAGTTTCTACTTTTTATGTCTTAAATATTTTTATTGCATTTATTTATGTGTATGTCCATGTATGTATTAAGTGTTGTGTGTGTGCTGTGTGTGGCATGTGGTGTGGGTGTGTATATGTGTGTGTGTGTAAGTGTGGGGGTATATGTGTGTGTGAGTATGTGCATGCTGTATGGTGTGCATGTGTGTACATATGCACATAGGTTTCCATGACACAAATGGGGGAGTGCCAGAGAGCAGTATCCTGGAATCAATACTCTCTTATCATGTGTGTCAGGGATCAATCTCTGATTCTCAAGGAAGTACCTTTATACAGTGAGCTCTCTTGCCAATCCCTGTTTGTTTATTTCAAATACAACTTTTTAAAAACACAAGCCATGTATTATATTTATATTTAGAGAAAAATATCAAAATTTTATGAAGTATCTTTAAGAAGAAAAAGAATTCATGCTTATAGGTCAGTGTTAATGCCAAACAAACTTTACAGTGGGTACTGTGTTGACGTGGTACAGCTTATTAAGTTGACTCAGTGGGCCATGAGAAACAGGAGATATAAAATTGGGGGGCAGTGCATGTGGCATAAGTGGTAGACCTGGGAAGAGTTAGCAGGAGAACTGGAGAAGTATATTATCAGAATACATTGAATGAGTGCATGAAATTCCCAAAGAAACGATTGAAAACATTGTAGTTAAAGATTGTTGTTGATATAAGCAGTAGGTGCTTTTGTGGCATTTCTTCTATATTTTATAGTTCTATAGCAAAGACCCTTTTTAAAAAGCAGGCAAGAAACAGCACAGAGAAACTGGGATCAGCAGAGGAGCCAACATGAACACAATTTGCTTGCTTGGAAAAAGGAAGCAGCAGCAAGAAGAAAAGAGTCCACATTGTCACTGGCGTGAAGTCATGCTCAGCTCGACTGGCATTCTAGTTTAAGAATATTATCATAAAAGAGTTAAAAGCTGCATTGTGCATAAGAACTTATCACTATGCTGTTGGCTCAAAGACCTAAGGATGCCACTGAAGCATGAAATGTAAAACTAACAATCAAAATTGATTGCCCTGAACCTGCCAAGAGTAACCACACACGAGACACTGAGAGGTACCCTGGCTGCTGTGCCAATAAACAGCAAACTGTAAAGCCATTTGCATGTCCACAGAGTAACTGTTAACGAATTTCAGGCAGTGGGATGTCCGTCATTGAGATGGTGTTTTTAAATTATGGAAAATGTGGGAAAACTGCATGATTTACTACTCAAAGGGTATTTTCATGCTTGTTCAAAAAGAAAATAATTAAATTTCTAAGTATCTCAATAATAGTGATATGTTTCATCTAGCTGGTAAAAATGTTTGATAATAATGACAATAAACACTAAGATCAGGCTGATGCAAAGGCCTCTCAGAGGAGAAGTTTAAAACTAAGAAGCTGAGTTCATCATCAGCATAGTAACCAGCTACAGAAGCCCCAGACCTCAGAGGGTCTGTGAAGGCAGATGATTAAACAAAGCTTAAAGCAAACAAACAAATAAATAAAAAGGTCCCAAGCACAACATAAAACATTAAATCATTCTAACTCATACTCCCCTTAGAACAAAAACATTTGTATTTAACATTGAGAAAACACAATTCTAGAAACACTGTTTAATGACAACTGAACTTGGAGCCCCACCTTTAAATACAAGTCTGGTGTTTAATTAACTGCAATAAACAGTGGGGGAAAGTACAGTTGTACACATCAAAGCAGAAACAATAGGTTCTCTTGTTGCACCCATGCCTTCAGTGCCTCTCCTCGCCTCCCTTCCTCTAGGAAGTTATGTAGGCAACCTAGCAGGAATGTCAGAAGCCTCAGTTAGGACACTGGAAACTGTATTTTTAAATCTTATGACAGTTTCCTAAACCAATCACAGATTTCTATGCCACACTATCAATTAAAGTACTTGGTCTTGTCTTGCAACCTATACAATCAGAGAATTGACTGGAGTTCTTATTGGCCATTCTATCATATTTTTTTTCTATGAGACATACACACATGCAGAAAAGAGAAGTTAGTGATTTGTATGGTATTTTGACATCATATTACTTTATGTGTGTGCATGCTCATGTGTATGTGCACATACATGTATGCATGTGTATTCTTGAAGATGTTGCTTCATGTCTTCCTCCAACACTCCACATCCCATATATGGAAACATATGCTCTCAATAGAGCCCAGCACTTGCTGACTTAGCTACCTACTTAGTCAGGGTTCTTCTATCTCAGCCTTCATGCCCTTCTGGCATTTGCCTGAATGTAGGATATCCAAGCTGCAGTCTGTATATTTGAGTGTGAAGCATTTTTCCCACCGAGCCATTTCTCCAGCAGCTGACATTTTAATGTTAAAATTATTTTACAAACAGTAAAATACTTGCTTTACTGACTGCTGATCTCACACGGTTCTCCTATGTTACAAATCATCATGACATCACTCATTAGTCTTTTCCTTTGCCTAGTGTACACGGAGTCTTGCAGGGAATAGACGCCTGTCTGGAACTTTCACAACTCTTTTCTCCCAGTAGTCACTGTGCACTGTGATCAAAGCTCAGTTTGCTGGTTCCCAGGACTGTTTAGGGCAGATTACAGTTATCACAGTACATATGGAAATAAAATATCACTAAATCAATGGCCAGTGTGGCAATGGAATCTATTTCCTTAGAAACTAAGAGACTCGTTTTGTGGAGTGGCACAGATTTTGCAAAGAGACTTCATGAAGGAAGATTTTCATTGAATTAAGCCATTCAAAAGTTCAAATAGAAAACCGTGACATACTTGAAGGACTCTCCACTAAGATGTTCCCAAGTTCCTAATTCATTTCCACTATAAAGAAACTGAAATTGGCAGTCATCCATAGTATGGCTTTTTGGGACTTAAGAGAGGCAACTTGGAGTTACAGTCCACACAGGGGATATAACCTCAGAAAAGAGGAATTTTTGATCGCACATCAAAAGATGTGGGAAAGCTTGCCTGCTTACATACTAAGTGAAAATACTAGAAGTATGGAAAACTTATAAAATACTTTATGATTTTTCTGCTTGAAAGTCTTTCAACCTCAGGTCCTAATTATGGCAGTCAACAGAGCTTCTGTTTTTAACCCAACATTTTCTTTCGGGTGAAATGTGGATGATAAAATAGCTATGACAACCTCTTCCTTATGATTCTGAGAGGAGGAGATAAAATGTAGAGATCATTCAAAAATAAGCACCACGGGGTGTCTAGGGGTTCCAAGGGGTGCTTCTTCCAGGGGAGAGGAGTAGGTAATTGTCCTATTCAGCTATGACATCTGTGAACTGTGACAATCACCAGGAGGGTACAAAGGCCCCATAGGTGTGCAACAGTGGCATACGTGCTTTTCTGGATACCAGTACCATTTTTGTCAGATCCAAGGCCCATTCATTGAGAGAAGAGGTGTAAGGGAAAGAGAGAAGAAGGAGAAGGAAAGGGATAGGAAGAGAGGGAGGGAGGAAAAAAGAGAGGGAGGGAGAGAGAGAGGGAAAGAGAGGGACAGAGAGAGGGGGAGAGAGAGGGGGAGGATGGGAGAGAGAGAGAGAGAGAGAGAGAGAGAGAGAGAGAGAGAGAGAGAGAGAGAGAGAGAGAGAGAGAGAGAGCATACTTTCATACTTAATACTGGAGACTTGGCCAGTTCTCCAGAATTGGTAGATTCATAGATCTTATAAGAGGACCTACATCTACCACCTTGCTAAATCAGCATGACTCCTAACTGTAAATAGTTATTCTTATGCCCAGAGATACATATAATTCTTACCTTTCATCAAAGAAATGTCTCTGCAATAGATGGAGGCCATTACATGACTGGTCAAAATGCATATGTAGAGGCATTACAGAAAATCATAACTGGTCAAAATGCAGTCACCAAATGGTTACGGTGTATACAGCCTCAATCACTACATCTACAGTATAACTTTTGCACCTAAGGCTCATGAAATATCACAATAGAAGGGATAGCTAGATTATAAGAGAAAGGGGCTAGAAAATCTACTGTAAGACTGTGTCTCCTAGAAATGATAGGCAAGATTCACTAAGGATACCCCAGCAATATGGCTGGCTAAAAAGTATACCAATAGATGATAATACGGAAGGAGATATCACAAGGACTTACCCTAGACAGACAACTAAGGGATGCTGAAAGAGTGAGAATCTCCCCATATAAGAAATATTCCCACCCCTATTGGTTGTCCAGCGCTATGTGATTGGCTCAGTAATCATTTCTATACAAGTGTCATTATATGGATGGAGAAGGTTGTGTTTATGTATTTTTAGTGCTTTTATTGAGCTACATATTTTCATAGCTCCTCTCTTTTTCTCCCCCCTTCCTTTCTACCCTGTTCCATGATCCCCATGCTCCCAATTTACTCAGGAGATCTTATATCCTTCTGTTTCCCATGTAGGTTGGATCCATGTATGTCTCTTTTAGGGCCCTCTTTTTGTCTGGGTTGTGAATTGTAGGCTGGTTTTTTCCTTGCTTTATATCTGAAAGCTACTTATGAGTGAGTATGTATTATATTTGTCTTTCTGGGTCTGGGATACCTAATTCAATATAGTGTTTCTAGAGCCATTTATTTGCCTGCAAATTTCAAGATGTCATTTTTTCCTGCTATTGTGTAAATGCACCACATTTTCTTTATCCATTCTTTGGTCAAGGGGCAATTAGGTTTTGTCCAGGTTCTAGCTATTACAAACAATGCTGCTATGAACATAGTTGAGCACATGTCCTTGTGATATGATTGAGCATTCTTTCGGTATATATTCAAAAGTGGTATTGCTGGGTCTTGAGGTAGACTGTTTCCTAATTTTCTTGGAAATCGCCATACTGATTTCCAAAGTGACTATACCAGTTTGCACACCCATCAGCAATGGAGAAGAGTTCCTTTTACCCCACATCCTCTCCAGCATAAGCTATCATCAGTGTTTTTGATCTTGGCCATTCTGACCGGTTTAAGATGGAATATTAGAGTTGTTTTGATTTGCATTCTTCTGAAGGCTAAGGATGTTGAGCATTTCCTTAAGTGTTTTAGATTCCTCTGTTGAGAGTTGTCTGTTTAGGTCTGAACCCCTTTTTTAATTGAATAATTTGTTCTTTTGATGATTAGTTTCTTGAGTTCTTTGTATATTTTGGAGATCAGCCCTCTGTCCAATGTGGGGTTGGTGAAGATGTGTTTAAAGAGTATGTATATATTAACATAAGTATGTAACAATAATTAAGGAATTTGAGAGAGAGAAAGGGAGTACGGGAAAGGTCTTGGAGGAAGGAAAAGGATGGGAGAAATGTCATTATATTTTAATTTCAAAAAATTTAAAAAGTAGATATAATAATAATAATAATAATAATAATAATAATAATAATAATAATAATTCAGCAGCAAAACTGGGGAACACACAGGCTCCAGTGTAGGACTCACTATATGTGAACTCTGTGTGTGAAGAGTTAGAAATCAAGAATATCAAGAGTTGGTCTAAAAGACAAGATATTTTGTTTATTCATTGGTACCAAATATCTATTTTATGGGGTCATGGGAGACACAGAATATAAAGTCATGCTGCTTGAGTCCAAGTTTTAGATCCACCAATGTGCACATACACTAATCTATTACTTTCTAGAACCCTTGCTTTCTTAGCTCTAATATAGACTTACTAATAGCACCCATTTGATGATGATTGAGTGAAATGATGTGTAGGAGGGGCAACAAAGTCTCAGGAAGGTAAATACAGGGATATAAAATCATGGGTGCGTACTGTATAGGAGAAGACGTGAAGATGAACAAATGTGACTAGGGGGAGAGGAAAGAAAGGGAGGGGCCAGAGGAAATGGGATATAAATATGATATAAAGTATATCCTTGTAGGAAAACCTTTTTATATACCCACATACCATGTACAGTGAATATATGAAAAGAAAATCAGATATAAGAAAGAATGCTAGTAGGCGCTTAGCCTAGACTATACGTCGAATAAATACTGCATATTATCAAACTGAAAATGATCCTATGTGTAAAGAAAGAATAATAAACATGGACATCTTTGTCATTTGTGCTGGGTAGTTTTCTCTTTCTCTCAACAACTGTTTGCATGTGTGTGTGTGTGTGTGTGTGTGTGTGTATGTGTGTACTTGACATGGATACCATGTCTGTGGAACTCAGAAGATGGTGCTGAGATCTCCTGGAGCTGAAGCTACATGCAATCGTGAGCCACCCAATGTGGGTGCTAGGCACTGAACTCAAATCCTCTGCCAGAACAAGTCAGAGATTTTAAGTGCTGAATCATCTCCCCTGTCTTGTCATAAGATTTCCCTACCAACAAAACTAAAGCAATAAAATCAGAACTTTTAAATTTTCATGTCTTACTTTAGACAAAAATAGTTATGAACTCTATATTCCCTATACTCAAATGCTCCATAACAGGTCTGAGACTAATTTTTGGCTGTTGAAAAGTAATTGTACAAAAATTCTAGTTCCAGTTAATGTGGTCTATTGCACTGGTGTGATTTACAACATACCCTAAAAAAAATTCTAACAGCAGGCATCTGAGTTCTTTTGTTATAATTATTTCCCTTTTCTTACTATTTAGTCATCTTGGGAGGCACCCTTAGAGGCAAGCACAGCTTGAAGGAATATTCTCAGGGCACAGAGGGAGCAGGGTGAAGAGATGGATAAACAGCATAAGAGATGACACATAAAGAGGAGAGTCTCGGGGACTTTCTTATACTTACTCCTCAACACTGGGAACAGATACTGGGTGTACACAGGGAGACGATAGCTTTCTAAATTTCTACAGAATGATATGTCATTCCATCACTTCCAAATCTTTCCCTGAGAGGCTGTCTTTGTTACCAGAAAATATTATTTTGGTCTTTAATATGCTAAGTTATTCTAGAACATGAGCTGGACACCATTAGACATGATCTTTGACATATGCTGGGCTCTGACCTCAGAGCCAGAAAAACTGCATATGTGTTTATACTTTCATAGGGCCCATTTATAATTTTAGACTTGAAATTGTCTGGGAAATTTTTAAAAAATGAAATCATGTGAAAATTCTGCAGTAAGTCACTGTAGGCTGAACCTTGGCAAAAGGCCACCCCAAGGAAACAGATGTTTGCTTATTTTAATTTTCTGGCAGGGAATAAGCATTCACATTTGAAGTCTCTCCTTAAGATAACACACATACATGTACAGTATAGTAGGAGAGGACCTATAGAGCCCTGAATCAAATAATTTTTCCAATAACATTCATGTTGGAGGGCCCCCTATGAGAGGTCAGAAACAGCAAATGCCAGCAATTACTGTAATCCACAACTTCCTTCTCTTTTGATGTTCTGAGAACATTCCATGTCATCAATGGGAAACAGTACATGGCTCAATGTCCTTTTGTACTTCCAAAAAAGTCTATCTGCAAACAATTGATACCTTGTCCAAACATTCTCTGTTTATATTTTCAATTATAAGTACCCTCCAGACTCTAGCAACTTTATCCAACAACCCAAAATTAATAATCACATTAGAAAGGAAACTGCTTCATTATTAGAAAATGAAACACCTTATTGGTTATTTATTTATTGGCTATTCTGTATGCCCTTATATTGTTGAAAAGATAACCTTAGGCTTAACCTTCAGATTTGTTCTCTCTCTTCCCAGTTAGAAAAGATGAGGTGGGTAGCAAAAATATGTGGGAATCTGACGATGAGCTATTAATGTGATTGCTCATACCAGGGAATGTGGAAAGACTTAGAAAATACCAATTGCTGCATTAGTTTAAAAAGACTGTTTTTGTCAGTGGGAGAAATAAAAAATGGGGGAATATCTGTGTGTTTCCTGAGTTCAGATTTTTAAATATTTTAGGAACAATTATCTCTGAGTTTGAAGTCATTGTTGGTCTGTTAAATTTTATCAATGGTTACGGAACATGAAGCTGCTGTTTTCTAAGGCTAAAAACAAGCGGAGGCAGTGGAACAACAGAGGGCAGTGTTCTGCCTTGATAAGGAACTGCTGCCTCTGCCATCACTTCTGGGAAGAGTGCAGTCCACTCATTAACATATGGACTTTCATTTGTCTTCTTTACACATAACAAAAACACATAAATCATGAGATAACTGGTGGAATTTAATAAAAATAAAATCATGTATATCACTGTTAAAGTGAAATTATAAATACATAATTAGTATTTCCCCCAATTAGAAACATTCAGTTGTCACTTTTCAACATAATCCTTTATGGCAGTTCTGAGGATTGTACTTGGTGTTCTAAGCATGCTGGGCAAGTATTCCTAATAGGGAGTTACTAAACAGTAGCCCAGCTTCAGTCAGCCCAAGCTTTCCCATTTTTTATAAAGTACACTAGAAGCGTGATCCATTATAATACATAATTTTTCCACAGATAATTCTTTATTGTAGTTCAAGTATTTATAAAGCACATGCACATACACGCATACACACACATACACATCTGAACACAGTTTTCTGAAACTTCATTAGCAATTACTCTATTCCCATTGACCATCACTGAATGCTTCCTGCCTTACGTGCATTGATTGGCTCTTGCCTATTCTACAGATCTTCCCTACTTCTCTTTCTAGAGTGTCTTCCCTGGCTCTTTGGATTCTATCCTTTCATGATGATGATTGTGCCTTCTGAGATGTTCCTTTATTTCATATACTAGAAGCACAAAAACCCTAACAAACTTCAAATCCTCTTAGTCATCCCTTGTGAGAAGCCATGAATCTCCCATCATCTGTCTCTGTGTGTATAGACTCTCTTCATAGAAACCAAGCATCTCCCATCATCTGTCCCCATGTGTTCAAACTCTTCATAGAAGCCATTCATCTCCCATCATCTGTGTGTGCAAACTCTCTTCATAGAAGCCATGTATCTCCCTTCACCTTTCCCAATGTGCATAGACTCTCTTCATAGCATTCATGCATCTATCTCTGCTCATCTCTCACCTGTAGACTCTCTTTATTCTAAAAAGCCATTCATAACCAATCATCTCTCAACAGTATGCACAGGCTTTTTTTCCAACAGTATCTGTCACATTTCTTTAATATACTTTGCTTGTGTGTTTAGGTAACTATATAAAATATATTTCTTTAGGGTTTAGACTGCACAGTAAGGACAATGGTAGAATTCATTTACAAGTTTAAACCTAGAGCTTAGAGTAGTACTAGAAATACCACATGCTCTAAACCCACAAAGCAGTGTATTCTTTATTTCCATTTCTGTGCTCCACAACATGGAAAAGAAGTTATGGCATGCAATATGTCCCTGAAGACAAATCACTGTGTTAAGATAGCTTCCTGATAGGGCAATCAATCTTCTAGTGAAGTTTCACATTCTAAATGGATTAAAAAAATTTGGGGGGGGGGGAAACTAGACCCACAAATGAAACATGAACATCTTGTTCTAGAATATTTGCTTTCTGGAAAGAAACAAAAGTCAATTTGAAGAAGTCATACTGATAAGGGAAACAACTCTCCAATATTTTCCTATAATCCACTAATAAAGAAAGAGCAGGCAGAGGATTAGTGTATATATCTATGTGCCTTTCTTTCTTTCTTTTTTAAAAGAGAAAATCTGAGCAGGCCTGTAGGCAAAAAAAATAGCTCTTTGGGTACAATTTTCAAGGTGAACTTTGAACAACTCAGGTGGAAAGTTGAGTGCAGAGAAGCTGGAGAATATAGAACACAACAGGAATAGAAACCATACTCTAGACCTTCGGTTAACTTTCCAAGTGTGATGAAGAATCCTTAAAAACAGTAGCATGAATATTATGTGTGAAAAGAAAAGTTGGGCTGATGTTCAAGGTCAAAAAGGCAAGAATGCTTCACCAAATCAGAAGCTCAAATGAATGTACTTTTATGAGGAGCCTGGGGGTACATATCTTTGAAGAAATATGTGGTGTCAATGGGGTGTATAGTGCTCATGCTTGCACATATAGATTCATGGATCTTGAAGACAAAGACATGTCCAGCAATGGCTTCTAGGCTACCATGGAAGTATGGTGAAGAGAAAGCAGACTGAGGGCAGAGTTAGATGAATACCAACATCTATGAGCAAGGTAGAACTCATGGAATAATGTGAGGGTCCAACCTCTTGAGCTAAGAGTTTGTTATCAAGATTCTCCCTTTTTCTTTCTCTCTCTGTCTGCTCTTCTGAAGTGGAAGCTCCATGCATCCTTCCTTCCCACCCCTACTTCCCTCTGTCTCTCTGGCCCTCTCTCTCTTTCTTTCTCCCTTCTCTTCCATACTTGTTACCCTCCCATACCCTCCCAATACTCACTAAATAAACTCTCCATACATGCTCCCCCAAAAGAGTTTGTTATCAAAACAGTCAAGGAAATAAAATGTATCTATCAAGAATGAAATATCAGCACTGACAAGATTGAGATAAGGGACTGAGATACCAGTGGTTTCTGAAAAATATCCCTTAGTGTAGTGTCTAAGAGGTGGCTATAGAAGGATGGTTTCATTAAAGTGTAGAGCCTACCAATCACTCTTCAGTAAGTTGAGCAATAAAAGGCAAGTCAGAATTGAAGATGATAGAGACACAGCCCATGGAGGATAGACATGAAAAGAAGATGGAGATCTAAGTGTCCTTAGAGTTAGGTATTTAGTTACTCTACAAATTAGACAGTGAATTCTCAACTTAGAAGGTGGGATGGAAAATCCTGACATTAGAAGACTGAGGGGCATTTGAAAGAAAGGGTTGGTGACATTCTCAGGCACCACTGAAACCTACTTAAAGTTACCAGTCATGACACTTCACATGAAATGACAACAAGCATAGTAATAATAATGCTTTTATATTTCCCAGCTAAAGCACTCCTGGGCATCACTGTCAACATATTACAGAGAGACATGAACATCAGTGTTCATTGCAGCACTGCTCGCAAAAGCTAAGTTAGAGAAACAACCTAGGTGTCCAATGAAGAGAATAGATAAACACAAAGTGATATGTATGTATACATATACATATACAGTAGAATTTTCTTTCATCACAAGGAAGAACAAAATAATGCCTTTTGCAGGAAAATTGATGCAGTTGGAGATAATCATTTTCAGCAAATAATGTCAGCCTCAGACAAATATATTTTTCCTCTCACTTATGTTTTCTAGGTTTTACACAGATACACAAAATCTTACATATATACACATGACATGACATGAAGTAGTAAGTGAAAATACAGAAGAATAATAGTGGGTAATGAACTGGGTAGAAATGAAAAAGAAGAGGGTTTGGGAGACACAGGGTAATATGTTCAAGAATATTGTATACTTGTACGACAATGACCTTCTGTAACATTGCCCTATATACAATGAGTTTATGCCAATGAAAACAAAAAATGCAAAGAATATAGGGAGATGCCTCAGAGTTAAGAACAAATATGGTTATTGTGGAAGGTTTCTTCCCAGCACCCATGCTGAGCTGCTCATGATGATCTATAACTATAATTCTAATGAACCCAACATTTTCTTTCAGCCTCTACCAACATATTCACTTATGTGATCGTACCCTTATACAGGCACATATATGTATACATGATTAAAATAAACCAAATATTCTAAAAGATAAAAAGCAAAAGCAAGAAGAACATGACTAAAGTCTGGAAGGAAAGAAGAAAGATGACTAGCCAAGTGTGCTGGAGCTCTGGTGAGGTGGAAGAGAAAAGTGACTGAAGAGCTGGTGAGAAGCAGAGCAGAAAAACTGGGAAGAAACATGTTAGCAGGATGTGAACTGCACAATAAAAAATACAAGCTTGCTTTCACAAATCTGTCTTCTAAGCATGGAAGACTTCTGCTTTTTATTATCAGAAAATCAGCTTCAAAGCAAATTAAGAACCCAGACTTCAAAAGCCCATGAACAAAACCCCAAAGTTTTCTAATTCTACACGTTGGTAATTAAGTGATGTATGGTGTCTTACCAGGAAAATGACATAACCAAATACAACCCAGTATTTGAGGAAGACAGTGCTTCCAAGGCTTCAAGATCATTATGGGAGTTTGAATGAGAAATATCCCTCAAGGGCTTGGGTATCTAAATACTTGGTCCATTTGGTGCTCTTGGGGAAGGCTGGGCAAATGCAGTTTTGCTGGAGGATATGCACCACTGGGGAGAGACTTTAAGACTGAAAAACATCTCACTGTATTTTCAATTTGCCCTCTTCTTACACTTGGGTTTGAACATGTGGGCATTTAGCCTCCTGCTCCACCCATGTCTGCTGTTTGTTTGACTTGCTGTCCTGCTATATAATGGACTCCCATGCCTCTGGAAGCATAAGGCCAAAAAACTAATTTTTCTATAAGTTGTCTAGGCCATGCTTTCTGTTTGTTTGTTTTTGTGTTTTGACTTTTTTTTACACAAAACAGAAAAGTAATTAAGATAAACACCAAGCATGAGCAGCCATGACACTTGCAACACTGATATAAAGTTGACATCAAGGTAAACCCATGGTACCCAGGAACCTATTAAATATGGGGACATTAATTTATTCTTATATCTTTATTCTCTGTCAATAGTATTTTTTCAGTTCTGTTTTCTAGAAATATCTTCAGGAGTCAAAGCCGTCACAAAGAAAAATGTGAATAAGTCAGTTGTGAGCATACAAAATCCATATTAATTCTGACCAACTGTCTCAATAAAATTCTCTCTTTTGAGATAAAAAAGATAAAATAGTTAAGTGTGGCCAATGTTCTCAATTGCTCTAGTACAATAAAAGTACTTCAAAAATATTTCAACAATGTATCAAAAGCAATCAATTCTATTTTGACAATTAACAAAATACACTTTGCATTAAGAAGAAAGTTTTCCAAATTTATAGTGAGATCAAATTTCAAAGCACACACATAACAAATGTTTTGAACCCAGAATTGTTTTTCCAACAAAATTTTGT
Source organism: Arvicola amphibius (assembly GCF_903992535.2). Taxonomy (NCBI): domain Eukaryota; kingdom Metazoa; phylum Chordata; class Mammalia; order Rodentia; family Cricetidae; genus Arvicola; species Arvicola amphibius. The sequence continues at coordinate 9,071,772 of NC_052048.2, forward strand.
TTTAAATGATGTTGAAGAAACTTATGCAATCACACAATGAACACAGTAGTTTTTTTTCCTTTCTGTCCCTCCCTCCCTACCTCCTTTCTTCCTTTTATTTCTTTCCTTCCCTCATCCCTTCTTTCTTCCTTTTCTCTTTATCCTCTTCTTCAATACAAAAAAATTAAGCTAGGCAAATAAAGAGAAAGAAAGAAGAAAAATGAAAGAACAAAAGAAGTTTGGATATCTTTGATCTTTTCTAAACTTGACAAAATGCAACTCCCAGTTCTGAATATGTCACTATAAAGGGAATGACTTATTACTTTCAAAGCTTAAAATTTGTGCAAGGCAAGATAAGCAACATGTCTATAGTTGGTGATGTTGTTCCTTACCTGTTGTGTGGTGGTCACAAGACTGTACTATCTGCCCACACTGAGAATAATGTTCCTATGTACAGTTACTGGTCATGGCTGATAGAAAATTATCTTTGCCAATTCACTCCATGCTTTTGGTACACTCTTCTAATTAATCTTCCTGAGATTCAGCTCTACTTATCAACCTGTGAGCGTCATTAGCAAACTCCAGGATTTCACAGTCTCCTCCCTTCCTTCACGTTCTCTTTGTAAATGTCAAAATTCCATGCACAAAGTCATAGAAAAAGCACTACTAATGCCTATCCATTGGAAAAAAAAAGTTACATATGCCTGACATGATGGTTCCCATCTGTACTGCTAGGCTGAGGCAGGAGGATTGCCAGGAGGTAAGAGGCAAAGCTGTGGTTACATAGTGAATTTCAGGTCATCCTGTGTGAGACTATCTCAAAATACCTAAGAAATGGGGAAGAAAGGAAAGAAGATATTTTCTCTCTTCTTGTGTTTCATACTTAAGACAAATCTTCACACTCTTCCCTCCTGAAAGCAAATACTTGTGTGCTCTGTGGAATTATCTGTGATTTTCTGAAGGCATTTGTCTTCATTTATGTCATAGGTAGCAATGAAAATAAAATTTTATAATGTGTCAGTCTACAAATCTGTGTCAAAGACTTAGGTTTAAGAGAATGGATTGAGTTAGAACTTTAAAATATCATGAGACAATTAAAATATGATTCTCTTCAAGTTGGAAGACCTCACTGGCTCAAAATATAGTGAACAGGAAGAAATGGAACAGGATTCTTCGTGGGTTTTAGGAGGAATTTACAAATGACTCCTATCCCCCACTGTTATCAACAATGACTCACTGTGCAAAAGGAAGTATCAGTGAAGTAAATAAGTCACTGGGTTATGATGGTGAGTCACTTAGGATTTATGTTACGTATTCCTTCTCTCCTCATAGACAAATTATTGGTTCAGTCACAAGCCCTGGTTATAGCAATAATGGCCGATTTAAGGAATATAGAGAGTCAACAATATGGAGTGAGTCAGCCTGAGATATTTAAAGCAAAAATACGTATACAAAGAAGTGAAAATAGCTTCCAGAGGCTCTTAAAAGATTAGTATCATAAAAGTTTAATAAAACTGAAGATTGCAAGTATTCCTACACTGGATATCAGGATATAGGATATGGAAAAAATACTTTGAGTTCAATTTCAGTTTTATTTTGTCTTAAGAAAATGAGAACTAAAAGATTGTGTAAGCTCTTTCATTAAAATATGAGTAAAGAACAAATAGAAAAAAAACATTTTAAAGCAAAGTGATCAAAAGACAGACAAGAAAACCCTTCATGTCCTGACTTTGATGACAGATTAAAGACTATGTAATTAAATATAGAGGAGGGACTAGCTAAACACATCTCCAAACTATCTTCTGACTAAGTTTCAATATTTCTCAAAAATAATTGCAAGTTACTGACTCATTTCTATTATCATTCTTACTCTATACTGGCTCAAAAGACAACAATGCCTTCTCATGTTCTCATCAACAGTATCTGGTGAGGGACTGCTGGATTCACTAATGGATTCAATTACCATCTTATGAACCACAACAACATTTGGATAGAAGGATTAATATGTCTAAAGACACTCAAAAGTGTGCTTGTTCTTAACTTGATTCAAAGTTTATACACTATTTCTATATTGGTTACTTTTCTATTGTTGTAGTAAAATACCATGGCCAAGTCAATTTATGGAAGAAAAAATTTATTTGGGCTTATGATTCTAGCAGAATAAGAAAGCAAGTAGGCAAGCAATATGGTGACCAAAGTAAAAACCTAAAAACTCAAGACCTCAGTGGCAAGCAAGAATCACCGAGTTATTCTTCACTATCAGTGACTTGTCTATAAAGTCTCTCCCCCAGTGACATCCTTCCTGTATCAAAGCTATATTTCCCAATCTTCTCCAAATAATGATATCAACTGGGACTAAGTATTTAAACACATGAGCCTGTGGAGGAGATTTTCATCCAAAGCATCACAATATCTTTGTTACTCCTGCTGCTGTAATTAAATACTTTGACCAAAGAAACTTAAGAGACAAAGCACTCACAGTGTGAGGGGTGGGGAACACACGGTGACAGGAGCTTATAGTAGATGGTCACATTGCAGCCACAGCCAGAGAGCACAAATGAAAGCCAGTTCTAGTTCATTTTCTCCATTTTATATGGGCTAAGATCCCTACCAAAGGAATGTTTTTGCCTATTATTAAGATAGATCACACCAAATAAGCAAACCTAATCAAGATAATCTTTTTCCATCATGCCCAGAGGCTAAATAGTTCCTAAAACGTGGGCCAGTAGACTAATCTCATAGATGGTTCCAGATCCTGTCTAATACTAGTAATATTATTAGATTGATATCTAGTAATAATGATGACTAATAACACTAGCCACCGCCCACTAGGTTCATGATTGATTTGCTTTTTCCCTTTAATTTGAATTCATTTATTTTGTATATTGAGAGTGTAGTATTGTGGAGGCCAGAGGACAACTTATGGGAGTAGGGTCTCTCCTTCTACTACATGGGTTCCTGGGATTTAATTCAGGTCGTCAGGTTTGGCAAAAAGTATGGTCAGTACCTTTACCCACCAAGCATCTTAGCAGCCTACTTCTGACATTCTATACTAATTATAATAATTAGAATCTTCAAGCCAGCGACTTAGCTAAAAATGAGTAAGACAATTAAATGTGAGCTCATGAGAAATGAAGGGCTGTTGAGCTTCTGGAAAAAAGAGATCCTGTCTCTTCATCAGGAGGTGTGCTGCCTCCATCAGCCACAGATGGAGTCAGCATTACGGGGAAACTGATGTGGTAGACAGTAGTACATTGGAATTAAACAAAATAAAATGAAACCAGCCTCTAGGCTCCTGTTACTACTGTTTAGATGCTAAATTCATTAACCCTTAGGGTTTCTAACTATGAAAAGAACATTCCTTTAATGCTACAGTTTGTTGCAGCAAAGTTTTATTTTTTATTTGTGGCTGGAAATACAACAATATAGCAAATAATTTTTTGCTACTGTTCTTTTTTTAACAGAATATATCCTTACAGAAGAGCTAAACTTAAGAATAAAAGAAAGTACCTAGCTAGTAGTATTGTTACACTTCCATTTAAGAACTTGACACCAATTATAATCTTATAAAATTCAAACCGTTATGAGACAAAGAAAATAGGACCATGCTGCAGTCTGCAGAACCTATTATCCCACTCAGAAACAGGAAAATTAAAGGGCCTGGGTATGCCGTCCCTTACCTCAGGCTTTAACTTAGCTTGTTTAAGTGCTACAGATAGACAAGACTAGCACTTATGGGTTAGAAGATACATGGACAAAATATTCTTTCCCCTTTTAAATATTAGTCTCCTCACTCTGAGCTTTTACTCATATTTTTCTAATAGAGATGTCATATTTTCTTCCACGCCACAAAAGGGCGTGGGAGGGCAGACACACTAGGGACACAGACGGCCCACGCCACCCTGTGACAGAATCGAACTCGGGGCCAGACCCAGGGATCGAACCCCGGGCCCTCGGAAATCGCAAGAGCTGTGCTTAACAGGCTGAGCTACTGCTCAGCTCGCTGAGATGTCATATTTTTTTATGTGAATTGCTCTCTGTGTTCTCTCTCTTCTCCTTTTCCCATCCTAAAACTTGTTACCATTTTGTTTGGCTACAAAAATTGTTCTTTGGTCCCACAAAGTGCTACCCATTTGAAAACATGTATTCTGTCAGAATCTGAAACTCCTCGAATGGAATCCGATTTCTCACAAGTTCTCTATCAAATGCAAGGGACATCTTCAACAAAAATGTCTAATGAGCAATGATCCTGTCTCAGCCTTTTCTTCTCTTGTAGACTTTCTTCCTCCTCAGCCTTTCTGTTTTTCTTCCATCTCTTTCTGAGAAGAAACTCTGCTTGGCTGTTCCTCCTCCTTTCTTGATTGACACAACTGTTTACACTAACTTTCCTTCCATCTCTCACCTGATATGGTCAGGAATCACTTATCCCGTAAGTCTGAAACCACCCATCCACTCCCTCCCATATCTCCTCTCAGTCATGCAGGGCTATGTCCTATTAATGTGACCAAAGAATATGCACTTCGTACAAGTCTTTCTTACAGCACCTCCATCTTCTGAAGTATTTCCCTCTCGTACTTCCACTCTTAGCAAACGGCGTAGCCCTTGCCTAAACTCAGCATTGACTCTGACTCTTGTTTGTTTTGGTTTTTATTCCTTGCTTTCTCAGTTCCAACATTAACATCAGTCACCAGATGCACCTAGGACTCTCAAAAATCAACTCACCCCTTCCCTAAGCGAGCCAGCCTTATTTCACACAAGGATTAACAGACCATTTTCTTTCAGTTTCTTCCTATCCCAACCTGGGTTTCTCCAAGTATAAAAACAGAATGTCCTGCCTTGCTATGGAATGGCTTTCCAATACCAGAAGACAAAGTTCAATTTCATGGCATAGCTTCAAGCATATTAACCTTTAACGTTCCCCCAGTTATACCTCAATATACTCCATAAATATCTTGTGCCCAAATATAGCCTGTAATGGTTTTAATATGAAATATCTCCCATAGATTCACATGTGACACTTGATCCCCAGTTGGTACTGCTATATGGGAAGCTTGTGGAATCTCTATGGGGTGGAGTCTAACTCAAGGATGTTTATTCCTGTGAACATTGAAGTGGGATAGCCTGTTCCCACATCCTGTCTCTTGTCTGCTTCCTGAATCTGGACACATGCGACCAACTGTCTCATGCTCCTGTTATATGCCTTCTACGCTAAAGAGTGCTATACTTGTTCGAATGGTGATCAAAAACAAGCCCCTCCTCCCCAAAATTGCTCCTCTTTGGGAATTTGTTACAGAAATATTAATTAATTCCTGCTCATAGCTCACATCCTGGCTCACTGTGCAGTTAGAATGAGAAATTAATTTTTCTCTTGAGTGACATTCAAAATCAAGCTTCAGGATATAGAATGCCTTAGCTTCATGCCCATACATACTACAACAATCATTTCAGCCTTGAACCTCTGTAGAACCCTGTTCAGGCATCTATTCACAGTGAATGATTGCTAATTGTTAGTGACTAAATTCCTTGTAAAGTTGTAAAGGTTGATAAGAGTAAGGACTGGTTTTATTCATTTTTATAACCTCAGTGCTAAACATATTGTAGAAATGCCAAAAACAAACCAACAAGCAAACAACAATTCATAGTGAATAGATTCTTGTGCCCTTCTAACACAATATTGTATCCTTACAAATAGTTCTTAAAATGTAGAAAATTGAGATTTTTTAAAAAAATTTACAGTCCTAGGGATTTACTCAGTTATCCCAGTCAGTCAGTGCAGAGCTGTGTATTTAAACAAGACTCCCTTGCAGCTCTTATAGCTTCAAAGTATCCTGTTACTTAAGCAACTTCCTGCAATAAACTCACAGCCCTCAGCATCAAGAATAGATTCTGGAGCAAAAGAGTCCCAAAGCAGTATCACAGAGGCCAGTATATGCATAACCACTGGACAGCCTCTGATATTCACCCACCTCTGACTGTGTATAACTCATTTTTATGAATAGAACTCAACCAGAAGTATGCACTTCACCAAAAGAGGCCTTTGTACTGATGACACACCCAAATCACTTGAAAACATGAGGACAAATGGAAAGACATGTGAGCAAGCAGAGACTGACTCATTGCAAACAGAGCAGTGTGACACTGCATTTTTTTTAACACAGAATAATTATATAAAGTATTGGAATAACTTTGTACGTATGACCCATCAATACCTTCAAAACATAACACTGGAAACACAGTCAACCTCTGTGCCCTAAAGATAAGCATTACATTTGAGCATTCCACTGTAACAGCATACAAGCAGCCTGTCTGGTCTTAAAAAAAAAAAAACAACATTCTTCCTTCCTTCAGGTTTGGGAATTTGAAAGGCAGCTCACATCAAAACTAACACTGCTTTTCTGCAATATAACTAAGCTGTCAATCAAAACATTGTGTTTCTGCTTGGGAGGATTCTTGCTTTCCATACTGAGATTGTTAGCCATATTGAGAACTATGTCAGACATAACAGGCAATAGGAAGGAAGAACTGGGAAGGAGTGATTTGTTTGAATGAAACTCGAAAGCTCCCCATAGGCAAAGGTGAGTATTCAGAAAAAGCAGACAAATTTGACATTGAGAGGACCTATTAAGCTAACCACACATAACAGAGAACATTAAAATTATTCAATAAACTTTGTTCTGCAATCACACTCACAAAACACCCGACGCCAGGGTCTTCTCCTTAGCCTATTGATCCACTCAGGCCTGTCTATTTACTTTCCCAGATCCTTCCTCATTTCAGGGGCACCATCCCTTTTCTTCCTCTAATTCCCAGCCCTTATTGACTCCCACCAGCTATCACCCTACACCCACTTTTCTCCCCTTCCATTCATATCCTAACACACCAGTGTCAGGCTTTCAGCACTCCTTTATTCTAACAGTCCTTGCTGCTATTATTGTAGCTAACTTATTTAATTTATTTTGGGGGTGTGTACATGACACAGTGCACATATACAGTCAGAGGATAACTTCTGAGAGCCAATTTAGACAGTCTACCATATGGACTCCAGGAATCAAATTCAGGCCACTAGACTTGATGGCAAGCACCTTTATCCATTGAACTATCTTGCTAGCCTTTACTTGATGTGGGATTCCCCTCTGTATGCTGTGAATACCATTGGTTAATAAAGAAACTGGTTTGGCTTGATAGGGTAGATAGGCAGGGAAAACTAAACTGACTGCTGGGAGGAAAGAGGTGGAGTCAAGGAGAAGCCATGGAGATGCTGCCGAAGACAGACACACTGAAAATTTGCTGGTAGGCTATGACCTCGTGGTGATGCACAGATTAATGGAGATGGGTTAAATTAATATGTAAGAATTAGCCAATAAGAAGCTTGAGTTAATGGGCCAAGCAGTGTTTAAAATAATATAGTTTCTGTGTGATTATTTCAGGTCTTCTAGGTGGCCAGGAAACAAACAAGCAACCTCCTAACACTTACTGCTCATTTTGAATCCAAATTATATTTCTTTCACTTTGTACATTATGAAATTTCCTTATAGTACTTTAAAATAGAGGGGACATTCTTTTCTACAAATGTCTCTCCTTCCTCTAATCACCTGGTTTTTCCTTATCTCTGTGAAAGTTTCTTTCCTTGTTTCCCATCTGCAGTGGTTTGAATGAAAATAGCCTACATAGGCTCATATGTTAGAGTACTTGGTCCCCAGTAGGTAGAACTGCTTGAGAGAAGGTATGGCCTCGTAGGAGAAGATGTGCCACTAGGGAAGGCTTTGAGGTGGCTGGCTTGCAGTTTCAGAAGTTCAGTCCATTATCTTCATGGCAGGGACCATTGCAACATGCAGGCAGACAAGGTACTAGAGGAATAGCTAAGAGTTTTACATCTTGCAGGCAACAGGAAGTCAGCTGAGATGCTTGGTGGTATCCTGGGCATAGGAAACCTCAAAACCCACCCCTCATAGTGAGGCTCTTCCTCCAACAAGGCCATACCCACTGCAACAAAGCCACACCTTCTAATTGTGTCATTCCCTATGAGATTATGGGAAACAATTACATTCAAACCACCATGCATTCTCAGCTCAACCTCACCCTCTCATCCCCTCCTATCTGTGGATCTTATGAAAGCTCTCAGCTGCTACTCTAGTGCCATGCCTGCCTGCCTATCTGCTTCCACGTTTCCTACCATGATGACCATGAACTAACCTTCTGAAACTGCAAGGAAGCCCCCAATTCAATGCCTTCTTGTATAAACTGCCTTCATCATGGTGTCTCTTCACAGCAAAAGAACAATAATTGAGACACCCCACCTTAACATTATCAGTCACTACCTCAGGCCTCACTTCATAGTCTGCTGGTTTTCTTACTCCTTAAGTTTCAACTGAACTTAGGTTCAGTTTGCTTTCTCAGATTCCTAAGACTTTTTCTAGATGAGCTTCTTCTAAATGCCCTATCCTCCAAGTCTCTATTCCAGACCCTTGGACTCTGGGAATCTGTGGGCAAGATGGCACCATAGCTCCACCAAGCAATGCATCATGACTTATTTTAAGGGATTTACTTGATGGTTTAACTTGACTACAGTCACATCCCTGGGTTCTGGTTTCTATCATACTTAATTCTTAAAAAAAAAAAAAGCAGAAAAATAAAAGCTCCTTTTCTTCTGCCTTTTTTTTTAGCTTGATACTCTTCTTAATTGACTTTTGTTTTAGCTACAACTAATCCAATTTTACTCATTTTCACTCATTCATAACCTGGTAGATGTGGCTGCCTCCACGTACAAGTCCCACTTGTACACAACAACACCCCTTCCACCACCAAGGCTTAGTTTGATTATTCTAGACCTTTGAATTTTTCCAAAGGTATTTTTTTCTGACTTGCCCCTTTAGAAACGGCTGAGTTAAGAGCCCATCATTTGCATTTCCCACACACTCTGCTCATGTTCCCTGTTCCACTGAAATGGAAGCGATATGTTTAAGTCCACATCTTGACCAGTGCCTGCATTTTTTATTTTACTTAACTATCACCAGTATGCAGCAACCATGAAGTGTATGAAAATGTTTGCTGAAGTCGGATAATAGTAGTGACTTTTACAGCACAGTAAGGCATGCCGAATAGATTGTAATATTCATTGGTGGCCACATTGGACATGTAAAAATAATTAATAAAGAAGATTTTTAATATTGTCTCCACCCTAAGTACCTGAGGAGATAGGCATATTGACTGCTCTGACCTAATCATTGTGTACTATAAAACAAAATGAAATGTTATAATGTAGCCTAAAAATACAATTGATTTTTTTAAACTTAAAAATTACTGAGTTAATAAAGGCATTTATTTATTAATACATGTTTTTGTTAAGACAGAGTTTTCTATGCTAAATCAAAATAATGAAAAGTCACTAATGATTATTACAATCTTTTTGGCAGTTACTCTCTTAGGAATAATGAGTCATCACTGGTATTCATAAGATGAGTTAAAACGCACAAGTTCTGATCCTCTCAGTGGACCCGAGGAAGACTCAGGACCTCTGTGAGCTCATCATCCGCGCTGGGAAGGTTAGTGTGCTGCAGCCCAACACTCTTCATTCCTTTGATCCCTCAAACATTTGATATTGCCAAATTTTCATAGATTCTGGAGAGAGGTCTCTTCATGTCACCTTGAACCTGCTTCTGTGGCCCCTGTAAAATGGACTGTGATTTGAACCATGACATAAGTACTGAGATTCCAGCCCCTAAACCATGGTCTACAAACTGCATTCGGTTAAAATACAAGGTATTGTGTTAAGATAAAGTCAAGTGGTAGTTTGACAACTGATTCTACAATTTGATGTCATGACACTATATTCCCCCAAAACTAAAATATGTCACACACGGTGGTTCATATGTGTAATTCCAACACAGGGGAAGCTGAGACAGGAGGTTGTCATGATGTGTAATATCCTTCATTATTTTATAATAAAAAAGTTATATCACAGTTGAGAAAATGTATTAACAGACTTTTTTTCTACAGACACAAACTGCTGTCTTAGGATGTTGGGGGGAGGTGGCATAAAATGTCAGAAAGGACTGTGAACTGAAATTTCATCTGTTGGAATGTGGCCCACTTGTTAATCCCGGCCGCCCAGAGCCGAAATAATCACCCAGAAACCATATTATTTAAAACAGTGCTTGGCCCATTAGCTCAAGCTTCTTATTGGCTAACTCTTACATCTTAATTTAATCCATTTCGAGTAATCTCTGTATCACCACGTGGCTATGGCTTACCAGCTAAAGTTCTGTCTGGCTCCAGTGGGGCTACATGGCTTCTCCCTGACTCTGTCCCCTTTCTCCCAGCATGCTATTTAGTTTTCCCTGCCTACCTAAGTTCTGCCCTATCAACAGGACAAGGCAGTTTTGCTACTCATTAATGGTAATCACAGCATACAGTGGAAAATTCCACATCATTCATCCAGGCAGACTCTAACATGTCAGCAGAGTGAAGATGAAGGACTGCAGCCATGCAGCAACGATGACAGCACTGGAGCCTAGCACAAGGGATCTGTCCTTTCAAAGTGCACAGGAACTGAGTGTGCAAAGTGGTCTACTGTCATTGTCACACCATTCCTAAGGTCAGTTCCATGAGACACCGTTACAGCCCCACCCGTGACCAGAATCCTTGAAATTCAAGCCATGTGCCCATGTGATGCATTCAGGAATACATTTCTGTTCCCCATTTACCTTGGAGATACCTGGGCTATGGGTAACTTAAATGTGTATCCCCAGCCTTTCCAATTCCATTTTTTCTGCCCATTTTGATGCCTTCCTTGAAACCTCCTTGTCCTGGGTGTTGGTGATAAACATTGCTCTTCTTCATGCCATCTTGTGTTTGAGGAGCTTGTTCAAACATATGGTATGTAGATCATGCTTCTCTATATGCCCCTGTTCCTTGCAGTTGAGGGAGGGGAAAGGGGCAGGTGGGAAGGTGCATCTTACATCCCTTTCAGCAGCCACCATCTCCTTCAACATATCCCTAATGTCTGAAGCAGTGAAACCAGAACCATGGCTTGTGTTTGAAAATACGTCCATAATATGTATATGTTCCTGGAACATGACATGGTAGTAAGTTTAGCTTTTCTCATGCTTCAGCAGCAGCAGAACAGAACATCTGGAACACTGTTCAGGGATTGCCTATCTCTCAAGACAGTGGTTTTAACATCTCTCTAATGTGCTAACACAATGGCATGTGATTTTTTTCACTGTAAGGATTTATTACAACAGCTGAACTCATCATGACAAGGTAACACATAATAGATTTGTATGCAGTTTGTGTGTGAGTCTGTGTGTGTGTGTATGTTTGTGTGTGTGTGTGTGTGTGTGTGTGTGTGTGTGTGTGTGTGTGTATGGGGTTCATCTGAAGGCCACAGGTCAAACTAAAGTGAGCTTTCAATCTTGCTTTTGAGACAGGGCTCTCATTGGCAAAGAGATCACTGACCAGGCTACAATGGCTGGCCATGGGACCCCAGGGATAAGCCTATCTCCACCTACCCTTACTGCACCTAGAACTGGGATTAGAAGCATGGTCTACCATGCTTGGATTTCTTTAAAGGAGGATTTTGAGAGTCAGAATTAGGGCCATATGCATGTCCAGCAGGCACAATATCAACAGAACCTCCGGATAGAACAGCTTTTAAGCCTTTCTGTCCTTCGGACCCTTGGTGTCATTTGTCCCCACAGTGCTGCTTGTTTCAGTAGAAGCCACAGATGTCAGCACTGTCACCTCAGCTTGTACCTGTGACATGTCTCATACTATTGGCTTCAGGTGATGAACAGTTTAGAAGAAAGAAATTCAGAAAATGAAGCTCAGGCTAGATTAAATATGACAATTTATTTACTATGAGAAATATAAGTTCTAGTCACACAGTGACAGGAGGCTTTTCTGGTACAAAAGCGTCGTACTGATTTCCAATTTTAAACTGGCCCTGGAAACCAATTTACCCAATTAACTGTCCCAGAAACTGGTACACTAGTAGAGCAAAACCACCCCAAGCCCCACCCCAAAAAAGCAAAATCAAACAAACACACTTGATAACTAAGTGAATTAAAAGCTTGACAAATTCCAGACATGAAATAAGCTACATCATTTTGGGGTCTGGGATCGGGAAAGCTTTGAAGATGGATCCTCCCAGCGCGAGAGTTTGTGGAGGGGTCAGTTTCTAAAAGGACTTCCCACCATTTCAACGTCCTGTTCCTTCCTTTACCCAGGGATGTCCAGGTTTTCTCAAAGATCCCTTTCTTTTGATTCCCCAAATAGAGAGAGTAAACAGGGCTTCTGAGACAGCATTGTTCATAAGTGCTCAGATCTGCTGCACATGAGGTACTCTGCTGACCTGAGATCACTCCACAGACCATGCCTTGTACCCTACTGGCACCACCTTAGACCCTTCAGGTGCTACCAAGAGCATGTCCAAAACTGCCAGGTTCCACAGAAACCAATCTTGAGAAAATGTACTTTCTGAATGATCAGATTATAACCCTGACTGGAGCTGAACAGTTCATGCCCCCTCAGGAACTGATAGTGAAGCATGGTGTTCCCAAACACGTGTCCCTTATCAGAGCAACTTAAGGTAAGGACATCCTATGAAAGAGGCCTCCACGTCTGGAAAGGTACAGAGCTCTCATTACTCCCACAGAGACAGCACCATACCACTTCTGGGAATGCAAACGAATGAAAGCCCGTGCGACAGCTGCAATAAAAGGCTCCTGTCTTTTTGCAAAGCATTCAAATGCCATCTGGCAATTTCGTTGACGTCAGCAAGCACAGAAAAACAACTGCTCCCACTGGCTTCTCCATCATTCCCTTCCACCCCACAGCCCCACTTTCCCCTCCTCCCTGGCAAAGACCTCTAGCTCTTAGCTGAATAGAACAGGGGCAGAGCAACCTCTGAAAACAGATTTTCTTTTTCTTTATTTCTTGACTGCTGCATTTTAGGGAAAAGCTTGAACGTGAGACTCTCAGTAGTATTTGTCCTCAGTTCTCAAAATCCAGTTATCAAGTGAATGAATCATTACATGGAGAGGAAAATTTTAAACTTTTTCTAGTTGTGTATGAGGATTTGGAGTGTATAGACTGTGAGGCCAGAGGTGTTAAGGAAAAGTATTAATCTAGTTTTTGATTCCACCCTTTCTCTCTTTGATCATTGTAAACAGCCAGCACTAAGCCAGCCCAGAGCAAGCCTGCAGTCCCAGGCTGACTATGTTGGTTTGACATTTATGCACCATGCGTACTTTCCCAACAAGTTATCTAGGAAGCAACATGGACAGATTTATATTTTAATGTTGCTGTCATGCAATCTACTGTTTGGTTAGGCGTGGTCTGTGGACAAACATTTTCTTTAACATTACTAGACAAAAATCAAAGACCCCAAGAGAATGTTGGTTATCTTAGTTGAAGAAACAGTGGAAGACACAGCATCAGATGTAAATCTGAAACTAATTTGTAAAAAGTCAGAGTGTGCTTCCCATAGAAAGACATGGCAACACTATGATGATGTCACCTGGGCCTTTCTTTGGTTTTGAAGGAGAAGCTGAAAGCTCAGCACACACGGCTATTCTCAACAATAATCAAATGGTCTCATAAAGCTGGTTAGATGGACTACTCCTGAACAGTCAAGAAATACACATTGGAAGCGATCTTATAGTTTAGTGCCCATCCACAGTCCTTATTGCATATCCAGACAGAGCATTATCAAGTGAAAAGGATTTTGAAAAACAGTATTGCACATTAAATTAGAAAAAGACTGACAAATAATATTTGCTGATCTTGGGGTTCCTTCAATCCTTTGACTTCAGAATTTGGATCTAAGGATATAATACTTTGGAAAAGAGATTCTTCTTTTGTTTTCACAGAGGATGAGACCCTGTGGATTGCTTCTATCCCAATATGGTATGATAGACCACACCCTCCTGAAAGGTTGCTGTGAACACCCTCAAGAAATTACTTCACTCAACTGATGACTGAGATGAACCTGGCACACAGGTTACACCATGAAAGATCTGATTAACAGCATCCCCATTCAGCAGGAAGCAGTTTGGAGAGAAATAATTGCGCCTATGTTCCCAAATATTGTTTATAAATGTTCTTTTACATTTAAAGGGGGATATAATATAGATATGAATAATTTGCATTGGTATGGATTTTAAGAGCAATTTCGTTACATGTATATGTATTTCTGATCTTGATCAAGGTATTGTGATTATGTAGTTCATTTTAAAAATGTAATGTATAATTAGGAAATATAGATTGTTAATGAATAATCATCGATAATAGTCAAGCTTGTAGTCATGTTAGTTAGATTTTCTAGATATATAGAGATATATTTAAGTTAAATAGGCATTCCTAATATCTTTCAAAGACTACAGAATATGGCATTTAAATGTTTTAATAACTTAGGGTTGTTCATGACAATGAGACACGTCTGTTCCTGGCAGCACCAGCTACTTCAAGAGGAAGATGGACATCAAAGAGGGTCTTTATGGAGTTTGATAGCTTATAGCCATTTGGGCAAGAGACTGCTCTTGCCTGGACTGTTGCATAAACTGGACACAGAGAACCCTCAGAGAGGGGACTGCTGAACTTGCCTAAAGGTGAGATGGTCTTTCGGAGTTCCTGATTTATAAAAGAGACTGTGAGACATTTTGCAGGACACAGCAGAAAGTGACTGAACTGTCTTTTGAAATTTCCTGCTTCATGGAAGTCTGCTGGATACTATGGGCCTGTAGGCTGAAGATGGATGCCCCAACGGTACAGAGGAACTTTGGGTGACTGTCCAGGTAGCAAGATGTCTCAGTCATTTCTAGAGTTTTGTAAGTTTCTTACTTCTCATTTACTTAGGTAATATTATATCCTTCTGGAGTCTTTGATGGAGTTGAAGAATAGAGAGATAGTTATAGCTGTTTTCCTTTGTTATGATAAAAGATATAGATATAAATATTGTAACTGTAATTCTTACTTGATAACTGTTTTGTTATATGTAATTTTACTATGTTAAAGTGAAAGCCTTTCTTTTTTGTTTAAACAGAAAAAGGGGAAATGATGTAGGTGTGTCATCTATCTATCTGATGATTTCATTGGTTAATTAATAAAGAAACTGCTTGGCCTGATAGGTTAGAACATAGGTGGGTGGAGTAGACAGAACAGAATGCTGGGAAGAAGGGAAGTGAGGCAGATGCCTCAGGCAATTGCCATGCCTCTTCTCTCCGAGAAGGATGCAGGTCAAGATCTCTCCTGGTAAGCCACCACTCATGGTGCTACACAGATTACTAAATATGGGTTAATCAAGAGGCTAGAGCTAATGGGCCAGGCAGTGTTTGAATGAGTACAATTTGTGTGTTGTTATTTCGGGGCATAAGCTAGCCAGGCGGCCAGGATCTGGGAGGCAGGAATGCAGCCCGCAGCTCCTCACTACATTAGCCTTTCCTAAATTTTTATAACCGCCTTTAAAACCTCCTAAACAGTCTAGTGCTGAAAGTCAAACATCACCAGTGTTTCATAATTTCTCATGATGATCCATTTGCTTTTTAAAGATATGGATGTGTCCTAAAATGTGAATTTTCTTCAGTAGCTCCATCTGATTTAATAAACTAATCTTATTATAACTCACCTGAGGACAAGAACTTAATTTTATTAGTAGAAAAAAAAATGGCAGTAAGAACATGTGAGGGGCTGGTGAAGTATAAATAAGTAATGGGGGTATATTGTTTTAAATGTGTTCATATTAACTTTTATATTTTTGATATCTAAAAAGATTTAGAACTTTCTCTCTCTATCCCTTTCTCTCTCTCTCCCATATGTGTGTGTGTTTGTGTGTGTGTTGTGTGTGTGAGAGAGAGAGAGAGAAAGAGAGAGAGAGAGAAGAGAGAGAGAGAGAGAGAGAGAGAGAACAGTGCAAGTACTCTGAAGCACTCATTGGTCCTTCTCTTCAGTCACCTTTTACCCATTGACTTATATAGGAACAGGGACTAGCCTATATAGACAGACACCTGGGACTGAGCTCTTCACCGCTCATTTTCTACATAAGACTTCCATTCTCTGTGAATAAAGTCCTTGCAAGTTTCTCTTCTTAGCAGGTTGTTTCTCACTGCAACCCTCAGACCATGCTGCTTCCTTTAAGTACACAGGTGTATCTTGTGTGTTCCTTCCGACTCATGCCTGAAGGTTCAGTTTACCACTTTCTTCTCCTCCTGCTTTGCAAATGCCTGGCACTGGAATGTGTGTATCAATTTAGTGTTTACTGCTGAGCATGCCTGCTCTTACACGGAACTGTGGATTCCAAAATGGCAGAAACAGTTGCTTATCTGCATCCTCAGAGCTTACCCTGGTATTGTTTCATACATGGCTGTGGAGGAAATTAAAGAACAAAGGACCGAGCAAGTGTAGCAGAGAGACAAAAAGGGAAAGGCAAGAGCTGACATCACAACTGAACTATCACCACTGAAGAAAGCAAAGAGGGGCCAAGCAGGAAAGCAGTGAAGGAAAACAGGGAGGACTTACTGACCATCTATATAGCTCATAGCACACTAGAAGACATCCATGCAGCATCCTTGTTTATGTCAACCCAAATCTGAACTGTAATTATTACCACCCAGGTTCACAAAGTTTTTGTCCTTGGCTAGTAAATGGTAGGGACAGAATGGAGCAGGTCAGATGAGCCTCAGAATCTTTTGGAGAGGGTTCTTTTCGTTCTTATTATTTTAATTATCTATTTATTTTACATAATGACCACAGCTTCCCCTCCCTCCTCTTCTCCCACTTTCTCCCTCCACCTCCCCTTTTCTTTTTAAGATATTCAATATATTAGTTTATTTGTGTTAAAACTAGATGGAAGAACCAGAGGAGAAGGTGAAAAAATGAACCACCTGTGATGGAAGCTGCTCTCCTACTCTGGGTAACAGAATTACCATTTGTGTTTCTCACAGAACTTGTGGACTCTAGAAACAAAAGCCATTTTTTATAGGAACCCTGATGGTTTCTTTAAACATTTGTATCAGTCAATGACAAAATAAATAATCAACACAGATGTTTAAGTTACATAAAGAAATAGCATTTATAGAAGGTATATCCTCCACCAGGGGCCAGCCTGTGCACTTCCTGTCCAGTATGTCACTCAGTCCTCATGTTACCCTGGTTAGGAGATGCTAAGCTTACGTATAGTTTTCTCATGAATGCATAGTGTTTTAGTCACTTTGTCCAAAATCTCACAACTAATGAGTGATCAGGCTTGGATGTGATCCAGGCTGTGTAGAGGAGGGTCATCTGTCTATGTGTTACTTTCATTGGTTAATAAAGAAACTGCCTTGGCCCTTTAATAGGACAGAAAATTAGGTAGGCGGAGTAGACAAAACAAAATTGTGGGAGAAAGAAAACAGAGTCAGACAGACACCTCAAACAGACACCATGCCTCTCCTCTGAGACGGACGCAGGTTAAGATCTCTCCTGATAAGCCACCCCTCGTGGTGCTACACAGATTACTAAATATGGGTTAAAACAAGATGTAAAAATTAGTCAGTAAGAGGCTAAAATTAATGGGCCAGACAGTGTTTAAAAGAATACAGTTTCCGTGTAATTATTTTGGGTAAAGCTAGCCAGGTGGCAGGACGCAGCCCACTGCTCCTTCTACAAGGCTGCTTCTGATTCTATAGTCTGTGCTCTTAACTCTTAACTTCTCTTCTGTCTTGCTATGGACATTCAATTAAAAAAGATCACTATCATTTCTAATGAAATCACCAGCAGGAGTTAAGGCACCACAAGAAAGTCAGTCATTAGGGACAGCCTGAAATGACTGAGCCCATTCTATTCCCCCACTTGACGGCATTCAAATTCAAAGTACTTAAGTACTGAAGCTATAGCAATGGTGGGAGCTTAACAATTTTAAAATAAAGCTTGTGTTGTTGGTAGCTTTTAACCTGTGACTATGACAAAACAATAGTCAGGGGAGTACTTCAGAATCTCAGCACAGAATGGACATTAATAAGAAAGGATTCTGATTTGGTTTACCTGGAGTATTTGTGAACCTATGAAACAGGTTTTCAGACAATGAGGAGAAAGGAAAAGAGTCAGGGATTAAGAGTAAAGTTTCTAAACTTCTGGGTAAACTCCAAGAGTTCCAAGAGGTCAGAGTAATAGTACAAGAAAAATAAGTTTTAATGATTTCTAAAATTAGTTTTCCCCCTCCATATAGAAAATATTGTGGGAAGAATATAATTTCAAAGGCAAATCTTTTTAAATCTTATATCTCAAATATCACAAATTCTCTATCATAAAACAACTGTTTCGAGAAAAGATTTGTTTTAATTATATGTGGCTATGTCCGTTAGCATGTATGAATGTGCACCATGTGCTTACAGTGCCCTTGTGAGCCAGGAGAGGGCATTGGATCCTTTTAAACTGAAATTACAGACAGTGGTGAGCCACCAAGTTAGTGATGGAAACTGTAGCCATCTCCTTTGTAAGACCAGCCAGTGCTCTTAACCATGGAGCCCTTTGTCCAGCTTCTGTGTAATTATTTATGACACATAGTTGAGAATCACATTAAAACAAATATTTCCTCCTACAGATACACAAAAGCAAGATGGAAAAATGCAAATGTCTATGATATCAAGTGCATTGAGATAAAAACCTCAGCGTCTTGGTGTGACACAAATTGCTACAGATGTTAGCCCTGGTCAATGATGACAAATCATTCATGGCTTATAATGATTAGTAACTCAGAATGAATAATTTACTTAATGACTATATCTAAATAAAGTTTTTATTAAATTCAGTTTTAAAGTCATCGGTCATGGAAAGATAATTTCACAGGTCTTAATTTGGAGAAAAAAATAAATGATTGGAGACTTGCTAAGAACTGAGGAAAAGAAATTCTCCAAAATAATCCAAGCCCATACTTTCAAGGACATAAAATTAAATATTTGCAAGGGGCTTATTTTATCTATATTATTACTTGGTGAAGGGCTTCCCAATTTTAATGATCTATAATTCTGATTTTTAAATTCTGGTATTTTATAATTTCTGTGTGAATTTCACACTTAGAAATGTGTGTAGCAATATATATATATATATATATTCCATGATCCTTTCAAAGAAAAACTGGCAAGCTCTAGTGTGCTGTTCAGCTTCAATGGTCAATGCTTAAATTTTGCAACAAAGCATCAGAGGGGAATAGAGGCAATCAGGTGAGCTAAGTAGTTGAGTCACCTCTAAGCTATGATGTGTGTTCTGCTTATTTCCTTTTATAATATCCTAATATCATGACCTGTATCAGCACTACAGTCCCTTGATATTTAATGAGTCATTCAATAAAACAGAATAAAAAAACATTAAGAAAAATAAAATCCTAGGATTTTCCTCAAATTTTGATAATTTTCATCATGAAGGATTTCATTTGGCTTTACATTGCTTCCTTCCACCCTAGCTACATTTAATATATTTGTCATGATGGGAAACTATTTCTAGCTTCCTTTTGTTCTATTGGTGATTAAATCCAATATTGTGAGTGCTTTACATAATTTTAAAAGGAAATTTAGAAAGAACAGTCTTCTGCTAGTTTTACCAAACCCAAATTATTTCATTGTAAGGAAGGTTGTTTGAAAATCTCAGTGATAAATAAACCTAGAAGCTATAATTTTTTTGATAGTGAAACCCTCCATTTGCTTCTGAAGTCAGGAGGAGGGCAAGCCTTTCTTTTTCCTATTGACTATTTTTATTGTGAAACTGTCTTTCATGGGTTAGAATAGTTTTGCTAAAGCCAGCACTGAATTCAAGAGTTTAATTTATGCCATTAGCTGTGGCTGTTAGAAAATGTGGTTTATTTGCATATTTGACAGGAACTTAACATGTGACTGCACAGTCAAGGGGTGGGAGAGAATTACTTTAATAGTAGGGTGTACATTTATTTCTCTGACTTAGCATACACAATTGCTTTCCGTGCTGCAGAAATAAATAGCAAAACAATTTACACTGATTTCCCTTTCCCTGTGATCAACAGAAACAGCAACAGAAAATAAATCAAAAAGCCCAGGCTCATCAAAATGCACATTGATTAATGACAGTTATGATTCCAGGTTTAAATTCACTAAACAGCTTTGGACCTTGGGTATTTTTAATATCACCAGTGTGACTGCTGAACTATCTCTAAAGCAGTCCTTTATCTCTCTCATCCCAGTCAACTCATCCTTTGAAACCTCCAACCCCTGTGGAATTCTCCCTGAAGAGCTTAGCCATTCTTGGTGTTATCCTCTCCAACTTCCATCCACTAGAGTTCACAGAAAGTACTGAAGAATTATATTCTGTCCTCCTATGCCCTTTCTCTTTCTCAATTCAACTTTTAGGAAAACAAGTCATGTCCTTGAACCCTACAGAAGGTACTCAGTGAGTCCTTACCCTTGCTTCAATCCTTTAGTTCAAGTCATAAGATTTATGCTGTAGACCAAAGTCCAAAGAGGTGGCTTATTATATGGTGACATGGTATCATTGTCTGATTTTTGCTGCTATTACAGAATTCTTGAGTTCAAGCAGCTTGTAAGAAGATGTATTTAAATTATAAAATTTATTTATTTTAATTATAGAAGGTAAGAATCTAGCAATGACTTTTGAATTGGATGATTCCATGACAAAATACAAAATGTTCAAAGAGCACAGATGAGAAAAAACAAAGGGAAAACTCACCCTCATATTAGAAACCTACTTCCAGCACAACTGATATGCTCTCTTGATAGCAACATTAATCTACTGATGAGGAAAGAATCCTGTGAGGCAATAACCAATGGGAAGTCCTACCTTTAACACTGTTGTGCTGTAGACTAAGTTTCCCACACATGAGCTTTGGAGGCACTGGCAAATGAGAATACATCAAAAATTTGAGTTTAACTTGATGAAAGGATGTTTCTCTGATACTAAGTATATATTATATACCTATATATTAATATGTAAATACATATATGGAAGGACTGAGAGAGAGAAAAATACAAGCAAATATATACATGTTGTGCTAGTTACATTTCTGTCAAATTGATACAAATACCAGTCCTCTTGGAAGAGGGTTACTCAATTGAGGAGAAAAATACATCCATAAGATTTATTTGTGGGTTCTACATGTCCAGTTCACACAGCATACCATCAAGCACTCCAGGCAAGAGCAGTTTCTTGCCCAAATGGCTAACCAACTCCATAAGGAGCCTCTTCGATGTCCATCTTCTACTTGAAGTAATTGGTGCTGCCAGGAGCAGATGTGTTTCATTGTCATAAAAAGTCTAGTTATAAAACATTTTAAATGCCATATTCTGAAAGTCTCTGAAAGATTTGAAGAATATCTAACTGAAATATAAATATATAACCTAACTAACATGACTACAAGCTTGACTATTATAGATGATTATCCATTAACCTATATTTCTTAATTATACATTACATTTTTAAATGACCTGCACAAACATAATACCTTAATCAAGAGCAGAAATATACCTGTAACAAAAATGATTTTAAATTTGTATCAGTAAACCAAGATAAATACCAATGCAAATATCTATAGCATATCCTCTTTATCTTCTCCCTCCCAAGCCTACGTCTATTTATCTAACACCATGACCCATTTAGAGTTCTTTTTCATCTGGATCTGTCCTATTGTGTGTCTGTAATTCTTTACTGTTCAGAAATACTTCTTAAAATGCTAAATGCTTCTTAAAATGTTAAGCTGTGGCATAGCTAGGTAAAATACAGTCTTGCCTGCTTTCTCCACCTAGTCAAGCATAGTGGAGCTGTTTGCAGCCTTTGAGAGACATACTTAAAGCCCCATTTTCAGGTACATAGAGGGTACATGTTGTCTTTAAGCAAGTTGTAACACTGTGTTTACAAACCCCATTTAAATGCTCGGCTTTCTGAAAGATCCAGAGGTCGTGATGGCAGAAAGGCCCAGAAAGCTAGCATTTCAAAATGGTGTGGTTTTTTTTCTGCTACCACTGAGTCAGGAAAACCTTTCTTAAAGGATCCATGCCTCTGCTTTCTTCTACCAAACAGAGCCCACCCTAGAAAATGCCGCTACCAAGCCATGCTTAACTCTGTTCTTTTGTATCTAGGATTGCTTTTTAAGGTTTCTCGAGTTTTACATGGATTTAGTTAGCCAGGTTGGTGCCAATTTGTTGCAAGGAGGCTGCTAGTTAGTTCCTGACTGCTTAGCCCTGAAATAATCACACAGAAACTATATTATTTAAAACACTGCTTGGCCCATTAGCTCTAGCTTCTTATATTCTAACTCTTACATCTTAATTTAACCAATTTCTAGTAATCTGTGTATTGCCATGTGACTGTGGCTTACTGGCTAAAGTTCCAGTGTCTGTCTCTAGCAGGGCTACATGGCTTCTCCTTTCTCCCAACATTCAGTTTAGTTTTCCCCACCTCTATATAGCTCTGCTATAGGCCCAAAGTAGTTCCTTTATTAACCAATGGTATTCACAGCAAACAGGGGAATCCCACATCAGACTCTGACTCCTACCTCCTGCTTCCTGGCTTGAGTTCCTGCCATGACTTTACTCAATAATGGACTGTGAAGGGGACATGTATCCCAAACAAATCCTTTCCTCCCAAAGCCATATTGGGCATGATATTTAACACACAAACACACACACACACACACACACACACGATTTTTGGCAACAAGATCTCATAAGTCCCATGATTTCCCTGAACTTACTATGTAGCCAAGGGATGACTCTTCCACCTCCACCTCAGACAAATTCTGAGATTGTTGGCATGTAATACCATATCCAGTGGATGCAGTAATGGTATGGAACCCAGAAGAGTATACATGTTAGGTAAACACTCTACCAACTGAGCTACCTCACCAGATCTCAATTATTTTGATTTACTGTATTAAATTTTGAGCTAATATGCATAGTCCTATTTCTACATCCCTAAGAGTAGGCTGTTTCCTGAAGCTCTGTAATTTCCTGTATGAATAAACAATTCTAGAGAGGCATTTCTAATGTTTCTCTTCCTGTCAAAAGGCCTTCGCTTACATCATTTTCTTGCCTGGCAACTGTTTTCTCTGCACTGCAGGTCAAGTCTGAGAACTGTACTAACATTTAACAAAACATTACCTATGATAAGGCCTGAATTGTTGTATTAAGTGAATGAAAGACAGACATTCAGAGCTGGGGTAGAGCCCAGGGATGGAGTATGCACTCAACAGCAAGCCTGAGGGCCTATATTTGATCATCAGTACTGTTAAAAAGCAACAGCAGCAACAGCAAAAGCATATACATTCAGAAACTGGTACCTGGAAATACAGTATAACACACACACACACACACACACACACACACACACACACACGTACCTACATGCACACGTGTGTGATGAAGTAGGGTCCTCCTGGCAGGCTATGAGGAATCTGCCTTGAGTGCTGGGAAAAAGGCGACCCATGTGACATGAAAAAGGAATACACGACAACGTTACATAGTATGCTGGTTGATCCTCATCAGAATAAATATGAAAACACACATCTGGGTGCATCTATGAGAATGTCTTCAGAAAGTTTAAACTCTGTGCTTAATACAAATATAAATATTCCATGAGCTCAGGTCCCAAATTGATGTGGGAGAGTTTTCTGTTTGTGTTGATTTCATTCGTTAATAAAGAAACTGCCTTGGCCCATTTAATAGGCCAGCCCTTAGGTGGGTGGAGTATACAGAACAGGAAGAAGGAAGTGAGGTAGATGGCTCAGACAGTCGCCATGCCTCTCCTCTCTGGGCAGTTGCGATGGAGCCAGCCACCAGGTCAGACGTGCTAAATCCTTCCCGGTAAGACACCACTCGTGGTGTTACACAGATTATTAGATATGGGTTAGTCAAGATGTGAGTAAGAGGCTGAAACTAATGGGTCAGGCAGTGTTTAAAAGAATACAATTGGTGTGTTGTTATTTTGAGTTTTAAGCCAGGCGGCTGGGAGCCAGGCGACAGGAAGCTGCCTGCAGTCCTTACTACACCAAACCAAATAAAAAGGAGAAAGTGAGCTGGGCCTCAGCACTGATTTCTCTGATTATTGACTGTGGCACAATGATCAGCTGCCCCATGCTGGCCTGTATCCTCAAACAGCAGGCTTAAATAGCCCTTCTTTAAGCTTCTTTAATGAGGTATTTTACCACAGAATTGAGAAAAGCAACTGAAACGCATGGTGTCTTAGAAGGCAAGTAATGGACAAGATGAACGTGTGACTGAGATTGGTAAATAGTGCCCGTGTCACAGCTATCACTCTGAATTGTAGTGGATGAAGTACGGCATTCAGAAACATTTTTTTCAGAAAACCCTTGCTCATGAGAAGAAACTAGAGGAGCCAAGAGAAAAGCAAACTGTGGAGGATGCCAAATTAAAGTACTGTCACAACTTATTATGGCTAACACACCCATCACAGAACCGTTAATGGACTACTGTGACATAGAGTCAGATTAGCATCCTAGCAAAATGCAGTCTTTTGACTGCTTATCTCAAGGTGAAGACAGCAGAGATGTTTCTCATTAAAAAAAAATCTGCCCTGTTTTTCTCAACAAAGCTGCAGAGCCTCAAACATTAGCATCTAAATTGGGAGATGCTTGGGCCTAAAGGAGAGAAACAACACATTCTAAGGGATAGAATAGTCTTGAATAGCCACATTCAAATAGGAGGGTGATGATATCACACAAACTTGATGTATCTCTTCTCTCCCCCAAATCTATAGGTTGAAATTCTAATGTCCGGTAAATTAGTGGAGACCTCATGGACTTATGGAATTTAAATGAACTCCTTAGAGCTGCCCTCACGCAATACTGACTGGCATCTTACAAAGAGGCAACCTGATCAGTGCACATAGAAAGAAGCAAGTAAAAAGGAACACAGGGTTCAGGGTGAGTTTCCCACAAGCCAAGGAATATCAAAGGTCACCAAAAACACATCTGAAGCAAGGACAGACTCTCTCACACACACTTATAGTTTTACAAAGAACAGACTCACAGTTTTATGAAGGATACTCTCATATAGCTTTTAGAAAGGTTCCCAGGAGGCACCTTGATCTTGAACTTCTGCCTCAGAACAGAGAAAAGTTTCTGTACCCAAGCCAACCAAACTATGACACTCAGTTACTGCATCCTCGGGTGTCATAGATTGCCTAAGGTGGAAACTCTTTACATCACAAGGTAATAATAAATCCAACTGTATGGTTGCTTCTTTCACAGAGCTAAATACTGCCATGGCTTAAATGTGAAAGAGTTCCATCTGCTTGTGTGATTGAATGCTTGGTAACAGGTGGCAATGCTGCTTTGAAAGGATGTGGAGCCTTTAAGAAGTAGATTTTTGGAGGAAGCTGGCTCATTGGTGGGCCTTGATATTTTAACCTGCCCCACCTGCCCCATCATGTAGCTGGCACTTCCTAGATCCACAGCAACATGAGGAAGCAGCTGCTGCAAACTCCTACTGGCACAGAGTGGCCTGCTGCCATGTCTTCCCTACCATGATTGATCCCCCTCAAATCGGGGGCCTCCCATATGTTGCTTCTTGTCAGGCATTTGGCTACAGCAAGGAAAATATAAGACAAGTGAATTTTTGTTATGCTCTGGAGGATATGCCAAACAAGAACAGAAGGTCAGTGCTGCTCTCTGCAGAAATATATTGGAGCTCCCTTCTTTTCCCTTGCTTTATTTCATTTGTGGGTGCACATCTTTTGGGGTACACATGTGTGCACTGGTGCACGTTCATTGCTATGTACATATATGTGGAGGTGGGAGAATAGCCTCGGGTGTTACTCTTCAGGGGTCTTCTACCTTGTTTGGGGACAGGGTCTCTCGCTGGCCTAGATTAGCTTGGCTGCTCAGCAAGTCCTAGTGATCCCTATGTCTCCGTCTTCCCAGTGCACACCATCACATCTGGCCCTTCCTATGTGGCTTAGCCATCATGCTTATGTGACAAGCACTTTGCAGGCTGAGCTAACATCCTAGCCTGTATGCTCCATTCTTTGTGCTGGGAACTCTTCCATCTCCTCTGTGGTTCAATGGTATCATCAACATGTCATGCAGACTACTCCTCATGGCACATAAACTACCTATGCTGGACCAACCAGGATTCTCCTCTCCATCATTGTGATGCACAGGGTCTTTCCACCATCTCATCCTGGTGTCTTGACTTGACAGGGCAGAATCCAAGCCAAGCCCCATAGACAACATATAATTAAGCCAGAGATAAACTTCATGATTTTGGTAACTTGTGCATGTTTGTTGCTGTAATACTACCCTTATTTATATCAACCTTGAAATAAAAATAAAGATCACAAATATCTACCCTGTTTCTGAAGTGTGCATTAAGGAGAGTATTATATGAGCTCTTGCCTGATACTTCCTTGAGTTTTGTGAACCTCCCAGAGATGAAGAGAACTCTGAAGCATAAATAATCTTGGAATTTCATCTGATTACAACAATACTACACCATTCAGTTTCTTCATGGCCCTAGTAAAGCAATGAGCTGATTTAGGACAAAGCAGACCTCTTCACTCTTTTAAAAAATGTATAAAGCTGCATGTTTTACTAGTTTGCTTCCATTTTTTAAATCTCTACTTTCTGCCCCTCTTTCCAAAACAATTGTTTTAATTGCACTTATATTTTCCCACCAGTTTTCTCTTAGTTATAAAAAAGAAAATGAAATATTTTCCTAGGCAGAATGATTGCACGTTCCCAGTCAAATTCCATGTCTACACCACAAAACACAACCACAGAATTTCAAAGCAAGAAGGAAGAGTCAAGTTGATCCAGTATGAATTCATTATGTCTTCAGCTTAGAACGGTGAAAATGTGAAGAGTTTTGTTAATTTGTAGATATTTAGGGGATAAACTAGTTAGGTGCAGAATTTACATCTCTTGATTTCCACAGCAAATTCACAAAAAAAATAGTGAGATATATGCCTGGACCAGAAATGAAATACAGCTCTTCCACAGCCAGTAGGAAGGAGAATACAGAAAAACTTTCTTGTTCATCCTTTTGAAATGAGGTCTCGTGAAGCCCAGGCAAGCTTTGAACTCAGTGCATCAGAAGCTGACCTTAAACTTCTGATTCGCCAGTCCTCACCTCCTGAGTGCTGGGATCTCAGGCACTCACCACCCACCTGTTTACACAGCGCTAGTGCTTGAACTCAGGACTTCCTGTGCTCCAGACACTCTACCAACTAAACCCCTGCCCAGACCCCTGAGGTGACCATTGCCTCCTATTTGAGTTCCACACTAAGGCGGATAAACTAGGCATGCTATGTTATTCTTCCCCGACTCTCCAGTTTGTTACATCCCAACATGCCTGCTGCATATGGGCTGTGTGGGTGCGACGGCTGCTCCAGGTTGAGACGTTCCTCACTCGGCTTCCAAGTTCCACACCTACCCATGAGGCTTTGCCATAGCTAGTACCTGAGAACTGGAAATGTGCTCTGGTTGCTCACAGGGGTTTGTGTGCTTCTTGACTCTGTTCTTCTGGAGACCAGAATGAGCACCAACCGCTGTCTCTTCTAAAACCTACCCAGTGAAGCTGCAGTCACACTAGAGAGCAAGTCCTGCCTCTCATTCACTTGTGGAATCTGAGAATCCTCATTCAGTTAAAGAAAAAAGAAAGCATTCATAAAAATCCAAGTAAGTACCACTAATTCAGTTGCTGTAAATTCCATAATTACATGTGAAATTGTGTCTTGGGTGGTAATGGCATCTAAATGAAACTGTCTCTGTGGAAAATAATTAGAATCTATATTATTCCCAAATGTGCTTTGTATACTGTAGTTCCTAGTACAGCAACTCGTGAGATCATGGACCTCGAGGCTTCAGTTAGAAAAGAACCTTTACCTACTTTCACAGTCTCTTCTATAGCATACATTCATATACATATATAGGCACAATATTAAAAGATAAACAAGACTGTGGATTTGGACCATGGTGGTGTGTAGTGAGGAGTTGGTGGAGGAAGGCCTTTCTGAAGACGTAGCATGGCATTACCATCCTTTGAGCATCAGTAGTTAGTACCCAATCCAGCCCAGCACACCTAAGCTCCCATAGGCATACATACACATAAATCTTTAAAAATCCAAAGATCTAATGATAGAAACTAAAAAGGACTCAACCACCTGATCTTTTTACCAACATAGCTGTTTCTGTCCCTCCTTCGCTTTGATGACATGTTACATTTTTTAGATCATTTTATACTGTATTATAACTGGTTATGCTTCACTTGAAAGATGGAAAACCCCAAATGTGCCTTTAACAGCAGGGGCCTAATGTTGTCACTAAAGGGATATCTTCAGGTAATTGACAATGTTTTGTTCTTGGCAAATTGCACTTTTGTGAATTTCCACGCATTAGTGAAGATTGTCCAGTTTCATTTTCAGTGGTAAATGATACCATGTGCTATCAGAGTGGATCCCATTTTTATGTTTATTGGTAGTAAAAGAGTTTCGTCCTTTCATGCCGTGTTTGACCAAGGCAACCCTGATTTCTAGTTATTCATACAGCTCAGGGCTCCTGTCAAAGCACTCATCCTCTGTTTTTAATGAGCTTGCATATAGTCCTGCATTCCAAGACGGTCATATCTTCACTCTGGTTGATTTTACTGCAGATTTCCTGCCAAATTAATAGTGGTAGTTCCATGTAAACATACAACATGAAACTCACAATTGATTTAACATTTTAAGACAAACGTGTTCCAAATTTTTTTGCTTCAGAAAGGTGAGATAATATTTCACTACAAAGACACATTTTAAAAAGGTAAAGATGGGTGATACTAAAATTCAATTATTTTCAGTAATATTTATTATTATTGTGATAACAAGACTTTAATATGTGGCAATACTAGGTGCAAACCCTTTGTTTTGTGGAAAATATGGAATTGATGGCCAGCTCTCTAATCTCCTCTCCTCTGCTCCCTGATCCTCTCCTCTCTTCTTTCTTTCCTCTCTGCCTTTTCTTCCCTTCCATTCACTCAATTACTCATTCATTCATCCATTCATTTTTAAAACAGGGTTACATGTAGCCAGAGCTGGCTTTGCACTTGCTATGCAGCTAACGATGGCGTTGAACTACAGTTCCTACCCCATTCCTCTACCTCCCATGTGCTGAGATTACAGGCAGGCACTGTTACACCTAGCTCTGCGTGTTTATTGCTGTCTCTTTGGTTTTTGCATGTAAGCTGATTAAGATAAAATGATACCTTTCTCCTCAATCTTCTGGTTTCAAGGAGCACAAGGGAAATTACTCAGTTATATCTCACAGTTAGAACCTACCTACCAAGTCAAAGGAGCATTTGGAACTTCAGAAAGATAAGAGGGTGGGCGCAGGGGAATGAGGCTTAGTGCTAACATAACTATGTATCTCCAACTTGAGAGGCCTAGGGTCTATTATCAGCACCCCACATAGATAATGGCTGTATAAATGGAGTATGAATAGATAGAAATATAGATACATAGATAGATGTATGAGAGATAAAGAGGTAGGTGATAGATAGATGATAGATAGATAATAATAATAGATAGATGATAGATGATTGATAGATAGATAGATGACAGATAGATAGATGATAGATAGATAGATACATACATATATATAGATACATACATAGATACATACATAGAAAGAGATAAATACATAGAGATAGGTAGACAGAAGATAAATAGATGGTGGATAGACATAAACAGATGAAAGAAATTTCAATAACATCTATAACAGGACCTTAAGACTGTGATCTAACTCAGAAAGATGAAAAAATAAAGTTCTCACATGGATGGAGTCTGTAGACAACTGCAAAGAAGCAGAAAGATTAACATATATTATATTTTAAACTATATAATAAAGTTGAAATTTTATTTTTTTAGACTGGAGACCAAGAAAAAATTAACTTAAATAAAATTTAAAACATTAAATAGTTGCTTAGCTATTTCATTAGAACTAATATGTTAAATTTTAAATTACAGACTAGTACATAACAAACCAGATTCTTGTTTCTACGAAGTCACACTGTAATCAGTAGCAGGGAATGACTTTTGAGGCTACTCAGGCAATAAACCAATAAACAAACTATAGAAGAACCAAATGTCATAAATTCACCTCCATGCATTTAAAAATTTCATTTTATGTAAATGTTTAGTAAGAACTTCATTGTTTCCTTCCTACTTTTAACTAGGAATTTTAAAACTTAACCATAATTAATTCTACATTAAAGCTTACTATATTAGTCCTAATGAAATAGCTAAATAACTATTAAATATTCTAAAATTTACTTAAGTAATATCCTTCTTGATCTTCAGTAAAAAATACCAATTAAAAATTCATTTTTAATATGGATATTTTTTCTTAATTTGTTTTGCAAAATGTAGGACATCACAAATTAATGTTCTCACTGAAAAGCCACAAGAAGTGTTTTGTGGATGATGATATATTCATCTCTGTGAATCACTTAGGAAGCAGGCATTCCTCTTTAGACAATTTATCTTGCTCAAGTCATCAGAGCTGACTCAATAAATAAAGTGCTAAGTGACATTTATAGCAAGTTATAAGGAAGAATTTCCAATATGTAGGTCAGAATGTCCCCTTTTGTATAGCACAGAAATCTGCACAAGGGAGGGACACCTGATGATAATTCAGCGGAAGAGAATGACAGGGAGGGATTTCTCTGGATGAGAGATATTACTGATGTTTTTTCCAGTTTGAGCAAAGATGAATAGAAAATGCTACAGGCTGATATATTTGACTTATGTTTTATATTTATTTTCGTGTGTGTATGTGTGTGTGTGTGTGTGTGTGTGTGTCCATATGCTGGTCCCATGAAACTAAAAAAGGGTATTTGATTTCCTGGAGTTATAGGCGACTGTCAGCCACCTAACTTGGGTGCTAGGGATTGAACACAGATCGTCTGCAAGAACAGCAAGCTCTCTAAGATTCTGAACGATCTCTCTATCTCAAAATAAATCACCTTAAACAGACGACCTTGCAAATTGATGCTCATTTTTCAGGGACAAGAGATACTTGTTCTGGTGGATCAGATAAGAGAGAAAGGCTGGGTTCCCCATGCCATGAAAAATGTTCTTGATACAGAAAGTGCAAAAAGCATGGTGGTAGAATCATGATGGTAAATGAGATGCTAATGAAATCAGCATTCACCAGAGTATTGAGTCAGATGTGGTAGTTCACACTAGTTCTCAGAAGCATCACTGAAATTTCAAAGCTATCTCTGGCTACACATTAAGTATAAGGTTAGACTGAGCTATAGAATGAGATTGTATCTCAAAAAGATAATCAGAAGATAGTTGTTTTTTTTCACATATTGTTTGCTTAAGGCCTCCCAATGCACTGTATATCAAGAGCAAGGGTGCAGTGTGGATGTAATTGATCAGTGAGAAGATCAAGTCTGGGAAAGGCTAAGTCTCTCATTTGGGTCACTTTTACATCTTCTAGCATTTTTACTTTTACATCTTCTAGCTAGCATTTTTACTGTTTCCAAGACATTCCAGTTCATGTAGAATCCTGCATCACACCCACCTAGCATCCCAGTTCATGTAGAATCCTGCAGGGTAAAACTTTAAAAGTGTGAAGTTTCATGAAATTCCCAGTAAATTATATAATTATACTTTTTTATATATAATTACATGTTATATAATATATAATATAATCTTTTGCTTTTATAGAAATGGCTTTAGGATGAATTAGTGTAGTGTGGAGCTGTTGGGCCGCTTCCCGCTGCCCAGCTCCTGGCCGCCCTGATTAGCTTATGCCCCGAAATAACAACACACAAATTGTATTCTTTTAAATACTGCCTGGCCCATTATTTTCTGCCCTTTACTCACATCTTGCTTTAACCCATTTCTAGTAATCTGTGTAGCACCACGGAGTGGTGTCTTACCGGAAAGATTCTAGCATATGTCCATCTTGGGCTGGAGCTTCATTGCATCTCTCTCTCTGAGGAGAGGCACTGTAGTCTGCCCTAGAGAGGAGAGGCGGGGCAATTGTCTGAGCCATCTACCTCACTTCCTTCTTCCTGTTCTGTCTACTCCACCCACCTAAGGGCTGGCCAAGACAGTTTCTTTATTAACAAATGAAATCAACAGATAGATAGAAGACACACCTACATCACTTCCCCTTTTTCTGTTTAAACAAAAAAGGCTTTCACTTTAACATAGTAAAACTACATATAACAAAATAGTTATAAAGCAAGAATTACAGTTACAATATTTCTATCTATTTTATCTTTTATCATAACAATGGAAAACTATAACTCTCTATCCATTCTTCAACTCCATCAAAGACTCCAGAAAGATATAATACTACCTAAGTAAACAAGAAATAATCAACTTCCAAACTCTAGAAATCACAGAGACATCTCGCTGCCTGGACAGTCACCCAAAGTTCTTTTGTACCGTTGGGGCATCCATCTTCGGCCTACAGGCCCATAGTTTCCAGCAGACGTTTCCATGAAGCAGGAAATTTCAAAGGCAGTTCAGTCAGTATCTGCTGTGTCCTGCAGAATGTCTCGCAGACTCTTTCATGAGTCAGGAACCCCAAAGAATCATCTCACCTTTAGGCAAGTTCAACAGTCCTCTCTCTGTGGGTTCTTTGTGTCCAGTTTCTGCAACAGTCCAGGCAAGAGCAGTTTCTTGCCCAAATTGCTACCAAACTCCATAAGGATCCTCTTCGATGCCCATTATCTTCTTGAAGTAGATTGGTGCTGCCAGGAGCAGACGTGTCTCATTGTCATGAAAAGCCTTAAGTTATTAAAACATTTAAGTGGAATATTCTGTAGTCTTTGAAAGATATGAAGAATGTCTATCTAACTGAAATATATCTCTATATATCTAGAAAATCTAACTAACATGACTATAAGCTTTACTATTATTGATGATTATCCATTAACAACCTATATTTCTTAACTATACATTACATTTTTAAAATGAACTACACAATCACAATACCTTAATCAGTATCAAAAATACGTATACATATAACAAAATTGACCTTAAAATCCATACCAATGCAAATTATTCCTATCTATATCATATCCCCCTTTAAATGTAAAAGAACATTTATAAACAATATTTGGGAACATGGGCACAGTTATTTCTCTCCAAACTGCTTCCTGCTGAATGGGGACGCTGTTAATCAGATCTTTCATGGTGTAACCTGTGTGCCAGGTTCATATCAGTCATCAGTTGGATGAAGTAATTTTCTGAAGGTGGTCACAGCAACCTTTCAGGAGGCCGTGGTCTGTCATACCATATTGGGATAGAAGCAATCCACAGGGTTTCATTTTCTGTAAAAACAAAAGAAGAATCTCTTTTCCAAAGTATCATATCCTTAGATCCAAATTCTGAAGTCAAGGTATTTTCAAAATATCTTTCTTGGATTAGTTCAGCAGCATTTATAAACAAATATCTTTTAGCAGCTATTGCTTCTTCCTCAGCATTTAAACAATTCAAAGAGAGTATAATAGCATACAGCATCAAGATTCTCTGTGTATTTTCCATCTTTGTACAGCTTTATTTTTACCTCTATTTCGTTTATTTTTACTTTTATTTTTTAAGACAGGTTCTCTGTATATCTTTGTCCTGGAATAACTCTGTTGACCAGGCTGTCCTTGAACTCACAGAGATCTACTTGCCTCTGCCTCCCCAGTGTTGGGATTAAAGGTGTGCTCTACAACACCTTGAACTCACAGAGATCTGTCTGTCTCTGCCTCCCAGGCACTGGGATTAAAGGTGTGTGCTACCACACCTCGAAGTCACAGAGGTCAATTTACCTTTGCCTCTCAAGTGTTGGGATTAAAGGTGTGTACTACCACACCTAACTACTTTCTTTCTTCCTTTTTTACCCTAAGAACTTTAACCTTTAGCATGCATATATTTTTAACACACTATAAATCATTTAGAGGTTTTCTTTGTTTTTGAATCTCTCTTTACTTTATCTTTCTCTCTCTCTTTCTGACCACACAAGTCTTTAAATTACTGAGCAATATGGGTAGGATTCAAGCCGTGGCTTTGCCATCTAGATCCATCCCATTCCTTAGCTTTCCAGCCTCATGGCAGAGGTACTTGCTAGAGCCATTTTTATTACCACAACTCTGTGGCGTTTCAAGGTACTTGCCAGCAAGCAAGCTGCAACAGTGTTAAACAACAATCAAAAGCTCCATAGTCAGGACCGCCTGCTTGAAAGAGTCAGAGTTTGCCCTGGCAGGACGGCCCAGAAAGCCGGCATTTTAAAACAGCACAACTTTTTTCTTGCTACAGCTGAAAACCGAAAAACATGCATTCAGCTTTTCATCAACACCTTTTAAGTGTTTCGTGGCAGGACCTCTTAAAAGAGCTGCAGGGTTTTGCAGCTAAAGCTGAGTCAGGAAGCCTCTCTTAGATGAGAGCTCTTGCTCTAGCAAGCAAAGCCAAACCCGAGAAATTGCTGCTACCGAGAAAACATGCTTTACTCTATTCTTTCCCAAGCTTTCTCAGGCTTTCTGTGGATTCAGTTATCCACGTTGGGCGCCATTCTGTAGTGTGGAGCTGTTGGGCCGCTTCCCGCTGCCCAGCTCCTGGCCGCCCTGATTAGCTTATGCCCCGAAATAACAACACACAAATTGTATTCTTTTAAATACTGCCTGGCCCATTATTTTCTGCCCTTTACTCACATCTTGCTTTAACCCATTTCTAGTAATCTGTGTAGCACCACGGAGTGGTGTCTTACCGGAAAGATTCTAGCATATGTCCATCTTGGGCTGGAGCTTCATTGCATCTCTCTCTCTCTGAGGAGAGGCACTGTAGTCTGCCCTAGAGAGGAGAGGCGGGGCAATTGTCTGAGCCATCTACCTCACTTCCTTCTTCCTGTTCTGTCTACTCCACCCACCTAAGGGCTGGCCAAGACAGTTTCTTTATTAACAAATGAAATCAACAGATAGATAGAAGACACACCTACATCAAATTAGATAGGGGATTTGACACAAATTGATGGTTACTAGTAACATTTAAAGAGGCCACACTAATTCAGAGGTAATTTTGGCTCCATCCTCCTTAACATCCCTCTGCATACACAGTGTACTGAAGTGTTGATACCAGCTAATGTTCTGTACATAAGAAATCTCTGTAGGGACAGCCGGTTTGGCAGAAGCTGCAATGGTACACTGCTGTTGGTGAAATTGCCATTTTTTTTAATAAAAGCAATTCTAAAATGCTTGTTTCCCACACATTGATAAGACTGGGGTCTTTGGAGATACTTCAGTGGTCACAAGTACTTGCTGTTTTTGCAGAGGACCCAAGTTTAGTTCCCAGTACCACACCTTCCTTTAACAGCAGCTGTAGGGTATTGTATGTCCTCTTTTGACTTCTGTGGGTCTCATAATCACAAAATAAAAATAACTGAACAAACAATTTATCAATCAATAAAAGGTGGTACAAAAAATAAAATACTTAAGAACGGGTGTTGTACAGAGGTGGCTTAGGGGTTGAGTCCTTCCTGCACAATCAAGAGGACAGGAGTCTCGTAGATTGACAAAGGTAACTTCTAGGGAATGGAAGCAGAAATGCAAGCTTGATCTACCAAGTCAGAGTGACAACATTAAC
This sequence comes from Arvicola amphibius, assembly GCF_903992535.2. NCBI lineage: Eukaryota > Metazoa > Chordata > Mammalia > Rodentia > Cricetidae > Arvicola > Arvicola amphibius. The sequence continues at coordinate 9,107,346 of NC_052048.2, forward strand.
AACTAATCTTGTACCACATGCCAAAATCACCTGACAGATATACACTCCCCTCATACTATTGTGATCATGCTTTTTAAAAATGTTTGTTTTAAAATTGTGTGCACATTTGTGTGGGGGAGGTTATGTGTACCTGGATATAGTGCCCACAGAGTCAAGAAGAGAGTGTAGGATACCCATGGTGCTGGAGCTATAGACAATTTTGAGTTGCCATATGTGAGTGCTGGGAGTTGAAGCTCGGGGGCTCTGTAATAGCACCTAGTGCCCTTAACCTCTGCGTCATCTCTCTAGCCCTATAACCATAGTTTATGTTCTTTCATAAAATTTAATATAAAACCTCAAAAGTTCTAAACATGCAATCAATGAAGAATGAAAAGTCAAAAAGTCTATTGTTACTGGATAATGATTATGAAATTTCACAGCACTGTCATCTTTTAGTTTTGGATTCTTATTTTATATTTAGTTTTGGATTCTTATTTGATTCTTATTTGAAAGTTTGGTCAAGGGTCTAAGTCAATAGAACATTCTATTTAACCTTCCAGGATAGCACTGTAATCCCTCAAAAAGTATTTCAAATATTTGAGAAGGACTTTGATACTGGGTCTTTTGTGACCATTAATAAGTTAAACAAGTTTATGGTCAACCTGTGTTAGATTATTTTCTGTACTTCTGTTCTTTTTAAGTTTTTCAACCATCCTTCTCTGATTGAAAAGCATTATAGGATGGAAGGGTTATTCATATATTTTACCACTATACATAATTCACACTATAATTTGGAATGTATTATTTGGAATGTATTATAACTATTTATGATTTGCAATAAAATATGTTTTAAAGTTCAGAATTTTTAAGAGTGCCTCCCATATTTTTTATAAAACAGACTTTCAGGAATACTGAAAGTCTATCTATCATTCAATTATAACAAGGCCCCACTATAGTCAACTTGTAAAACAGACTGAGAAAAAGTTCTATGTGCTCAGATTCCTATTATATGATGCATCCATGCATGCATCTATTCACCCATCCATCCATCCATCCACCCATCCATCCACCCATCCATCCATCCATCCACCCATCCACCCATCCATCCATCTGTTCACCCACTCATCCACTCACCCATCCATCAAGCCATCGATCCATTCACCCACTCACCATCCACCCATCCATCCATCCATCCATCCACCCATCCACCCACTCACTCACCCATCAATCCATGCATCCATTCACCCACTCATCTTTACACCCATTCAGCATTTCTTGAAGGAATCCTGAATGATAATCACTATAAGAGATACAAACAAGACAATTAGAGATATGGGAACCTCAACATCTCTTGGAAAACCCCACATGCATTTAAACTCCACATGCACAGGAGATGAAAGTAGAGACAACAGAGAGAAGAGTAGCAGCAGCTGCAGTGACGCCTGAGCTGCATTGAGGATTTTAAAAGCTGAGGAATGAAACAGTACTTATCATAGGTGCAGAAAACATGATAATAAAGCTACAAATTAGTAAAAGAGCCTCATGCTTTCCAGAGTCATGAAGTTTGACCTATTTTTGGATACTAAGTTGTTTAAAAACAAAAGCAGGAGCCAAAAATAACAGTAATGTGTCCTTTTCCAGGGCTAACTGATATGAATAAAAACATGTTTATATTTTAGGATGCCTTTTCTAAGTGTAGAAGAAGATGGAAGGGCTAAAAGGACCATGTGCATCAAACTGAACTTTGCATAATTCTAGGTGGCACCTTTTGTGTGGATTATACTATAGATATATCTCCTGACTTATGAAAAGCTATTGCTTTGATATACAGGTCAAGATAAACCTCTGTCAATTTCCACTGTCATTCCCATACCTCTGAACTCGGTTGTCTGAATTTCTCTTTCTTTGACCTCATCCCTTCATAGAATGCCATTAGCCTTCACTTGACTCATGAAGAAGTAAGTAATATCAATCTAAAATGCAAGTCCATCCTACCCTTCAGTGTGTAGATAAAAACAACTGTAACCACAGAATTTACTACAAGGGTCACTATAGATACAAGGTCCATTCACAGCCTTGTCCCTTATCCTTAAGTGATGTAATGTAGACACCCTTCTTTTATCTGTGAAACTGCTGAAATTGAAGTTGCTCTAGCTCCATCTCAGGCCTTGTCAGTCTAGCCAGGTCTAAGATGTTACTGAGTGGACCTACCAGTCATGATAATGACCACTGAAAAGTACCCCCCTCCCCAAGGAACTGGCTAATTCTCTCTGTGCAGAATATAGGTGAGAGCCAGACTCTCATGGTTTTCCTATATTCAAAAGTTTCTATCAAGGAAAGGGCAGAGTTAAAGGACCCTCCTGCAAAAGGCTCTGTGCTATACACTAAAACAGGTTTAAATCTTTGCATTTTGGACTGCTCACCTTTTATTAAAACAATAACAATATTCCCCTTAGAAAATGAATTCATTAAAGCTTAAAGAACCCATCCCCTGAAAGTAATTCTCATCAGCACCAATACATTAAAAGATAAGGAGAGAATTGCTTTCAATATTTTGACATCTCAACCTCTATTCATATCTTTATTCCTCTTTATTACTACCTGACAGTAAGTCACTTTAGATGAAAACAATGGCTTAAATGAGTCGGTATCGGTCACAAGTGCTAGAGAAGGAGCTTAAGCATGGCAGCACACATTTTTATTAAAAGCAGCACTCACTTTATATAGAAAACAATATTCTCTATGATGCTAAGAGGAAATTTATCAAGATAATGCAATTCTCCATCATAAAGTGAAGGGGCTCTCTATACACAGGGCAGAAACATGGGATATGCAAATGGCCTGCCACAGCGACACCGTGATTACAGCCATACATTGAATACTCGGCTATTTAAATAACACAATAAATTCATTTTTGTTTCAAGCTGGATTAATAGCAGTGTTTATGGTAATAATAAGCAAAAAGGAACAAATGCTTTTTAAGGAAATCTCATTTTGATATGACTATTTATCCTCAGAGTTAAAATAATGCTTCTCCCTCTCCTGTCTTTTTCCATAAACAAAAGCCACAGTGCCAAGATCCAACATCAGAAATGGCAAAATTATATATTTTTCTTCTTTTTGGGCATAAATAGCAATGCCAAGTTCAGTTTGTTCCATTGATTTTAAGCCAAAGATACAGCAAAAAATAGTGGAAAGCCTGGTCCCATCGTGTGTCATAGGTTTCTATTAAAGTCCTAATGTAAATTCCCACTCCCTGAGTGGCAGGACGCAGAATTACCTCTGCACATAAAAATCCCAGAGGAGAAGGGACAAGGGGGGAAAAGGGCAAAGGGAAGCAAAGGGACAAGGAACCAAGGGAAAGAGGACCCATACATTTTGGGATTGAGAATCAGTGCCGCAACTAAAATGAAGGTTTAAATACTATCTTTTAAGCTTTTTAAACATTGGTGTGTGCGCATACATGAGCATGCATGGGATCTGCTATGGCACACTTGGAGAAATCAAAGAACAATTTTCACGAGTGGATTCTTTCCTTCCTTCAATCATGTAGGTTCCAGGCCACCAGGCTCAGTTGGAGGCACCTTTACCCATTAAACCATCTGACAAGACCCTACCATCTTTTAAAAGTCTTACTTTTAACATGTTTTAGACAGTTACTATGTAGAGCAGACTGGCCTTGAACATACACTCTCAGTCTCAGTATCTGTGACCTTAGATTGCAGGCATACATTACACACCAAGTCTTACATAATATGGTTACATATCAACATAAGAAATTCCTACTCTCAACTAGATGTCAATTTACAAAGTAATCAAACACTACCCTACCTGTTACCTCAGACATTAAAATGAGAAAACTACAATGAATTCAGAACTTTTTAGAAACAGAGAAGTCCAAAAGCAGAGGGATAGCTTTAAAAACACAACTTCTCAGCCTTAGTATTTAAGTTTTAAAAAATATTTCACTAAACAGTAGAAGGTTGCCATCTTACTAACTAATAGTTCTTTAACACAGCAGTTCAGCACAATTTATTCAAGTCAACTCTAAACACATAAATTATAATAAGCTGGCCTTGAAGTGGCAATGATTTTCTTGCCTCTGCCTCCCACATGCTGGGATTACAGGCAAGTACCACTGCGCTGGCTCCTTCATCTTTAATAGTCAGCTCCTTTTCATCTCCTACTTAGAGAAATGGAGTTGTCTTTGTTTGCACATCCTCCTCACTCTCTGAGCGCCCTTCTAGAGCCGTGAACCCATCTGTATTTCAGAGCCCAGCCCCTGAGCTGCTTTCCTTAGACACTCTTTTTTTAAAAATTGCTCCCGAGGTGTGTGTCACCGAGGCTGCAGGAATGACTCTCTCTAACCGCTGGGTTTTCAGGAGTGGGAAAGGAAAGAAGACTGTTGCACAGCTCCAGCTGGAAAAAGTTGCAGAGGTTCAAGAGAGAAAGGTAAACCAGAAGAACTGAGCTGTGAAGCCTCAGGGCCTCTCAGCAAATTATTTCGAGTTGGATGTTGTTCTTATTGGATATCCTGTAATTTCCAATAAGAGCAACTTTAACTTGTAAGATTCTAGAATTTTCCAGGACTTGCCCATTGCATAGTGTATCAGCACATTCACACACATACAAATATACAATACATATACAATACATATACACATACATGTACTACACATATACATGCAAACATACATACATATATGAATACACACACACACTTCAAAACCCCAAACACCGGGACCTAGAAAATTCAAACTGACAGGAAGCTCCATTTATATGACATTTAAAACAACTATAACATGTTCGGGCGGTGGTGCACACATTTAATCCCAGTACTAGAGAGGCAGAGGCAGGCAGATCTCTGTGAGTTCAAGGCCAGCCTGGTCTACAGAGTGAGTTCCAAGACAGTCAGACCTACAGGGAAACCCTACTTTGAAAAACAATACAAAAAACAAAAAAACAAACAAAAAACAAAACAAAAATAAATAACTATAGCAGTAATATCTACTATTCTGGCTTCAGTGGTTAGATAGTTAGTTTGATACCCATTCCTTGTATTTTATGCCTTCTTTATAAAATGAGCCAGGCTTTAAATGTTGAGAACCAAACAACCAAGTAATCTGTAGTCAAGATATAATTTCCATGGGTTCTGGGCATTGACTTCAAGACTTGAAGGTTTGGTAGCAAGTACGTTTATCCCTTGGCCATCTAACTAACCCAGAATACCTTTAAAAGAAAAGAGAGAGAGAGAGAGAGAGAGAGAGAGAGAGAGAGAGAGAGAGAGAGAGAGAGAGAGAGAGAGACAGAGAGAGAGACAAAGAGAGACAGAGACAGAGACAGAGAGAGACAGAGAGAGACAGAGACATAGACAGAGACACAGAGAGAGACAGAGAGAGAAAGACAGAGACAGAGGCAGAGACAGAGAGACAGACAAAGAGACAGAGACAGAGAGCCCACCCCTTTGATGACAGTATAAATTTGTCAAGAATGGCATTAAACAATTGTGCTGTTTTCCCCTTAAAATGAGGGCAAAGAAAAAACCCTATGCCATAAATTCAATAGTAACAGCATTAATACTACCCAAATGTACATAAAAATGTCTATTCATTAATAACTAAAAACATTTCTCCTCTTGGGGATTTTAAAAAGGCATGCCAAGGAAAGGCCAACATCCTATACCTCCATCTTTTGATAGATTGACGTATGTCCATAGCCACTGTAAAGATCAACCATTTCCCAGTTCTCCACTCTTTTGCCACCCTCTTTAGTCAACCTGCGTTTTACCTGCCATGTGACTCCCTCATCACCAACCCTTTGTGGCTAGTGAATTAATCTAGCTGTAACACCTTTGCCTGAGATTTTTGCCTTACATGAGAATCTGTTCACATATGAACTATCTTCCCCCCTACAGTTTATTCGAAAGTAGAAGAAAAGCCTCAAATTTCCATTTCAGAGTACATCCTCTCAATTAGTGAAAAGTATCTCATGCTATGCCAAGAAGAATATAAAGTCATGAAGTATTTGAAAAGCATTAGACTTTGTCAGATTCAACAATGCAAAGCTAAAATGGACCTACTCTGAAGTTATCATATTGTTCTTTTATCACGGGTTAAAGGGAAAACTGTAGACCTGCAGAATTTGTTAGCAGAATTTTTATATTAATTTTAGAGGACTCTAGAAACCAAATACTACCTTCCTTCACTTTCTTGTTGCTGCAGCTTTAACTGTAAGAGTGGTCAGGACCTACTAGGGCTGAACGAAGTGACTGTTGTTGTTTTGAACACTTGGTAAAGGCAACGGCTGCTTATTCTGTTCAGAGTCCCTACAGGCAAACACCTATCATCTGTGCCAGACATTCTCATTGCTTTTTGGAAGTTTTTAAAGGTCCTACAAGGCTGTGATTCACTAAACCATTCCTAAGGCATTGCAGAAGTCATGGGAATGATACCCCCAGTCCTCCAGATAAGGTCATTCAATAAGCATTAAGCATGTCCACCAATCTCTAAACATGGGACAAGTGAAAGCACAAATGCTGATGGCAATTTTCCCTTTTATTTCTGTGGACTCATTCGATCCCTGCTTATTGATGCTCTCTGCAAAGGACCCAGGCTTTTAACAAAGAGTGACAGACTCAAGGTCACTCACCAGGTCACAGAAGCACATACTCCATGTAGCCAGAGCATGGCAGAGTCACCTTCTCTCCTAGGCCACTCCTGTTAGTCACTTCAGTGTGTAAGTGTGGAGACATAACCCTTTCCCTATAGTTTCTGAGAACATTATCCCTCTGTGAGAAAACTACGTCACAAGGAGATGGTCTTTAAAAATGAAATGTGATGTAGAGACTGAACCTGAGATCATGATGAACACAAAATGAGCAAACTCCCATAATCCTATGTGGAGTGCCAAAGCTACCCAGTCCACAGTTACCAACTCCCTCCCACCACCAGCATAGACTATGCTATAATCTCAACCAAAAGCAATTTTTCTTTCCGGACACCAATGGGCTATGTTTGGAAATCGTCTTTATTGACCATTGGGAAAAGGGACTGCCCTTGTCTCCTGCTGCCAGACACTGCAATGCACAGATAAGACAAATGGCTCTAAAGTTAACACAGCTTTCTCTCATTTTCCAAGTGAATAAAAAGCAACAACTTTAGACCCACAAAATTAGTTGCCATGTATTGATGTATTTATATCATAGGTACTCGTATGCAAAAATGTTTGTATCACTTCATTTATATTCTAGACTCAGAGGACGAAGGCAAGAAATACCTGTACTTTTATAACAGCATGGAAGCTCTAGACAGCATGATTAAATGTGATTTAAAAGAAGAAAAAAAACTTCACAGAATGAGGAAAGAACATTTCAAAAAATAGTGTCCAAACAGCACAGAACTGACAACAGAAGATATATTTGCATAGCCACTCTGGCCACTACTGCATGAGATGACAAAACGAACACCTAAAATGCATGGCGCCCAGGCACATATTTGTTGCACAGTCCCACTACACAGAAGCAGTCTGAACAAATTTCACAGTGGACCAGATACGAACACAGAAAACACAACAGTAGGTATGGAGAGAAGACTCAGTTCTCAGCATCCACATTGGGAGGCTTATAACCACCCACAACTCCAGATCTATGGGATCTGGCGCCCTCTTCTGGCGTCCATGAGTACATATGCATGACCCACACACTAAATCAGTCAACCAAATCTTGATTAGAGAAGTATCCCAAAAGGAACAATTATTGGAATGACTTCTAGGCTTGTAGAAAAGTGAAAAAGCAAAAAATTGCAAGTGAAAAACACTATTTATACAAAAAGTAACCCTGGCAGCGAAGGCTATCCAGGACAGAAAACATTAACAAGTGGTGACACACAGGGCCACTGGGAAGACGGGATAATGGCTACCGCTCTGCTCACAGTGATCCCTCATAACAGATTCCTGGGAAATGCATTTAGGCATCATACTGAAATGTATTGAGAGAAAATAACTTTAATATATTTACATGGCATTGTTCCAGTGCGATCTGGAAGACATTCATATTGTTCTTCACATTCTCTTATAAAAAATAAATTATTTAACCCAGAAAATAAATGGCACGCCACCAAATTAGACATTTATTGGCAAGTGATTAAGTGAGCCAGCCATTCTCTGGCACACTCAGCCTGAGAGGAAAGTGAGGTCCAGTGGCATCCCACCAAATTCAGCCAGGACACTGGCTAACTGGGCTGGGGAACTGCTTCCTAGTCTAGCATTAGCACAGACTGGCATCTCCAGGATGCCACAGACAATTAAGTACCTACCACTAACATAGCTCAGAGGCTGCTTTGAAGCATACGAAGAGCTGAGTGCACTAGATAACATTTTCCACCAATCTGTCCAGCTACCTTCTTGTTTTGCGCACTTCCAAATTCAATTATTTATAAACAGTGAAACCACAATCTCATCATCTACAGCAAGACTTCAGCCACAGCAGTAACTGTTCTCAGGACAACACCTTCATTCCTGCTGACAGAGACTGGCTGTGAGGAGGACATCAATAATTCACCGTAGGGGAAAGATGAATAGAAGTCTCCTAGTTTCCTGTTTGTCAAAACGATAAGAAACTTGTAGTTTCACACATTATACTGGTCCTTCCCACTGGCCCATGCACTGGGTGCTAAGTAAATCTGGGGTCCTTGAAATCCCCTCCACTTAAGCCTCTTGTAGGTTAGTGGTTTTCTGTTGCTTCTTCTTTACTTCCCACTGGAAAGATTCTCATCAACAATATAAGGGGGGAAAAAACACAATTACCTCCTGAGAATGTCATGCCCCGACTTCATGTGGTATTACTGGGAACAAGGCCACATGAAGGATCTCTGCGTGATCCTGGAAGTTTATTTATCATTTAACATTTTTTCCTATATTTGGATGAGCTAACAATTGAGAGCAGATGTTTTAAAAAGCAGAGACTAGAAACAAGAAAGATTAACTGCAAACCTGTAAGCCGGTGGATCAAGTCGGAGATTTATGGACTATGACACAAACAAACAAACCTGAATGAAGTTCTTGCTGAATCTAAACAAGGATATGCAAGTAGGCAATGAAATTTATCCAAAGCAAGATAGTATGTTTTCAAACCAAAGTGCACATCCTTAAATATTAAAATAGTACGCTTATGATATAACCTTGAAGGAGAAAGGCAAATTTGAGAAAATTCATATTTTTAAACAGTGAGGAGAATCCTTAAGAAGTCAACCCTAGTGCAGTAAAGATGAACGTTGACCTCAGATAAAACTAAATGTTCAGAGAAATTGCTTGCTATCCACTATATAAAGATGAAAACTATTTTGTTCAATGTTGATTCCTCAAAGGTTAAAAAATACCTGAAATATATTCATGTTTTCCCTTTAAAAATACATATATTTATTGTGTGTATATTTGTTCACATTCATAGGCCAGAGGGCCACATGTAGGAATTGTTCCCTTGAGCACATGGCTTCTGAGGATTGAACCAAAGTTACCATCGAGTTTGGAAGCAAGTACTCTACTAGTTAAGCCATTTCGTTACTTTCCATATTCATGTAATTCTATTTAAACAGAAAAGCATTTGTTAACTTTTATTTTACATGCGTGAGTGTGTGTCTCCATGTATGTAAGCACCATCTGTGTGACTTGGACCAATGAAGGGCAGAGGAAAGAATTAGAGAGGGTTTGTCTCCGTATATGCATGTACAGTTTGTGTGCCTGGTACCCATGGAGATCAGCGGAGGGCATCAGATTTCCTAGGACTGGAGACTCTGAGAGAGTAAGTTACCACCTGTGTGACGGGAACCAAAACTGGATCCTCTGCAAAAGTGGTGTGTGCTGTCAATTATTGAGTCGTTTCCTCCCCCTGCCATGTTTTGCTTAGAATAAACCCATGAGGATTTGTCATTCAGAACACTATGCATGGCTTTACAGTTTGTGATAGGCTACCTACCAACTAATTAATTAATTATTAGGATAAGATCTTGTCCTATAGCTCAAGTTGCCCCTCAAACTCTTTGTCTCGTGCTTTTAAATGCTGAGGGGACCAGTATGAGCCGTCACTCCTGCTTCTGCTAGGATTTCTTGATGTTAACAGTCCAATCCAGCCCTCCTTTAGATATCTACAACATTAATTCCACCATTCAAGATCTCCCATCACATCACACCACACACACACACACACACACGTAGGCATGCAGGCACCCTGCTTACCAAGGGAAGGTTGGCAGCCTATTTACCATTTTGAATGACTGGTCCCATTTTCTTTTCTAGCTGTGGAACAAGTATCTTATTTCTTTTCTAAGCCTTTCCATATATGCAAGTGATCTGGGGAGGGGGGTTATCCACTAAGTTGTTTATCTGAGAACACGATCAGTTCTGTTGGTCTGGGGTGAACGGATGGGACAGAGTGGGAGGAAGAGGTGGACTGCATGAGAGAAAACCTTACGCTCAGAAGCCTGAGGGAGCCCTTTGAGCAAAGCTGCGTTCTGCCCCATGACAGCACTTTTCACTGTCAGTAGGCAGCAGGCCTTCGAGCTGCTTCGGCCTGTTTTCTTCCACATTGTGTCTGCTGATAACTAGAAATACTCAGCCTTCCTGTGGCTGCCCCTCTCCAATCCTCCCTTTCTTTGAACAGATCTTTTCCATTTTACCGTAATCTTGGATCAACTCCTGGATTCTTGTTTCTACCACAGCTTCTTTATCAAAAGCCCTTTGCTCACACTCACTAGTGGCTTAGCGGTCCACCCAGAGGTATTTCCCATGATCCCAATTCCCCTGAGTCTGGGGTCTCAGCCTTCTTTTTCCTGACAGTACTGCACAGTTCTTACTCATTTTCTCTCCTTGCTGACTTCTGAGATAATGTGCACACAGCACCTCCCTCCCTGGCTTCATCTCAGTTCCACCAGTGAGTAATTCCCAAGAAGGGGCCTCTCTTCTGTTTTTCTTTTCAACTATTCTTCTGGGAGTCTATCTGCTGCTGTAGTTAAATTACCACATGTGCAACTGGCATTTCCAGTTTGAGATTTCCTCTCTTCTGGCCACAGTGCAGCTAGAATGGTCCCTTTGACTTCCCATGGGAGGCCTTACCCTTTCTCAGGAGTTCATGGGGGATAGAAAGGAGGTAGGGGGAGGGAACAGGAAAAAAAAAAAAGAGGGAGAGGAGAATGGGATTGGCATGTAAAATAAATTGAATTTTTTTTTTTTTTAAGGAAACCATTCATGTGAAGCTTCCTTCTGGAATTACCACCCAGGCTTCTCACTTGCCAGCACTCACCCTGAAATTCCCATTTTCCCTTTGAAGGCCTCTGTTTATGGCACAGAATCTCCCAATGCTCAAACTCTTGGCCTTCCTTACATCTCCCCTACAATCTCATCAACATCATAGGGCATTCTCCGTCTCAGCCCTGTGACAGCACCAGTCCCATGAATACTGTGTGGCACTTACATCAAGTCTTCCTGTAACATACTTTGCCCAGTAGGGTTTAAAGAGGTGCTAGACAGGAAACTCACATACACCCAGATATCTCCCAGTTCAGACCGCTAATCAAATGCTTTCATTGTCCCCACTATACTCCTCTGGAGGCTTGCATAACATCTAAAGCTCTGGTACCATTTCTATTAAGTAATACTAATTCTACTAGACAGAAAGAACTACCAAAAATCCTATTGCACTTCGTTTATTTACCAGGGTTTTTTTTTTTTCTACCAAAGGCCATATGTGGGAGTTACAAATAGAAAAATTGTTCTATCTATTTCCAATATTTATTTTATTATTTTTAGTAAAGTGTATGATTATGGGTCTATGGAGGAGGGGTATGCCAGGGGTTTCAGATGTCCTGTAGCGGAATTTGTAGGCGGTTGTAAGCCACCTGACATGGATGCTAGGAATGAGTCCTCTGCAAGAACAGCGACCATGGAGCATCTCTCCATACACACACAGTTTCTCTAATTTAAGCCATGACTACATATACTTAGAGTAAGGGCTTATAAACCATTCTAAATTAAACCAAACTGAGATGATACTTCACCAAGGTCTCCGAATCTTGGTGCAGGAGAATTGTCTGTAATCTGTCAATCGTGTTTTAAATAAATGCTGATTGGCCAGGCAGGAAGTATAGGCGGGAAAACCAGACAGGAAGTAGAAATGATGCAATGAGAACAGGAGAATTCTGGGAAGGAGGAAGTTGATTCCTCCCAGTCCTGTGCAGACCACTGAGGAAGCAGGATGTGACCTGCCAGCTGAAAAAGGTATTGAGCCATATGGCAAACATAGATCAGAAAAAATGGGTTAATATAAGCTACAAGAGCTAATAAGTAGCCTGAGCTAATGGGCCAATCAGCTTTATAACTTATGGAGATCTCTGTGTGATTTTCTTTGGGGCTTGCTAGCTGTGGGGTACCAGGCAGGACAGAAAGAGAACTAGCAAGACTTCATGTTACAGAATCTTAGTAAACTATTAAAGGAGAAGCATTCAGATGAAGCCTGCTTGGAATTCCCTTTGAAAGGCTGAACTGTTTGGTAATGTAGTATGTTTTTTTAAAGGACAGTAAGAGAAATAGGGATTAATGCTCTACCTAACATGTTGGATTTTTATGGTAGCCATGTAGGAAGAAAATTAGAATTAGGTCAGGGGCGCTGCCTAGTGCTTCCTTTATCTTTCTGGAATTTCTGAAGGATGAAGGATTCCCTATTAACAGACATTACTTCTTAGTGGGCGTTTTTACTTTGACGATTCTCATCTAACTTGAAGAATCAAGTGGGATAAATGTATACATTATTGAGAGGAATTACTCTGCTGGCTGAAAGGTAAAAAAAGCCCTTACTATGCATGATAAAATATAAATTACAGTACAATGGACCATAGAGAAGCACAGTTTTAAAGAATATATTCTTTTGGCAGTACATGTCTTCAATGAGTTACTTGGCTATTATGAACATCAAAGCATTTGGGCAGTAATTAGCAGAAACTGTGGACTTATGTGATTTACTTATTAACTATTTTAATAAATCTTTTTAATTTGTAATTATGTGTATGTATGCACATTTATGTGTGGAGTGACCCTGGGGCCCAGAGACATCAGATTTGCTGGAGCTGGAGTTACAGGGATTGTTTGATTCATCCAGTGTGGGTGCTAGGGACCAAATTCTGGTCCTCTGCAAGACTTGTTATTTCTCTTAATCACTAAACTGTATTTTAGTCCTGGACTGTTTCTTTTTATTGTTGGTTTGAAATCATAATTTATTCTGTTCATCTCAACAATATATTACCCACAGGAATTTTGCAGGAAATTGTGAATTAAGATATTATAGATGTGAACAGAGAGAGAAGTACCAGAGAAAATGGAAGATGAGAAAAAACCAGAAGACAGTGATTAGGATAATCCAGATTCAAAGGAATTTGTTTACATTAGTTATTCAGACAAAAAGGTCACAGCTCCTCTGAAAACAGATTCACATTATAATCTCAATTTTTAGCTCCAACTCCATCACTGCTACTTAAGACTGTATATCCAGTAAGATATTTTGCCTAAATAGCTTAACAGAAATAATTAATAGAAGCTTTTGATTTTTAAAAAATACTGAATAAGCATGGGTTGAAGTTTCAAAAAAAAAAGTCACAGCTTCTAAGAGCAGAATAGAAAGCATCCATTGGCTTGACTTCATTTTTCCTGTGATGGTCACAAACAGTTATCCACACACACAGTAGTGACACAGGCATGTATAGCTATAAAATTACCTTCAGTAGCAGCCCACATTTGACAACAAAACACATAAACTACACAACACGTTCACATACGTGAATCCAGAGCTAAGAATTACAACCCACATATTTTTTTGTAGAGGGGAGTCATGGAGGTCATTTTTACAGTCAGGTAAATAGAGGCTGTTATAAAAAGATATTTTTCTACATTTTTACAAAACATACTTGGAGGAAAAAGAATATCCTGAGTGTGAAACACAGCCTTTATTCAGCCAGGCAATGTAATTATGGAAAAAAAAATATCCACATTGTCTAATTAGGTCATTAAAAAACATAAATGCGTCATGGAAGCTTTTCCTTTTGCATAAGACATAAAATGAGACAATGAAAACAGTCTGGTAATATAGAAAGGTCTAGAATTTGTTTCTTTTCAAAAATAATAGGTCCTTTCATCTTTCTTTTTCCTTAGACAAAGACAATTAATTTAGAGACAAAATCTTCTAATTAGTTCAGAGTTTACCCATGATTATATTTCAGAATATTTAACCAGAAACAGGAAAATAGAGGAGGGGATAAAGAAAATACATGGAAAATTATCAAAGGAAGTGAATGAAATCAAGAGAGTGGGCTGTTGATCAAAATGCGTCCTGCAGAGTCAAGATGAATATAAAGTTCACATTCACATAACACCAAGCAATCTGGGAAACCAGAAAGGTCTCAGGAGGAAAAGACTGACATCTGCCTGTGGGCCTTGAAATCCAGGCTTTAATTACAGCTAACTTAAATAAAGACAAATGGCATGATTGTTTTGTCTCTTCCTCTGTCTGCTGATTATTATTTCTTGAATTTCACAGGATCTCATTCTTCAAAGCATTAAGAAACGAAACCTGAAAAAGTAAAGGAGAAGATATTTACCTGAGATCCTCGTGGCCCTCTTTTGTGGTCCCATTCTGAATGACCCATAAGCTGTGAAGACAAGAGGATAATAATGGTAAATCAAATGCATATTTTATGTCACCAGTATTTTTATTCTTGCTTCAAAAGAATAAGCTGCTGACCTCTGTCTTCTAATAGTAATAGTACTGAGTAGACATCATGAGTAAATTAACATGAAGGAATAAACTGTCTTGATAACTAGCATCCCAAACTATACTGGTAACAACGGTATCTGAATATCTTTGGTAGGAAGAATCTGCTATGTATGGCTTTACCCTTCTATGCCGGGGAAATTCTAGACACATGTCAAATTGTGCAAAGCTTCACTTTCATGTCAGTAAGCCTGTGGTTACCCAGAGAAATAAACAGCCTAAGTCGCTCAGTGGGGCTGTGTGTTACGCTGTCAGCAAGAGGAAGCAGAAGTCTAATTTTATTTTTTAGTAATTTTTCAACTACACATGTATATATAACTATACAAATCCATTGTCCTTAAAATTTTATACCCTTTTAAGGCTAGAGAGATGATTCATTGGTTAAGAGCTCTTGCTCCTTTTAAGGAGTACCCAGATTCCATTCTAGCACCTATATGCTCATAACCAACTGTCCTAAACGCTAGTACCAGGGGTTTTGATGGACATCCAAAAACATCAGGCATACACATGGTGCAAGACATACATGCAGAAAACATAGCCATATACATAAAACAGAAATAAAAATAAATCTTAAAAAGACATATTCTTTGAACTAAGTAAACCAAAATATAAAACTCCAGTAACAATATGTTAAAATCTGTTATCCAACAGAAGACAAAATCAGCCAGTAGGTATAATATGAGAAAAATACAAAGTGCAAGAATAATTTGACTTTAAAATCTTTAACAAAAAATTGAATGAGAAACCCCTGTGACACGATAAGGCAAAAATAAACTAAGGTAATAGTTTATGTTACTCATTTTACAAGTCATAGCTGGCCATCGTATTCAGCAGAGCCACTGCAATGATTTAATTATAGTTTGGCCAACACATGATTTGGGCAAAATTATCCAACTAACCATTATGCAAAATTAAATGTTCACAGAGTTCATATTTCTTTATGCTTTAATTTTAAAATTTTTGATTTATGGGCACTGCCTTTTCTGGTAAATGCTCATTAATTCTAATTTAAAGCTGATGAGGTTCACAAATACTAATCAATCAGTCAAATTATTAATATGGCTTATAAATATTTAAATTAGAGCCATTTAATTACTTATTCTCTAGAACTATCAAAAACAATTCTTGACACATTTCAATTGCCAGCCCCTTTGTGGCCTTGGGATTGGCTCATACTAAGAACAGGATGGAGAGGACCTCTGCACAGAATCCAGTGGCGTGATGACATGAGCTCTAAGCTGGTGGTCAAATGAATTACTAGAGTGTTTGAGAAAGAATACTTGGATAGGGGGCTGGCTCCTATGATCATCACTTTCCCTACTAATGATTTAAAGCCACAGCGTGAGAATAACCTGGCAAAGTCTGCTACATGGCTATCATAGTAAACACAAGTCAATTCATTATCTAAATGAAAATTATAATCCATATTCCATGGATTAAAGAGAGACTATTTGCCTGTGACATCTGGTCAAGAAGGCAATATTTTTCTCAGCCCAGAAAGAAAACCATGATGTTTCTCCTCTCCCCTGTCATTAATATCTTACATATGTTGATGTTTTAAACCCAAGAATAATGTTATTTCTAATGTATACTGATTTGAGACATCATGTATTACAGAAAGGAAGATCAACTCAAGATCAGAATGTGGTTTGTTTGCATTAAGATTTATTTATTTTTATTGTGTGTGTGTGTGTGTGTGTGTGTGTGTGCCTGCATTAGTTTATGCATGTCATATACATGTAGAAGACTGTAGGGGTCAGCATAGGGAGGAGGGAGGACATCAGATCCCCTGGAACATTAGTTACAGAAGGTTGTCCGCAGTCTGTGTGTGCTAAGAGTCATAGCCAGGTCCTCTACAAGAACACTGGTTAGCTGCTGAGCCATCTCACCAGCCCAAGACTGTATTATGATTTTTTTTAATGTAGACTATTGCTACTATTTTCAATGCCATCAAAAGTTACATGTGATTTCTACAGCATATGCAAAATGTAAATGAAAAGCAAATAATTCTGAACATGATAAATGAGATAAAGAAATGTTCTTAATAAGGAGGGCATCAAAGAAAAATAACTGGATGTTTCCCCCTATGGATTTAAGGCTTTAACCCTTAAATTCTATTTTTAATAAAAATGATTTGAGCTTAAATTATCATTTATTATTTCAGTGTTGAATGTATGGGGCTTATTACAGTGTTTTTTGTGATTGTTTATAATGCAGAAGCAGTGACAAATATTCTTAGAAAAACAGAACCATAAGGCAAAGGGTTTTAGAAAATGCTTAGAAGTTCAGCAGCCCACTGAAAAAGGAAGGCAGTATGCATACGGAAGCCCATGGACTTCAGAGTGAAGTACAAACTACTGTTATTCTATCAACAAGAAAGCCAGATACGCTTTTGATCACTCTGATAGATTTAGTGCTACCTCACAGATGATCAAAGCTGTCAGTGGATTAGATTTTAAAAAAGAAAACATGCATGGGCCAAGGACAACAAGGAACAGAAGTAGAAACTGGACAGTTTTCTTCGTTCAATCTATCCCATATGGACTAAATCTTTGAGATAAATGAATAGCAGCGGGGCACCTAAGCAATTCTGGAAAACCTATCTGAAAGTATTAACTCCTTTTGAGATAGTCTTTTGTTGAGAGCAGTGTGTATGACTTTATGACATGTTAAATATAAGAGAGAGAGATGAACCCTGAAAAATAATAAGGTCTGGGGATGCCGGCATGCTCTCATTAAAGAGTACATGGCTACTTAACTCAGAAGGAGAAAACTGTCTATCTGTCACCTTCTATTAACACATTTTCCCTGCTATTCACTGTGATTTCTCCTTGAAGGAGTGACACTTGATAAGTATCTTACCAGAAGGTTGGAGGGCATAGGTCACCAAGGTTAATCCTACACATGACAGGCAAAAATCTTTGCATAGAATGAAGAAGTCTTGAAAGAGAGATAGGGCGCGGGGACGGGGGATGCCTTGTGTCTTTTTTCAGTTCTCATGAACCAAGAAGAGCAAAATAAAGATGCTTAAATTTATTCCTGGTGGACAAACTACATGTTCTTCAAGAGAGACAAGCTTGTCACAGGAAGCATTCAGAACATCCCGGCCCTTTGACACTGAGTCATTTTCGTCGTTACAGAATAAATTCCTCCTTCTTTCCATCCTATTCGCAATAATAAATTTCTGCATCACGGCCTTCAGCTAGCAGTATGTTGCACAATGCTGCCTTCCAAGGAAAACAAAATCGCTGCCAAGCACAGAATTCACGAAGTTCACAGGAGTGGCCAGAAGGCAACAGGGAAACACAAAGGCTCTGTCTGAGTACAGATATTTTTAAGAGTGCCGTGAGAAATGACAAGGGCTGGCATGGTGTCTCCTTAGGTAAGATGTTTTCATCCGATGTTGATAGAGCTTCACTTTGCCACTTGCTCCTGTTATTTGTTTGTTTATATAAAAATAAATGCCTTTACAGAGGCATCTTGGGGGAGTGGTTAATTAAAGTCTGCAAAGCTGCAAGAGAACTGAGACTCTTTGAGAAAGAAGAAATTATTCCTAGCATATATTTTAGAAGATATGGAAGAAAAATAATTAGTT
Organism: Arvicola amphibius; assembly: GCF_903992535.2. Lineage (NCBI taxonomy): Eukaryota > Metazoa > Chordata > Mammalia > Rodentia > Cricetidae > Arvicola > Arvicola amphibius. Next base: position 9,125,729 of record NC_052048.2, read on the forward strand.
GAGCCTTATGGAGTAGGCTTATCCTATTGAGTGCTTGCTAACACATGTAAGGGTTTGAGCAGGATCCTCAGCCTTGCATGGGGTAAAATGATAAGAGCTTGGATGGGTATGGCCTTCTGGTTCCATGTTTAGTTTGATGGGCATGGAGTTTGCAATGTGATGAGCAAGTTCAAAATTATTTAGCCTTGGTATGCTATCCCTCTGGTACATGCTTTTCAGTCTCCTGGTAGGTAGGTTTCCACTCCAGAATTCTGTATGAGAATATGGCCACCTTGCTGGTTCCATGTGCACAAAGACTACCAAGGTGAAGCTTTCTGGACTGGGGAGATATGCTACAGAGAATTCGGACCAGCACAGCCCTGTTTGCTGTATTCCTTGATGCTCCTTTCTTTGTCTACTGTTGTCAAGAGTGGGATATCAATTGTACCCTGTACTCTTCAAGCAAGGGGCAATGGAAGTTTGCTTTTTATCTAACTAAGTCAGATATAAGCCAACATAATCACAGTCTCCCACACTTTGTTTCTTAGCCCTCCCGGGTTCTACATTCAAGTCCTGAGACTTCGCAAAATGCAGATCATATGGAAAGCAATTTATAATTAAATAACTAAACTTTATAATTAAATAACTAAACTAGGAAACATTATCAGCTGCCTTTGGGTGGACCAGATATAACTACCTGCCTGCCACATAAACAGCCTTCATTACAGTTTCTTCAATACCCCACATTCTTAAATCAGCTCCAGGTTACAAGGTATTATCAGTGATGTTGACTTTATTGAAGGTTTATAGGGGAGGGAGAGGAGTTAGTTACATTACAAAGAACACAGTCAAGAGCCCTGAAAACAATAACCTCTAGGGAGCACAGAGTTCCTCCATACCCAACTGTGCCCTGGTGTCCTTTGAGACAGGGTAAAGCAAGTGAGTCTTTTTCAAGTTACTAGTCCCAGTTTTTCTTGTCTTCAGAATCTTTCCCAAGATCAGACAAATACCTTTGTGAACATCCCAGTACAAAAGAGCCTTTCCTATGCTCCCTTTCTTACATTGTCAGGAAAAGCAGAAAGAAAACAAAAGGAGTTCCTTCAAACCACCATTTTAAAAGTGATGTTGATGATGATGATGGTGTGTGTGTGTTTAGAAGATGGACGTTATCTTTGGATATTGTTATTTAGCTATCATCTACCATTTTTTGTTTTGAGATGGATTCTCTTTTTGGCCTGAAATTTACCACATAGCCTAGGCTGGATAATTAGTGAGCTGCAGGGACCCTTATCATTGCTTACCCAAGAGCACATTAAAAGCATGTGCTACTATACTACACTTTGGTTTCTGGATTTTTGGTTTTTTGTTTGTTTGTTTGTTTGGAGTTTTTTTGGTTTTGTTTGTATTCAGGGAGTGGTTCTGGGGATTGAACCATGTGCTTGTGTGGCAACTATTTTGCTAGCTAAACCATCCCTCGTCAGAAAGAGAGCATTACATATCTGAACACAGCCCACTGAAGGACTAAAATTTGTGGAGACTTTTTTCTTTTCACAGATAGACATGAAGCCCTTAACTCCATCCACCCTGAACCGCTGATCCTGACTCTAAGCTGACAGCAGTAGAAAGTCCAGACTGTGGAGAAAGAAGACTTCATCTAGCAATTCAGATGAGCTTGTGTTTGAAACCTCAGCTGTTCCATGGCAAGTTCTACATCTCTGCTAAGTGTAATGTTCTAACACTTGAGTTCAGATGCTTTAATATTTCTCCTTTGCCTCCCCCGTCACAATGACAACCAGTTCACTAACCTTATGCTGCTAAATCTTACAAATATTAGTGAAATGTATCTAGATTATGCATAATATTTATGCCATGTGGGCACTGATAATTCTCAGTGCAGGAACTCTTACTGATCAATCAGCCATATCACTTAACAGCTCTTTCTTGTAATGCACGCTCATGATTCTGCATGCGGAAATTCCACCAGTGATATCTCAGCCCACACTGGTTATTAAAGTCTGGGGAAGTCTTCAAGGAAGGAGATTTAGTTTAAACATTCCATGGAATCTTTCTTTCTGCTTAAAGAAAGATGAGCAATTTTCGAAGAAATAGATTTTCCGCAATCTGTTCTGTGGTTTTCTGAGTGTTTTTCTTATAATTTATTCACTTTCATTATTAAAAGAATCATGTGACTTTGTTTTATGAATATAAAATGAATTCAAAGATGCAGGGTAGAAGCAATTACATAGTAATTGAACAGAAATTAAAATCTAGGTCAGTTAGGTGCAAATCACATTGCTTCTTTTTCCTACTGTTTTGCTGTTAGTGTAAATAATCAGATTCCACAGTCTCTTGGGTCTTTGGCACAGGACCATTTTGGTGGGGAGAAAGAAAGATGCAATATTTCATCTTCCTTCATTTGGGAACTCATTGCAGATGTTAGTGAGATAGATTTATTTCTTCAAATCTACTTCCCCTCATATTCTCCAACTTTCTTAAGACTGTAGAACATGAGAAAATGTAATTTTCTAAACACTGTAAATTGATGATACTTCACGCCAATAGCTGTGCAATCATCTCTAAGGATACAGTGAAGCAGATATTGCTGCTTAGCTTCCAACTTTTATTTTGGCGCAGCTCATTAGTTCCACACATTCATTACTGAAATCACTCATTCATCCATTCACTCTTTCAGCATAAATTAGTTTCACATATTTAGCTCTATGTTCTATGAAAATGTAACAAGGGTACAATTTCCCATACTCAAGACTCCTTGTAGGACCTTCTGAATCATTAATTAGGAGTAAGAGGTGAATGATCCATGTGAATTCATCAGGTTAACTGGTTCAAATCTCACCTCAGACATGATGTTGACTTATGAGTTACATGATCTTGGTACAGCGTATATACTCATCTGTTATTTTACCTAGACCAATGATCATCTCATATTGTCACCACACTTGAATTCTTTCAGAAGAGTACTATTCAGATATATGTAGATACTTCTAAATAGACTTGAATTTGAAAGAAAAATCTCATCCCTTGACTAGACCAATACACACTTACAAAATCTGATCAACTTCAAAATTAAAACTATTTGTCATGCATCATGAATTGAAGTCATATGAAGGACACATGCAAAATCATGAGTTCTACACAGCTTTCACAAATCAGATTCAGACCGATTTTCTATAAGGCAATTGGAAAACCCTATATTTTACTACATTTTGTCCCCATGGTGGTGGAAGCTCGTGATAGCTTAATAAGAAGGGGATTTGAACCCTAATAAATGTTTTGAGAAGATCACCTGGGGGCAAAGCTACAAGTTGGCTTAACAAGCAGAAGTCTGGCTTCAACCTTCACATTTGTTGTTTACTAGATGGAAATACAATCAGTTTCCCAGTGTAAACAATTTCCCAGTGTCTGGAAACACAAGCAAACAAAAAGCTGGGTTTAGCTCTGTAGTAGAGTATGTACAAGGTCCTGGGTTCAATCCCCATTGCCACAAAATACCTGATTTTTTTTAAAAATAAAAAAGTAAAGCAAACCAACGATCTAAGAATCACTCCTCCCAATTCTGTGAGAATATTCTAGAACAACTCATGAGGAAAAACCTCATACGTTCTGGGCAGATGAAACAAAAGGATTTCTATAAAAATAAAACAAAATGCATTATGACTGTAATTTATTAAGTCCACAGACTTTAGTTCAGTTGAAACTCAAATCACTGATCACCTCTGAGTGCAATCGTAAATCTGTACTTTACAGTTCATTACACAATGTCTTGTATTATTTCTGGCAATTTGGGTAATTATGTAGGAAACAAAAAAAAAATGAGGGACTTCATTTGCTGTTCCTAAATATTTACCTGCTGTGAGGCTGGATCGGGTTAACAGTTTCACTTTCTTTACACATTTAGATTCCATTTATATAATAATAGCTCATGAAAAGATTCGTTCAAGGTTATTTTCCACAGAAAATTATTAAAATGCAGTCAAACCTACAGTGGAGACTTTATGAAATTAATCTATAAAAATGATCTCTTCTTAGGAAAAATTTTAGAAAATTAGGGGAAAATAATGAAATCCAGAAACAGTGTCAGTTGGACCAAAAAAAAATCTCAAAAAGATTTATTTATTCTTGAATTTGGATCACCTCTTTCTTCATAAAAGATATTGATACGTTGAATTTGGTATAAACATCATATAATTCTTTTGAATCTAGTATTAAAATTAAGAAGCAAAATAGCTTATATCTGTGGCTATAACCATATCTGTGTTTATGCATGTGTGCTTGCTTATATTTTATGTATGTATTTGTGTATGTGTATATATATGTATGTAGTGTGTTTATATTCATAAATATAGTTGTTAATATATAACTTACCTTTAACTATATAAAATATTTAAAACAACTTCATTTCAAGCTATTATGAATGGCTAACTAAGTGAACCTGAGGAAATTCTTTAGCCTACCACATTAAGGAAAGCTCTTAAAAATAATTAAAAATGAAAACAGCCTGACTTTTAAAATAAAACTGTAATTCATATGAATTATACCACTGAACTTCTTTTAAAGCCTGATAAGTAGAAACAACTGTTGAATTCACCTTTATGTGGCTTTAAAACATGAACCCTGAATGTGACTGTGGGTTCCCATAGTATTGGGGTAATGCTTTGTCTGACTACCTGTATTTCTATTGAAAACTGTCAAATGGAAGAGGTCACATGATGCTCTGGTTAACATGTACAGCCAATGTCCAAGATCCTGTCATCAGAAGATGACAAATTTGCAAGATATTGCAAGCTAAAGTCATGACCTCACAAGTCTGCTCAGGTTGAGCAGTGATTTGTTTGACTATTAATGCTTTCAAGTTTTGCAAATTCCACATGCTGAAGCAATTCATTAGAATCACACACACACTCATGCGCATACACACTACACACACACACACACACACACACACACACACATGCATGCACCTTAGGATAACCCTGTTCATAAGTTAGTACGCAAAGAGAGTTTTTGTCTTTGAAAGATGGTCAGAGGCAGCTCTGAGAAACTAGGGCATTTATCCAACTCACAAGTCATGGTCAGGAAATGCTTTTTAAAACTGAGATCATTAAGTTGGTGGATACCTTATTTCTAACCACTCTCCACAACCTCCACAATCCAGGCCCTGTCACATAAGGTGCTGTGCACATGACAGCGTATCTATTGAGTCTTCACAGTGCTGCATAACAGGAAAGTGTGATGGGTTTGAATTTCTTGTCAGTAAGCCCTGGTTTTATTCTTACCAGAGTTGGGGATCTGCAAAGGTTGCTTTTTTTCTAAGTTCAGTTTTCTCATTTATAAAACGGAGGTAGGCACAAGTGAGAATGCTTGGTGGCTAAAGGTGCCAAACCAACCAACCTGAGTTTGATCAGTAGGATCCGCATGGTAGAAGGAGATGGCATTATTTTTCTGTTTTTTTCTTATATGTGTTTATGTGTCTGTGTGTGTGCATGCGCATGTGCATCTGCCATGTACGCATTTATGCATGCTCTCAAGTAAACAGGATGTATGTGCCTGTGTACATGGAGGCCTAAGTCTTATTTGATTTCTCTTCCACCTTGTTCACAATGGTAGGATCTCTCCATCAAACCGAGAGCTCACCAATACAGCCAGTCAATCTAGCCAGCTTACTCCAGTGCTCCCATCTCTGCTGTCCTTGGTTTTAATTACAGAAGGACCACCATGCACACCCAGCATTTGTGTAGGTTTTGTGACTCTGAACTCCAGGCCACTTGACCGAGTAACAAATACAATAATGGCAGAGCCATCTTCCCAGGCCCCATTCTAATACTCTAGCACCGTTGGAAGGCTTTCACTTTTCCTGTTTGATCTCTAACAGCACCTCATAGGCACTCTCCATAACTGTCCTACAGTCCCCCTACCCACCTCACTACCCCTCATCTCATACCAACCAGCATGGGGCACTTAGGGAGTAAACCTAAGTTCAATATAGCCTGAACCGCCCCTGCCATTCCTCACACATGACTACATCACTATATCTGCTTCCTGTGGTTACTGCAACATGAAATGGTCTTTAAGGACTAGCTCTTGCCTGTCTCCCACTGAAATCACCGGTTTCAGAATAGAAATCTTGTCGCTGTGTGCACTGAGTTGGGTACGAGTTGAACACAAACAACAGATTCACACACAGGATAAGTGATTCATTGATGCAGGGGAAAGCTGAGCAGTGGGAATCAAACACCATGTACACACATGACACACACATACGCATACAGAGACAGACAGAGAAACAGAGATGCACAGAGAGAATGTGTCAAGCTGAACACTACACTACTGTGTAACTTCCACAGTTATAGCACTGTGAAATTTAGGTCATAAGTTTCGCCTGCTAAGGAGTGTCCTGTAGAGAAAAGCTATTGTATTTCAGGGAGATGTATATTTGCACATTTCTATACACATGTTCATGTGCTGTGAAAAATCTCTTTTAGAATAAAAGAATAAATAAAAATATTTAGAATAAATGTTAAATTCATCTCTTAACCTGAAAATTAACTTAAATCTGAAAATTGTTATTGAAATGTTGGGGGAATAGAGGATTATAATTAACATTTTTAAAAACTTATTTTTGATTATTTGTATGCTTGTAGCTGCATGTAGGTATGTTCTCGAGAATGTAGATGCCTTAGGAGGCCAGAAGGTGGCTTTGGACACCCTGAAGTTGCAGCTGCAGGTGGTTGTGAGCCATGTGCACTGTGCTCTAGGACACAAGCTCTGTAAGAGCACTAGCTTTAAACCAGCTCTCCAGTCTCATGATTAACTTCTTCGTGTAAGGCATTGAGATACTTTAGCTGTATTAATGAGCATATATTGGCATGTCTTTTTTATTTTTATACTGGTAGTATGTCTGTCTGTGTGTGGGTATAAGCATGATGAACATGAGCATGCCATAGCATGTATGTTGAGGTTAAAGAACAGTTTAAGGGAATTTGTTCTCTGCTTCCACTGTGTGGATTCTAGAAATCCAGCTCAGGCCATTAGGCTTAGGGGCAAGCACCACTGCCCACTGAGCAATCTCGCCATCCCTGGACATCTGATTTCTAATAGAAGGGAGATATCTGTGCACAGGGCTTTCTATTTTTCTCACTAGCCTCTCTGGAAGGCTTTAGGAATTTTTCCACTTATATTTGTTCTGCTTGCCAAGTCAAACGGTTATGTTAAGTAGTCACATTGCTTTTATTTTTGAGTTGGCGGGAGGAATTCTCCACAAAGAGATGCAATATCAACCCTTTTATGGGTTTGTTATCTTAAACTGTGGTCTGCACGGTAGCTCTTATTTTCCTTTTCCCTGAGAGCAAAGTCTCTCTCCAAACACTTCAGTGTTAAGTTCAGCTTTGATGTGTACAGTTAAAACTTATTTTAATAACCCCCTATCCATTCTTCAAATAATGTTTTGACCAATATACGACCTTTCATAAATGTCTTAGAGTTTTCAATTCTGCAATTGCCACCATGACCAAAAACAACTTGTGGAGGAAAGGGTTTATTTCAGCCTGCAGATCTCAGATTACACTCCACTATGGATGGAAGTCAAGGTAGAAACTCAAGGAAGGAACTGAATGTGAACCACAGATAAACACTGCTCACTGGCTCGCTCCATGGCTTGCTCACTCTGCTTTTTTATACAAATCCAGGACCACCAGCCCAATGATGGCATGGCCCTATGACATCAATCAGCAATTAAAAAGAAATTATATACAGACTTGACTTCAGGCCAATTAGATGGAGTTATTTTCTCAATTAAGATTCCCCTTTCCCAGATGTCTTCATGTATGCAAACAATAATCTTGTAATGCTATATTAACTTTTATTTATTGTTGCTTCTGGGAATCAAATTCAGGTTCTCATGCTTGCTTATGTGGCAAGCATGTTATTGACTGATGTTTTAATGCACATTTTTCTTGTTTTTTTCTTTTTTTGAGACAGGGTTTCTCTGTAGCTTTGAAGCCTGAACTTGAACTAGCTCTTGTAGACCAAGCTGGCCTTGAACTCATAGAGATTCGCCTGCCTCTGCCTCCCAAGTGCTAGGATGAAAGGCATGCGTCATCACTACCTGGCAAATGCATCATTTTTATTTAAAAAAATCCTCAAATCCATTAAGCAGTATCTCATTGCTATCCCTTCATCAGTGATGGATCCACACTCTACAGAGTTCTCTACTAGGAAGCATACACTGAAGGTCTTAGAGACAGATGGGTACAATAAGATCTGCCTTTTAAGTGCTAACACTGACTCTTTGCTTTCTGTCATTCCACCCAAGAATGAGCAGGTAATATGAAATCACATATGTGAGGACACTTGAGTTCTTCGCTGAAGCAGGGGAAATAGTGATGGCTGACCTAAACACAAGACGGCTCTGAGTAAACTGAGCTTGAAGGTATGTACAGAGTACCACCAGGAAGAAAGACAAATTTGGGGTTAAGCAATCAATATTCACAGAACCTCTATATGATTTTAAAACTTCTGGATATATTTAAGGCAAGAAAAACTGCAAGATAAAACATCTAAAAGTAGGAATTATATCTATGTGTTCTGTGATTTAGAAAGATGGTCTGTATGACAATAGTTCTTGGTGTGGGAGAATTGTCTGTAATCTGTCAATCATGTTTTAAATAAATGCTGATTGGCCAGGCAGGAAGTATAGGCGGGAAAACCAGACAGGAAGTAGAGGTGATGCAATGAGAACAGGAGAATTCTGGGAAGGAGGAAGCCCATTCCTCCCACTCCTGCCCAGATCACTGAAGCAGCAGGACATGATCTGCTCCACTGAAAAAGTTACTGAGCCACATGGCTAACATAGATAAGAAAAATGGGTTAATATAAGCTACAAGAGCTAATAAGTAGCCTGACCTAATGGGCCAATCAGCTTTATAACTTATAAAGATCTCTGTGTTATTTTCTTTGAGGCTTGCCGGCTGTGGGGTACTGGGTAGGACAGAAACCCCAGCAAGCAGGCCCCTACATGTTACAAGTTCTTGTAGAAAGAACATTATGGCAGAAATGACTTAGAACATACTTGCTAAGCACTGAATTAAAAATATAAACTTATTATTTTTCCTCTGCTAATCTCACCAAGGAAATACTTCTCACCCTTTCATGGCCAATGATGTAAGATACCAAACACTCATGATTATGACCAAGTTCTCATTTCTGCAGGGGTTTGGCACAGCTTCAACAGGTGTAATTAATAAAAGAAAATCAAACTATAATACCCTGAAGGAGGCAATATTCACACTTCATAGGGGTAGGGAATCTCTGTTTCCCTTAAAGAAAGAGGTCCCTTAAGTTTCAAATACAGCTTGGATCTTGGGATCAGGAAACTACATCTGAAGGCCTGGAGCTGCTACCAAGCATCCAGATTTCCACTTTTAATCACACAGACTAGCAAGAGGGCCTCTGCCATCCAGATATTGGACTGAAAGTACTGATGTGAATTCAGATGAGGGGATAAAAGCATTAATCCCATGGCACATGATCTTTCAAGGGGACTTAATGGACATGCCTTGCTGTTTGGCCTACTCTTACATCAGAGGTAGTTCACACCACCTCCCAGACTGGAGAAAGACAGAAAAAAGGATCTGAAAGCAGAACAGACTTTTAAAAAGGGCAGACATTCTTTGATGAGGGGACTCTTACTGCAGAAAACTTTCCATCCATTAACTCATTAAGTATACAGTGATTGCCACCAGCTAAACTCAAGTGGCATTAGAGAGACAAAAATAAATCAACATGAGTCTTTACCTTAACAGAATTTCCATTTGTGTAGGGGAGCAAATTTGTAGCTGAGGAACTATGGTACTATGCTACATCTCTTAAAATATCCATTCCTCAATGACACAGAGGTATACAATCCATTTGAAGCAAGGTTTAAAGTAGAAATGGAGTAGAGAGATGGCTCCGTAGTTAAGAGCACTTGTGCCTGCACAGAACTACAGTTTAGTTCCCAACACAAACATCAGACAGCTCACAACTGCCTGTAACTCCAAGTTGAGGAGATCTAATGCCCTCTTCTGGCCTCTATGGGCACCTGCACACATACACACTCACACCCACACCCACACACACCATGCGTGGGCACACACACACACACTTTCATTTATGTGAAGGGGGCCTTATACAAAGGAACTGTATATAGAGTGGCTTGGAGGATAAAACACCAGTTCTGAATGATAAAAGTACATCTGTGAACTGTTTAGAAAGTGAGGGTTTCTTTACAAATAATCTATCTTCACAATACAGGCAGGAAAGAGTGGGTATTTCTAGATGCACAGTGAGGAACTTCTGATATAGTGGACCAAGACTTGGAATACTTGCACCAAAAACGTAAAGGCAATGTTGCCGTGTTTATATTTGATCTTAAGAAAGATTGTGTCTAAGAAACTAGATATAATTGTCTTGTGTCAGTGAAGGTGGACGTCTGCAGAGACAAAGACATATTCTAAACTGACTTACTATCTGGGAAAGGGAAAGGGTTAAGGAGGATCCACCTAAAGACAGGTACCAGGAATGAGGAGAACGAGAAGGTGAGGACTCAGACCTGAGGTAGAATTTTATTTCCTAAAAGAACACAAATAAGGGCTGACCGAAGGAACAAGATAGTCCTCACAATTTGCACGTTTTCATGATGTCCAATATATGTCTATTCAAAAATATGCAATAGCCTAGCACTTTGGTGGTATTCCAGAAGTAACAAGTACAGGAAAGTCAAATAATAAAGCATGAACTAATGGGAAGTGCTGAGAGATGGTTTAATGGTTAAGAGTGCTTCCTGTTTTTGCAATGGAGAGGGTTGAAGGCGAGGGGAGAGGCAGGGAGGAGAGCAGAAAAAATGTAAAGCTCAATAAAAAATAAAATGTTCATTTTTAAATAAGAGACTCTGTCCAAACTTTCTTCTATGCAAAACATGACTACCAAGCTGTTCAAAAATGCTGCTGCTGACAGCAACTCAAAGTAACTTCTATGGTCAAGTTAACACTTCAAACACTCATGCAATCTACCCAATGACTGTTTATTCTAAGCAATTACTCCATAGGCGTGTGTGTCCACATCATCATTCTTCCCATCACAGATCTCCCCTGCTTTATCATTCCCTTCCTTTATAGCTCTCTCCATGGGCTTTAGCAAAGATGACTCTGCACGGATGCTTTCTTTCCATTCCCAGAATAGGTTAGGAAATGAATCAATTAATAGATTTCCTGGGGTGTATTTGCTTCCTGTGTTGCTGTTTGCAGATTGTAGGGCTGAAGTGGAGAATTAAAGGTGAAAATCTCCCCATCTGACAACTATGGAAAACATCTTTCACATTTGAACACAACACAAAAGGTATGTTCAAAAAATCAACTCATTGGGCTGGAGAGATGGCTCAGTGGTTAAGAGCATTGCCTGCTCTTCCAAAAGTCCTGAGTTCAATTCCCAGCAACCACATGGTGGCTCACAGTCATCTGTAATGAGGTCTGGTGCTCTCTTCTGGCCTGCAGGCATACATGTAGACAGAATATTGTATACATAATAAATAAATAAATATAAAAAAATCAACTCATTATATACTTCAGATTTTTTTAATGAAAATGAAATTTTAGATGTGGGAACAGTTTGTGAATCAATGGGGGTTTGCACCTCAAAGCACGGTCTCTGAGATCAGAGTCTCTGTATGTTCAATTAACTTCAGTTACTTTAGATGGCAAAATTCTTGAATAGTTTCATTACATAATAATTGCCCATTTTCTTCATTGGTATTAAAATTTCCTAATGATGTTGTATCACCCTAAGATGAAAAAGGAAATGCACACTCACACACAGACTCTCTCTCTCTCTCTCTCTCTCTCTCTCTCTCTCTCTCTCTCTCTCACACACACACACACACACACACATACACACACAAAAGTAAATTTCATCATGAGGGTTAAGTCTTGATTGTACTAAGTTGGCAATGTTCAGGAACCCATTTGATTTCTTTGACTTGATTTCTTATTCATTCCTATGAAATAATGGCATTAAATGACAGGGAAAAAAACAAAAATGTTTTATTATCTGATGGGGTGATTACAAGATTTTGCAAATTTAATAAGGTCAGCATAAAAATAACTATCTTTAATTTAAGGATCACTCTGTTTATATCAAATAAGCATCACTTTGAAATGATTGCTTCTATCATCTTATAAACTATAGAGTAATAGGAGAAATTCATACATTGGATTTGGAGAGTCTTATTGGCCTGAGGATCTAACCACCTTGTTTTGGGGTAAAATACCAAAGAAACAGGATTTATGTTGTCATAAGGAAGAGTGTTTTTCTTCCAGAAATCCATACAAGGCAGGAAACTTCTCTTTTATTTTGGGGATCCCAACTCTGATTTACTCCAATGTCTAATAGAACAGTCAAAAAGACAAGATCTCCTGAGTAAATTGGGAGCATAGGGACCTTGGGAGATGGTTGAAAGGGAGGGAAGAGGCAGGGAGGGGAGCAGAGAAAAATGTAGAGCTCAATAAAAATCAATAAAAAAAACTTAGATTGCAGGAAGGGTTTCCAAACATGGGTGCTTTCTAGGGCTGCGAATACTGCTTTAGGACCACAACAAACTTGTGGATGTCAGAAAGCCTGGGGGTGGACATGATAGATCTCTGTTCTAGGCTTTAATGTGTTAAGCTTAGTGAGGCCTGCACATTTCTCCTAACTTGATAATTAAGATTAATTTAAAAGCATATTTTTAATGAGGTCTTTTTCAATGGTACTAATTCTTATTAAAAATCTATTATGGAGTAATCGATATGAACTCATCCTTCTAGTCAGTCATTCAAACTATATTTGAAACTATTATTCGGTGGCCATACTGAATTTATTTTATGGAACGTAGAGTGTGTGTGAGTTTTTTCCTATCTGGAGCAAGAGACTATGAGAGAGTTCAAAGGTCAAGTGTAGTTACCCATAGAACTATGGATTGTGGCAAAGATTATAAGCTTCAGTTTGTGTGTCCAAACTAAGCAAACAAGAGACACAATCATAGTTTTCATTAGACTCATTGATCAACTGTGTGATATGAAAAAAGGATTTATCTCTTGAAGTTCAAATGTGCATTTAAATTGATAAGTCTGCACCTGAAATCTTTACCGTGTTCTTGTACAGAGGTAACTAAAATAAGAAAAACAAGGGTAGTACTATAATGATAGTCTCTCTTAACAATTTATGAACCTGGATACTTCAAAAGGAAAAATGAAAAAAAAAAGTGATTTGTAGAATTGGTCCATAATGTGGAGATCAAACTGGGCCCAGAGCAGAAAACCTTCGTGTGTTTCCAAAGGCCTCAAGCAGTAATGTAAAGATGGGAGGCTCCTAGGACAGCAAGCTAAAAGTCTCAGGAGGACAGCAATTCATCGCACCATGATGCCGCAGAGCCTAGCTCCTTGCTCTCGCATCCTGGCATTGTTTAGTCTATAGATACATTATCAGAACCTTTCCTCTGCTTCCAAGAGCCATCTTCCCTTAGTGTGTTTGTCTGTATGTTTGTATCTACCTCTTTCAGGCATTAATCCTATTGGAGAAGGGCACACTACATGAACTCACTCTAATTTAATAACCTCCATACATTCCAGCGCCCTCTTCTGGTGTCCACTGGTGCTGTACTTCCATGGGCATGTATCTCTAGATAGACATGCATGCGTACACATAATAAAAATTTTAAAAATAGTATTTAAAACATAGATTCTTCTCTGTGAACAGTATGTTCCTTGCAGGGGGCAGATGAAGTATTGAGTGAATGTGTATTGCTGACAGGAGCATGGCCACGTCAAGGACCAGTGTCTCAGCCTTGAGAATGGACAGGGTTCTCCCTGGGTCCAGCTCAGAAATGGTAAAGACTCCCGTGCTCACAGGTGTTGACAAATGATTAACCTTTAGCTAAAAGCAGTGTGTGCAGCATGCACTGCAGCTTCCTTATCCGATGTTAACTGCAACCCAAGACCATGTCTCTTTGGAGGCCTCCTACCCTCTCCTTCTCCCTATTTTGTAGTTGATAAATGTGCTGAGTTTCCCAACTGCTGCTGGTGCATCTCCATCGTAGCTTACGGCTCACATCATCCCAAGATTTTCTGTCTGTATGTCTGTCATTTCCTTTTTTTTAAATTCTCTGCATCTTCCACATCACACCTCCCAATATCATCCATCTCTCTCCCTACCCCAAAACAAAACAAAATAAAATTTATGAGAAAAATGGGGGGGGGGAGGAAGAAGGGGAAAATCTCATAATTGAAGCTGTAATGTAACAGTGAGTTATGCAGTAAACCCCTTTTCCATCCATATATTTTTACGGTGTTTATTGAAAATGATCATTGGTCTCATTCAAGGCCCCTGGTCTCTGCATCACCATCAGTGCTGGGCTCTCACTAGAAATTTCCCTGGACATCCTATTGCTGCTCTGTGTCATGAAGATGCTGCAACTCTAGGTCCCCAGGATTGACCCTCCTACCACATGTTCATATATGGGGTGGATGTTGGGGTGGGCTAACACATAACCCTGATTCTTAGCCTGGATAGCTTCAGGGTTGGTCAGCCTGCCAGCTATTCCCTGTCTTTGCCACCAACCCAGTCAGATCAATCCCAGAGCCCTGCTGTCATGGCAGTTCCTACTAAAACTTCATACTCTCAGGCTACACTCAGTTTTCAATATCATATTGAAAAGTGTGTTGTTGATACCTATTTGTTAAGATCCCAGCTCAGCCTACACTACCAAGGGTGTGTTTAGGAAGGCCAGTTTCCTCTCCCTGCCTCTGTAACCTCAGTTGCCAATGGGTTTGTGTCTACAGTGATTGTCCCTTAATTAGTAATTGCTCATTATTAAATTACTATCGATGCAACAAGGTCCAGAAAGATAACTGCCATATCAATTACCTTGAGCATGACAAATGTCAAAATCACAAAGAATCCATAATAAAAGGGAGACAGGGAATCTCTATAGAAGCAGATTATCTTGTTTAACTTGACCAGCTTCTAGATTCCCTGTATTTTTTACTGTGACTCTGTTCTGAGAAGTCGCTATTCCTCCAGGAGCAACAACCCCAACTGCCACCATGAGCATAGAGCACCATATTCAATACCATTGTGCTCGCTCAGACCACAGAATACACCTATATTCTCCATAAGGCTAGAAGCTGGGTTTCAAAAACAGGAATTAAGCAAAAGTAGAAGTATTCTGAAATGCTGGGTGACACAAGCCTATGGGTAAGGATGAGAAAACCTTCCATCTTGCCAGTTCTTCCTGGCCTAATTCTTACCAATTGAGAGTCAGTACTTCCAGTTAAAATAAAATTTTTAAAAAGACAACAGTGATCCAAAACACTATTAAAATCCCAGGGTATCCAAAAGCCCAAGTATATACTAATTATTTAATTCCTGCTCCAGAGGATGGGGCCTGTTCTCCCACAGAACCTCACTCCCCATCAGAGGCCAGAACACTTCTAGCAGAGAAGGTGGAGCCTGAGAAACTTTGCGGCTTAGGACATTTTTTTTCTTTCATTTCAGTATTATATATACACACATAAAATGTCTGCTTCTGCATTTTAGCCAGGCACCTCCCCGCATGAAGGGATGGGTTTAAACAGTAAAATAACGATATAATGGAAGGAAAGAAGTCTTGCCCCTGGCATCGGGTTTTATAAACAGCAACGAGTGCCAGCATAAACCTTTATGCAAGAGACTGTGTTCTTTGTCAAGCCATGTCTTCCTTTTAGAATACCCTTGCTGCCATTCGCCTGTGCTGGGCCAGCCGTGGTGCTAACAGGGGCCTTTAGTCCTGTTGTATAATGTTTTACAGGTTTACCATGGGGGTTACTCCGTGCGAGGCCTTTACGTCAGAGTGAGAACTCTGACAAACAGTGAGTGGAAAGATGCCAAGAAATGCAGAGTCCTGGAGGGGAGGATCGACAAGGATGGAACGGAATACTGGGCAGTGAGCACAGCCGTTCTGTTTATCTGGCTCCTGCTTAATGCCAGAAGCAATGTTTTCATTATTAAGGGGAAGAAAACAAGGACAGAGACAAGCATGTGGTTATATAAACATTATCTTCAAATATAAGATTAGAAGTGCTTAGCTAACCCTCCTGACTTTCTCATCAGAAAGGGTAAAACACGCATATTTTCAAATGTTTGGTGTTTAATTATGCATCTGTTATGCCCATCATAGTAAACGGACAAAGGAAAAGTTTCTGAGTTCGGATTAATACATAAAGACATCTCAGGAGCACTGTGGCTCGCTTTACTGAGAGACTCGGAGGCATGAGTGACAAATCTCGTACTCTTAATACAAACTCGGGCTGACATAAAATGAGAATCAGTAGAGCAGAGCATGAAATCATTTGAAGACCAGTGCCACAGCAAATGGCATTAAATGTTTTCAAAAGCAGAGTGGATGACAGCGTTTCCTGAGCCTCCTCCACCATGCAAGCACCACATGCCTCATTATAAACTTATTAAGCAGGTTTCAGATCATTTGCAGAACCTCGGGCTACTTCCAGATGCTTCGAAGTTCAGAAGGCTTGGTGCGCAGGCCCTTATTCAATTCTCTACGTGGATTCACTCTCATCACAGCAAACACATGTGCTATGAAAGCCAATTCCCTGGTGACTTTTAAGATCCTGGATACAATGCAGAAGCTTACAGGTGAATTTTCAGAAAATTTCAAGGCAGGCAGGACAGGAGGGAAAAGCATTGGTGGATCCTGGCAGGAGAGGGAAGTGGAGGGAGGTGGTGAGGGTGGTCAGATCAAAATACCTTGTGTGTATGTGGAAAATTTTCAATAAGTAAGTGTTATTTGCAAAAGAAAAGCACAATGTCATATCAATAAAAAGAAAATAATACCAGCTTGTAAAATAAAGTCTCAAAGTCAGCAGCTGAGATCCCACAGAGTTGTTTACTCGGAGCTAGCAAGAAGATGATGGTATAGGATCCAGTACATAAGAAGTGAGAGATTCTTACCACGTGCTGACGCCAAAGAATGGGAAAAGCAAAAATACACATGCTGATTACATGGCGGTGTCTTGATCACTACAGAGACATCAAGGAATTATCTTTATACCAGTTGAGAGAAGAAAAAAAAAGTAACTCCAAGAGTTTCCCATTCTTGATTGGTAATTATCTTTGTTCTCCGTTGATGCCACCCTCTGAGGCCTTCTTTATCTCTCTACACAGAAGCACAGAGTCCATTTCAGTGCACCGTTATTTTTTAGAGATAGGCTGAATGCTCATCCATAGCTGACTGTCTGCACTGACAAGCAATGCTGTGTGCTTTCACTCCTGTTTCACACCTTGCCAAAACTTCTCTTCTCCCACCCCTGCAATCACATGACCTCTCTCTCGTACTCCTAGCAACACATTTAAGAATACCCAACTGAGAATCTAAAGACTTCTTCCTCCAAGGGGAAAAAAACCAACAACACTTTTGTAAAGTCTGTAATAATTATATTTTTCTGAAATAATCTAACCATAGAGGACAGGATATGCCTCAGTCTCAGCCTTCTGAATATCAGGATGGTATGTGGACACTACCTTGTCAGGCAATGCAGTTTGTCATATGTAAACATCACCTTTGCTCTAATGTGGATCTGAGGGGCCTGAGCCTGCCGTGTTACTCGGAGAGGGTAAAATCTCATTCAGAGAGGTGCACCTACCAAAAGGATGTGGGGCTTCAGGAATGTACCCATGCAGGAGATGCCAGTGTCCCCATCACTTTCTGTCTCTTTGTTGCTTCCTGGCCACCTCGGTGACCAGGACTTCTCTACTGTAAGCTCCTAGCATAATGCTCCGTACCTGCCCAGGGCACAGCAAGAAAGCAAGCGACCATGGGCAGCAACTGGGAACCATACACCAAAGAAAACATTTCCTCTTTTGTAGATCACTCGAGTGTTTTATAGGTATTAGAGAGAGCTACATCATGCAACCTTTCACCCAATCTACTTACAAACAGACAAGCCTAATGTGACATTGCATAATAGCCAAACTCCATAAGTGGCAAGTCATAGAGACAGTAACTAATGTCACTAAGGGATGACAACTTTGATGTTATGAAGTCCTTGATTAAGGCACAATTTCCATTCTGCCTCAATAGGACATTTTTGAAAAGATGGCTTACAAGTACATGTTGAGAAAATGGAAGATGGTTATCAAAAGGGCTCAAGAGAACTTGAACTCTCTTCCCTTGTTTTTATAAAGGAATGATAGCCGGATCATTCTAAAATGACCCTCAAATTATACTTAGAAGTCTCTCTAGTAAGGGGTTGGAAGGATGGCTCAGCATTTAAGAGTTTTCAAACAAAGTATCCAAATTTGGTTCCTTGCACCCACATCAGGTGGTTCACAGCCAATGATAAATCCATCTCCTGAGGGTTTGATACCATCCTCTGGCCTCTGAAGTTAGCTCTACCCACATGTACATAGTCACACATATATACATAAATAAATTAACATACATTGTATAAAAAGAAATCTCTTAAAAATCCAAAATGGTGACCCTGATACAAATAATAAATAATGTATGCCTTCACATTATCCTAAGTATGCCATAGAGGTGACGATATTCAGTCTTCCCAATGTGGCTATTACTATACATATTATACAGATGGAAAAACTGAGTCACAGAGGGACTAGTTACTTGTGCAGGAACCCAAAGCACCTATAAAACCCTATCTTCTGGCCATGAGAAGGTACTTCCCAGTGGCTAACACTAAGGTGGAGGTAAGCTAAATCAGGGACCCAAGTGTCCTTCCAAGAAAGGAAAAGATCTATTCTGGGCTCAGTGGTTACAGCAAATGTTCATTTTATATTTCATTTCTCTTATTATTTTAGTTTTATGCATATATAGTTATAATCTATTTACAGTCAAACTAATATAGTTTAGAAAATATGTACTTTTATCATGTATTGTTAATATGGAAAAATAGAATACAATTAATTTAGTGCTTACTTAAATTTTGGTCAATAGAGGAGGACAGTGCAAAGAACTAGCATAGTGACATAGAGCAGCATCTGGTAAAATACCAACAGAGGGGGAAAACACAGTGACAATTTCTCCTTGATGTCCTTCCATGCCGTGCTGTCTCTGTTGACTTTGATGGCACTTCTTGCTTCACAGGTAGGTGATCTGTCTCTCCATAATATCCAGACTCCTGGCTCCATCAGCTGTCCATCACAAGCTCACCATGAGAGGGTTGTGAATGTTTTGTGCAACTTCCTACTCAGTGGGAAAACCTGGCCTTTCCTTTCTCTGCACCATCCTTAGTCTTCTTTCCAGGTTTCCTTTCTTGTTCTTACACACTTCTAAAAGTTATTTTTAAAGTGGTGGCTACAGAGATAAAAGAAAAATAAAGTCTCTTCTGCATTGTTTTGATAATAATACACCCGAGTCACAATCACAGTTGACTTACAAAGCTTCATCTACATCTAGGAGGTCTTTCTTAATATTGGATCAAAACTAATGGGCGCCATTCTGTAGAAGGAGCAGTGGGCTGCATTCCTGCTGCCTGGATCCCTGCCGCCTGGCTAGCTTATGCCCCAAAATAACAACACACAAACTGTATTCATTTAAACACTGCCTGGCCTATTAGATGCAGCCTCTTATTATAATTCTCACATCTTGCTTTAACCCATATTTAGTAATCTGTGTAACACCATAAGTGGTATCTTACTGGGAAAGATTCTGCATGTCTGACCTGGCGGCTGGCTCCATCGCATCTGTCTCACTGAGAGGCATGGCGATTGCCAGAGGCATCTGCCTCACTTCCTTCTTCTTGTTCTGTCTCCTCCACCCACCTATGTTCTAACCTATCAGGCCAAGCAGTTTCTTTATTAATTAACCAATGAAATCATCAGATAGATAGAAGACACACCTACATCACTTTGGGATGTTCTTCTCACTCATTTGTAATAATAATAAGGTGTACTTAACAAATAGTGTTGGCATAACTGGACGTCAACATGTAGAAGAATGAAAATAGACTCATATCTATCACCATGCACAAATCTCAAGCCCAAATGGATTAAAGACCTCACCATAAAGCCAACCACACTAAACCTCATAGAAGAGAAAGTGGGACGTACACTTAAATGCTTTGACACAGGAGACCACTTCCTAAATACAACCCCAGTATACAGACACTGAGAGAAACAATTAATAAATGAGACCTCCTGAAACTGAAAAGCTTCTGTAAAGAAACGACATGGTCAACAAAAGAAAACAACAGCCTACAGAATGGGAAAAGATCTTCACCAACCCCACAACAGACAGAGGTCTGATCCCCAAAATATACAAAGAACTCAAGAAATTGGTAATCAAAAGAGCAAATAATCCAATAAAAAATGGAGTACAGACCTAAACAGAGAACTCTCAACAGAGAAATCTAAAATGGCTGAAAAACACTTAAGGAAATGCTCAACATCCTTAGCCATCAGAGAAATGCAAATCAAAACAACTCTGAGATTCCATCTTACACATGTAATAATGGCCAAGATCAAAAACACTGATGACAACTTATGCTGGAATGGTTGTAGGGTAAAGGGAACACTTCTGCATTGCTTGTGGGAATGCAAGCTGGTACAGCCCCTTTGGATGTCAGTGTGGTGATTTTTCAGAATATTAGGAAACAACCTTCCTCGAGACCCAGCAATACCATTTTTGGGTATATACCCAAAGGATGCTCAATCATACCACAAGGACATGTGGTCAACTATGTTCATAGCAGCATTGTTTATCATTGTCAGAACCTAGAAACAACCTAAATGCCACTCACCAGAAGAATGAATAAAGAAAATGTAGTACATTTACACAATGGAGTACTACACAGCAGAAAAAAATAATGACATTTGAAATTTGCAAGCAAAGGGATGGATCTAGAAAACATCATATTGATTGAGGTAACCCAGACTCAGAAAGAACATATGTACAAATATCATATGTACTCACTCATAAGTGGCTTTTAGACATAAAGCAAAGAAAACCAACCTGCAATTCACAACCCCAGAGAAACTAGAGAACAATGAGGACCCTAAGAGAGATATACATGGATCTAGTGTACATGGTAAGTAGAAAAAAACAAGATCTCCTGAGTAATTTGGGAGCATGGGGACCATGAGAGAGGGTTGAAGGGGAGGGGAGATAAAGGGAAGGGAGCAGAGAAAAAAGTATAGCTCAATAAAATCAATTAAACACACAAACAAACAAGCAAGCAAAAAAAAAATGATAAGGTGACTCTATGTATTCTTTCCAGCTCCAGCCTTGCTATGTTCTTCTAGGTGTGCTTTTTCTCCTCTTCTCCTTTTCTATCCCGTGTGTGTGTGTGTGTGTGTGTGTGTGTGTGTGTGTGTGTTGATGTTGTTGTTGCTGCTGTTGGGGGTGAAACCAGGACTTCATTAATGTTAGGCAATCACTCTAGCACATAGTATTACTGCAGTTCAGTGAGTTGCATCAGCAATTTGAAGTTTTCAAAATTCATTGTGTTATTCTCTCTCTAAGTACTGCTTTTCCCAGCTCCTTCCCAGTCACTGTTCTTCATCTTCCTATATCTGAGTTGATTCGCTGGGGAACAATGAGCTCTCAGTAGGCACCACCACAGCTCTACAGTCACCTTGCCATCTTATCCATATTTCCAATTAAATGAAAATTCGGAGGATCTGCTCTTAAAATACATCCCAGTTCCACCAGCATCCAAACTCATTATAGTCTAGGTGACTGCAAAGCCCCTCCTCCTGAACTACATGCCAAATGGGCCTCTCCTTTCCCTGCTATGTGAACTGTACCCCTTTGTACCATCTATCTTCAGTCTCTGGGTTATTTCTTCAAAGCCTCCAGTGTTTCCTGGAATAGGTAATCATTGGTTGATGTCTTTTCCAGTAAATCTCTCATAATCACACAGAGGCCCTGCTGAAATGGGGATTGCTAGACTCCTGCCCCAGGGCTTCAGATTCAGCAAGTCAAACTGGGGTCTGAGACACTGTGTTTCTCTCAGTCTCCAGGTGATAGGAAATGACCAGAGTAGGACATTTTTAAAGCCATGGTCTTACACAGTGCCAGCTACTGGAGAGCAAGCCCTTGCTTTCATGATCACTATAGCCACAACATATGGAAAGAACCCTAGATGACATTCACAAATGAACAGTTTTGGAATGAGCCTGTTCTGATGTAATACACATTTCCGTGGGCATCAGATTTAAATTATTATCTAAAAAAATTTCTAAGAAAAAAGATTTAAGAAATATAAACATGCATCTTTGTCAAATATGATATACATCACAATGTAAATGAGGGGCTGTATCAATAAATTCACTGATAATCAAAACAACATTCCATCTAATAATCACCCATGTAAAACTAAACAATTAAAAGTCAACTTTTAAAAGGCACAGCTGAAGATCTCATTCCATTCTTCAAATTGTTTTCCTAAACTTCATTTTTTTCTTTATTACCCCTCTTACCACTCCTTTTTTAAAATATAAATCATTAGCACATGGCAGCTGTGTTGTTCCGGTTCAAGTCTCCAAACATCTGCATAGATAAAAAACTGTGTCTGCTTGTTTCTAGTCACTTGTAGGTAATGCTCACAAATCCAGAAACTGGAGAAAGGTCCTAGACATTCAACCCAGGTCTGAGCTCTGAGTGGATTTGAGGCAGGATAAGAAATAGACCAAATATGGGCAGTGGTGGTGCACGCCTTTTTTATCCCAGCACTCGGGTGGCAGAGGTAGACAGATCTCTGTGAGTTCAAGGCCAGCCTGGTATAAAGAGCTAGTTCCAGGACAGGCTCCAAAGCTACAGAGAAACCCTGTCTCAAAAACAAAAACAAAAAACAAAAAACCCAGAAATCAACCAAATAAAATGAGCTATAGTGGGTACAACAAAATATACCATTATAGTTTTTTTTTTTAAAATAAAACACATTTTGTTCCAAAAGAGAAGCAGGGCCATTATCTCCTCTAAACTGTGGATGTACATAAAGGATGTTCATCAATGAGGAGGAAACAGGGCATATCATGAGCCCCACCTCTCCCCGTGCTCCTCTCCCCCATCTTGGCTAACCATTTAAATTGGTAGTACAATTCCCTCATGAGTTGCCAAGTATGAACATAAAATCTCTTCAGTGGCTAGAACACATGCTAGGATTTCTCAGAGCAGCACTTGGCTCTGTTATCTGTTTGCTGGACTCTCATCTCATTCCTCATTTGCGACAGGGCCAAGGGGCTGATGCTGGGTGCTGCTGTGTGCGTGAAACCCAGAAGCAATAAAGGAATCATTCAACCTTGTGCCAAATCCTAGAAGTGATTTGGAAATCTGGCCAGATTTGTTGTCCTCTTAATTTTATGTTTTGACAAACATACATTAGAACAAAGCAACAATCACAACGCATAATGTAGCTAACACTTCCCAAACCATTGGCAGGCATGAGAAAAGCAATTATAAATATTTCTGAGGCATCTGCCTGCATCTCTTGGCTGACTATTGCAGTTAGTTTTGACTCTTTAGTTGGATGTCAGTCAGCACAACCAAGATGGGAATCACCCACTTCCCAGCAACTGTGCATTTGGAAAAAAAATCCAATTCAAAGCAAATGGTTTGCTAAATCTGCTGTTGGTTTTACCTCCTGTATATCTGTAAGTTTCACAACGCCACCCAGGCTAAGGCTAACCCATCTAATTCTCCACATTACTTCCACCAATAGCAAAATAAAGCAGTGCAGTTACTAGGGCTCAGATGCTTTCAGGTGTTTTGTTTCTTTAATATCCGATGCCTCAACCTCTGCCATGACTTCTGTATGGATCATGTCCTGCAGTAGGATTGTACTGCTTGAATTCTGCAAATATGTGACTCTTTATACTAATACCAATGCTTATGGTATAATGCATGTGTCTTTCCATTAGAAAAAATAGGCTCAAACCTTGGTGTCCTCACTGAATAATAATGTGACCATCAACAAGTTTCTAAAATGTGAATGTTAGTTACATCATCACTAAACATCTGTATACACTCCTCTAGCATAGGAAAATGAAAGGGAGATGCATCCATTAAAATTCTAAACAAAATCCTAGCCCAAGTAGGTACAGTTTTTCCTCCCCATCCCATACTATGTCTTTCTTCAAAACTTGCTTCATGAAATATGAAATATTTCATAGAAATGAAATAGACAATCTATTGATTGTAGTTATACAGACATAATCAGCCAAAGAGGGCTTGATCATTAGGTAAAAGAAAGGATGTGATATATACACAAACATAAACATCACCAGAATATTAAACAGTGGTAAAGTAAATGAAATTGTTACTTGGGATAAAAAAAAAAAAACAACTTGAACTCAGGGACATGATATTAAGTGATAGACGCCAACAAGATAAATAGTGCATGTTCTCTCACAAGTGAAAGTCAAAAGGAAATCAACATGAAAATAAAAGTTCTTTACAGACATTGAAAAGTGGAATGACAAAAATGAGGTTGCATTCGGCCGGTGCACACCACAGACATAAAGTCATACAAACATAGAAAGCCACCCTAGGTTCTGTCATCATGCAGAATGAACGCGCAGTAAGAGTGTATTAAAGAAAAATCCCTCCCCAAACAATTTCCCTCATGCCACCTTCCTTGCCTTCACCCCCTTCACTTCGCCAAAAGCTCACCTAACTACGCAAAAATTTCACTCTCTTCCTCTGTTGGTTGTACATGGGATATTTTAATCCATGCTTTACTTTCATTATTACAGGTTTTTGCATTTCAACATATTTTATTATTTTCCTTACTCTTTAACCAATAAGTGCACTGCATGGCTAAATAATCTTTTCATTCTAAATAAGTTAACACTTATTATAAACAAGGTGATAAATATGGAGAAACTTAATGAATTCAGAGTGATTATAAACAAAACTTTACATAATTTTAATAACTTCTATACTCCCATCACTGCATACTTTAAGACAACTTTTAAAAAAGACTTAACCCTAAAGTTTAAGACTACATTTTATCACTTGCACATTTAAGTTTGAGGTGCATATTCCCTACTTAACTCATCTGTTAAAAACTGACTTCACATCAAGCACTGTGGGATTAGATCTGACATGATCTAGGAGTGGCCATGCATGCTATGCTGCCTGCTTAGCTCCAGATGGCGCCAACCCAATTTGGTTATCTTTTTATAGATCAGCACAGCATACTACATAGTAGCCTACTCTCCTTAAAAGAGGGAATCTCAGAACCAAAGTAGTACAAGTTTACATTACTGTAAGTATGGCAAATTCAAAGGACTCTTTCATTAGTAACCAACATGAAGGTCTCACACAACTTGAATGCTGAACAACCCTGAAGCTTCCTATTGGTGAAGAGATAACCATTGGTTCTTCTGTAGCTACAGGAAAGGTCTACTTTATACTTTCTTCTAGAGAGACATAATCAAATGCCACCCATAAGGTAATGTACAATAACTGAAATTAAATCAGATTTAAAGTTCATTTCCTCGGGAGCACTGGCTACAGTGCCCATGTCTAACAGCCCCATGAAGCATACATAAAACACATCTTTCATCACAAAGACTTCTAGCAAACAGTTGCCTCTAGAGAACTAAAAGGAAAATCTGGTTGTTTTTTTAAAGAATCTAATTATACAACTCTGTTTAGTTAAATCCATTATTAATTGGATTATTGACTCTCTGTTACTTAAAAAAATAATTGGTCATCATTATCTTTTAGGTGGAAAGGAAAAAAAAGAAGAAAAAAAACACCCTTTAGATCCAAAACATCTGTCAATCCTCATTTATAAGCCTGGAAATACTCCAAGTCAATATTAGAAAGCCTTTCTTTAAAGATAGAACACATTATTTAATTTTAAAAAGCTTGTATTGGATGCTCTTTATTGGTTTTAAGTCAGTTATTTTCACAGGCGCAAAGTGGTTCAGCTTGGACACATGGGTCCTAATTGACCTCTTACCCTGTTTTTTTTTTTCTTTCTAGTACTAAACACCCATAAGCCTGTGAAAAATTCAGTCATAGATGAATCCAAAATAGAAAGCTTTTGAGAGATGTCTCCTCCCGCATTGTCAAAATAAACTCCTTCTTCATATTTCTTTATGCAAAGTTTCTGGGTGGGTAATACACAGGGTTATCCCTGTAATAACCTCTCTGCTGAGGGGGCACGGGACAATTTGTCTACAGTTTCCACCATGGGACCAGTTTACTACCTCCCAACCTTTAAGGAAGATATGAATATTTAAACATTGTTGGCATTCCCCATGTCGGAGTGACTCTGGCTGAGGAAGAACAGATGAGTCCCTGTCAGTTTTCAGAAAAGAATGTGGTATAGGACTTCCCAAATCCTGGATCATACTAAGAGTCTGTCAAGAAGATATCCCTAAGTAAGCTCTTATGGGTTACACTCCAGGATTCAGTCCTAAACCTAAATTTGGAAGGAAGGTTACAAGATTAATTCATGTATTTATCAATAAATATATCATGTATATATTAATTCTGTCCTCATGGCAGTGATTGTCAAATCAGAATTTCACACTATGTATCCCTTACTGAAGGAGTCTGAGGAACAAAGAACTGGATTGTTAGGGTAAGTACAAAATGATAAAATGGAACCAACGGCTCACATTCCAGCAACCTTTATTATTTATTTAATATATACATGACATATTTATTGATAAATACATGAATTTATGTATGACAAACATGTATAAATAAATAAATGCAATTTTCAAGTTGTGCTGAAGAATTGGGTCAGAATGAATATTCAGTTTGCTGCATGTGGGAACTGTAAGAAGGTCAGCAGCAAGAAGTCAGGGGAAGGACTAATTTATGTCACTATGGCTCCCACCAGAAAGACATTTTATGATTTTATTCAATTAAGCCACATTTTAAAAAGCACACAGTGCAAACATGCACAGCGTTCATCTCATTGTCCCCAGTATTCAAAGAGTCTCTAAAATGTGACTCCATTTCAAAGGACTAATTGACCACTAAGGAAAGTTTTGTATTGTTTTGCTGGTCTGGTTTTAGATTCTATACCCAGAATTTGTTAGTTGTTAAACAAAATGATGGATGAAAGGATAGATGGTAGGTGAATGAATGGATGGATGAGTGGTTAGATGGGTGGGCAAATGGATGGGTGAATAGGTGGGTGGATAGATGGGTGGGTGCATGGGTGGATGGGTGGATGGGTGGATGGATGGGTGAATAAGTGGATAGATGGGTGGATGGGTGGGTGGATGGATGAGTGGATAGATGGATGGATAGATGGATGGAAGGATGGATGGATGGATGGATGGATGGATGGACAGGTGGGTGGATGGGTGGGTGAATAGGTGGGTGGATGGATGGGTGGGTAGATGGGTGGATGGATGGATGGATGGATGGATGAATGGATAGGTGGGTGGGTGGGTGGATGGATGGATGGATGGATGGATAGATGGATGGATGAATAGGTGGGTGGATGGATGGGTGGGTGGGTGGATGGGTGGGTGGTAGATGGATAAATGGGTGTATTTGTGAGTAAGTGGAAGAACAAATAAGTAGATTAATGGATGTATCAGTGAGAACAAGGACCATCAATGGTATCACATCCTTTTAAAGCAACCAACATCTTTCAGAAGTCCCTGAAACTCCTGGAACTATATTAGAAAGTAAGACAGAAGAGCAAACTACACTGAGGTAGGGGCACTGTGAGCTTTTCTAGCAATGCTGCTTTTCTGGTTTCCTTTAAGACATAGAACAAAGCTCACCTTCTACTGGAACTCTATTTCCTGTCAATTAAGGTAAAAATTAGACATGGTTATCTCATCGCCTTGCAAATCTATAATTGAAAGAAAGAGAAAAGAATTCCTCTGGGCAAGCAAATTGGCTTAGGGCTGAAGGTAGTTGATGTCAAGTGAAATGATCTGAGTTCTATCCTTGGGGTCAAACAGGGGAAGGTAAACAATGCTGGCTCTTTCCCAGAAATCACTAAACAAATCAGGTTCCATAACAAACTGTCAGACTCTTGACTGTCATGGAACTCTGGGACGCTGCTGTCTGTTTTAGACTCCCAAGTAGGCTGGAATGTTCCAAAGGTCGTGTGGAAGATCATTTTAGATTATTTCCTGAGAAACTCAATTTCTGTGATTATAACTAGGGTGTCCAGATAACTGTTGCTTCCAATATATGGTTACCTAACATTATTTTCATTAACAATTTCTCAATCATTTCCCATGAGAGTGTGAAAGACTTTTTCCCTCAGGGATCTTAACACTTGGTTTTGCATCAAGAGAAGCATTGTATATCTTATTTGAGACATATATTGAAGCCTTGCATTCAGAAGCACATGTTCATAGCAAGATATATAATGACTAATCATAAGCAATTATTCCTTGGATGTTTACTATCGCAGTACATATCACCTTATTAAAACTTTATAATACCCCACTAAGATAGGAGATAAGGGAAATAGTTTATAAAAATTCCAATGAAGTCACATGGCAAACATGTCAAAGTCACTCAGATGGGAAGACTAATGAATCAATGTCTAAAGTCAAGTTCACTACCAAAGGCCACGCTATTTTCACTGTGTTTTATGGATGTTCCTCTCTCCCAGGATGCTCAGCTCTCACTAAGTTAATAACATGCACAAACAAAGCTAATTGTGAATAAAGTCATAACCAAAATGCTAAAACAATAATCAGAGAGTGATGAACAAGAGACTGTATCTCAAACATGGTGGGAAGGTACTCAAGATCCTTCTCTGTCCCTCACATGTACACTGTGGCATACATGTTCATGCGTGTGCACATGCGCACACATACACACACAAAATCAGTTAAACTAATATCTTTAGGAGAAAATACTCAAAATTTATTAGCTAAATGGGTTAAAAAGACCATTTCCTAATTTCTAAAATAAAAATAATGCATACCAAAACTGTGTAAAAGATAGAAAGTAGATGTTGTCAAGTGATATTTGACAGGCTTTACTTGGATGCAAAAGATGAGTACACATCATGAATATTTAAAATGTTATTAAGCAGAAAACTCACAAGAAAATATCCAATTAAACAATGCAACATGTCAGCTTCATGAATAATAATATATAATAATAATAAAGCAGTGGTTTGTCATCTGCCAACTTTATAAGTAATTCTAATGCATATCTCAGCCCTAGAAACTGAAGAGCATCACAATGATAATCCTAGAAAGTACTGGAAATACATATGGTTCTTATTTTCTGCTTATTTCTACATTGTCTAAGTAGCAATAAAGAGAAGAAAAACAACTAGAACATATCATTATACATCATTTAGT
This sequence comes from Arvicola amphibius, assembly GCF_903992535.2. Lineage (NCBI taxonomy): Eukaryota > Metazoa > Chordata > Mammalia > Rodentia > Cricetidae > Arvicola > Arvicola amphibius. The sequence continues at coordinate 9,155,063 of NC_052048.2, forward strand.
ACCCAAATAAATAAAAACATTAAAATCATACATAATCATAATTCTAGTAGTCAACACTATAAAAATTGATTAGGCTGATATGCCCCTTAAGATTTTTATAGTGTCCTAAAGTCCCCTCAAAATACATCTCTGATCAACTTACTCTTAGTTTTTAATAGACAAAGGCTTTTTAACTGAAAATTAGATAGGAAAGTGAATATAAAGCATATAGTTTACACTAAGAAATAAATTATAGGGTATTTCTGGGAATGAGGTTTGGATGAAGAGTACAGAGGCAATATGTATGTGTCCCAAAAATGAACAAAAGGGTCACTTTGTATGGGGAGTGGAACAGACCATTAAAACAAAGGCCACAAATGCTGAAGATGGGCCCTGCCAGACACCTAAAACTCAGGTTTCAAAAGGCACTTGTCCAGGACTTTAAACTATGCCTCCTGTTTGGAGGTAGCAGCTGTGGACACAGCTGTGGTCTCCCACTGTGACCCGGGCCAAGGCTCTGCTACAGAGAAAGAGGTTAATATAGCTTTACTGCGGGCAGATTAGATAGTTGGTCTGTATGGGAGACATAATTGAATCTGCATCATTGAGAACAGCTCTTGATGACGCACAATGTCACAAATCCAGCCTAAGAAGGATAATTTAAGATCTGGTGACAGAACACACATGGTAGCAAATGAAAATGCCAGCTCTATAGGAGGAGGAGCAGTGCGAACACTGTGCTGGGATTCTGTTTTCAAATAAAGGTAATTATTTGTCTTGAAAGGGCGTTTCCTCCAAATCATACAGGAATAAAGACACTGATGGATTTTGAATTCTTAAACAAAATAACAAGTACAGTGAGGAAAATGAGGGTTGGATTTTTTCCACTTGGCTAATTATTTGTAGAATATTTTGGGTAATGGAGAGAAAGATCATCACACTGAATTCTTTGTGCACCAGAAAAGGAATCAGCCCCAACTATATAATATAAGTGGCTTCTAAGTTGTTTCTCAAATTGCAAACTCATCACCCTAAAGAATTCACTGTTTAGAAGGATTTCTGTTAGATGAATTTATTGGGTGAAATGCAATGAATCTTTAGAAAGCATTTTTTTCCTTTATCTGATTTTTTTTTTAACCAAGTTTATTCCATTTGTGTTCAGGGAGTTATCTATTGTCTACCAGACATGGTTATATTCACTTGAGAGATATCAACGAAAGATATCAAAAACAGTGACTTTCATGGCAGAGCTCAAACTGTAATGAAAGAGATAAACAAATAATGAGTATAATAAACAAACATGGCCGAAGCACTTTCAGTGGTTAAAGTATTTTTCTTGCAAGCAAGAACACTGGAGTGCAGATCCCAGAACCATGTAAATATATGTTCGTGCGCTTGGCATAGTGGAGCCTGTGAAGACAGGAGATTCCCTGAGCTAATGGCTAGTTAGAAGAACTCAAATTGCATGCTGGAGATAAGGTTGAGACCATGTATCAAAGAATAAGGTGAGAAATCAGAGAGAAGATTCCTGACATCAGGTTAGGGTCTTCACAGGTGTGAACACATGTATGTAACTGTATACACAGACACAGGCACATAGACACAGAAAAAGAAACACACATATACATACACACACAACACATATATGTGAAAAGACAATAAATATATAAAATCCGTCATATTTTGTGACAAGTGCTTCAGAGAATGAAAGAGTGGAATAAAGAGACTTGCTAGAACAGGGATGGAGGGTAAACTACCTGGGAAAGATGGGATAGGTCAAAGACACAGGCCCACAGAAACAATCTATGAAGATAACTGGGGAGAAAGCAGCCCTGGCTACGGAGGAAGTATGTGCAACTGGAGTGTTCCAGTCTTGTACAAAATAAGGCATAAATGTAGCTGCATAGGGAAGTGAGGAAAAAGGGACTAAAAAATTGTGGCAAGGAAGGCAGCTTGGGAAGTAAGGTGTTCTAGACAGCTAAAGATCTAACTTATACTTTGATATGTAGAGTCGTTGGAGAGCTCTTGAGAAGAGGGGTGACATTAACTATTGGCCCTAAAAGGGCTCCAAGGCACTCTGGTGTAAACAGACAGCAGGAGAGATATAGTGAAAGCATAAAGGATGGCTGTGGGATTTCTGTTGTATCGGGAATGGGCCTGATGACAATCTGAGTGGGAATATAGCCGCAGAGGGGATGAGCAGTTCTCTGAGTCTGGATTATTACAAAAATAGTGGTCTGGGTGTGATGAGAGGGGAGGGAGGGAAGGAGAAAGAGAGGAAGAAAGAGAGAGAAGTGAGGAGAGAGGAGACTGATTGTCAAGCATGCCGGATACCTTCATTGAGTCAGAGTACCTAGAAGGTGGACATGGAACTTCCATGGAAGCTGTGATTCTGCTGGAGTCTGTGTTTTCTATTAGATCTCTAAGTCAAGAAGCCCATACTCATAGTTGGCTGCCTGAGTCTGGAATTCAGGAGATGGTTCTGAAGTGGAGGCACAAATTTAGGACTTGTCAGTCCGATACTTAACCCTGGCTACCATAGAAAAGGGTTTGAAACTTGTACCCATCATTTGACACATAATACATACCATACCATACTCTTCCACATACTTAATGCCATTTAAATTTTATAAATTTCCTGTTTACAGAGACTAGTTTTTAGGGACTACTAATTTAATTGCAATTTTTTTGAGGAACTCACTGTGTCTAACCAAATTTCTTCCTGAGAACAGATTTTAAATGGGACAGGTTCTCCGTTTATCTAGTGGAGACCCATCATCTCTCACAGGCTTAATGAATAGAAACGTAGCTTATAGAGTACTTGAAAAAGAACTAAATATCCCTCATCTTCAGGGAAACACATATAGAAAATGCTCTGAGATTCCATCTCACCCCAGTCAGATAACTGCCATCAAAAATACCAAAGGGCATCAAATGCAGGCAAGGATCTGGGGAAGGGAGACCCTTAGTTACTGCTGCTAAGAATGGAAACTGGTACAGCAGCCAATCAGCATGGAGGTTCCTGGAAACAATAAAAATGGAACTAGTACATGACCCAGGTAGAACAAACAGGAGCCATATGCCCAAAGGACTCTAAGCATATCATAGAGATCTCTGCACAGCTATGTTTATGACTGTCATATTTATAAGAGTCATGAAATGAGGCCAGCCTAGAAGTCCATCAACTGAAAAGAGGCAGGAAAATATGACATAGAAATGGGTTTTATGCAGCCACAAAGCCATCATATTTGCAGAAAAATGGATGGAACTGGAATCATTGTTGACTGAAAAAATGTTTCCCCTTGAAATTTAGATTCAAAATCATATATTTGTGTGAGCATGTACGTGTGTGTGTGTGTGTGTGTGTGTGTGTGTGTGTGTGTACATATGCAGGTGAGTATGCTATTATACACATGAATTTGTAAATCATGAAACTAGATAAGGGAGCATGAGAGTGAATAAGAAATGCTCAGAATGTGGGGAATAGAGGATGTGATGGACACATAATGGGAAAGCAGAAGGGGAACTAACTAGGCAAAGAAAGGAACCACATATGCTCTTCTTCCATTGGAAGAACCATCTGTAAAAATTAATGTAGCAACAGATTGATTGGTTATTTCAAAACAGTGATTCTTGGGCAATTGTGTTTGCTGAAATTGAAAGCTAGATTAACAAACTTCCCAGCTGATTGATTGCTGCAATTCACACAGCTATATTTCTTTATTATTTTCCCATAAATTGTAAGGAATGGTCCATTAAAGGATGCTATGTTAATTTTTACAGATGGTTCTTCCAATAGAAGAGCAGCTTATGTTGTTGGTAAGGGATATGTAGTGCAAACAGATCCAGTCCCAGCTCATATAGTGGAACTATGAGGTGTGACTGTGGCTCCAGCTTTTTGCAGATAAGGCATTTAATTTATAGACTGACAGTCATTACATATTTAAAACTCTTCAAATATTAGAAACTGTTCCATGCAATGGGAATAGCAATAATCAAGCAAAATTTCTGTTCCAACAAATTCAAGATGCCATTCATCAAAGAAAATTGTCTTGCTTTGTGGGTTACATTAGAGCACATTCAAATCTTCCTGGTCTGTTAGCTGAAGGTAATACTTTAGCTGACAAACTTACAAAATCTATTGCTTTATTTCAGGTTGAACTTGTTCAACAATTACATTTACATCACCAAAATAGTAAAAGTCTAAGGAAATAATTTGGATTAACAAAAGAAAATACTCATCAGATTGTTAAGCAATGTGATGTATTCCCACAATATTTACCTGTACCTCATGTGGGAGCAAATCCTCAAGGCCTACTTCCTAATCATTTATGGCAAATGCATGTTACTCATATTGCAGGGTTTGGCAAATTAAGATATGTACATATGACAACACATAATCAGGTTTCTCTGCACAGACTGTAGCAGCTACTAAGCATGTCATAACTCATTGCTTAAAATATTTTCATGTATGAGAATCCCTAAATTTATATAAAAAAACAGACAATGGATCTGGATATGTTAGCAAAGCAGTTCAGCAATTTTGTTTCCAACGAAATATTGAACCTAAAACAGGCACTTCTTATAATTCTCAAGGACTAGGAATTGTGGAGTGCGCCAAAGGCTCCATGAAAACATATCTTCAGAAGATAAAGTTAGGGAGATTATACTCTCAGTCACCACAAAATGCCTTATACCATGCCCTTTTTACTCTGAACTTCTTGAATGTGGATAGCTGTGATGTGTCTGAGGCACGTAGATTTTGACATGCAGCACCAAGGCAGCCTTCACTAAAGCAAGGTGTAAAGACTCTTGCACTGGGTTATGGAAAGGACCTGACCCTGTATTAACACGGGGTTGAGAATATGTCTGTGACTGAAACACAATGACTCCTGGGACGTCTGATCCAAAATCGACAGCAGAAGCATGCCAGCCCTGATGACATCACTGCCATTGATGATCCACAGAAATGCAGAGAGCTGTTCCTGAATCTGTGTTCCTGACTTTCTTAATGCCATCATGCTGCAGTCTGAGAATGGAAGAAAGATCGTGATGACAACTGGTGATTCCTCGCTTCTTGGTGGACCTACTGCAAAAACTTCCAGACATCAGTGTGTCTTGCCTACTTTGGAGCCAGTCCAAGAGCACTGACTGAATTTAACAGTTGATGTATAATATATCTTGAGACACAGAACTCATTTTGCCAGTATGCTGTTAAATCTGCTGTTGAATTAAAGGATCTGAGAACTGAGACCTCAGAACATTTTCCCCTTTGAGGGAAAGATACTACTTAAAACAATGGAACACTATTATGAAGGCAATGAGTGACCGAAGCTCTTTTTCAGAGATGAGGAGAAAGGCATAAAAGTTTTGCTGCTGCTCAGAGACTCGGACAGTTCAAACTTAGAAACAGCAATGCAGATGGACTATAGGAGAAAAAAATACTCATAGCTTAGCCATCACAGAAACATTTTCTTGCTTGTATATGATTAAATAGTTGTTGGTAAACTACTCAACAAAAAGTTGGCTCAAAGTTGCACAGCACCTAGAGATGCTTTGTCCCTTAACCCCTTATTCAGAGACAGGTAGACAGGGACAGGCAAGATCTTTCTCTCCCCAGGCAACCTAAGACAGGACATAGACGACAGGATGTATGTACCAATGACTGGTAAGTCTGGGACATGGGAAAACTACTCCCAATACAGGCACAGTCATCTGTCCTAAAGCAGAAGCCCAGAATTTATTAAATATAACGAAACTGAGGAACTGTGGGGACACCCACAGATATGAGCCTGTTCCACCTTGAATAGAGGTCAGAGACTTTGAGCTTATCTTTGCTCTTTCAAAGTTGTTGACAACAAGTGTGGCTCCATGCCCTGACCCAGGGTGTGGTTACTTCATGCTTTGGACAATAAGAGGCAAATCCACTCCACTGTGACCAAAGATCAGAGAATTCAAGCCTAATTCTGCTCTTTCTTTTAAAATAGGAGGTTTGACATATGGAGTGGCTGCCTACGAGATACTTGGTCTAGTGTGTGTTCATTGAATATCCTGCCCAGTATATTAAAAGCTTTACTCAGGAAATAATGGCTTGATATCTCAAGTATTGAAGCAAGTAACTGTTCTGGTTATCCTTTCTGTCAGGTTAAAGTAGAATTTTGCATTCTTCTCCCCTTTTGTATTGAGGTATAAAAGCATATGAAAATTAAGTGTGGGTGAATTCAGTATTCGGTGTCCACTGAGTTGCCCTTCCACTGCTATCTTGTGTCTCTGTATTATATCTGTGTCTCTGTATCATATCTCGGTTCCTCTTACCTAACATTTCTAATCCACATGCCCCTATCCTGGAACATACAAACCTGTCATAGATACGACTATGGCAAAAAGTCACCCCAAAAAAGTGGCTTACAGCAATTATTTTGCATAAAACACTTAAAATTAATTTTAAAGAGGAACCAAAGGGTCGAGTGGTTATAAGCACTTATGGCTATTGCACAGAACTTGAATTCAGATCCTAGCACCCTCAAAGTGACTAAAACCATCAGTGATTCCAGTTCCAGGGGATTTATCACCTTCTTCTGGCCTCCAAGGGTTCTACATGCATATGCTACACAACAAAAACATACAAGCAAATACTCATGATACAAAATAAATATAACCAGAAATTTTAAGAAATCAAATATTATGTGAATTTTTGTATAATGTACTAGGTATAAAGGGGATTCATTCAGAGAACAAATGATTTGGGATTCCCCTCTGTATGCTGTGAGTACTATTGGTTAATAAAGAAACTGTCTTGAAGCTGTGATAGCGTAGAATAGAGCTAGGCAGGGAAAACTAAACTGAATGCTGGGAGAAAAAAGGTGGATTAGGGAGAAGCCATGTAGCACCAAAAGCAATATAGATATTATTTCTATTATAATTGTGATTTCAAATTCAGTAAGTATTGCTTTCTAAAATGACTCCCATGGAATCCCACTAATTTGGATTTTATAAGCTGTCATAAATGACCATTAAGAATATTTTAAACCACTGCTAAATACCTTAATTTTAATAAGTGTTCACTGGCTAAATAGAAAGCAATTCATTTAGTATGTTTTGGGGGGAGGGGGAATTCACTGGAATCACTGATGGTTTTAGTCACTTTGAGGGTGCTAGGATCTGAATTCAAGTTCTGTGCAATAGCCATAAGTGCTTATAACCACTCGACCCTTTGGTTCCTCCTTAAAATTAAGAAGCCCAAAATTTGACTCACAAGCATTTTGGGAATAATTCTGCTTCTATTTGGAGTACTAATATTATACAAAATAGATTATAAAACTCCATCATGTATGCTTTCATTAATCTAATTTTCTAAATATTTACTTTGTATTGCCCTGGCTGCATTCACATCCTGATGTGATTCTGCAGCTACACAGAGATACGCCATTAAATGAAAAAAAGATGACTTTAATACAACAAATAGTTTCTCCTTTTGGGTCCATGGATCCTACTAATTCAAAGCGTAGCTAAACCACAGAGAAAAGCCTAACCCTTGCTCAAAGAATTGTGAGAACATAATTGTAAGAAGAAATTCATTGTTTTGAGACCCGACCCCAGGTTAAAGTTGTAGCACTAGTTAGTGGATGGGCATACTTGTAAAATTTTAGATTTGCTCCTGATTTCCAAGATCATTCATCTGCATTTACACTTCTTGCTAAAGCCACTAGTGTTTTGCTTAGAATTATTATCATTCTTGTATTCCAGTTACAAACCAATGTTCTTTCATAGTCTGTCACTTTCAGGTCTGCCCTGCGGCAGCACATCATGGAAATACTGCTTACCTCATGGCTGAGAGGACAGGTAGGGCAAGGGACCACTAACCTTTCCAAAGTCATACCCTGATGATATGAACCCTTTCTACCATGCTGTTTCTACAGTAGCACTTGGGAAATAAAAAAAGTACTCATTGTTCAAGATTATCTTCAATTACATAGTAAGTCTGAGGCCAACCTGAGCTATACAAGCTCCTCTCTCAACAAGAAAATAAAAATTCAAATTGCACCACAGACATTAAAAACCAAGACAAGCTATATTCCTGTGATTGACATTTATGAATTAATTAGCTACATGAAAATCACATTAGATTGTTTTCGTTTTAAATTCTATAAGGATGTTTCCTCTAGAGAATTACCATTCACAGATCTCATTAAGGCAACCTGATTGTGCTCTCAGAAGGAAGAATCTAATGATATAATATCCACTATGGAACCTCAACATGTTACTATTGCAGTCATGGTCCCATGGAGACCTTCAGGTCCTACCTCTATCAAGATTCAAGCCCAGAACTTCTCTACAGAAGGAAGCATCTCTTACATTCCTTGACACATCCCTCTGCTGAAAGTGGAGCTACTCACCAGAATGCTTTGCTCAGAGACCCTTCCCAACTCCTTCCTTGATGTGGGAGAGTCTTCTGTTTGAGTTGATTTCATTGGCTAATAAAGAAACTGCCTGGCCCATTTGGTTGGCCAGCCCTTAGGTGGGTGGAGTAGACAGAACAGGAAGAAGGAAGTGAGGTAGATGGCTCAGTCAGATGCTACGCCTCTCCTAAGTTAGACAGACCGCCGTGCCTCTCCTGAGAGAGAAGCCAGACGAGATGAAGCTCCAGCCCAAGATGGACGTATGCTAGAAACTAAACGGTAAGGCACCACTTCATGGTGCTACACAGATTATTAGATATGGGTTAAAGCAAGAGATGTGAGAATTAGACAATAAGAGGCTAGAAATAATGGGCCAGGCAGTGTTTAAAAAAATACAATTTGTGTGTTATTATTTCGGGGCATAAGCTAGCCGGCAATCAGGAACAGGGCGACAAAAAGCTGGCCCACAGCCCCTCACTACACTTCCTCACTTTCTATCTATTGTTCCCGTTCATGTAGCTTGCATTTTAACAATCTAAAACTCTTGTTAAGGGCTTTTTTTCTTCGTACACAAGTTCTACTTCTGTGAGAAACAAGTCTCAAAACTGGTACCTCTTTTTCCCAAAACAGAGATGTAAGTAGAGATCTAGAAATATTTACTTCTTAATGCCTGAAATCAGCCTTAGTTTTCGAGGAATTTTAACAACTGAATGAAACCCAATCAAAAGCAAAATAAGTTAACATGGATTTCTCCAATCTTTGTCACATAAAGTGGTCATCATGAGGGCAGGTCATCATTCCTGATCTCTAAGAACAAATTGTTTGGTTTATGGGTAAGGACCTGTTATACAGGTCTACAAGACCATTTCAGTAAGTTCTACACAAACTTACTGTAGAAAGCCAAGCATTCTGTCATTTCATGGGACATGCCCATCTATATCACAGCACAAATAATGGTTTTGGCCTTTAAATACCTGCAGATTTCTTCACTTCGTGTACTTATCTATCTGTGCATCCATACATCCCATTGAGTAACTGCCCCACTGATGATGGAGAGGGTGTGGGCCAGCAAAGTGTCCAGTTTTGAGGACCTAACAAAATCAGTTTCCCTTCTCACTACCGCCATGGCACACACAGGAAGGTCAAAACCCTCCCCCACAGCATTCATTAATGTTGGTCTACACTATTAACATCAAGAGAATCAAGGTTGAGAAACTTGCATCAAGCTCAGGGTATCATAGTGATAACTGTGTAGTTTACATGGACTGAGTGTCCTTTAAGCATAGTAACAGACATGCAGACTGATTCTCATCTTTGTTCTAACGATTATTTAATGTTGTTCAGCTTACTTCTTATTAAAAATGAAAACATCGATCAGTCATTCTCCCACACAGCTTTTAGAGAATGCAAACTGGTCCAATCATCTTGAGCAGCCACTTGGCGACATGTGCCAGGAGCATAAAAATATTCCATATTTTGTCGGCTACCTCAACTTTTAGAAATATCTTTTAAATAGATTTTCTACAACTTAAACTTCTTAATGCCTTTTTATATCATTATTACTGGTAACAGGGATGAGCACAACACAAAATGATTCTAATGACGAATAACAGTGAAGAATGTTACAGTCAGAGAATACATTGATGCGTGACTCTTCAACTAGCTTCTGAGTGCTTACCATAAGGGGATGTATTTAGGAAACACACAAAATTAAATATGCTACATTGTTCTGGATAAAAAGGTAAAAAATAAGTAAGGCTGCCTAAAATTGCTAGATGATCATTTCATAATCACTAGTATAATGTTGTCCCTTGTTTTTTGTTTGTTCAGGTTTTTTTTTTTTTTTTGGTTTTTCGAGACAGGGTTTCTCTGTAGCTTTGGAGCCTGTCCTGGAACTAGCTCTTGTAGACCAGGCTGGTCTCGAACTCACAGAGATCCACCTGCCTCTGCCTCCCGAGTGCTGGGATTAAAGGCGTGCGCCACCGCCGCCCGGCTGTTCAGGGTTTTTTTTTTTTTTATTTTTATTGTTCTCTCTTAGCATCACTTCTAGAACATTGACCTTGTGATTCCAAATGAAAGAAATCCCAAATCTGTTTAGTGCAAGCACTTCAGGTTTTGAGGTGGCATGCTACATGGCAGGGTTAAAAGCTTAGCCAGAACTCAGAGGACGCATCAAGAATGGTATGAAGGTGGGGCTGAGAAACAGGAAAAGGTGGAGACAGGCAAATCCCAATGTGCCTTTGATAGAAAAACCTGGGGCATAAACTGAACACATGAGTGTGCCCTTTTCTCTTGTCCATGCAGAGGAATTCTTGAATCAACTGAATTCAGAAATAAGATATGGCTTTAAGATATGTTTCTTTATGTCAATCAAACTTGTACAAAATACAAAATCAGTTACTTTGTTTCACCAAGTAATTTTGCAAGTCACTTACTCTGTTAACCAAATCACATCATCCCCACTGAACACAACATACTTGTTGTTCGACAAAGGGTCTCATGTAGCTGGCCTCATCTGCACTACAAAGCCAAGGATGACCTTGAAGTTCTGGTCCTTGCTGCCACCTCCTGAGTACTGGTGACAGGTGTGTGCCAGCATACCCAGCTTATGTGGTGCTGGGAATAGAGTCTGGGGTGTCCTATGTGTGCTCAACAATTACTCTATGGGGTGAGCTACATTTCTGGCTGAGCTTTTACTGTTCTTTTTTAATACTGTGGAAACATCTTCACTTCATTTCTCCAGTGTGTTTCCACACTGAGTTCAGTGTCACGGCAAAACAACAGAACTCATCGGAAACAGTTTTGTATCACAGCTAGACAGCTCACAGCGATTCCTTCCCAAACAAACAAGGGTAACTATTCTTACCCCCCCTTGATAGGTAAAGGAATTTTAGTTGACATTTTAAAACTGTTCACTGAAACCACATTTGTATTCCAGGCCTCTATGTAGCTTATACAATATTTTGGTACTGAACGTTAAATTAATCAAGTCAATTCAAGAGAAGACATCATATATGAACAATTTTTCTCCCTAAGTCCTTTCAATCTTTCTTTATTTTCAATACAAATGTTAAATACATCAATTACACATGTGGTATTTCTTAAAATCAAATCTAGCTTACCAGGAAAACACACACACACACACACACACACACACACACACACATACACTTAGAACCACCCTGCTTCTTGCTATAGAAAGACTCCAGAGGTCTACTCAAATCCACCATACTTCATTGAGAATTTATTAATGATAACTGCAGCAGTGAGCATAAGAATACCGTGGCCCCAATCCTTCTGCCTCAATGACGTCAAGACCTCCACAACCTTGTATTTCCTGGGCAAATGTGGGGGAAATCCAGGTCACTCATTACCAGAGCATGAACAAGCAATGTCTCCCAGCCATTGTTGTTATCTGGCCAGAGACGCATCTGCCATCAACATCTAAATCCTTGAGCATTATTTTTGGATTGCTATTATTAGAGCAGAGCTATGTACATGAGGCAGAAATTAGAATTAACCATGAATTTTGAGGAAGTGATCCATCTTATGATCCCACATAACTATATTCATAAGAGTTCAGAGAACCATTATTCATGAGCTTATTTACCAGCCTAGTGACTGACTCTTCAATCTGTCATATGAGTTTATGGAATATAGTAGCACAAAATGGCTATTCTGCTTTATGTTCGGAGCTATGGCAGGTTGTTTATACTTTAAATACGTTCTAAGTCAACACGGATATCAGACACCAGCGCACAGAAGCCTTCCTCTGCCATGCCCACCTCAAGGTTTGTTCATTCTGTTATTCTGTTTGGCATGACTGCCAAGCTTGCTGTCCATGTCATTTTGGCTTCAACTCCTAGAAAAAGCAAATGGATGCCTCACTCCCCTCACTCTGCACTCAAACAAGACACAGAACTCCTTAGAAAGGAGAGAAAAGTCTCAAGGACAGCAACAGATGCACATCTCTAAGCAAGTGTATTCAGAGAACTGTTGTCTTCAGTCTGGGGATACAGTTCAGTGGTTAGTGTGCTCGCCTTGAGTACATGACAAACTGGGCTTGACCCCCAGGTCTACACAGACCTGGTGTGATAGCACAGTTCTGAAAGCTCAGCATTTGGCAATTGGAGACAAGAGGATTAGGAGTTCAAGGTCATCCTCTGCTACAGAGGGAGTTCAAAGCCTGTCTGGAAGCTCATGGGACCCTTTCTCAATGCATAGATAAATAAATAAATGTCATATTCAGACCCTGAGTACCTTACTGAATTTAAAATAATACATTTTGGAGGAAGGGCAGATATGGGAGCAGGGAAGAAGATATCTTAATTAAGGAGCCATTTTAGGGTTGGCTCTAGAAGGGTTCTCAGGTGTCCAAGGGGATATCCACATCTAGGTCCTTGGGCAGTAGAGGAGAGGGTACCTGAACTGGCCTTGTCCCATAGCCACACTGATAAATATCTTGAATATCACCATAGAATCTTCATCCCGTGATGGATGGAGATAGAGACAGAGACCCACATTGGAGCTCTGGACTTAGTACCACAAGGGGTTTGTCCACCCACTGAGATGGTGTGACTGATCTAATGGGAGCTCACCAAGGCCAGCTGGACTGGGACTGAAGGAGCATGTGATCAAACTGGACTCTCTGAATGTGGCTGACAATGAGGCCTGACTAAGAAGCCAATGATAATGGCACTGGGATTTGATTCTACTGCATGTACTGGCTTATTGGGATCCTAGTCAGTTTGGATGCACACCTTCCTAGGCCTGGATGAAGAGGGAAGGGCCTTGGACTTCCTACAGGGCAGGGTATCCTGTCCTTTCTTAGGACTGGAGGGGGATGGAGGAGAGTGAGTGGGGGAGCAGGAGGGAAATGGGAAGAGGGGAGGAGGTGGAAATTTTGATTGGTATTATTTATAAAGCAATAAAAAAACTTTTAAAAGGAAAATAATACATTTTGGAAAAAACACTTTAAAATTTCCAAGTAATTAATTAATTTTAATAAGACTTATTAGTTTATTTCAAAAAAACTATAAGCTAAAATATACAATTTTGCTTTTAACATAGATAATTCTTACAAAATAACAGGGTCCACTTGGGAATGGCATGTAATCTCCAAGACTTTAAAAAACAATTTTCTCAAAAACCTGCTTATCTAAAAAGAGATGGTGGTTGTATGGGAGTGAAAACAAAGATGATTTTAAAAAAAAAGATGAATGAACATCAGACTAATTTGAGAAAGTTCTGTACTTAGCAGATAAATTGGATCTCAAAAGGCAAGTATATTTTGCTGTTGTTTTTGTTTTGTTTTGTTTTGTTTTTGAGACAGGGTTTCTTCTCTGTGTAGCCCTGGCTGTCCTGGAACTCACTAGAACCAGCTGGCCTTGAACTCAGAGATCCAACTGCCTCTGCCTCCTGAGTGCTGAGATTAAAGGTGTGCATCACTAAAACTGGCTTGCAAGTAAGTGTTAAGTTTGCTCGTTCACCCACACTGAACACCAGCCTCGAATGCATTCTTTATAATAGCAGTAGTAGCATAGTCCACTGAATCATGAAAACTAGATCCCACGGTCCAGGCTGATCTCCCTGCAGGGTTGGATAGAGGGTATCAAAGAGAGGGTGTTGGGGAAGAAGTGAAAGGTCAAGACTTTGCTCCTCCAAAGTGAAACCCTCAAAGACAAAGAGTTTCTGTCTCATTTATTTGTCTTTAAGGTTTTTTAATGCATTATGTAGTAGTTCAGTAATTCTGTAGACAGTTTAAAATTCAACAGGAAGAAATACACCAGCATGGGATTGCTTGCTGTGACATTCATTTTAGATAGGAAAATGTGGATATGTGATTCTTAGTGAATGTAAACAAATTGCATACATCACATAGAAAATTTAGGAAGATTTTGAAATGGACAAAGCAACTAAACAGACTAGAGGGTACCATGCTCACTTTCCAGTTCGTTTACAATGTCATACAGAAGAATGCATGCAGTGGAATTTAAGGTCAGGATACTGACAGTCACTGAAACAGCGTCTCATCTACTGGAATGCAACTGGTTACTACCCTGTAGTGACTCACCACTTCTGTAAATTTTTATACATTTATTCCTTTCCTGACTTTAAATATGTATGATACTTGGACTTCCCATTTGAATCCATTATAACTTCCTACTAGTCAGTTAAATAAAATATTTAGCATTCATTAAATAATTGTATGAGTTATGATTTAATTAAAAAAAATCCCTCAGGTCTATATTTAGGCATATGTATACATACATTTAGAGACAGATATCCAAATCTGAAACTATAATATGATTAGGTTGTAAGTACTTTCCCTGTTTGTTATTTTGTATTTTCCAAAATGGATTAATTGTGTAAGGCTTACATTAATAATCAGAGGAAGGAATATTTAATTGAACTAAGAAAATATCTCAAAGTCACTCTTAAATTCTACTTTCACATCTAGTTATCAAACAGCATATGCTTTTCATTTCTGGTCTTAATTGAATGCTGTAGAAGCCGCCAGCTTCCAAATGGCCACGCCATCATATTCTCATATTTTTCAAAAACAAGAGACAGATATTCTCTTTGTAATAAGAATTGCTCATTTCTATGACAGATTATAACATTTAAAATATCGTAAAAATAAAACTCAGTGGTAGACTATGAAGCAAAAGGTTTAAGACAAAACTGAAATTTTAAACAAAAGTTCAACCAGGAGTTTTCTAAATTATTGATCAAATTTGCTGAACCTTTAATAGTATTAATTAATACATACTGATGTTAAAGAATGAGTTTACTGAGTAAACTTCCTTTTCTCTCCTTCAGAGACCAGAGGTGACTCCAAAATCACATTGTGCTTTACAATAAAAAATACTGGAAACTGTAATAACAAAAGCAAAACAAAATAAACAAAACCCCACTGATGTTAGAGAGATGTTGACAATATCATAACTTATAAAAAGCAGATTATTGCTCAATACGCATCAAGTAAAATGTTGAAGAAGCCATCACTTGAAACTGTGGGTTTAGGGGTTCAAAGGAAAAAAGGAACACGCTAACTGGAAGTCATGCTGCACACAGTTACCACATCCCGCTGTCTCGGCAGTCCCATGTGAAAAATGAGCACTCTGGTCAATGTTATGCATTTTCAATTTTTATCAACCTAAACTCATGAGAGACTACAAAGAGTATCTCCAGCAACGTGTAAATGCTGAATGGGCATGGTAGCTCACTTATAATCCCAGCACCACAAATTCAGGATCGTGTAACCAGTTGGCTAACTAGATGGAATGAAATAAAATCCCTGAATTCCAATGAGAAACCGTACCTAGAGAAATAAGGTGAAGGGTGATCAAGGAAGACTCGCAACATCGACCTCTGCGGATTCAACCTCCTTCACACAGGTATACACACACACACACACACACACACACACACACACACACACACACACTGAGAGAAAGAGAGACAGAGAGAGACAGAGAGAGTCAGAGAGAGACAGAGAGAGACAGGGACAGAGAGATTATCAGGTATGTAGAAGGATGGAGTTTCCACAGCAAACAAACAGGAAGGAGACTTGACTGTCCCCCACAAGAACAGAGGAAAAAAGGCCACAGGGAGGGGCTAATGTGATTTGTTGTTGTTTTTGATTTAACAAAACACAAAGGGAGAACTCTCTCTGAATGCTAAAAAGTTGAAGTTTCATTCCTTCCATTCCATTACCTTCACAATACTAGGTGATTCTCAAAGCAGATAACTAGAAATTTTGGCTAGAAATTTTTTTCTCATTTCTAACTAACTTTGACAGAATTTGTTCTCACTTACAATGGGCTGTTTTGAGATAACTGATTATGGGCACCAAATTGCATCATATATGTGATATAAAAAACAGATACCTAGGAAAATGAGGTCTACCAAGAGAGGAAATCCCACTTTGCGCTTAAAAAGTTAAAGCAGCAGCTTGGATTTGCCAAATTCCTACTTCCTTTCATTCTTCAAACTTTCTAGGAAAAAGCAGCCACGATGTTCTCTTCCAGAGAAACATGAAGCATGAAGGCCTTGGAGCCACTGACGGCAAATGAAGAAATGGTGCCAATCACTATGCAGTTCAGCTGCAAGGCACAGAGAGCAGCTGCTGCGAAGCCACTGTGCCAGCCCAAAATCCAACTGTAGCACAGTGGAGTCCAGTGACAGCCCATCAGATGGAGGGTCCTAGTGTACTTTGTCGTAAACACCAGCTTTTAAAAAAACAAAACAAAACAGAAAAAAACACATAGATAAAGGGTTCGTCTTAAACACCTGGAGAACTCCTGGCACATTTCTTAATCGTGTCTTAATCATGTTTTTTGTTTCACTAAAAGACTGCCAGGTGAGCAGGGTGTGTAGTTAGGCATCCAGGTTCTGTGCTTTTCAGCTTCCTGTCCCAGGGTCCACTTCAACTCCAGTCATAGATAAACTCAATGTGACTCCTTTTCATTCCTACCAACTCGCAAGTATTTAAACATCATATGTTTAAGAGAAGACAATGGATTGAGAAGCTGAAGTAGAAGGATTGAGAATTTGAGGCCAGCCTGAGCCTTGTAGGAAGACCACGCTTCACAAACCAAATGAAGTACAAATGGAAACTCAAAATGGCAAATCTCACATCTCTAGGGATAGAAAGAGTTTCTCACATCACAGCATTCTGGTGATGTCTTTAGGATAAAATGTGTTTCCATGTCAAGTTATTGTCATTCTTCCACGTCACACTAATCCTCACAAGCCAACACAGGAGTGCACACTATATCTTGTTGATAAAACACTCCTTCATTTCCAGTCAAATGATCAATTTTGTAATCATAAGAGTCAAAACAACAAGGACAAATGATCCACTGTGCTCAACATTCACTAGGGAAAAGCTCTTTGAGGCTATATAAAAATATCTGTTAACCAGGTCACATGCTTGGTGAGGCTGAACTTAGTTCTGGTTGGAAACCTGGATAGAGTTTGAGGGGTTAGAGAAGATAAAATTCACTGTGATTTTCGTGAAGAGATATAAAGAAATATTCAAATGTTTGTCACTTTGGAGGTGCTAATTATGTCACCTGATATTAAAATAGCAAAGAGTAAACTCCCCCATAACGCCACAGTTGGTTAAAGATGGAATTAACTTGGCTACCTACTTCTAGTCTAGATGGCCATGAGTAACAAGAAACAGTGGCCACACATTCTATCGCTGATCTTTCTCTGAGGGCTGTAAGCCCTTCAAGGCGTAGGTCTCCTACTTCATACTCTACTTCAACTTCCTTTTTAAGTAAACTCACTCAATTGTAACAAATTTACAAAGACATCACATAAACATACTAAGAAGACTCTCAGAAAGAAGTAAATAAACAACCACTTATACAAGCCCAATCTCATGCATCTCAGTGAACCCCTAGACCACTAGCATGGCCATTCAGGAGTCATAGAGCATCGATAGGGTTTTATACTTTCTTTGTCAATTACATTTTTATTCACTTATTCATTAATAAAAAAGAAAAAATAAAACTATGACAGAGTTGAAACTAGAAAACAGGAAGTTGTATATACTCATGTGTCAGTTTTCCTATATTTTTGTCTTTCCTGCTTACTTTACATTACCTCTCTTGGTCTCTTTTCAGAATTTTAGGTTATGCCCCTATTTAGACATGCTTACAAACACACTCACACACATGTATATGTAGGATAACATGCATCTTCTTTTTCTTTGAGTTTGGGTCACGTCATTTTATATCATCATACTAAGTACATCCATTTTCCCATATATTTCTTGGTTGCATTCCTCTTTATGGTTGAAAATATTCCAATCTATAAGCATATCATATTTTCACTATCCACTCATCTGCTGCTAAACATCTAAGTTAGTTCCATTTCCTTGCTGCTTTAGTTAAAAACAAAGAGAATGTGCAAAGATCTTTGTAGTAGGACACAGAGTTCTTGGAGTACATGTGTGGAAATGGTATAGTTGGGTCACATGACCTACCAACATTAAAGCCAGGAGATATAAATAACATAGACAGGCCTATCTATTATAAGCAATTGGATCAAAACTGTTATCAAAAGTCTCTCTACAAAGTTTAGGATAAAATGGATTAATTTCCAAAGTCTTGGTATTGGCATAAAAACAGAGAAGTCGACCAATGGAATTGTATAGAAGACCCAGATCTTAAACCACAAACCTATGAACATCTGATTTTTGATAAAGGAGCCAAAAGTACACAATGGAAGAAAGAGGGCATCTTCAACAAATGGTGCTGGCATAACTGGATGTCAACCTGTAGAAGAATGAAAGTAGATCCATATCTATCACCATGCACAAAACTCAATCCCAAATGGATTAAAGACCTCAATATTAATCTGAACACACTGAGCTTGGTAAAGGAGAAAGTGGGAAGTACTCTACAACAAATGGGCACAGGAGACCGTTTCCTACGTATAACCCCAGCTGCACAGACATTAAGGGCAACATTGAATAAATGGGACCTCTTGAAGCTGAACAGCTTCTGTAAAGCAAAGGACACTGTCACTAAGACACAAAGGCAGCCCACTGACTGGGAAAAGATCTTCACCAACCCTGCAACTGACAAAGGTCTGATCTCCAAAATATATAAGGAACTCAAGAGACTAGACTTTAAAATGCTAATTAACCCAATTAAAAAATGGGGCTCTGAACTGAACAGAAAATTCTCAACAGAAGAAGTTCGAATGGCGAAAAGACACTTAAGGTCATGCACAACCTCCTTAGCTATCAGGGAAATGCAAATCAAAACAACTTTGAGATACCATCTTACACCTGTCAGATTGGCTAAAATCCAAAACACCAATGATAATCTTTGCTGGAGAGGTTGTGGGGTAAGGGGTACACTCATCCATTGCTGGCAGGAATGCACACTTGTGCAACCACTTTGGAAAGCAGTATGGTGGTTTCTCAGGAAATTCGGGATCAACCTACCCCAGGACCCAGTAATTCCACTCTTGGGAATTTACCCAAGAGGTGCCCAATCATACTACAAAAGCATTTGCTCAACTATCTTCATAGCAGCATTATTTGTAATAGCCAGATTCTGGAAACAACCTAGATGCCCTTCAGTGGAAGAATGGATGAAGAAACTGTGGAATATATACATGTTAGAATACTACTCAGTGGTAAAAAACAACGACATCTTGAATTTTGCATGCAAATGGATGGAAATAGAAAACACTATTCTGAGTGTGGTAACCCAGACCCAAAAAGATGAACATGGGATGTACTCACTCATAATCGGTTTCTAGCCATAATTAAAGGACATCGAGCCTAAAATTCGGGATCCTTGAGAAGATAATAAGAAGGTGAACCCAAAGAAAAACATATAGTAATCCTCCTGGATATTGGAAGTAGACATGATCGCCAGGCAAAAATTGGAAACTTGAGGGTGGGGCGAGACGGGGCCAAGGGAAGATGGGGAGAGAAAAGCATGAAAGGGAGAATGGGGGGAGCTCGGAGGAATGGGATGCTTGGGATACAGGAAGGGTGGATATGGGAGCAGGGAAGCATATATCTTAATTAAGGGAGACATCTGAGAGTTGTCAAGAGACTTGACTCTAGAGGGGTTCCCGGGTTTTCAGGGAGATGCCCCCAGTTAGTTCCTTGGGCAACTGAGGAGAGAGAGCCTGAAAAGGCCAGTTCCTATAGCCATACTGATGAATTTCTTGCATATCACCATAGAACCTCCACCTGGCGATAGATGAAGAAAATGACTGAGCCCCACATTGGAGCACCGGACTAAGCTCCCAAGGTCCTCATGAGGAGCGGAAGGAGGGAGAACATGAGAAAGAAAGTCAGGACCGTGAGGGGTGCGTTCACCCCTGGAGACGGTGGGACAGAACTAACGGGAGATCACCAACTCCAGTTGGAATGGGACTGATGGAGCATGAGACCAAACCGGTCTCTCTGAATGTGGCCGACGGTGGAGGCTGACTGAGAAGCCAAGGACAATGGCGCTGGGCTTTGATTCTTCTGCATGGACGGGCTCTGTGGGGGCCTTCTCAGCTTGGTTAATCACCTTCCTGGACCGGGGGGGTGTTGGGAGGACCTTGGTCTTAACATAGAGTAGGGAACCCCGATGGCTCCTTGGCCTGGAGAGGGAGGGAGGGGGGTATGGGTGGAGGGGAGGGGAGGGAAGGGAGAGGAGGAGGGGAGGAGATGGAAATTTTTAAATATAAAAAAATATAAACCATAAAAAAAGAAAAAAAAATTAAGGAAGATTTAATAGTGATTCTTAATTTTCCCCACAATGTAAAAGGTAAAGAAACACTACCAAATTCCTCTAGATGTCATTATAACCCTGGTTCCAAAATTTGAGAACATTATAACACAAAAAGGACAACTACAGACCAATTCCTCTGATAAACATAGATGCAAAAAATTTTAAGAAAACACATAACAAATTCAGGAACACATTAAGATCATACACACAACATGAACATACCAGAGATACAAAGTTGCTTCAACATATTCAAATCAACTAATGTAATACAGCATATAAAATGTGATGGAAGAAATCCCACAGTGATCTCCATTGATGATGTCTCTATCGAATGTTTCCACATATTCCCCTTGGACTGAGCTGTCTATAGGAATGAACTATCCTTAGTGGTAGGAACACTATAAACTCAAACAAACATGATGAACAATCCTTGAAGTTAATCCCATTTGAAACCATTACCACAAGAGCTGCTTATGTTGACAGACTCTTCTGGAAGAACATGAGTCATCTGCAGAACCTCAAAACAGTACAAATTTTATGTATTTGCTTTAATTAATTGTTATATAAACAAGTACTTCTGAGATTTTTAGGAAGCCAAGCTAGTGACTTCTGGCAGAAAAGTAGATATGGAAAGAACTGCCCACCCCGATGGTGAGAAGAAAGGCAAGCCAGTGAAGCAGATGACCCACAGAACGACTTCTCAAGTAAATGTTTGGAAAGCAAAGAATTGGAGGGGTTCCCTAAGACATTTTTCAAAGAGCATGCAATTGTTGTTAAGGACCTCTTTCCCAAGGCTAGCATCATTAGTAAATGAGTAAAAAGGCCATGCTAGGTTTCTTCTTATCCATAATGATGTACCATTCAATATGACATTTCCTAAAGTTATATAAGTCCTGCTCTGTGCTTGCACCCCCCCCCCGCATTTTGAGTTATACTTGGGATGTGTGTTACTGCACAGGATTTTAATTACGATAGTCTCACCGGCTATAAAGTATGGCTGAGTTCAGAGTGAGGTAATATACACCTCTACAAGAGACAAATACACATCCGTGCATTCTGAGAAAATAGTAAAAATAATGTCATATTAATGGTAACTGGTATCTCTTCTTCTAGAATTTGTTGAACATTCCTCTGACAACTGGATGCATGGCACACTCATAGTATATCAACAATCATAATTATACATTAATGTATGCAAACTAGACTCTACCCCTCAGTGTCAAAAAGGCTTGAAGCTGACCTAGAGAGTTCTTCCTAAACTACAATCAAACAATACATCTGTTAGGCATGAATTCTCATGCTAGGTGTTCATTGGTCCTCACCTGGAAGCTCAGAGGGACAAGTAAGTTCTTGGGGGAAAAATAATGTTCATGGACAATTCAAACCATATTTCTATATTATAATATTATTAATGTTTCACTTGGGAACATATCTGCCTTAAAACTGGAATCAATTATTAATCATAATAATAATAATTAAGCTCACAATCCTAATCTCAACTTCTAAGGTTTTCAACACAAATGTTTTATTTATTCCCTTATAATTGTATGAAGAAGGAGAAATTATAATACTTAGACTCAGTATAATTTTGAACTATAAATGTGAAACTAGAAATAATCACTCTAGGAGAAAAAATTGCCATGTTTCTAAATATTATAAATAAACACCTTTGAATATCAAATACTTTGATACTAGCATATGAATTAAAACACTGAAGTACAAATTCATTGACAATAGAATTCTAGGGGCTGGAGAGATGACTCAGTAGTTATCCTTGTGTGTATTTTCAGGAGACCTAGGTTTAGGTTGCAGCATCCCCATGTAGGTAGATGTAGCTCACAACTATCTTTACTCCAGCTCCAGAGGACTCAGCACCTCTGGCCTCTGAGGGCACTAGGCATGCAGATGGTGCATAGCAATCCATAAATAAAAAGTGTCATACACATAGAATAATAAAATATAACAAAAGGAAGGAAGACAATAGAATTCTAACTATGCTGCAAAGTGAAGAGAAGTTGGGTTTAAAAATATGTATTGGGACTGGGGAGATGGCCCAGGAGTTAAGAATGCTTCCTGCTCTTTCAGAAGACTCAGGTTCAGGTCCCAGCACTCATATCAGCTAGCTTACAACCTCCTGGAACTCCAACTTCAGGTGTACTTAACATCATCTTGTGGCGTGGCCTCCACAAGGATTCACACACATGGTACATAGTCACACAAACACAGATAAGTGTATAAACTCAAAAATAACTTAAATCTTTAACAAAAAAAGAAATATTTAAAAATCTTTCTGATTACTATAACAGGCAAATGAAAGCGTAAGGTTGGGTAAAATTTCAAAGGTAAGACTTTAAAGTTTTTTAAAAATAAGTCTCACATGACTCCTTTTTTTCTTCATTGTCAAGATGGTGGTTAAAAATTATCAAAAGTAAACTCTAGTTTTCCCTATGAGAAATTTAAAGCAAACAAAATAAATTTATAGGGTTCTTCTATGGATCAAATCAAAAGGCATACTTAAAATACTTTGCATGGTGTGGATAATGGCAAGCTATTATTAATTCAAGATAAAAGTCATGTCTTCACAGCCAGTTTTTAACCTTTGCTGCTTTTGGCAACTCTTTCTTCCACAAGTGCTTTTTCATGCCAAGCCTCTCGAGATTGGTTCAATTAAAAACATAACTACCTGTAAACAAATGGTAAACTCTACTTCTGACATACATGCTTGCACAGGATCCCTGTGCGTGTAGCTTTCTCTGAACTGCATCCAAAATGCAGAGGCATAAGTGGATGGATAACGGGTTGGAGGGTGGATTGGCATTTGATTCAACAGGGGTGAGAAAACATTCATGGTGAAATCTAGCTGGAACCAGCATGGGCGCTCAATACAAAAAAAGCATCACAAGTTTTACATGTGCTAATATTTTTCCATCTACAAGATGGAGGAACCTAGGCATCCAACACCCTTCCACAAAACCTCACTGAATCTAGAGAAATTCAAAGGCTGACTGCATAAGAGGAATGACTTTGGAGGCACAGACTACCTAGTTCCTATCAAAAGCAATGCACAGAAAGGGTTACAAACATGGCTGAAAGTTTCCCCCAAACACAGGAAGCCTGGGATACATGGCTGATGTAATGTATCACCTCACATTGCTGTGGGCAATAATGATTTTCCTTTATTCCACAATGCAAAACAGCATGTCAAGTGGTCTTGTTAGCTCATCCATCTTAACCAAATTTTAACCAAGCAACATATCAGCACTTGATATTTTTAAAGAAATGTTATGCAGAAAAATGAATGAATTTTTATATATTATGTATTAACTATGAGGACCTGGGTGATAGATTTAAGCTCTCAGAATTAAACCTATTCTGCTGCCCTGTCCCACTTCCATCCTTTCAACCACAAGCCACCCTGCAGATAACTCCTCGGTTATATATTTAAAAGAAATGATTGTAGGGTCAGGTTCACCCCAGTCGTGTTCATTGTGAAGGCACCAGGCTATTGGTGAATCTCAGCATCAGCATCATTTGTTGACAGAGTTCCTACTGATTGTGCCACGTATTTGAAGAACCTCCACCTGACGATAGATGAAGAAAATGACAGAGCCCCACATTGGAGCACTGAACTGAGCTCCCAAGGTCCTGATGAGGAGCAGAAGGAGAGAGAACATGAGAAAGAAAGTCAGGACCGTGAGGGGTGCGTTCACTCATGGAGACGGTGGGACAGAACTAATGGGAGATCACCAACTCCAGTTGGAATGGGACTGATGGATCATGCGACCAAACCCGTCCTTCTGAATGTGGCCAACAGCGGGGGCTGACTGAGAAGCAAAGGACAATGGCTCTGGGCTCTGATTCTTCTGCATGGACGGGCTCTGTGGGAGCCTTCTCAGCTTGGCCGATCACCTTCCTGGACCTGGTGGGAGTTGGGAGGACCTTGGTCTTAGCATAGAGTGAGGAACCCTGATGGCTCCTTGGACTTGAGAGGGAGGGAGGGGAGGTATGGGTGGAGGGGAGGGGAGGGAAGGGGGAGAAGGAGGGGAGGGAAGGGGGAGGAGGAGGGGAGGGAAGGGGGAGGAGGAGGGAAGGAGATGGAAATTTTTAAATATAAAAAAAATAAACCATGAGAAAAAAATTAAAAAAAATAAAAAAAGAAAGAAAAAAAAAAGAAATGAATGTAGCAAAAAGTCAGGGTTTTTCCCCAGTTCTATTCCTCTAACTGCATATTGAGTTATTCCTTAGTAGTTTATTTTTCAACTAGAAATTAATTTTTATGTCTGCAAAATATTTTCTTAACAATAGAGCATTGTTTCGTGGTTCTGGATGGAAATTTGGAAGCCTGCCAGCCCTGTTGTTCTTAGAAAATTTCATGCTGATTATCATGAAATTTTGAGAGATATATCTGCTGACTTACATGACTTACTTTTTGCTGTGATTTAAAAAAAAAAACCTTGTAAATGGGGGTCTTGGGGTGAAAAATATTAATTCAGACATCCAGTATCTTCAGATTTTAGAAAAATTCTAGCCGGATACATAGCACTTCTTTGTTTCACAAGCCATCCCGTGGACTCTGAAACCCTGAAGACTGTCAGGAACATTTCTTTCATTTTTTACCTTGCTGGTGGGCAAGTGTACCAAGCACCCAAGAGAGAAACACTTCTCAAATATGGCTCAGCAGAGAGTATGGAAGACTGTCTGCACTAAGTGCTTAACAATATTCATAGAGGCATGACGATTTCCCCAGGTTCTGGATTTTTAGAGATCCCGAGAGACACTAGATAAATGAATACTCAGTTGTCACTTTCTGCTAATGACAGAATATAAGACAAACATTGGTTATATCCTTAATAATTTTCAATGCATAACTTAATAAGTACTGACATTGGACGTCCATGGATTTGAACCAATTAGACAGAATGTGCCAAGGGCTATAATTTGGTTGTCACATTCTCTTGCTCTTTGAGGAAGGACTTCGCATCTAACCCCCAAGGTTTGAATCCCCAGGGACCTAAGCATATGTTCAAGAGACTCAGAGTATCCACATCTTGGTTCATTTGAATAATCACATGAAATTAATTCTTCTTCATTGTCAACTATATTTCTCTTTACTAGATTTACAGAGTGTTTGACACTGCAGACTAAAACAGTACAACCAATGACTAAGGCAGGGGTCTGACACTTTATCTTTAAATTTATATATGTCAGGTATAAATATTATACAATGTCACTTTGGGGCTCAGTCCTGACATTATTATCCTTTATTTTTATATTCTAATTATAGCAAAGTTGACAACATTACTTGTTCTACATCTACTAAGTCCGCCCTAGTAAACTCAAATATCATTGAACTAACTATCACACAACACAACCACCTTTCAACCCAGCAGTGTTATCAAGAGGGGACTGATGCTTTTCAAGCCTACATGTGTTATAGATCCTCTCCATGTGAGAGGCATTAGCATTTTGCTAGTCTTCCATATTTTATGCTGTGTAAGCATTTTTCTATAATTCCCAAAATCTTCAAAACAAGAATTAGAGCCAGAAAAAAAAAGAACCACTTGTTTAATCTGCCTCCTGAGTATTCAGGGACCCCGACTCTTCCCCTTCCTCTAGCAGCATCCCCAGACAGCAAAAGGCTCAGTTTGTCCTCTGGTGAAATGAATAATGGATAGCAAAGAAATCTACTTTTTAACCTGTGGAACCTGTGATGTTTTGTTTTGCTTTTAATTTCTCAATAGAGATTCTTCAGAATTATAAAGTGAAGGAATCTGAGATGGCTCAGGATTATCTGGGTGAGCCCTACATGAGACCTAAAAGGTCTCAAAAGAAGGGACCAGTGAAGGGAACAAAGGGACCAGAGGCAGAGGGCAACATGAAGGTGGAAAAGGGATGCTAAGGTGCTGTTCTGCAGATAGCCATGGCATCTTCAGAAGTTGGAAAAGAAAGAAGACAATTTTCCTAAAGTCTCTTGAGGAAGGAAGGCCTTGCGGACAACTTGCCTTCAGCCCTCTGGAACAGACAGCCTACATCCGACCTGACAACTGGAAGAAAATAGGTGTGTGTTATTTTCAGCTTCTGGTTTTATGAAAACACATTAAGAATCTATGGGCAACATAAATTAGAAATAAAAAGCAGATACAAAGTTGGACGAGTAGGGAAAAGTTGGGGAGGAACTGGGGAAAGGGTAGATATGAAAGCCCAGTGAGCTGAACAAAATGCTCAAATAATAATTAAAAACCTTTTAAAAAGCTTTCTTGTGTTGGTAAACAACCATTTAGTTTTATTAAAATGTGAATCTGAGGACACGCACTCTTCAAAGTCCTAGTGTTTCAGACATTGAGCTATTTGTGGTCCCCAAACGCTTCACCCTTTAGTCCAAGCCAAATCTGAAAATTCCCCAAAACTAGATTAAAAGCTCAGCATTCCAACATCTAAAATGACTTCAGAGGAGACTCTGATAAGATTTAGAATTTAAGCCACACTTTATTTGTTTCTCAGTGTACTGGGGGGTCACTGGCTACTTGCTGTTTTTTCTGAGAAATAGTTCTGAAGACAACTTGCAGCTGTGACAATCTAGCCACAAAGATTAATAAAACCCCTGAGAGAAAGAGAGCAGATCCACAGAGAGATTTAACAGCTGAATAGCATGGCTTTCATGACTCCACAGTTACATCTTTAGGAGGGAAAATAAAAAATAAAATCCCTGGTAGTTTCCAGAATTTCTTACCAAGTGAAGCTTGAATGGGTGAGAAAGGAGGAGCTGGGGTTTTAAGAATGTACCAGAGTGAAGTCAACTCCACGGAAGCCATTCTGAGGCAGCAGAGATTTGCCAGTAAATGCTTATGAAGGAACAGTACAAGAGTGCTGGAGTCGGCAGCAGTGTGTTTAAGATCCTCTGTCTGTGGGGGACAGATGAGGAGTCTTTTCCTTGGGCTGGGGTTGTGGCTCAGTGGGTAGAATCCTTGCCAAGCATTCAGGCATCCCTGGGTTCAGACCCCATAATTTCATAAAACCAAATGTGGTAGTACACACCCATAATCCCAACACTCAGAAGATGAAGGCAGGGAGGAACTGAAGGAGGTCCAGGACACCTTCAGCTACATAGTGAGTTCAAGACTACCATGTTCTATATGAGTAGATAGAAGGAAGGAAGGCGAATAAAAGCATGTATCGTACACCAAATACTACTTTGGTATAAAATCCAAAACTCACTACTCATCTGAAATGCAAATTTTTAAATGAATAATGCCAATTTAGCCAGAGTTAAAATGCCTAGAAAATCCATCTGCTTTTTAATGTTCCATTCCTTGAGAATCTGAGGAAATAGAAATTTGGAAAAGTATGAATTTGCTGTTCAGAAAATGTTACCAAACTTCTCCTAAGATGCGAAAGGAGAGCTGGAGACAGCATGATCTGTTGCCCTTCTCCACAAGCAGGGATCTGTGAAGCAGAAGTGCAGGGGGCAGGAATGACCTGGACCAGTGGTTCCTTAGGTTCATATTAGGACTCACTGAGGGAGTGAGTAAACAACCCCAGTGCCTTGGACCTGGGAAGAAAATGAGCATCACTCATATGTAAAAATTCTGGAAGAGATTTAATGTTCAGGCTAGATTGAAAACACACATACTTAAAAGCCCAATTGTTCCATATCCTAACCGGACTTTTCAAAATCCTATGGAGTATGAAGTACTTAAATGCAGGCTGAACCATAGGTGTGCAAAAGTAACCTCCAAAAGAAAGTCTAGGAATGCATATTTAATAGCTCAAAACACAAAATATGAGAGACTGGATAACATTGTTTCACAGTTGTTGAAACTGAAAGCCCAAAACGCCGGTACCCATATGTTCAGTTCCTGGCTAGAAGGGATCCCTTGTGTTGTGGATTTCAGCCTTCTCTCGTGTCCTTGCATGGTGGAAAGAGATCACACACTCAAACTGTCTCTTCTCATTGAACTCATCAAGCATGCTCCATTCTCATGATTGCATCTGAACCTGGTTACTTCTCACACCCCTTTGTCAAATACCAGCACACTGGGATAGCAGTGCTTATCCATATGAATGTGGGCATTGGTGGAACAGAACTTTAAATAATTTTAAGCCTGTTTTGTGCTGGGGATTGAACCTACAGCCTGGCCTATGTGAGGCAATAATTTTACTACTGAGTCCCAGTCCCAGCCTGGTGCTGCATCTTTGAATGTCAGAACAGGGGTTAGAGAAAAGGTTCCATGGTTTAAGAGCTCCTGCTTTTCTTGTAAAGGACCAAAATTTGGTTTTTAGCATGCACATTGTGTGCCTTATAGTCACACATAACTCCGGCCCCTGGAGATCTAATAGTCTCTTCTGACTTCTGTGAGCAACTGGACTTGTGTACATGAGACCACACATGTACACACACAAACATAAATTAAGATAATTTCTAATTATTAGAATAAGCTTGATTCTCAGTCAAAGCTTGTACTTTAAGATTAAAAAATTAGAGAGTACTACATTTGAAAAAATGAACTACCACTTCCTTACTGCCAAAGACATTTTATCTGAAAAAGTATTAACTTAAAACATCACACATTTCTGAGCATATTGTTATAGATTTATGAGCATATAGCTTTAAACGAAGCTGTTTAACATCAGCAATTATACTTGAAATCAGGGAAGACACCTAGGATGCCATCCCTCCCTATGTAGGTGTCTAACCACAAATCACAAACAGCTTAAATGGAAGCCTATCCTATATCTGCCCCTACATTATTGACTCCAGTGTAGGAAAGAGAGTTTATCAACAAAATTGTTTCTTTCATAAAAAACATATTTTTAAAGTAGTTAAAATTATAAAATAATGAATGATAGTGACGAATTCCTGCTATTCAAATGAAAAATTAGAAAACAATAAGAGTTGTTAGCATGTATGGGAAGGATATAAAGAACTGGAAAGGATAATAACAGGATTGCAAGATAAAACATGAGGCACAAGCATAATCTCTACAGGTGTGGGTGGAGGCAGGAGGATCAGGCACTCACGGGCCATCCATAGCTATACGCGGAGTTTTAAGGCAGCACCAGATACAGGAGATCCTGTCCCAGAAAGCCAAAAAGGAAGGTGGAGGATGAGCCGTGCCTCCAGGCAATGGAAACTTGGAAAGAAGGGATGCCAGGAAACGGCACAGTGGTACAAGCCACTCAGCATCAGAACTACTTCTCCCTCTCAGGGCTGAAGACGCATTACACCAAGGAACCATAGTCCCTAGCAAAGCCTACCTCCTCCATCACCAGGCCAAGCTAGTAGACCTTGTGGACAGGAATCACACTGAGGAGATTTGCTGAGGAGAGAAAGTTCAGGTCTCCAAAATTCCAGAGGAATTATCCGCAAATCAGAATTTCTCAGAATAGATGGCACTGTCTCTGAAGTGTAGATTGATAGCCCCTAGGACACATAAGTAGAGGTTCTGCTGTCCTCATGGAGAATGTTCTTTGGGGTTCCCTGAATGCCTTTCCAAAGCACATCTTGCCATCATAAAGCCTGTCTTGATGTGCCTTTACTCTGTGTGGCCTTAAACTTCTCAGCTGAGGTGTTGCCCATCTTTACAGCACTGGTAAGCCTGGCTGCATCACTTAGTCTCATTATGCTTCCTAAAAAACTTAACATTCCCCTGACCCTCCAACAAAGTATTTTCTCTCAGATGTCATCAAATGTATGATACACCTAAATATGTTTCTCTAGATGTTATCTTGTATGTGGCATCTTTTCAATGAAGGCATTCAAACATACCTCTGCTTGTAAAAAGGGGATCTAAAGTATGCTTAATCTAATATAATTAATCAAAGTATTACCAAAAAGTTTCTGAGTTGACATATGAATTAAAAATGAATTATTTATTTTTACATGTATGACTGTTTTGCCTAAGTATGTGCATGTGCACTATGTGTATGTCTGGTCCTCATGGAGATCAAAGAGGGTGCATGATCTCTAAGAACTGGAATTACAGACAGTTGGGAGCTATCAAGTGAATGCTGGGAACCCTCTTAGGCAGGTGTGCTGGAAAAGGAGCCAGTTCTCTTAACCACTGAGTCATCTTTACTGTCCCACTTTATCAGAAAGTCAGGTTCTATGCTGAGTAAACACCATGTATATGGATATTTTCAGGAAGCTGTGAGCAATGAATGGGTGAGAAGTAGGGGGCAGGGTACCACAAGGAGTCATGAGGAAAATTTAGACAGAAAGTGACTGAGGCTGAATAATGCTTCATGAACAAGGGTGAGCTAACAGATGCAAATCCAGTCATGTGCTAAAAGGAAGCATAAGTGAGCAGTCAGTTCAGAAACACAGAGAAAAGGAATCCTGGGAGGGCTGTGGAGAAGGCTCAGTTCGTAAAATGCTTGCTGTGTAAACTTGAAGGCCTGAGTTCAGATCCCCAACCCCCATATAAAAAGCTAGGTGTGGAAGCACATGCCAAAGACAAGGGGATTGCTGGAGTGTGCTGGCCAGCCAGTCTAACTGAATCGGTAAGCTCCATGTTTGGTGGGTGACCCTAAAAATTAAAGTGGAGAAAGACAGAGGAAAACATCTGAACCTCTTTCTTCCACAGGCTTCCCTATATAAATACACTATAAAAATGGATCTCAGCTGCTACTTGCTGAATAACCAGCACCACAATTATTAAAGTATCTGGGGGGGATATGAAAACTATCAGTCATTCTCTGGTTAAAGAATGGCTTGGAAACTTCCCAAGTCTACCATGAGATAGAAGGTCTTCACTGTCTATCACTACATTAAGAGAATAAATCTAACAGTGTTGAGAAAGCTCTGCCCGCCCACATCTCGTGCCTGCTCGTAAATGGTTGTCAAGCAAATTGTCACTGTGTTCTAAGATGTGAAGGAAGCAATGGATGACCGCTTCTGCTTTGATCTTCACCTTGCGCTTTGCTGTGGCAGTGTGAGGGCTCATGTAATTTAGACACGGTTATGACAGGCTGGACAAAGTGGCCAGACTTATGATAGTCAATAAGGTCTTCATGACTGAAGGAGGTCACTTCTCCTCTGGACTTGTTTCTAAAATTATCTAATACCAGCAAAGTTCAGAGACTGCGTAAGTATAGATGGTGGTCTATCCATCTTTTGTGTAGAAAAGGGCACCAAAATCCAGCCACAGGGCCCCAGACCCACCACTACAAACATTTTGACAGCACTTCTTAATCCCTCTCTGCTGTAGTTAAGTTAAAGGTCATAGCAACAGTGAAATACTTCTCGTGGGTCTGGCAGGCAACGAGCTGCAGCTCAGGGGAAGCAGAGAGAGGGAGATAAGCAGCTGGACCAGAAAGACCAGGCAGCCTGTGGCATCTCAACCTTTTCTCACCTCTCTAGGCAGCTACAGTCACAACTGCCAGGATTCTGATGTTACTCCCAGCCATTTTTATCTTCTAAGTCATACATTATAGAGGTACTTTTACAGAGGACAAAATGAGATCTTAAGAGATTGGAAAGCTGTTTTTTTTTTTTTTTTCAGACCACGAGTTACTTACGGTCCTTAGTCACCCACCATCCTAATTTCCAGGCAAAGACTAATGACTATAAGGAACAGCCATAGGTGCACACTGTATACTGCATAAAGCATTACTCAAAGAAAGCATGACTCTGAGGCAGCTTGGAGTATAAAAAGACGATTTGGAAACCTATTACAAACATTAAAATAAATCCAAGAGGAATTTACGAACTCAATGCTTGCACAACAACATTGCTATTTTAAATCTGGGTGAAGTAGTTTGCTTTGCCTGAGAATGAGTGGGAAATCACAAAGAAAAAGATGGGAGGCAGCACTGTCTTCTTCAAAGTTTCAAGAGATGTCTTCTCTCCACTGGTTAATACTCTACAGAGAAATGCTAAGACTAAGTTGCGTGCCTTGGGCCACTGAAATGGCCCAGTGAACTCGATGTCCAGCCTAATGACTTATGTTCCCTCCCCAAAATCCTCTTGGTAGAAGGAGAGACCCAACTCCCAAAAGTTGCCCTTTAGTCTCCATATGCTCCATGGCATCTGTGTTCCCACATGTACACACATACAGAGAGAGAGAGAGAGAGAGAGAGAGCAAATAAATATAAATTTGTATTAAAAAATAAATAGAATATTCTTTATAAATTGAGGAATAAAGACTAACATCTAATAAAAGGGTCATATTCCATGATAGTAAGACAGTATCCTACAGTGAGATAAAAATTAAAATTTAAAAATATTTTCATATTATCAAGAACAATAACTCAGTTTTAAAAATCATTTAGTGATGGAACAGACTCTCTATAATGTCAGGGAAGAATATAGGGAAGCATTCTTTAAAACTTTGAAGACCTGTAGGCTTTCATTAATTATAAAGAGATTAACAAGTTTTACAGTCTGCATTTTTTAATGAATGCTAAATTTATGTAAAATATGTTTATTCAAAGAGTTGGGGCTTTCTTTATAATTCATGCAAAATTCATTTCAGATTTATATTCCTAGACACATCCCTAGAGTATTAATCTCTCCTTTACCTTCCTCCTCCAAGGATCTCTTGGAGACATTTCATAATTTATAATCTATTTTTAATCTATCATTCTCAAGAGCACCTTTCTGCTAGTCTTCACATCAGATTTCCTGTTAGGATGAAAATAACTAGTAACTCAGAATTCATGTTTAACAGCTGTCTTCTTTTACGTCCAGCTAGAGAAAAGTTGAATGTATTTATTAACATGAGTTGTAAGTCGGCAGGTTTAAGAGCCAAGGAAGAGATCTCAGAGAACATACAACAGAGCCTGCCTACCCAACCCACAACAGACACAACTAAAGGCACCCGCAGATAAAATGCGTGCTTATTTCCTCAAAGTTTACACTCATGAGTTTGCTATTTAAATTTGCTTTGCCCTTATAATCACAAAAAGGGAAACATTCAAACCCAGAGTTAGTGACAGGGAAACAAGGGTCTCATTAGTGACTACAGCCAGGGCTGATGGGTAAAGCATGAGTACCCAGCTTCACCAGTAGATGCGTGTGTCAGCGGACAGTGGCTTGTTCCACCTACCCACAGCCTCTTTAGCTCATGGAAGCACTGTGATAAAAATTCTAAAGTACAGGCTGGAGATATAGCTCAGCTGGTGAGCACTTGCCTAACGGGCATGGCTCCTTGGTTTCAATCCCCAACACTACAGAATCCTAGTGTGCTGCTTTAAATCAACCTCAAAAGGTGGAGGCAGGAGGATGAGAAACTCAAGGCCATCCTCCGTTATATAGTGAGTTTGAGACCAGTATGTAAGTACATGAAAACCTGTCTCAAAAATCAAAAAAAAAAAAAAAAAAACATACAGAATAGTTCTCAGTTAGGAGGGTATTTTTGTTTATATGCTTTAAAACAACTTAAAATTTTAAAAGTTGCTTGTTCAGGCCAGCGGTGGAGCTCAGGGGTACAGCTTGTACTCAGCATGGTCCAAGGCTCCAGGGTTCAATGCCTAGCACTACAAAATAAATAAATAAATAAATAAATAAATAAATAAATAATCTAAAAGACTGTAAAATCCTATTTGTTCATATAACAAATACTAGCTTCAGCCACAGAGTCTGGCCAGCAGTACACAGCATCTACCCTCCCCAGCAGCTTGCTGTCTTTGCTGCCTTCATAGTGTCTGGCTGTCAAGGGCAGGAATGGGAACAACTTCCATGTTGCACAACCCAGATCAGTGTACTCAACAAAGGGTGGGGCCTCAGGACGCAAAGCCACTATTAGGAGAAATCTCCAGGGAACGTGCTTTTCAAGAGTCAGAAGAAAGAAAAATAAATGGGCCACAAGGTCAGGCCCCAACCTGCTGACTTAGTTCCCTGGCTTTCCAAACACTCACCAGCAGCCTCAAGCAACACATCCATAAAAACACAAAACACAATTTCTTAACAATCCAAAATCTCAAAGAGAAAGAGAGAGAGAGACAGACAGAGAGGGAGAGAGGGAAGAAGAGAGGGAGGGTGGGAGAGAGAAAGAGAGAGAGCGCTCTAAGATGAGTAACATCTTCTGGCACAAATTTATATTATTTATAATGTTTCTTTCTACTGGGACATTCTTTTAAATATAGTCTTGGGAGTTCTAAGAACTAAGAACTATTTGTTCTGCCCACTTCCCTCATTTCATTCGACTCAGGACTTTTAACTCCTGTATTTTCTACTTTATTCAAGACATGCAACCATTTTTGAATTGCATAAGTTCAAGTACGTAAGATCTTAAACATTCTAGAACACACAGTGCTCAGCTTAAGAAATTGATAAAGGCTTGGCACTGCAGAGCTGTAAGCCTGTGCAATCTAAGAATCCACTAGCAACTCACCCAGGGGTTTCTTTGTTCTTGGAAGCTGTCTACCGCAAAAATGGAGGGACAAAAGATACTAATACAGAGAAGAAATAACCAGCACCCTTGCATTTCATTCCTTTTATCATTACAAAAGAAGACATGTTAAACTAAAGGCTTACAGAGTTTTTACAAACTTTAGGTAAGATAAAATAAATGGGTGATTATAAACTAAAAACATTGTAGTTAATAGTCAGAAAATAGCTAAGCTAATTTCAAGATTTGTCCACTATTTTCTTGGGGTTTTTTGTTTGTTTGTTTGTTTTTAACAGGATCTCACCATGTAGACCATGAAGAGATAAGCTGGCTTGGAACTCACTATGTAGACCAGCCTGGCCTTGAACTGACCACCATGCTGGATACTTCTCAAAGCATAGTGCTGAGGTTTCTAAGTGATATTTTAACAGTTCAGTAAGTAGTAAGTGTCTCTCCTTAAACAATCTCTTCCCCTTCTGTAGGTTACCATTTAGTGGTAACTAAAATATGAATCTCCTACCTGTCCTCAGAGGTCTCACTGTACTCAATACCAGCTCAACAACCATTTCTTGTTCTCAACTGATCTTTAAGGAAGAGAAGGTTATGTCATATGCCATCCTCGGAATACAAATTAGCACGAGCTAATTACATAAAACTACATAAAAAGAATTACCCTGAAAGATAGACTGGGAGGGAATTGTGAGTCCATTGAGGTAAACATCTGGACCCCATAGCCATCCAGAATAACATTGTATGCAAGTATATTTTAATATATGTTTATGGGCCATAATCATAAAGAAGTACCAATAGGAGAAATTTAGCTACAGGTGCTTGAATAGTAGACAGAATTAAAACACAGTGATCTACAGCCAAGGCCTGGACCAATCTGTGCCAGTGGCTCTGGGTAAGAGAAAGCATTGTTTTCTAAACTCATCCAATCACCATGTTTTGAAGGTGTATTATAAACCTATGATCCCTTGATATTTTATTTGATGTATCTCAGGCCTATGTCACTGAATTATTAAGTGACTTTACCCATGGATTATTCATCTAAAGCTGATAAAACCCAAGAAATCCTCCACCATTTCAGCCTAATTATAGTGACAGAACTCCATTGTTAGGAAAAGGTCACTCAAATGCAGAGCCACCTAGTGGCTGGCACAGGAAGGTTGTTAAATACCGAGAATACATACAGCATTTGTGACCTAAGCTGGGCAGAAAAGACCTCAGGAAACTTTCACACAGACACATACACACACACACACACACACACACAGACACACACACACACACACACACACACACACACACACAGTGAACTACTCAACTATAAAAAGTGAATGCACTCCACACACTGCACCTCTCACTGTGTCACATCAAAGGGAAATTAAAATAACTGCACATAACCCTCATTCATACGCTACACACAAAAAAACATGTATACATAATTAACACACACACAAACGTAAACACACAACACCAAACACCTATACACACATATACAACAAAATGCATGCATACATACATGTATAACACTATATATAACACATATTCACTAAAATACACACATGTACACACCTACATACACAACAAAGGAACACACACATATACACAATATATGAGAGAGAAAATTCAGAATACTCCAGAGGGCCCAGACGTGGCCCTGGGCTCCTCATAACATCATGCATCCCATCTGTGGTGGCTTTCTGCAGGTTCCTTAGTGGGTTAGTGGATTGTGTTACTTTTATAATCAGAGAATAAATCACTTCAACCAGACCTGGTGGCATATACTTCCCAGCCCAGTACTCTAGAGGCAGAAGAAGGATAATTGTAAGTTGTAGGTCAGCCTGAGTTACAAAGTGAGTTCAAGGATAGGCTGGGCTGCATAAGTAAGGCCTCTCTCAAAAAACAAAATAAACTTTTCACAAACCTCTAGAAAACACTGAAACAGGTGTGATAAATTGTGATAAATAAATAAACATGAGTGTCAAGTCAGTCAAAGCATGAGATAATTCCCTTCTCTAACAGTTTATCTTTGTAGACCACAAGCTTATTTCTGGGCCATAACTGAAACACCACCTTGTGGTCCATGAGCCCCAGGCGTAGGTCACACCTCTCAGGGAAAGCACTGTTCTATGTAAAAGGCACAATGTATCTTTCATGAAACTTTTAATTTCATATACAAATTACTACATTTTTAAAAATTAATTTGTTTTGTATGTATATGAATGTTTTGCCTGCATGTATGTCTATGCACTAAGTGTGCTGTCTGCAGAGGCCAAAAAGGTATCAGATCCCCTAGAACTGGAATTACAGGCAGTTCTGAGCAACCATGTTGGGGCTGGGAATTGAGCCTAGGTTCTTTGGAAGAGCGGTCACTGTTCTTAACCACTAAACCACCTCTCCAGTTCCTTAAATTAAAATATTTTGAAATTGTAAACGTCACACTGAGGTAGGAAAGAGAGAAGTGATACTTTCTGCTGAGGGAGGAAAGGAGCTCTAGAGAGAGCATTTATTTCTGCCCAGCTTTGCCACTGTGGTGATAAAAGTTTCTTGACCTCTACTCTACTGCTCTTTAAACCTTATCAGTTTGTATGCCTAGGACTTAAAATTACCTGCATTCTGTTATCACACTGGTTTTCAAAAAGTCCCCTTGGAAGCAACGGCGACTGTGTCTCCTATTTTTGGACAGAGATAAGCAACGCGCTTTTGAGACTCATCAGAGTCTAGGTTTGATTCTTCTGAATCTGTTGCTCCTCTGTAGAGTTTTCTAACTAAATGAACAAAAACCTACAAGAAAGGTTGCTGTAAATGTTTGGAGTCAAGTCAAGAAAGAATTCTTTACATATTAAAACTAATGACCAAACTTACAAATGATTTTTCTTGCAGTCAGATTTTTTTCTGTATTTGCACATCACATAAAAAAGTGTAATCAATTATCAAATGTGCAAACCAATCCAGTTTCTAGAAGAAAGGAGGCTGCAAGATTTCTAAAGAAAGGAAACCAAAATTTTAGACAGACTAAATTAACAGACTGTAGACAACAATCCTCAGAAGAAGAGTCAATTCAGTTAGGACATGGGAGCCAAGTCTTCTATACTACCAACCAGTGGTTTAATTTTTAATATTCCCAATATTTAAAACAATATGGGAATGCTTCCATTAAGTATTTACAGATGATAATAACCCTTAAAGTACATTTTCTTTCCAAGTCTAAAATTTCTAGCTGGGACTCTTTGAGTGGTGGTTCCAACTACAGTTGACAATGGGCAGTCACCCACAGAGCACTGAGGACACAGGGGCATGGATTCATTGCAGCCTCTTGCTTTAGGATTCCTCTTATTCTGGGGCTTACCATTGTTTTTACAATCTGTAATAATATATACTCTGTAAATAAAACAGGAAGTGCTTTGGAAATATAGGTAATATATATATAATAATTTTTACAATTATGATTTCCTAATTGTTTCTTTAGTATGTGTGCATGCATGTGCCTGTGTGTGCTATGGCATGCATGTGCAGGGCAGAGGACAACTTGTGGGAATCGGTTCTTTTCTTCTTCCATGTAGGTCTCAGAAATCAAACTCTGGTCCCCCGACTTGGCAGATAATGGACTCACTAACCCTCTTGCTGACCCTGACTAGTACCTTTGCTTTACATAGTTATTAAACTAACAGGTCAAAGTTTACAAAAAAAACACTAAAAGGCAATTTTGATAGTTATGGTTGGGTTTTTGTAATAAATAATTAATCAACATAATTATTTCATTCCCTGGCTGTACTGAGCCCAAACTGTAATCTAGATTACTTTGGGAGGAAAGAGAATAAAATGATGACCTTAATCTCATCTTTCTAAATGTGTCTATTATTTCTTTTCATCTCTGTGAAATAAATAGAAAGAGGGAAAATGTGTATGTAAATGTGTTTGATACAGCAATCTGTACATGGTGAATTCATATTTCATGCATGGGGCTACACATAATCCATGGAAATTGTCCTGAAGATGCTCCTACTAAAGAAT
This sequence comes from Arvicola amphibius, assembly GCF_903992535.2. NCBI lineage: Eukaryota > Metazoa > Chordata > Mammalia > Rodentia > Cricetidae > Arvicola > Arvicola amphibius. The sequence continues at coordinate 9,194,054 of NC_052048.2, forward strand.
TGCTAGGGGAAAAAATGTATCATATGAAAATTTCAATTATCCATAGAAGTCACCTTGTGGTTTATTTTTACTATGCTATAGACTGACACCATGTATGACTTTCAATTAGATAAGATGAGAACCCAGTGAAAACCACATGCACGTCTTACCTACAAGTGTGCCTGGCTGCATTTTCAACAACCACCAAGGCTGTCAGGATCATGGTCTCCACCCCTCAAGAAACAGACAGTATGTTATTACACTGGGCATACATTGCTGAAATAAAAGTCTCATGTCATCAAGACATGATGCTGAAGCAGCAAGTAGAATGGCATTCATTGGTTATCTCAATGCCAGGGGAAAGGCACTTCTCAACTCTGTGAACAGAACCAGCAAGCCCATAGTGGGGAACGGGTCCACAGAACACCTCAGAGATCCCCAGTGCTAACTCATCTGGCAAACAGGCTTAAAATAATCCACCTGAAACAATTTAAAAAATTATATGTCTAAAAGAGGTCTTTCTCATGTGGTATGATGGGAGGTTTAAGCAGGGATAGGGTGGAAGGACACAGAGAAGGTAAAAGTGGGTTAATCAGAAGTAAGGGTGTATGAAAAACCCCACATGAGTAGATAATGCCCGAGGACATGGATTAATAACTGAAAATCTTCGTGGGATATTTCCTTATGATTTATTGGTCATGGAGGCCTCAAATAACCCAAAATGATACAAGCCATGGACATTGCCATTGTTAATGGTTGTCTTCCCTAGCTAGATACAAGTCTAGAACTGACCTGGAAACTTCCTCCTCCTGGCTGGCTTTCCTAGTGACAGAAGGTGCTATGAAGCCCCTGGGGAGAAAACTCAGCAATGGTCAAATACAACAGAAAACCCTGAATGGCAGGGGACAAACCTGCCAGGCAAGATGTGCTCCATGGCACAACAGTAGCATTGATTAGGGGATAACCAATCTCTTTCTGATTAGATTTGAAGCATGCTTTACAGAAGAAAATTAGAGCCTAGTCAGAAGTCCATAGTTGGGGAGATCATAGGCCCCTGGTGGAATTCTACTACTGTACTTTTGCTAAATTAACATGTTGTCAAATTGACTTTTAAGAAATTATGTTTAAACCCATAGATTAGTGTTGCTCTCAACCCTGGCCAGAGAAGCCTCTTAACTGAAGTGGGCAACAGTTAATGCAGAGACATAGCTGGCCTAGCTCAGAGAATAAGTGGCTGCTGAGTGCTCAGCACTAAATGGAACATCTATCCCAACCCCCATAAGACTCAAGAAACATTGCAGAAGGAAGAAGGAAGAGCCAGTAGATGGGGAAGATTCTGCAAAATAAATGCAATCTTCTGGAAATAACATGGCCATTTTATAAAGCCAAGCCAACACGACTGTTCAGCATTCTAGAAGGCAGTACTAAGAGGATTCAGTGGGTTACAAAGTAAAATAAGAGTAAGAGGGAATGAGAAGTATTTAGAAGTGTTTAGTGGGGAAGATGGGAAATAGATATGATATTGATAGACTGTATATGCACATGAGATTGTCAAATAATAAACAAAAGATATTCTGAAAATGCATAAAAATAGGAAGTGGTATTAATAATCTTTAGAAGATGACAAAAATAAATAAAAGAGAATGCTCTTGTACAAATGGATCGGCTAGGTGAATTATACCACACAATCAATACAAAGCATTTTTTCCTATTATAAAAGCTTACAGATAACTTTGGTGTAATATCTTACAAGGATTTTGTTTTTCTTTATGTTGTATTTTTTATAAAGTGTGTGTGTGATGCTGCAGAGTGATGCATATGTCTATATATCAATCCCATCTTAAGTCCTTGATAAAGAACCATACATACTTTTGGCAAATAAATTGTCATTTGATGTGGGATTCCCCTATGTATGCTATGAATATGTTTTGTCATCATTGGTTAATAAAGAAGATGCTTTGGCCTATGGCAGGGCAGAATGCAGTTAGGTGGGAAATCAGATAAGAAATACAGAGAGAATAGGCAGAGCCAAAGAGACACCATGTAGCTGCTGAAAGAGAAAGATGTCAGAACCTTATGAGTAGGCCACAACCTCATGGTGATACATAGATTAATAGAAACTGGTTAATTTAAGATATAAGAGCCAGCTAGAAATATGCCTGAGCCATTAGCCAAACAGTGATGCAATTAATATAGATTTTGTGTGATTATTTGGATCTGGGAGGCAAGAAAATGAAAGAACAGTATCCACTTACAGTCATTGCAACAATTCATTTATTTGCAGGTCAAGTATTAAGACAAGCAGCATAAAAATGATAAAAATGGGTAAAAGAACAAACACATGTATAGGCTTTTAACTTTCTGGTTCACTAGAGTTTACAAGAGTTTAAAGCATATTTTAAAGGATAGAAGAAAAAGAAGGTAATTTTCTCTATCTCTGTCTGTCTTTCCCTCTCCCCCTCCACTTTTTCTTCTCCCTTTATCTCTTTTCTCCCCATCCTTCCTGCTTCTAACAAAGCCAAGAGTCACAGAAGTCTTAGCTAGAATGTCTTCTGGGTGCTGAGGCACCAGGCTTCCATGTTTCAGAAATGTGAGTGGTTTGGGATCCTAGGAAAGAACTAAGACACAGGAACAAGGGTTGTTTCAGTGAGGAAGCATACCCTCTCAACCCACACCCCCAGCCACTCAGCATCCCATGCAATTCTATGGCTTCTAGCCCAGAGAGATAACAGTTTCTTGCTCTCTGGATGGCTGCAGTCTTCCTGATTTTGAGATGGATATCTGTCATGTTGCTTTTCTCAGGGTAGAGTCTGAGTTTCTGAGTGATCATAGTGACAGTGTACAGGATTGCTGCAGCTGAAAAGGACTTCCTCTCTTCATTATTACTGGACCAAGTTAGAAAGTTTTCAATATGCCAAGTCAGTGCTGCCAACCCTTTGAATATTTATGATTGATGTGTGCAGACTTGACACAAACACACAAAACATGTGTTACAATTCAAGCAATGGTGAAATTACTGTAATACTCTGGGAAAATTCATTATTTTCTCCTCACCATGTTATTTCTATTTCCTCACTTACATTTACTGTTTTTCATTTAAAAACACATTAGAAGACACATGGGGAAATTTAAAACATAGAAATCATGCAAATATCTTCCAAAAAGCTTTAAGCAGCTGTTTTGTTTGGTATTTTTTCCCTCCTAGTACAGGGGATTGAGCCCAGGACTTGATGCACATGGGTATCCACTCTTCCACTGAGCTACAGCCCCAGGCTGTGCTCTAGAAAGTTTCATTCTATAAATACCTTTTGGTACATTTGAAGGTTTGCATCAGGATAATTTCTGTTTACATCAAAGTATATTAAAAGAAATCAGAATGCACTACTGTCTTCACAAATACATCCAGCTGCTAAAAATACACCTTCTAGGATTGTTAAGAATGTTATTGAAATTACATCTGCCAAAGACAGACTTGTGTTTTCCACCTACTCTTTGTTTTCATGGATGTAGCAACTCGATATCTACTAAAGGCCACAACTTAGTATAAACATTCGAAGTGCAGAGAAGATGCATGGGACAAACTCTCTTTTTCCAGTCTAAGATGGGAGTAGTCTAATTACAACACTTTTGCTTACTCTTGTAAGGGTACCTCTCTCTCTCTCTCTCTCTCTCTCTCTCTCTCTCTCTCTCTCTCTCTCCACACACACACACACACACACACACACATAAGGCATACCAGTGTAGGGATCAAAATGAGGCATACTGGCAAGTATTTATCATGGAATTACACCTGCAGTCCATATATATGCATTTTATTTACATATTTGATTCCTTTATATATTACATTTTTAAAGCCAATCATTTTCCTATATGCATTTTAAAATCACCACGTGAACCATGAACCTATAAAGACCCCATTAGTGGTATTCCCATTGCCATGGTGGTCCTTGTTCCACAGCCTCAAACGGATGTACATTCATAGAAGAGAGAAGCTGCCTCACTTGTGACTTTGACTTTGCTTTTTGTTCAAAGAGCCCAGTGCTTCTGAACCCTGTGAAACAATTTGTCTTCCTAGTGACTGAGAGATGGGTACAGAAACACTACAGGCTGATGGCATCACCGTTCTAGTTTTATTTACATATGTTGATAAAAGACTCCAAGTAGATTCTGGTAGCGGACACAATGTTCACAGTCTCGGTCTGTACACATTCTTGGAAGGACACATTAGTGAGCAGACAGGGAAGAATACTGATTGGAGGCCATTTCTGCACTGTAATCCAGCTCACTCTCAAATCTATACTGATTTTTGCAACATTACTTATCCATACCAAAATAGTTTTCTGGAAATTAACATTTGTAGAACTCAATGAAATTCAGGATAAGTAAAAGGGTTATTTTGAGAGAAAATGGAAATTATAGTGACTAATTCAATACTACATTAGGCAGAAATAGAAACAGTGACAAAATATCTATGTATTAGCAAATCCATTCATCATGAGGCAGATTAATAACTTTGACCAAACACTATTCAATCACTGGGCACTATATCTGTACTTTTTGTGGTTCATAAACAATTTATAGCCCTGTCTTGTGATGAATGCAGACAGAAAGCTGACTACACACAAGTAAGTTGAAGGACTCAGCCTCTTGGCACTTAGAAGAAAAGCAAAAAAGGTATTGGGGAAGCAGGGGATATATGTCAAAGACCCTTGTGCTGAATAGAAACATTGAGAGTTGAGGCAATCATAACAAACCTCATACTTGACTATAAAAATCCCAGTACCTTAAAGAAACGAACAGGCTAGCATGGGTTCAGGATACAGAAATTTCAGGGAAATCAAATAAGCTTCCTAATTTATTTGAGATATTAGTTAATTTAATCGGGCCACATTTTAAATGATCTACTAAAAGTTTTTATAGCACTGCCATAAACTGCCCATGATAAGCTGAATTGTACTGCATGCTGTATTTTAAACAGGTGTAACACTATAATGAGAAAATGTCTGTTTTATCACCCACTAGAATTAAGTGAGTATAATATCTTGAAACACTACAAACAGTATATCATTCTTTTACAATTTGAGATATTTGTTTAGGAAGCCACTTAGATAACACAACACTGTACAATAATGTGCGTATATATAAGATATGCATATTTAGAATTTATTTAAGATATTTCATAAGTGGGCAACATAAAGCACACATGAATTAAGCTATGTAAGCATGTATATCATTGTAGGACTATGTGGATAATGCTTTTGAGAGTCCTGTGGAAAACTACAGAAATCTAATTCCTAAGCATTAAAGGAGTAATATTAGAAACAAGTGAATAAAAAAATATTTCCCCATTAGAAAAAAATAGGATCTGTATTATTTTCTAGATTTTACTTTAAATTTGTAGTACATTTCCAGATTTGATTTATTTTGTTTGGCTTTTTTTTTTGTTTTGGGGGGGTTGTTAGACCCAAAATGAACCTGTAAGCTCCATTTGCTCAAAGAACAGGTAACGTCCTAGGATTTTAGGAATTATAGTTCTTGAAAGACAACACCTGTCCAAGGACCAGGTAACTTCCTGGAATTCTGGGAGTTGTAGTTCTTGCAAAATAACAATAGAGCCTCATGGGGAACAACGGCCTATGGGTTTTGCCCACATGAGCCCCACCAACACGTCTCGAGGCCAGACAGCTGAAAAGTTTCCAGACGGTGATCCTGACGAAATTCCATCTTAGTCACTTTTTGACATTTTTAATAAAAACTTGCTTAAGTTCAGCCAAAATGTAGAACTAATCCTTCTGTCAAATTTCTGGATTAGCATACAGGGGCCCCAGTGAGATAAATTTACTCAAATTCTGAAGGTATGTTCTTACTCTGAGTCTGGTTCCCACAGTAAATAGCCAGGCTTGGAATAGGAAATAGCAAGCATTTTTTTTTCTTTAACAGAGGCCTCCCTTTTGTTTATGAAAAGTCATAGAAAACTTTAAAACTCTATGACATTTTTCTGCATAGCTTTTGGATTCTGGTTTTAGGGTAGCCTGCTGGGGATGAAGGGGGTCTGACAAGACCCACAAAATCTTTTATCCAGGACACAGGTAGATGTCCCACAACCCTCTGGCAATTTCTGGTTTTATTTCTGGTTAATTGGGAGTTCAGTTAGAATCATCAAGTGTTTTCTGACCCGCCTTGGATCTCTGATTTTACACCCTGGTGACTTTGGAGATCAAGTCAAACTCAGGGTGGCCCAGAACCTTGATTCATTTTCTATTCTAATAAGAGAGAGTCCTGCGGACCACCCCCCCCCCCACACACACACACTTCCTGGGACCAAGAGTAAAACTACAAAACATACTCAGAGAGGCTTTGTACTTTGGGTTCAACACAATTGTTATGGTAATTCCATGAGACTGAGGGATGGGCCCAGAATAGATTTGGGGGGTAGGGAAAACCAGAATGGCTCAGCCTAGATACTCAGAGCCTTGTCTGTACAGAAAAAAACTAATAAACTCTAGAACAGAGAACTCCAATTGTTAAATATCACTGTCCCAACATTCCTGCTGTTGGCTCCTTGTTCTTCTGTTGTTTATGTCTTGTCTTATGTGTCTGGTCTTTGTGTATTACAACTTGGGATGGGCAATGTGGAGCCACTGGTCCCACAACCAAGTGCTGCTGATGTAGCCCTGCCTCTTTCTTGTGAGTATTAAATTCCGTGGCTCAAAATGTATTTCTCCCCTGAAATTCTAACACTGGAGGAGGTAGGAAGTGATTTGTTTATTTTATATGTATGAATAGATCTGTGCCTATAAGTTTTGATGCAAACATGGAGGCACACAAAATCACCTCAGGCCCAGTTAAATATATATGTGACCGCTGTATGTTTGTTTTTGACTGGTCTTGAATATGAGGTGGGCTTTGTCCTATATGTCTTGATTATACATTAATGACTTATAAGTTATTGGGTATGGTTAAAAGCTTGTAATGTTTGTAACAAACAGTTAACTTAAAATTTGTAATATAATGCTGTGGGATAATGCTCTTGTACACTGTAAAGATTTGTCACTCATATTGGTTTAATAAAACACTGATTGGCCAGTAGCTAGGCAGGAAGTACAGGTTGGACAACCAGACTAGGAGAATTCTGGGAAGAGGAGAGGCAGAGATATAGTCATCATCCAGAAGCCGAAGATGCAAGATGAGAAATTCTTACTGAGGAAAGGTAGCGAGTCACATGGCTAAACATAGACACGAATTGTGGGTTAATTTAAGTTGTAAGAAGTAGTTAGTACTAAGCTTGAACAATAGACCAAATAGTTTATAATTAATATAAACCTTTGTGTGTTTATTTGGGACTAAATGGATGTGGGACTGGGCGGGACAAAAACTTCCATCTACAACATGGGGTTAGAGCTGTTCTAGAAAACAACAGGAGGCTCAATGATATCTTAACTAATGGCAGCCATATGTAACCTGTCCCATTCACCTAAAGACCAGGTAACTCCTTAGGTTTTTGAAAGTAGGAGTTCTTGGAAAAAAATAACAAAACTTCAAGGGAAAGTAAGGTGGTCTATGACTATTGCCCATACAAGACCCACCTACATGTGCATTGGGACCGAGCGACTAGTACCATCTGGAAAGCTTTCAGATGGTGGTCCTGATCAAATTCCATCTTGATCAATATTTAAAATTTTTAATAAAATCTTGCTTAAATTCAGGCAAAATGGTGTAACTGGTCTTTCTGGTGAATTTCAGGATTACCAGGTGCTTGTTAGGAAGAGATGCATCCTTTACAATGATATCATTGATCCATTAGCCTTGAACAAAGGAGTATTAAAAGGCATTCTTTAGAAGAAATTTTGAAATCACTCAAACCAAGAGGAGAGAAAAGCAAAAGTGAAGTCAAGCCCAAAGGAACTTTTTCTTAATGTGAATCATGAGAGAGAACAGTTGAGAAGTGTCCTCAACTGGCAAAGTTTCCTGGATGTTCAGTCTTTGGTTTGCCTCTGGTGGGAGAGTTTTTCTGCTTTAATTCTTTTTTGTCTGTAGTCAAGTGATTCCCCCACAGAGGTAGTTATAAGGAATTACTAACATTTCATATTAATATATTAAAATAAATCATTAGTGGCCCTACTACTACTCACAGGTTAAAAACTCACAGATAAACATGTCTAACTGACTCACAGAAACACATATCTAACCAGATCACAGACACACATATGTACCTGCATCACAGACACACGTGTCTAATTGGATCACAAACATACATGTCTACCTGCATTACAGACACACATTTCTAAATGAATCACAAATACATGTGTCTAATTGAATCACAGGCATATATGTCTAATTGGATCGCAAGCTAATGTCTGGTAAAGGTTCTTTACTGTCAATCTATATGCAGTAACAAGTTTGTCTCAGTTTTCATTGCTTGTGAATCCATTGTAGCTGTCAGTTTTTGTCCTGTGATGTTCACATGCAGAATTCATAGTTTTATCAATATTTTTGGAGCATAATTTCCTAAGAAGTCACCTAAGAACCACAATCCACCATCATTCAAATGTGAAATACTAATATTTATTTAATTAATTTCCCAAATGAATGTATATACAATCCCTTATTTGGTGATATATTAAATAAGCAAACTCACTCCAAGAGAATATGCTACCCATCTTACCTCAGACAGTATCTTAAACTCTACTCAGGTTGTGACATATAGATAACACAATGACAGAATATCTGCCAAGTGTGTATGAAGTTCAGGGTTTAACCCCTATCACTGTAGGTAGGTAGGTAGATGGATGGATGGATGGATGGATAGATAGATAGATAGATAGATAGATAGATAGATAGATAGATGATAGATAGATAGATAGATAGATGATAGGTAGATAGATAGATAGATAGATAGATAGATAGATAGATAGATAGAGAGAGATAGATAGGCAGGCAAATTATTGGTTGATTGATAGGTAGGTAAATATTGATAATAAATGATAAATGATATATAGATGATAAATAGATATAAATAGTTGACAGATATATGATAGTAGATATAGATAATAAACATGATGACTAGATAGACAGATTCATAAAATTCCACCTGTCTCTGAAATTTTGTAGATATGTGATATCACTTCTGTCACTCAGCAAGCTTATTTGTGCTCACATATGGTGGACATCTCCAATTGTCTGCTCTTCAAGAGGCACTCAGCTGGTTTAGGGATAGCTACTGCAGGAGCAAATCCCTTCCAAGAGACAGTCTAGCTTGTCAAGGTGATAAAGGTGTAAATGTTCAGTGGGTAATTAATTTGGAGCATCATGTAATTTTTAGTATTTTGCTTTATAAAATTTTCATATTATCCTTTTAATCAATGAACATGTCAGAGTGTCAGTGCTCTGCAGGGTTCTGTGATGTTTCCGTGTGGGGAATCCTGGGATATATCCTACATTCACAGTCTGCACAAGTTATGGAGGCAGATTCCAGGGATTACACAGTGAGTGGACTGTTTTCCTATGTTTTAATACTACCTTTCTAATTATACTCAACATTAATATTACCATAAAGTACAGTGATGTACTGAAAGCAATATATTATTTCTTATTGAATGTTGAATGTTACAACAAATAAGAAGGCTTGCTTATGTATCCTTTGATCTTCATTTATTTGGCAAGTATTAATTACATGCTTATTGTGTGTCAGGAACCCTCCAACAAGAGCTGTTCTCAGCACTGAGTAGATAAAGCAAATCCTCCTCCTCCTCCTATTCAACTTCATTGTGCTTGGAGAAGGCAGAGCATAATGAAACGATATAGTGGGGTAACATGCATAAATTATATATACAGATACAGATGGAGGGGCAAGAGTTAGCATATATAAAAGGCTTTAAATAAGGGAAGATAGGGCAGACCATGCTGATGACAACTGGAGCAGAGACTGTAAGGAAATGAAAAGGGAAACCATGTGGCTAGTGACAGGAAGTGTATCCCAGGTGGAGGAAATTATCAACTGAACAACCAGAAGGTAAAGGCATGCTTCCAGGCTCAAACAAGAGCAGTGAGATGATATGGCTGAAGTAAAGCAGGGACGGTGTTAGAAGATGAGATCAAAGGGAGCAGACACAGCCTGGCTGAACTCAAGGGCTGTTTCGGGAACCCTGAGTTTCATTCTGAATGAGAGGTGGAGCAATCTCAAGATTGCACGGAAACAGCCTGAGCTGACTCTGTCCTCAAAGGATTACCAATGTGGCTGTGTGATGAATAAATCACAGGGTGAAAACAGAAAGCCTTTCAGGGCTACTCCGATGACTGAGGCAGCAGACCAAGATGGCACCTGCATAAAAGATAGAAAATGTCGCGACTAGCGTGCATGTTTTGAAATGGAGATGAATACATTTGCAGATAGACTGTGGAATGCAAGAGCAACCAAGCTGGGAAAGATGATTCTAAAATTTGTGCCCTGAGCAAATGGAAAAATGTAATAGGGTAATCAATGTGTCAACATCCTGATTTCCTGATCATGTGTCCTATTTATATTCAAAACAAGGGGGGAAAAAAACATTGTACAGACTTTCCTCTCTGGTCTCTTTGAATTCTTAAATACTTTTGCAATTGAAGATTCTGTTTTTCTACCTTTATCTCATCACAGAGATAACAGACACACAGAAATGTCACAGTATGTCTATCACTCAGTAATCACACACACACACAAAAAGTGAGAACAAAAACCTGTTAAATGAAAGTCCAGAGTCCCCACACAACATCCATGAGGCTACTTTTATGTGTCTGGACCTGCAGGTTAAAAGCAGTGCTTTCGAAGCAGTGCAGCAGGCAGGCTAGAGTAGCATGGGACTCGTCCTGAAAATGTCTGTCTGAGGAACAGAGGCTGCCTCCTCCCTAAATCCCTATTTAGGAAAGCAGATAGGCCACTTCACTAGGAGGAAAAAGAGCGCTGTTTTCAGCAGGGAAATAAGCTGTGCTCAGAGATTCCTGCTCGCCATCACCTGATGAAGACAAGCCAATGCCAAGCACAGTGACAATGTAAGAGTGGGAGGCTATTCTATCTAGAAGTCAGGGGACCTCTTTCTGCTTGTTACCTACTCATGTCTGTCAGTAAGTAGAAGCCAAAGGATGGTGAGGTCATGATGAGGGGCTTCTAGCCTCACCATCTCTCCCAGCATTCCCAATGTGGGTCTGTAGATTGTTAAGCACCTAAGATACTCTGAGAAAGAAAAACAGTATTCTCCAGTCATCCAAATACGAGGCATGCTCTGTCCTACATTCCTCCTATAGAGATTAATAATGCTCCTTCATTGAAAATGTTGCCATGTTTAATTGCAATTAACTGCTTAACTAGTGTTTTTCACAGTTTTTCCACCAGTAGGTATAAAGAAAGACCTTAATTAGGACAAGAAGAAAAGGAAGCCATTTATAGACACTCTATGGGAAAACTGCCAAACCTTGGTACATACATTGAAGTTTGCCCTCACACTGAATGAATGTGATGGAGAGTTAAATAGCACAGATGACTGGGTGCAATACTAATGGCCAGGAAATAGAGGAAATTGTATATTAAAATAGCTTCATAATTTTAAAAGTTACTTTCTTTAATTTTCATGAGTCAGGCAGGCATTGATGAGTTGCTGTATTCTGTTCTACACAAATTGCACTCAGAACAAAATAATGAGCAAGAGATGATTTCTAGCCTTGCAAAATGCAATCTGAGCCATCAAGAAGAACACGGACCATGATTCAGAAGAACCAATGGTTAATGTGTTTGGAAGTATACAAAGTATCTTCCAAGAGTGTGTTCCAAGGGGAAATAAAAAGTGAGGTGTGCATTTTAGCCAGGTAATAAGAAAGATTGTTCAGACATGGTGTGGAAGAAGAGCCCAGGGCAGGAGTCAGCACCTGAGTGAACTGTTGTTTTTTAAAATGGTTGCATGTGTAGAGTGTGCTTGTAATCTCAGCATTGGGAGGTAGAGACAGGTGGATCCTCAAGGCTCACCAGCCATCCAATGCTTTGAACTCAGTAAATTCCAGACTCTCCAAAACAAGATGCATGGCATCTTAGGTACCTCACACATGTACACACACATGCACACACATACAAATGCACCTCACACAGATACAAACACATATATACACATACAAAAGAAACACCTATGTGAGCATAATACACCTGATGAAGGCTCAAATTACATAGTGACATACACAGACCCCTATGTGCTGTGCTCATCTGTTCTCGCAGGAATACACAGACCCCTGTGTGTGTGCTCACGTGTTCTCACAAGAGAGGCACTAATGTTTCTAAAGGGATCTAGCACTCTCAAGTCAGAATATTTATCTACTCCAGAGTGACAAACAATGTGGCAAAAAGACAGGGGTCATTCTTAGCTCCCTTTCATATTTTAAAAGTGTAATCAATCTTTTCCTACACACACACATAAAGCAGAAAACCACAGGTCGGTTGGAGACCAGTGATCAGGGATGCACTGGTTTAAATAAGAAATGCCTTTCATAAGCTGACATATTTGAACACTTGGTCCACCTGATGGCATTGTTTGGAGAGGTTGTGAAACCCTCAGGAAGTTCAAGGAAATATGTCATCCATGCAGACTGTGACAGCTCACAGCCTCGTCCTGCTTCCTGTTTTCTTTCTGCTTTCTGAATGTGATCACTGAATTGTGATCAGCCAGCCTTCTGTTCCTGTTGCCATGTCCTGCCTGACATTCCCACCATTATACATGTTAACTCTCAGGTGCTTTGAGGTCAGAGTGTCTTATCACAGCAACAAAATGTTAATGGATGCAAACACTAGAGAAAACTGCTAATATACGGAGGTTTGAAACATTCTAGGATTTGAAGTCAGAACCTCCTTTAATATCTGAGAATTTTTCAAACGACTTCTCAACTCTACAGTGTATCTCAAGTGACTGGGATACACTTCTGAACACTAGAATTTCTACTGACACCTCTGAAAGAATTCCAAATGTAAATAGTCACCATGTGGTTCACACTTGAGGCCCTAGCTCCCAGGGGACTCTGATAGTAGGAAGATCAGTGTTCGGGGGTGGAAAAACCATATGGAGAACACATCTGAACACATAATGAAAGACACACATGATCTAGTTATCATGATGATGAAGCCAAAACTCTTTTCTGTGGGTAACCATACATTCCCCTTGCTCATCCTTCACTCTGATTTGGTCCTTTAAAAAGTCCTGCCTTGTGATGACACCTGATGCTAATGCCTGTACTTGGGAAGTAGAGACAGGAGAATTGGTGGTATGAGACCCCGTCCCCCAAAAAAAACAAAGCATAAAAAACAGAGAGACAGAGAAAAAACTTGCATCTCTTTCCTGGGGTGGCCCTGAGGCTCAATGGTTGAGGGATCTAGCATGTGGGAGACCCTGCACTCAAGTTCAAGCATCAAAAGGCTTTTGAAAAGAAACCCTTCCTGCCTCAGACTGTTGTCAAACAGAAGGCAGTTCTTGTGAATTCATCAAAACTATATGCTAGCACTCACTCACCATGACACACATGTTATATACTAGTGAGGAGTTAAGAGCTCAAAATTCAGATGTGATTGTTCAAAAGGTACAAGCACACACTCATAAAAGCCAGGGTTAAGCAAATGGTAGGTGGCCCTTAGTTGGAGACAATGAGTTTCCGAGTTAGTTCTTAATTTGAATACTCTTCTCCCAAATGGCAAGATCCCACATGAAGGGTCATTCAGACACCCAAAATCACATGTTTTTGCAGTATTTATGTAGCTGTCTTTCCCTTTTCCCAAAGACACCTCTGAACAAAAGAGATTTTTCCATCTTAAACACAGCTAGACATGGATCAGACTGCAGCTGGTACAATAAAAATACAAGCAAATCTACCTTTGCTTGGTTGAGTCCAGAAATAAATTCTTTTCTGAGACTTCTCTACCATTAGAATTCCTTTGGACAAGAGGAAACCCTCATTCTTGCCTTTGGCCTATGGGCCCATGGATATCAGACACTAGACTGAGTCATTGCTGGGCTCTTAGCATAAAACTCACAATTTGGCAACCCGCAACACAGCCAATATACACCTGTATCCAATATACACCAGGGAGATGAGTAAGCAGTCTAGAGAGAAACTTCATGCACAAGGACAGTAGGCATAGAAATCATTAGTGCTTATGGCAACAGAAGAATGTGGTCATTGAACTCCTTCCCTGTACACTGGTTGTGTGTGTGTGTGTGCACGTGCGCGTGCGCACTCTCGCTTCTATGTGTGTGTCAGAGGGTGAGGCAGGAGGACTACAATTAGTGTGAGTCTAGCTTGAACTACATTGTCAGTTCAAGGTTATCCCAGGCTACAGAGTGAGGGACCTGGCTCAAAACAAATGAAACCAAACAAATACAACAAAATACACAAAATACACCACAAAATATTACAATTGGTCAATTCATTTGTCTGTGCTTCCCACCATCTTCACTGCCATCCCCAAGCCACCACCTGCCATTGCCCATCTGGAAAGTCTTGCGGAGGTGATTCAGGTCTGACCTTTGTGTACCTGCAATTCACATTCCACGCTATTCCTATGAAAAGCAAAGGAGACTCTGCTACTCTACTACAATGCCACATGCTGGCCAAAACCAACCAAGTCCTCAATGTGTCCTAAAAGGATATACGCATAGTATGTGATCTGTGTGTGATGTCAACAGTTTCCTGTCAACGCTTTTCTCCTGCTGCTCCAGCTGTACTCTCATCTGTAACATTTACACTTGACTTTTTAATGCATTTCCCCTAGACGTTCAGATGCCACTCTGTTGCCTTTGTCCTAAGATGCCACGGTCCCTTCAACCACTACAATCTCCACATACCATTCTGTTTAGCACAGATCCCACAGCCATGACTACCTGGAACCAACCCTCACCTTCTATATTTTCCTTCATAGCATTTAAACCATCTGACATAATCTTTACAAGAGAGCGATTTGAAATGAACATAAGACATTGTCGCTTTGTCGCTGAGTCTTCCACATGCTTGGTATATAGCCTGGCACATACTAGACTAAATATTCACCAGGATAACATTCTCTGACAATTTATCAACAGGTGCTGAAGATCTGGGACCCACAGCACACATCTGTAATAAAGAAGGATACCTTAAGCCATGTTACCTTATAAAGAGGCTAAAAATCATTGTGAAGATTAAGTCTTAAATACATGAAAGTAATTAAGAGTCAGTACCCTTTTGGCTCACTCTTTGCTTGCTGGCTGAGGTGCAGAGCTGTGGTCCTGCTCACAAACTCACCATTCCCTCTGCCTCGCCCCATGCTCCAAAGCAATGGGAATGAAACCCTTGAGACAGTGAATCAAGCTAAGCCTTTCGTCTTTACCAGCTGACTGTTTCAGGCGTGTGTTACAGTGACTGGATGCTAGCACACAGCCCTCCCCAGATGTGAGATCACCTCTGGGAGTCCTCATTCTTGGGAAGAGCTGCCTAAGTTGTCACAAATAGCAAAGTACTGTAAGCAAGCTGGAGGAGAACAGAGAAATGACACTCTCTTTGCTCACCCCATCTCCAAACACTTCCCACTGCTCTTTATGTTGGAAACCTCAATAATAAATGACCGTCTTCATTTTATCTCACTGGAGAAGAATAAGGAAGATGGCATTTCCTCATGCCTTGAGCTTATTCAGTTGGACAAAGGGAAAGGGTCACTGCAACAGGAGCAGCTGAGTCTACAGATTCTCACAGAACAATTCCCTGGCTATGCTTTTCATGGGAAGATCTTCATTTCAGGTATGTGGGAAGAAATGGGTGGAGGGAAGAATCCTAAGAGTATGCTATTTTTAATTTATTTGGTAAGAATAGCTAGTTTCTTCCCCTCTGCATCTCTTGCACCACCCAAATGTCATGTCTGCATGCATGTTTGTCTGGAGACTATCAGAGGCACTGTGAGGTGAGAGGAATGAGTCACATGCTCATCTCACATGCTGTTACCACTGGTGTGTGTGTGTGTGTGTGTGTGTGTGTGTGTGTGTGTGCGTGTGTGTGTGTTTAAGCTTTGTGACCTAGAAAGGAGAGGAGGCACGGTATAAATGATGCACAGGCTACAGGGAGCAGAGGGTGTCATTGGGCTATTTATATCTTCAGGAAGGAAAAATGAGTGCAGGCAATGACTGTATACTCCAAGGACTGGGTATGCGGAGACCATCTGGAATAAGCAATAAACAATACAGCAAGACATCGGTGACAGTGGGGGATAAAGGGAGAACCATGTCCTCACACTCCTTGCTTCTTCCAAAATCATCTGCTTTCAAATGGCCTCAGATTAATCCCTTGCTATTTTCCAGAGCACCTCAAATCTAAGCCCAAAGCTCAGATGCCCACATTCCAAAGAAATCTTCATTCCACACATTACACACCAACATTTTAGTATAACCTGCCAAAGGAAGGTCTCTGAGAAATGACCGCAGTTTTGAGAAATTCCTTGAAAAAAATCTCATACTTCTTTTGTGTGTGTGTGTGTGTGAGAGAGAGAGAGAGAGAGAGAGAGAGAGAGAGAGAGAGAGAGAGAGAGAGAGAGGAAGAGAGAGAGAGAGAGAAAGAGAGAGAGAGATTTAAGTGAAAAGTGTAGGAAATGAGACCTATAGACCTGCGGCATTCTGAGGAAGAGTGTGTTTCCCAGGATATAGGCTATATTTCTTATAAAGGGTGAAATAGCTTCAACATGAGGCAGGAGACAGGGTTAGCATTTCTTCATTGCTTTAAAGATCAGGAATAAGAAAGTAATTCTTTGGAAATGTATGGCCATTTCTTTTGTAAACATGTAATCGAGTCTAGTTGTTTTAAAAGATTGTTTTTAGTTTTGATTTCAAGCCAGGCAATGATCAGGGGCCTGTAAGTGGATCTTCCTTCAGAAGTAACTCTGATGACACACATGCATGTGAAGGAAACCACTGTAATTGTGAGTCTTCAGGTTTTCATAGCTGTTGTTACTGCAAGTTACCTTAAACTAGAGCTACTTATGTGTTCAGCTTAGCTAGCGCTGTATGCCACATAGAAGAACTTTTAAAAGAAATTACATTCAGTAACTGTAATTTGACAGAGGGGCCATATTGGGAATTGAACCTAGAGCCTCATGCATCATAGGCAGGTGCTCTTTAACTGAGCTAAATTTCCAGTCCACATTTAATAATTTTATTTTTTTTTCTTTTTTTTCTTTTTTTTCTCATGGTTTATTTTTTTTATATTTAAAAATTTCCATCTCCTTCCCTCCTCCTCCCCCCTCCCTCCCCTCCTCCTCCCCCTTCCCTCCCCTCCTTCTCCCCCTTCCCTCCCCTCCCCTCCACCCATACCTCCCCTCCCTCCCTCTCAAGGCCAAGGAGCCATCAGGGTTCCCCACTCTATGCTAAGACCAAGGTCCTCCCAACTCCCCCCAGGTCCAGGAAGGTGATCGACCTGATGAGGAGCAGAAGGAGCGAGAACATGAGGGAGAAAGTCAGGAACGAGAGGGGTGCGTTCACTCATGGAAACGGTGGGACAGAACTAATGGGAGATCACCAACTCCAGTTGGAATGGGACTGATGGATCATGCGACCAAACCCATCTCTCTGAGTGTGGCCAACAGCGAGGGCTGACTGAGAAGCACATTTAATAATTTTAAAACACATTTTAATATGGAATATGCAGTATGGTTGGTAACCAATGATAAATTCTTATCTTGGTATAAAGCTACTTATATGAATATATATTTTGCATCAAGTACCAGTTTGCAAGCACTTTAATATTTAGCAAAAAATTAGAACTAAGGAGCAAGGTAAAAGGTCTCAGAGTTGGGAAGGGCCATCCAGGTAGCATTAACCTAGGAAAAGGAAAGGAATAAAATGATACAGAGACTTCAAAGAATGAAAAGTGTTTGTGGTGGGGCTCCAGACACCAGAGAGGCCTAGGTCATTATGGTGAAGAGCTCTGATATCTGCCAAAGACCCCCTAAAAACACTACTCAAGATGTTGGCTATGATGAGGTGCCTTCTTCGCCCACTCTGCTCCTGGTTAGTCCCATTCAACCACCAGATCCAGATCAAGGCCTATCCACTCTGTGAACTCTCACCTCTCTGAGGGCTCCTTGTGCCTCAGGAAAATCTTTACATTTTTATTTACTCAAACCTGATGATTGAACCTAGGGCCTTCCACATGCTAGAAAAAGTGCACCACCAAGCTATATCTACAGCCTCTAATCTTTTGACTTATAACTACACCATAGATTGAACTACTTCATAGCACTTACTTATATAGTCTTGCAATTTTTATCTCAAATATGTTCTATTTTCCTTTAACCATTGTACTTACTTATATCTCTATATTTTCATAATGGATTTTAGTAGCAAAGTCTTGACTATACTATTACTGTTGAATAATTCCAGAAATTGGATCTAATGTTTTTTGGTTAAGACAAGGTCTCATGTATCCCAGGATGGCCTTGAACCCCTGATTCTCCTACCTTTGATTACCAAGTGATGGGATTATCACACAAGGCTTGAATCAGATTCATTTCTAACAAATAATTCAATCTTAGTTTATTCATAAACTATGTTTTAATTCATAAAACATCATAAATATTGCCCCCAAACTGATCATTTCTCCTTCTTTTGGGTTATAAATACTGAAGGGTAAGACAGGCAGAATCATTCTTCTATCATGGTGCTTCACATTGATGACAGGTTCAAGGTAAAATTTACTGTGTCTGAGAGAAAACCCAGAGTTCTACAACCCAGAAGCAGAATGGGAAGAAGCTAATCTCCCTGTGATGGGGGCAGATAGCATTCCTCACTTTCATGGCCGTAAAGATGTCACAAGGAAGATAATCCTCTCAAACATCTGGCTGTTGAAAAGGGCTCTTTCACCAAGCAAACTTGGCCCTCCTTGAGACCCTAATCTCAGCTGACTGCTGCAAATACCATTTGAAAAAGCTTGTAGACATGATATGACTTATTGAAAGAAAATTTGGCTATAAAGAAACAGAAAGGCTGGGGAAGTGGTTTAGTCTTAGGTCATAAAGCTTTTGCCTCAAGAGGATGGAAAGGTGAATTCAGATCTCCACACATAAAAGTCTAACCCTAACCCTAGCCTTAACCCTAACCCGGTGTCAGGGAGGCAGAGACAGACAGATCCCTGAACCTTATCAGCCAGCTGGTCTAGTCAAGTTGGTGAGCACCATGTTTAATGAGACCCGCCTCCAACAAAATGGTGGACAGCAATGGAAGAAGACACCTGTTGTTGATCACCGACAATGTGCACATATATGCACCCTTGGGCACAGGTATATGTACTACAGGAGGGACAGAGGGAGGGAGGGAGGGAAGGAGGGAGGAAGGAAGAAAGAGATTTAAGAAGGGAGTGGGAAGGAGACAGAAGGGAAAGGGAAGGGAGGGCATGAGATGGGATGGGAAAGAAGGGAAGGGAGGAAGGGAAGGAGGGAAAGGAAAGAAGGAGGGAAGGAGCAAGGGAGAGGAGGAATGGTGGAAAGGAGGAAGGGAGAAAAGAACAGAAAGGAAGGTGGAGGAAGAAAAGAAGGGGGAACTCTGGAAAACATGAGCACAGCTAAGGCCTTTACCTTAAGTAATCCAATAAAAACATATAAGACTTGAGGAGTAGATTCTTCTAACCAGCCAGCTTCTCTAAGCTAGGTTTTGACTGTAAATTAGTTCTCTATGAAGTCTTTCTGGAGCCAGCCCCAAGCAACCTGTAGGATCACAGAATCACTTACTAATTCCTTTGCCCTCCTAAACTACTGTGGGATTGAAGTCTTTTGAAGGTCAATATCTAAAAAATTCCTAACAGTTCCATGTCCTGCACTGAGCACATTGGGGTATCTTTTTATACTCCATTACACAGATGACACACTCCCACACTCATCCTAGCCAGCACTTAGATTCTTTTGGAAATTACACCCTACCATGATTTTTGTAAATTTCCTTATTTTTATATGGTGCATGGATAAAATCAATCAGAAGGAATGTTAGCAAGAAAATTAAATATTGATTTAAATGGGTAAAATAGGCAAAAATTATCTATCATATAGAGTTCGTTGAGTAAAATAAAAATCCTCAGCCATCACAATGTAAAAATCTTTTTGGTAGTGCTAACTCTCTGGGTCTACATTTTCCAGACTGATCTGTGCAACATCCTGCCGGTCTGACATGGAAAATGTGCATGTGGGTGGGTCTGGGGAGGGCAGCTCATTTTCTTTTTTAAAGTCCTAATTGGAAACAGATAGTTAAACAATACAATAAACTTTCTGTCCTCTACAGATATTTTGAATTTATGCATTGCAGAACTATAAGGTACAAGGGAGCAGTAATTAGCTTGAAAGGAAAAACTTCACAGAGTTCCCTTTCGCCCACAGCATGAAAAAAAACTATTAATCAAAATATTTTGTCCCAGGAGATAAGTACTTACCAGTGTCCAATGATCTGAGTCTTTTCAAGTGGACTAAGTCATATGTCAAATGGAGTTTTTATTTGATTTTCTCCAAATGTTGCTGTAGAGACTTAAAAGACTGTTGAGACGGTGATGTTCTTTCCCTCCCCCGATGATAAGAACCAGTACAGTGAGTGTTAAACCTTCCGTTCACGATTCTCTGCCTTCTATGCTGACCAGAAGTCATGTAAATAGACGACACTTATAGAATACCATCCATAATAAATATTTAGACCAAAATAGAGTTATGGGGTTCTCTGGCAAGGTTGAGGTCTCTCTGATAATTTCTTTCCTGATTTCACTCTCCTCTTTACCAAGCTAAGAGCCTTTGGGGATCTGTTACCTTCTCTGCAAACAACTATAGAAGACTTCAATCTTCTCCCTTTTGAAACTATTAGAACATATTAAATGAGAAGAAAACTCCAAGAATCCTGAGTGTGAATCAGTAGGGACCAGTAGATATTTTACAGAAGGAAACAAGGCACATCTCTGACGGGTAGCCATGTCCTCAGAAGGAGGCTAACAGTGCCACCCACAACTTGGGTGATGAAGACATCATGGCAGATATATCTCTAACTCCAGTATGCCAGATTGCAGTTTATATCTGAAAACACACCACCTTTATTCCCCTAGATTTCTCACTACTTTTTTAGATGAATGACTATTGAAACGTATTTTCCCATATTACTCAATTATTCAGTGTAATGTCAACATCTGAAAACAAGTCCATGTTAATTACATGACCTAGGAATGTAAAGAAACATCCTTGGCTTACAGTAGAGATTAACTGCCATGACAATGCCACATTAACATTATACATGGAAATTTCTGGAAGTGACTTCCAGATCATTATAGCCTCTTAGTAAAGGCAGAGGAGCTAGCTGCACCCAGGATTAATCCAAAGTGTAGGAGACTGGGCCCCTAACAGTCAGGAAGCTACTTGAAAATGAATTGGGACTCATCTTGGTGTATTCTGGAGAAAAAGGAACTTAATTACTTCTAGCAACTATATCTTCATATTCCAGAGCAGGAAGACTCCTTCTCACAAGGAAGGATCATACCTAACAGAAACCCAAGAGAATGCTTAGCCTTAGCAGTGGCCTTGCATGACTCTGCTTTGGAAGACAGTTTTAACAGAATATTTTCTAGGTTTGACTGGTAATCTTACTTAGAAAAACAACTGATATTTAGCTTCAATTAAAAGAAAACTCATAGGTGCAAGCCTGATTATCCAGTCAGTAAAGTGCTTGCTGCGTGCAAACGTGAGGACCCAAATTTGGATTCCCAGCATAACCTTTAAAAGCCCTCCGTGGTAGTACGCATCTGTAATCCTATCACTGGGGAGGAGCTGGGGATAGAAGCATCCCTGAAGCTTGCTGGTAAGCCAATCTAACTAAATGCATGAATTCTTTGCTTATTGAGAAACTCTGTCTCAAAAATATTAAATGGAGAAAAACTGAAAAAGACACCAGATGTCAAGCTCTGGCCTCTACATGCACACCCATGTGCAAGCTCACCCCTAACATGAGCACACACATAAAAATAAAACTTTTTTTTTTAAAAAAAAAGAAGTATAATATTGAGAAAAGCTTTAATGTGAGTAGCATGGTATTAACTCTCTATGTAGTTAATGTTAAACTTCTGGAGAATGGGCTAAAAGGATGCCCACTGGGACAAACTATGATAAGCTATGTGACAAAAACCTGCCACTCAGGTCCCAGGACCTGTAAGTAGAACATAGTAGAGATGCAGAATTTGTAGAATAAGTGGATGAAGGCAGATTTGCAGTGATACTAGCTCCCTCATGGTAGCCAGTAATTTGTACTAGAAGAGCACAAAGGCAGTCTGAGAAATAGTCACAAGTCATCTACTGATGTCTAGTGTCACATAACCACCAGAAGTCTCAATATACCAGATTTATAGGCAGTACTGAGGGGAACTGCGGAGCATCTCTCGCATCAGACTATCACACTCTGCACTAGAAACCTCAGGCAGTGTGGGGAAAACATGGAGGAGACAAACCCATGCAGACTGCAGCTCTAGAAGCGAGGTGCCCAGAAGTCTGCTCAGCCATTCTGAAAATGAAAGCCCTGTTCAAACAGAAAAAAGATCACTTGGATATTTTAAAATATATTTTAATTGAAATAGAATTATAACACTTTCCAACTGCACTTCCTTTCTCCCTCCCAGGCTCCTTCCCTCCAATCCTATCCATGTTTCCTGCCATTCTCATGTTGATAGCCTCTACTTCTTTGATTACTGTTATATACATAGATGTATGTGTATATATGCATGCATATAGATAATATAATAGATGATAGTAGGTAGATGATAGATTGATTATATATATAGGCAGATAGATACATAGATAGCTACATAGAGAGATGATAGATGATCTTTAAGTCACGTGAGCTACTGCTACTTGGATTTTTTTTTTATCTAAAAGAGTAAAACTGAGGACACTGTGGCAGCCACATAGAAGATATTTGAGTTTCTGTAGTGTTCATTGTAGCACAAATAATAAAAAGCCAGAGATAGATATCGGGGTTCAACCTGAAAACCAGAAAAGCAAGGCAGTCAAACCACTAGAAAAGTCTTACCTGTACCAAGGCTGGGCTACTGCAGACTAAGCAGACTAAGCCTCTCTCTCCTCTCATTTATATTCCTTCTAGTGCTGGGCTATATGAAACCATGCTTTAGCAGGGATAGGAAGCGGGAGTGAGAAGAAGGGGTGGTTTCCGTGTGTAATGAGTGAGAATTCTGATACATGAGGGAAGGCAGACAAACCAACACAAGAAGATCTCAGTATATGACTTAACTTAGGTAGGAAACTGTCTTTCATTAGTCACTGCTCATTGAACAGCATCTTCTAATTTATCTCTGCTGAGATCTATATTTAAAGCAGCCTTTTGGCATTCTGACCGGGATAATGCGTGAAACACATTCTATCAACAAGAGTTTACCTTCAACCACAGCCTTGGAAGAGTCCAATACTCCTTTTGCCACCCTTTTGCAATCCTTAAAGCTGCACTTCTTGCTTCAGATAATTTTCTATTTTTTGTAAATAAGCAATAAATAAATGCAAGGTATGTGAGACTGTTCACCAGACTGTAAGCCACTCTTTCAATGCAAATGCCTTTGCTAGTAGGACAATCAGACCAATGTCCATGGATGCAATACCCATTGCGACCATTGGAAGGAGCTGAAGGGAGCACTCCTTGCATGGCATATGAATTGGGTGAGCCACTTCTTGGCAGGAAACTCAAGAGACTGAAGAATGCTAGCATGAAGCAGGTTATACATCAAGCCACCCTACTCCTGACGATAAAGTAGGCAATGGACCAGACACTGTTGATGCATTTACTGCCTGTATATATTGTATATAGTTATTGTACTTATTGTATAAATTATATTAGTTATAGCCTTCTTTTTTATTTTAGACAAAAAGGGAAAATACAGTGACATATTGTTTGTGTTTTAATAAACAAAGCTTTCCTGAAGATCAGCAAAGCAAAGCAGCCAGCCACTGGCTCTTACAGATCACCATGCTTCTGCGGCCCAAGAGCTGTCTGTATTTGCTAAGGGTGGGAACTGAGACACAGGAGGATGACAACAGCTATCCTTAGGAAACCTATGCACTGTAAGTGCTGGCCCGCCAACCTTCACAACAGTTTCGTGTTGTTTCCTGCCAGTTTCCTGCTGGCTTCTGGTCCTCCTCAAACTATACGAGATGATGCAACTCATCTGCAAGAGATGCCCTATGAGTAGTTGTGGAAGGAAGCCAACATGACATGGGGATGAAAAAAAATATCAAATGTGCTATTTTTTATTAATTTTATTGTACAATATTAAGTAGTCTATCCTACGTAAAATGCTTTGTTATTTGGAAAACAAACATGTGAAACTGAAAATGTCTTTATATTTGAAGTATTTTACTCAACTCACATTTTATTTTCAAGCCTTGAGTTCAAACCTCGTGCTAAAGATAAATGCTCACATCATTTTCTCAGGCAATCAATATCAGCTTCTTACTGAAGGCATTTGACTTGTGTCTCCCAAAACATTGCGTAACCATTTTCCATTTGGGAAAAAGGAAGAAAGAAGGAAGGAAAGAAGGGAGGGAGGGAGGGAGGAAGGAAGGAGAGAGGGGGAGAGGGAGAGGAAGAGGAAGAGAGAGAGGAAGACAGACAGAGAGAGAGAGAGAGAGAGAGAGAACAGCTATCATTTTCCAAACTTTGAAACTGTTAGTTCATGGTGCTTTTATGACTGTAAAGATCAGCGTTTGTGAGCTTGTTTTATTACTTTATACTGGTTCTGATCATCTGATTTCCTGGAAAAAGTACAAGATCACAGGCTGGTTGTTGGGGCCTTGCCTGTGCTGAGCCATAGCTGATCCATACCGTCAAGAGCAAACCACTAAGCCTTCCTTCAACCGTTTCTGATCTACGAGTGACATCTGCAACTGCTTTCTGAACATTCCCAGCTGTGCCCCTGACTCAGCTCACAGGCCTGACACTTCACATGAAGCCCTCTCAGGAGCCTTCGTGAGGACCACAGGTTCGCATCCCAGCATTGTGGGAAGGAATGTGCTGCGACAGGGCTCCCAGATTTGAAAAATGCTAGATGTCCATTCTTCATGACCACACAGAATGGGCAGATGCAGTGAGGAGTTCACTGGGCAGGCCTGACTTGACTGCTGAACTAGACACAGTGCTTGAGTTCACTCCCCAGACCATATAAAGAGGCAGCACATACTTGTAATAGCAGAGCCCGGGTAGGAGAGACAGAGGACTCTTGTGGACAGCAGACCAAACCAAACTGGGAAGCCTGAGGAACAACACCCAAGGGTAACTCCAGTCTCTACACACAAAGACAAATACACACACACACACACACACACACAAGGGGGGAGCCTCCGTGCCATGTAAGCCTGACAACCTGAGCAGTTCAATCCCTGGGACACACGGTGGAAGACAGAATCTGTAAAGATGTCTCACTCTGTGGCATGCACACGCACACACCCACACAAACAGTAAATAAAATTGTAAAAATTAATTTTAAAAAATAACAGGTAAACACAGTGGGTTCTTTAAACGATGAGCTCAAGGAGCATGTTGTGTAAAAAGGGATTCATGTTCTACTAAGTCAGGAAACTACAGCCCCGGTTTTCTGTTTGTCTCAGACCGCATGTAATGGCTGGTTTTTAAATTGTAGGGTCAATACTGCCTGGCTGCAACACTAACGGATTTGGTTCTCCTCTGTTCGTGAATATGCTCATGGATGAAATCATAAAAGGTTACATGGCCTTCAGAAATTGAAGCTTATTCTTTGCCAAGGGTCGAGTGTTTTAATGACCTTTGAAAGACAATGAAGCAGTGTGCTAAGCCCTGTGTTTAAATCCCTGAAACATCATCGCAAGCAGCAGAGTCACCTTGGAGAACTTTCTCTGCGGGCACTGCTCTTTGGAAATGCCCTTGCGCTCTTCTGTTTACTCGGGAAATCAAGCCCAGCAAACAGTTAAATACCATAGGCTACAAGTCATGGAAAAAACGGAGTTTAACTGCAGTTCACATAAAACTGTGAACCCAAAAGAAGGTTACTTTGAAAATACACACAAATAAAATTTAAAAAACATTGGAGGGGGCTGCAGATCAGAGTTCAAGGCTACAAACATACAACCAAGTACAGCAGATGTTGCATTTAGGGGGCTGTTTGAATGTCACAAAAGCAGACACGCAGACCTATAACACATGGACTTGGATTTAAAGCTTCAGTGGGATTCAAAAAGGAAGATACTCTGCCAAGCCAAAACTAATCATGCATCGACTTTTCTCTCTCACAATCCCTTCCTCTCCATGTGTTTTGCTTGTCGTAGGTGCTTAGTAAGGCTCATTCTGCTTTACCTAACGTCTTTCCGGAGATGGCTCTATTACTTAGTATCATTTTTCTACACCCCTGGCTTCTAAGATCTTGGCTTAGAAGGGTAAATCACAGAAATTCAACGCATAGACATTAGATAAAAATAAATGAAAAATTTTAAAAATAATTAAAATAATAAGTATTCAAATAGTGTAGTTTGAGTTATGGTGTTTTCCCACAATGTGTAAGTAAGAATTGGACACAAGACAATGAGACATCCCAACACCAAATCCTTGAGCCTTATAAAAAATGCAGCCTGGCCAACCAGAATTGATTTAGTAGAAGCAAGCAATTCCTAAGAAAGCTTTACAGGTTTCAAGGAATATAAAACTATGATATAGTTAGAGATTAATGAGATGATTCACATCTGGCATCCTAGCAGAAGAGAGGTCAAGGCAGAAGGATCAGGAATTCCAAGTTTACCTGGAACATAGTAAAAAGACCACGTATACACATATGCAAATATATATACACATGCACACATACTATATATATATATATATATACATGCACACACACAAACGTACACAAAAATATACATACATATATCCACATATGCATACACACATGCATACACATATATACATGCACACACAAATACACACAAACACACACCTGTCAACATGTGCATACACATAATACATATATGAACACACATGCACACATACATACACACACAAAAATAAACATGCACATGTCCACATACACATATACACATGCACACATATGCACATATACATATATATTCATGCATATATTATACACACAAATATGACTTACTTATTTGAATGGTTTGGAGAATACAATTATTCTAGATTATAAGGAACTCACATTTCCAACACTGTAAGAGAAAACTCTATCCAGTAATTGTATGCATGCATAATGTTTATTTTAATTTTTTATTTTTTTTATTTTTTTTTTTTTTTGGTTTTTCGAGACAGGGTTTCCCTGTAGTTTCTAGAGCCTGTCCTGGAACTAGCTCTTGTAGACCAGGCTGGCCTCGAACTCAGAGATCCGCCTGCCTCTGCCTCCCGAGTGCTGGGATTAAAGGCGTGTGCCACCACCGCCCGGCCATAATGTTTATTTTAATTAAAGGGACTGAATTTAAGTCAGAGACACTGGGATTCTTTTAACTTTTAAAATTTATTTTTTTAAAAAAACTATCTTTTCTCATTTTACATGCCAAATCCAGTTCTCACTCTCTTCCCTCCTCCCACTCCCTCCACCTTCCCCCTTACTATTCACCCCCAATTCACTCCTCAGAGAGGACAAGTCTTACCATGGGGAGTCAAAAGGCAGAAGGGAAGGAGTCGGGGGAGAAGGGAAGGAGAGAGGAGAAGAAGAGGGAGAGAACTCAAGGGAATGGGATGGTCGACATGGGGGGAAAGACAGAGAATTAAGGAAAGAGAAATCTTGATTGAGGGAGCCATATGGGGCTAGCAAGAAACCTGACACTGGAACTCTCATAGACTCACCACTGGCACCCACTAAGACGGGCGAGTCCAGCACTGGAGAGACAGGTCAGTGGTTATTGCTGCTCTTCCAAAGGACCTGGGTTCTTTTTCCAGCTCCTTACAACTGCCCACTGCCCAGTTCCAGGGGACCTGAAGCCCTCTTCTGGCTTCTCCAGAAACTGCATGAACATGATGCATAGACATGCTCCAACACACAGACAGGTATCACATTCACACACGTAATAAATCTTTTAAAATAATGCCATCTAGTCTTAAGCCTTGGTTTCATCCCATTCCTTGAGTTGAAATGTGCCTTTATTTTCATCTTTGAATCTACTTTTTGTTTTCTGGAGTTAGACATGAGTGAGCGCATGCATCCATTTCCTTTTTAATGGCAACCTTGTAGTAACTTGAGATATGTGTTTTAGTTCCCGTTAGCATTCCCTTCTTTAGCCACACAGTCCCACTTCCTGGTTGTTACATGATTTCCAGACTTCTGGCACTCCACTTAGCCCGTGTCCTTCCTAAAATTATGGACCTTGGACAGAACACACTATTCCAGATGAGCAGCCAGCATGAAACGCGTCAATGGCATGACTTCCCAAGGAGTGGACACTCATTTCTATTTATACTAGGGAAGTTTCCTTTTTTTTTTTTCAGTGTTAAGCAGCTGCATCATACAGTTGGCTCACATAAAGTTCACAGTCAAAACTTCCAGATGTTTTTCAGAAACTAAAATGTTCAAACTTCCTTGTCCCCCAGTGATGGGGCGGAAACTCAGAGGTGGCACCACACAAAAGAAGGACAACAATGGAAAGGACAATTTGCTCTACTCCATCGCAGAATCTCTCATTGCTGCCATTCTCAACAATTAGCATCAAAAGTAAGAATTTCCTTTGGAAATGTCTTAAGAATACAAATGCACACTTCTCCATCTGAGTACTGTTATACATAAAACATGCTAACTGTGAGTCTAAAGACTTTAGAAAGGTGTATATATTTAATCCAGATAGCAACCCTCGAAGAGAAATTATCATTATCACACTCATTTCACAAATGATAAAGCAGAAGTACTGTTCAAGTAACTGCTTTCAAATCACACTGCCTATCAGAAGCAGAGTAGGGATCAGGAACCCATTCGGATGACACTCAGTAAATAGTGTTCTTCGATAGCATTCAAGAGGCTCCGAGTCCAATTTCTAGCCTCATATGTCCTGGGTATGGTAACATATGCCTAGTGCCGGACACTCAGGAGGAAGAGACTAGAGGGTCAGAAGTTCAAAGTCATCCTTGCCTATGAAGCAAGTTTGTGGCCATCCTGAGGCACAAGAGACTTTGGCTCAGAAAAAAAATATTTTAAAAATAAATAAAAACAAATTTAGAGTGTCTTACTCTAAAATGAGACTCATGACCCTTCTTCTTTTCCCCACTCTATATGAAAATAGTGAGACACACACCATATCAAACAGTGTGGGAAGCAAGTACAATAATATAATATCATCTTAAAGTGCATATAGTTTCACTTTAGAATCATTCAATAGGGCCAGAAGCAGCAACAGAACCAGGTCACAGGCAGTGTTAGTATGACTTCCTATTTTCCCTCCTAAACTTGAAGTTCACTTTCACTTTTGAAGGAATTCAAGTATTTATATTTTCAAACGGCTTATAACAATGTCTGGCCCAAGTGCAGGCTCACTTCAACTACCAATTCTATGTGTAATTATTCATGCAAATACATATCCATATCACTGCATAAACTGCAAAGCTTTTTGGAGCAAACAAAGTAACCTTTATGTTGTAATGAAATTTTACTTTGGAAAGGAGAGATATTCTATTGGAAGAAAAGAATGGCGAAAAATAGTTGACGTGGGACTACAAGACAAAGTGCCAGGTTGGAGACGCGACACAGCAGGAAGAGAAGCATGTGCAAGGCCCTGGGTTCGAGACCTCACCACAAGAAAAATAAATTCCTCTTTCATAGTCCATCTGCCCATGGAATGAATCTCTCTGTCATTGTGCCAGTCTCCACCTTGCTCAGTGAATAAAAACAAAAGCACCAAGGGAACAGATGTTACCACTCCACACCATACATGTCACCTATGCTGACCCAGAACACACCTATCTAGAGACTCAGAGTGGAAACCCTCAGCAATGTGTGTGTGTGTGTGTTTGTGTGTGTGTGTGTGTGTGTATGTGTGTGTGTGTGGTCCCAAAATCCAATGCTACCTAAAATCATGTGTATTAGAGTTGTCCCAAATGAGTGAGAATGTCAAAGGGCATCACTTTTTGTTGACAATGAAGGGCAACATAGGATTAAAACAAAGGCTGTCTCCTCACCTACACTTCCCTGCCTCCTCCCCCTACAGCTTCAGAGCACAGCTGCTGTGCACTGCATCAACAAAGCAGAAAGTGAGCCAAGATGGCGACAACCTGATGAGCACCTAGTGTCACAGCGTTGTGAGCCACTTGTTTTTCTTTTTAAAATTGTTTTTATTGAGCTATGCCTTTTCTCTATTCCTTTCTTCCTTCCCTCTCCCCTCAGCTACTGTTCAAATTCTGTTTTTTTTTTCAATTTTTAAAGACTTATTGATTCTTAGTCGTGTATGTCTGAGATGTACACAAATTCCTGGTACCTGTGAAGGCAGAACACAGCATCAGATCCCCTGGAACTGGAGATGACTGGAAGATGCTATATGAGTGCTGGGAATCAAACCCAGGTTCTCAGCTAGAACAGCCAGCCCTCTTAAATACTAAGTCATCTAGCTCAAAGATTCTGTAATATTTTTATTATCATAACCATTCAAATTTATCAGTATTTATAATTAGTTGCTTAGTTTACAGCAGAGTAACAAATAATTACATATTTTCTATGCTTTTTCAGTAAGTCCACATCAGGACACGTCTTGCAGAAGCCATGTAAACCACCCCTGAGGCCGTGCAAACTTTATTCCATACTACATCCCAAATATTTTCATTTGTTTGTTTCTCACAGTCAGGAGTGCATCTCTGGGGATTTACCTGTGAATTTATGTTTACAATGTACAATGGCAGAATTGCTTTATGAGATAAAACCATGAGCATGGATTCACATTCCCTCTATGATACGGCAATCCATGCTCCTTTGCACGAGCTGACGATCAATGTACACTTTCCCTTTTGAGAACGATGGCCACCGTGTGAGTGAATGAAAAGATGAACGGAGGAGCCACAGAAATGTCTCATGATATAAACCACCCCACCCAACTACAAGAGGCATGTTTCCTGGGGGCAGGTTGAATGTCCCCTCATATAACATATTTTTTTTCCCTTCATGCCCTTGCCTTTCCTGACCACCCCAAATCATGTACCTATTCTACAAGAACAAATACATTTACTCTCAGGTAGTAAAAACTCCAAACTCAGATTATTTTGCCTTTTAAATAATACTCTGGTAATACCTATTTATTGCAACATTAACATTGTAACGGATTGTAATGAAATGTGCACAGACATAACAATTTCTATCTCTAACTTGAATCACCCTTCATGCATCTTTCCATCCCGTGAAAAGGCAGTTTCTCTCTTTCCCGACTCCGAGCACTCTGACTACAGCACACATGAGCTACAGATGCTCTCTGGTATTTGCTATGTTTATTATGCATTCATACCACGTCTCCAGCACACAACTTCTAGTTCCAACTCTGGCATCCCAGGACTTACCTTGGGATATGTGTGCACCGAAGTGCCTATCATCCCAGCCAGCTGGCCCTGCATGCCACCAGGAAGATACAAGAAGCTGGAGGTCTGTCCCAGGCTCACCTGCTTCACAGGGAACCCAAGTTTTAAGAGGGCACTAGGGATGCAGATGCCAGCTCGGCTGCGCACTAGGGCTGACACTTTCCATGCGAGACCACTTCACCTTCATCACTGCGTCTAAGCCAGAATTAATGATTCTGAAAATCTGTTTTTGTTTGTCCAGGTGCATGTGGCTGTTTCCTTCTACAAAGAGAAACAAGTCCAAAGGATTTCAAACAGGGTGCTCTTAACGAGAACACTGTAATCTTAGCTCTATGCGCAGGATGAAACAGTTAAAGTCCAGCGAAGGAAGTGAACTAAGACAGGCACCGTAGCACAAGGAGAATTGCATAAACTCAGCGTGGTGGAAGCAACCTGTAATCACAGCTCAAGATTAGGAACTCAGTCATCCTGGGCTACAACAAACTAATTTTGAGGACAGCTTGGGCTGAGGGTACTATGCTTCAAAATGTTTTCCCCCAATTGGTACATGTATAAATTGGACCTAATAGAGAGCATAAGAGAGAGAGAGAGAGAGGGGGGAGTTGGGCGGGCGGGGATGTTATGGATGGAGTGGGAGAGAGCTAGATAGATATAGCGAGAGAGCTATGCGGTGATGCGATGGAGTTTTTGCTTTTCTTAGTTTTTCGCGATAGCACAGCCCATGAAGAGAGTGAGTGGGGACTGGGGATGTTAGTATTGTTACATTCAGACATGCCGCTGGTAGCTCTCATGGGAACCACCCAGAGGAAGGTGGTAAAAGTCATATCACACATGGCTATTGCTAGAAATAATCTTACAAGCAGTACACTTAAATGTCATTATTTTAATAACTTTCATGTCTCTGAAAATAGCACAATTTATAAGGTCTATTTTTAACTTGTTTATATTCCCGCTATATACTTCATATATGTATATATTAAAATTTTAATAAATATCCATAAATGTAATTTGAGAATAAAAAAATCACACTATTTTCAAAGCCCTCAGTTTTGAGTATGGCATTGTAATTTGATCAAGGCAATAGCAAAAGTAACTAAAACCAAGTTAAACTTTAGTGACTACAAATTCTAGCCATATTATTATATAAGCAATTAGCATAACAATTTAAATGAAGTCATTTATGTTATAAAACATAACATCTAGAAACCTAAATGCTATGTTAGGACTAAAATTTAACCTTTATATTTCTAAGAATTATCTCCAAGGAGCAGGAAAAACAGTTTTCTGTTAAGGGCACTTGTTGCTATTGCAGAGAATCAAGTCTGGTTGCCAGCACCCACATGGTCGCTTATAACTCTCGATAGCTCCAGCTCCAGAGGATCTAACACCCCTTTCTGGCCTCAGTGGGAACTTGGACTCATAAGGATAGTCCCACACAGAGAAACACACTTATACAGAGAATTAAAAATGAAATCTTATTAAAAGAATCGTCTGTAAGTCAGTAGATGATTATAGCAGGAACTCAGGCTGCCTTCTTAAATTCATGCATTCCTAGATATGTAAATGTCCACACACTTTCACTTTTGAAACACATACGCTTGTTTTCTTTGTTTTGAAAGGAAGATAACCACAACAGTCTTGGCTAGTTGCAATTAACTCTGACATCTAACTAAATCTTGGTCATACCTTCCCAAATATATTTATAGAACAAGATCTTGTTAAGAATGAGTTTTCAGTAAAGTTGACTTATTTTTTTTTGTTTTGATAAAAGAAAGATAATTTTTAAAGCAAGACATTATGTATATTATAATGGGTTCCCTTTTTATAACATGCAATTATAAAAATTAGAGGTTAATTAAGAACATGTTAATTTTTTCTTCTGATACTCATTTGTAATTACTAAAAAGGAGGTACACTTAAAGGGCTAGCTTGTCATCTTAATAGACTAGACAGTTCATAGTGCTTCCTGAATATTTAAAAGTAAATAACAGCAACAGCTTCATCTAAAATCACAAGTGAAGCTGATCCTTGGCAGCTTCGGTCTGAGAAGCTCACACTGTCCTATTAGCACAGCCTGGCATTTCAGGTATGGAAGCAGAAGGCATTTCTCACAGTCTCAGGCGGGTTATCCGAGACAGGCTATTCTCAGGACTTGGATTTTTCCAAATATTTGCTCACACCTTATGCTGGTCACGACCAATCTATGCTTTTCGAACTTCAAAGGACAGTTATTCAAAGGACTGAAATGCCAGACAGACATGAAACCTGACTGCCACACTTGGGGACACGGAGTACTCTGGCCTGGCCACAAAAGCAGGCTTCGGTGCACCTCTCCCACTTCCTGTTCATAGCAAAGGTTAGACACTGACTCTGTTCCCAAGCATGAAAGTGAGCCAGTCTCTCTTTCTCCCCGTTTTTATTACCAATAAAAGCTCTGAGAAGCACACATAAGAACAAGTGCTTTATGCTATTTGCTTATACCATGCCAAGTTATAAACCCTCAAAGCAGATGCCAGGATAATTGTTCAGTTCTACAGATTAACTTGGCTGCAATTAAGTAACAAACTTCATAGCCAATAGAATGGCTTCACAGCCCTGAGTTACGTGCTGTGGACAAAGATTTAAGACTGATAAAGACATATAAAAGCATTAACTAATTTGATTGTCAAAGTTAGGGCTACTGTTGGTATAAAAAGGCAGGTGAACATCAAAACATTAAAATTATATTCACATGAAGGCAAACAAAAATGAGAAATCAACCTCTGTGGGTGGAGGTGGGGGTTAGAAGAGAAGAGGAACACGTGCCAGATCAATGTCATGATATTCTAACATGGTTAATTGGACATTTGAACTAATTTCAGATATTAAAGGACATACATGTTCACCTCAAAGGCTATTCTATCAACAGTACAGTTGGTATCTTTCCACTTAATGGAAAGTACCTACAGAACTGTGTTATGGCTCATAATTGAACACCTTCAATGGGAAGGAAAGACTACGGTTTTATCTTTTATTTGGCTTTGTAATTTTTTGGTTCTCCTGCTCTCAAGTTGAACCTTTCATATCCCATACCTCACCTTAATCAAAGTGTAGTCCAAACGCCTGCCGCACCAAGGACATGTAAGTGCAGGGTAAGACATTCGCTCTTTTATTGCCCAATAACCTTGCTGGATTCTGAAGACAAAGTGGAAAGATTACACCTTCACTTAGAAGCACTCAGAAGACTTGTTTATAGAGATAAATATGGTGTGTGATTAGGAAAAACAAAAAGAAAATTAATAAGCTCTGAGAACACACTCAAAACAACAATGAAAAGTAAGAATTGAGTTTGGCAGGAAGTGCTCCTAGGTGACAAGGCCTCTACCTAGGGCATGGCTCTTGGAACACGTGTAGAACTGGAGTAAATGCCAGTCAGGTTGAAAGTCCTGACCCAACATTACTCATGGCCAATCCTATTTGTAATTACCAGTTGGATTTTATTCTCCCTTGATGTCTGCAATAAGAACATGTAATAGCTTGGATTGTCCCTCATTATAAAGCTCAGCTGATTCCCACATTAAAGATCCTGCAAATCTGTGAAGGGAACCATATTTTCTGAGACTCTCCTCCTAATAATGGAATATAGAGAAGCGGGGGCATTTACAGATGTGAGTCACATGACAGTTTTTGATCAAGTCTTGGTTTCGTATCCTTTCTTTTCTCCCTAGTCTGCCAAGACCATGCACAGCGTGGTCATCTCTTTCTGTAATGCAGTATGCACCCTCCTCTAAAGCCCTCACTTCATTTGATAACCAAGGTTTGAATGTGAAATGCCCTTAACAGACTCACATTCTTCAACATTCAGCCCCCAGCTAGTGGAATTGTTTTGTTAGGATGTGAAAACTTAGAAAAAAAAAATGGAGTCTTAGTAGAAGTGAGTCACTAGGGGCAGAGCTTAAAGTCATAGAGTGTACCTCCAATTCCTGCCTGCTGTTTCCTGACTATAGAGACAATGGCTAGTGGTTTCACCCTCTGTGTCATGCCTTCCCCACCATGGGGAACTGTATCCCCACAAACTGTGAGCCTGAACAAATACTACCTCTGCTGAGCCTCTGCCGAGTTTCTTTTTCTTAGGAATTTGGTCACAGCAACAATAAAAATAACTAATACAGCCAGCTTTGTGCAAAGAACAGAATGAGAACAGAGTGGGGTCCTGGCCTCCCCACATTGTCACCAATATCTAAATAGTTTCCTATATTTCTCTAAGAAAAATTTTGATAAGTGTTGTTAATAAAGCATTCCTCACCAGATACAGAGTAACTTCATAAAATTAGCATATCTTGGCTTTACTTTATCCAAAAACTAACATTTTAGAATACATTTTTGCTATTTTAGTTTGATTTGACATAAGAAAAGGACGTAGAAGAGAAGGCCCTACTCATGTCTTGATGTCTCTTCTCAGTAGCAACTCAAAATGAGTCATGGAGCTCTTGAAAGCCACTGCTCTGAAGTGATGAAAAGAATCTCTAATTCCAATGATCAGATTTTAAACTATTATTGCAAAGAACAGGGTTTGATCTCTTTAATCTGCTTTAATCTGTAACTCCACTTACACAACTGTATTAGAAAAAAAAGTTGTACACAACTGTATTAGAAAAAAAAGTTGAATGCAAACAAGAACTCATAACAATCACTTCAACATTATTAATGGTGAAAACCCAGAGATAATAAATCTGCCCAACATGGAGAGATTATTTTTCAAAAGTCATTAAGAATTATAAAGGGGCTGAGGAGATAGTTCAGCTATTAAGAGTGCTTGCTGCTACTGTAGAGGATCTGGACCTGGGTTCAATTCCTAGCACCCACATGAGGTAGTTCACAACCATCAATATCTGTAGCTCCAGGAGATCGAATGCCCTCTTATGGCCACTACGTGCACCTACATAGAAGTAGGCACACCACATACTCATAAATAATTGTTTAATTTCAAAAGAAACATACAAATGGTATCCAAAAACTTTAATGGGTCAGAAAACGGTTCCAAATGCTAACTTAAAATATGCAGTATTGATTAGATCCTAAGCATGCAAACTATAAAAAAGAAAAGCACTAAAATATATTTAAAATATCAACTACAGACAATTAAAAATATTTATGGTTATTGTTCAGATTTATTTTTGGTCTCTTGCTTCAGGGATGACTGTTTTGATGTAATCATATTAAAAAAAACTTTATATGAAAACAATCAAAGTTATAAAAACATCGCTAGAGAAGTAGAGGAGGAGGGCTGCTGGGAGGCTCTTGATTTCAGTTTACTCTATGCTTCCTGTTGCTTTCTACTTCCTGTTTCATGGGAATGTGAAGGGATGTAAGTCCCAATGGTCATAAACCCATCTGTGCCACATGACCTTCAACACATCCTTCCTCTCTCA
This sequence comes from Arvicola amphibius, assembly GCF_903992535.2. Taxonomy (NCBI): domain Eukaryota; kingdom Metazoa; phylum Chordata; class Mammalia; order Rodentia; family Cricetidae; genus Arvicola; species Arvicola amphibius. Next base: position 9,230,991 of record NC_052048.2, read on the forward strand.
TGTCACATTATCAGGTGTGCTGTCATAGGCACAAGAAACAAGACTCATACAATAATAAGTCATATTGTTCTTAATGTGCATGGGACATACATGTCTTACATGAACTCCTTTGTTGTTGGGTTTTCTGAAACAGGGTCTCACACAATAGCTCAGGCCAGCCTTGAACTTGAAGCAATCATCCTGCCTCAGACAGGAACACAAGTGTTGGAATTACAGGTGTGAGACAGCTGTAATAATAATCATGATTAAAAAAAAAACCTAAGAAACAATAAAGGTAAATAGGCTGGAATACAGAATAAGCATTTGAAAAATATCAACTTTAATCACCTGACATTTTCATATTTAATTAATCTTTTTAAAAAGCATTTATTTCTTTTATTTTATTTGTTTATTTGTGTGAGGGTGTGCCATGTATATGTAGGGTGTCCAAGGATCCCCTAGAAATGGAGTTACAGATTGTTATGAGCCATCTGACCTGGGTACCAGGAACTGAACTCAGGTCTCCCAGAAGAGCAGTACATGATCTTAACTACTAAGCAATCTCTACAGCCCCCTGCTCAATAAATTGTGAGTACTATTCCTCTGCCATAGGGCATGAGCATACCTTGAGCAGGGCAATCACAATGCTGTCACTTCCCAGTGGAGCCACAGGACTGCTCACTTAGAACTCTTGCCTAGAACTGAATGATAAATTCACACACATCTTGTCCCTGAGTTGGAGACAACTTTTGGCAGAGAAATGCTCAGCCGTTTAGCATACACAGCCTGATTTTTATTTCTGTTTCCACCACAGGAAATCAAATCAGGAGTATGCATTACCTTTCAAGACTGAAGCTACTGTATCATATATATGTATCCTATAAAATATTCTCAAATGTATCAGTACCTGAAGATATAAATTTTGGTTTATACTTTGTTTTCAAATAAAGCAATTTTAAAAGTTCAAAGTGGACCATAAACAAAAATTCACTCAGATACGCTCAAAATGTCCTTTCTTAAACAGTATTTCTGTGTACTATGGTTTGGTGGGTGGGCAGGGGGATAACTGTCTCTAAAAAATCAGGAATGCCATGCAATGCAGCATGAGTCACCTTCCTAAGCAATGATCTAAGCACGGAAGTGAGGCTCAGCTAACAGAACTGGGTCAGCATCAGCACCAGGAGGTGAAACCTCACAGCCAGCACAGGGTGTCTCACCCTTCACAACTTCTTTGAAAGCTTTCTTTCACATGAAGATAATCAACTTTGCTAGGATGTGCTTATACAAAAGTAAAAGATAAATTTGCCAAGAAAATTAGAAAATCACCTCTTTCCAGCTTGAATATAAAAATATAGGATTTGTGTGAATTAAAATAATTTTACAGTCACACAAAGTCCCATGCTCTCTCTTGTGAGTAGGCTACTACTTGGTTCCAGGATGCTCAGCCCTGAAATAATCACACAGGAACTGCATAATATAAATCACTGCTTGGTCCATTAGCTCTAGCTTCTTACTGACTAACCCTTACATATTAACTTAACCCATTTCTATTCATCTGTGTATTGCTACGTAGCTGTGGCTTACCAGCTAAAGTTCTGGCATCTGTCTCTAGTGGGGCCACATGCCTTCTCCGACTCCGCCTTCTTCCTCCCAGCATTCAGTTTAGTTTTCCCCGCCTACCTAAGTTCTGCCCTATTAGCAGTCCGAGGCAGTTGCTTTATTCACCAATGGTATTCACAGCATACAGAGGGGAATCCCACATCATTCTCTAAAAGAAAAACGAATAAGGCTAGTCCTTCATTTTATATTCAGCCTACATACACAGCATTCTGAGCAATTAAAATGATTAGCACAAATATGTCAACGTCACATCATCTAAAAATTGTATAGAAACCATAGATTTAAGAAGTTGGGCAAGCCAGTCTTTGTTTGATGTTATTTTCTTGGTGACTTTAGTATTTAAAGCGTTTGGGAAAAATCCCTGAAAATACATGCCTTAGCACACGCCAGTGAAATTGTAAGTTATTCTAGCCTGCAATGTTGGCAACTCCTGAAATCCTACCACTTGTGGGGAGAAAATAGGAGATTAAGAAGTTCAAAATCTAAGCACTGAGGTTGAGACAAGTCTGGGTTATGTGAGATCCTGTCTCAAAACAAGAAAAAAAAAAAAACAGTTTCCCTATTGTTGGCTTATACAGTATGTGAAAAAAAAACTGCTACATTTGATATGCTTTCAAGTTTCTTATCTTTAGAAAATATTATTTGGTCTAGTATTCCTGGTAGGTAAATCATATCTGTATATCAATTCTTCTTGAATGTTTAATTGTGGTCTTATCTTAATTTAAACTACATAGTTACACACACGGGCACTCATACACTGAAGGATTATATCTATATTAAATTTACAAATTCAAATGCATCTCAAATTCATTATTTAACTTCTTGGCCAAACTATTATTTATTCTTTATTCTTCTTTGAGCACTTCAAATATATTAAGCAGCTGCTAGGAGCAACCTAAAGAAAGCTAGTTCATTTTGGTTCCTCACTCTGCAAAGAAAAGCAAAATAAACAACATTTAGTTTGCTCTATGTACTGTTGAGTTGCCAATACCAGGTCCTTAGGTCCAAGAGTGTTGATGTCCTTACGTGAGGTTTTTTCTGAGCCACTCATTCTGCCTGTGCACAAACAGGATGTCACAAGCACCCACACACCAACCTGGGAGATGCTCCTCCATCGAAAGTGAATATCAAGAAATCTAAAGTCATGTACCGGAAAGTCTGCACAAGCCAAATCTTAATTTCTGTTACTTTCTTGTTGATGGTTTGAGACAGCATGAGATACAGATCAGCCCAGTCTTGAACTCCTGCTCCTTTACCTCCATTCCGCCAGGGGTAGGATAACAGGCATGCAACTCCACACTGGGTTTGAAGCCAGTCTAAGCTAAGTACCCAGTATTCCTGGAGCACTTTAAATTTCCTTATATTTAAACATGTTATTCTTCTATTCCTGGCACAGAGTGGGTGCTTAGTTAATGTCAAATGAATCTTTAATTGTATACTTACTTTGAACTGTAACTATTCAGTCACACACAGGAGGGAGTAGAGATATACACAGACCAGATAGGCAGATGTACAGATAGACAGACAGACAGATAGAAAATCATTATTAGTAGCATGGAAACTGAATGTGATATTGAGACACGAGCTTTTACATGTCTGGGTTGGACCCTATGATGTTTACACCACATTGAAGTCCACATTGTCCTTTATCTCTTCCTCTATCTCTGATATCCATGAGTGTTGTAGTAAGGCCACTTGTTTGTTCCCAGCTGCTCAGCCCTGAAATAACCACACAAAAACTATATTATTTGCAATACTGTTTGGCCAATAGCTTAAGTGTATTTCTGGCTAACTCTCATATCTTAATTTACATATTCCAGCCTCTGTGTATAGTTCACCTTTAAGTGGCTTTTTTTAAAAAATTTATTATGTATACAATATTCTGTCTACATGTATGCCTGCAGGCCAGAAGAGGGCACCAGACCTTATTACAGATGGTTGTGAGCCACCATGTGGTTGCTGGGAATTGAACTCAGGACCTTTGGAAGAGCAGGCAATGCTCTTAACCACTGAGCCATCTCTCCAGCCCCCAAGTGGCTTGTTTTCGATTAACCTAGATTTCTTAATTATACATTACATTTTTAATGAGCTACACAAACAGAATACCTTAATCAAGAGCAGAAATATACATATAACAAAATTGACCTTAAATTTGTATCAATAAACCAAGAGATCCATACCAATGCAAATCTCTACAGCATATCCCCCTTTAAATGTTGTTGGGGCACCCATATTCAGCCTACAGGCCCATAGTATCTGGCAGACTTTTCAATGAAGCAGGAAATTTCAAAGACAGTTCCACCTATATTGGCAGTTTTCAGTCACTTTCTTCTGTGTTCCGCAGAATGTCTGGCAGACTCTTTCATGAAACAGGAACCCTGAAGGACCATCTCAGGAAACTTTAGGCAAGTTTCGCAGTCATTTCTCTGTGGGTCCTGCATGTCCAGTTCATACAGCATAGCAACAAGCAGTCCAGGCATGAGCAGTTTCTTGCCTAAATGGCTAACGAACTCCATGAGGAGCCTCTTTGATGCCCATCTTCCTCTTGAAGTAATTGGTACAGACAGGAGCAGATGTGTCTCAGTGTCATGAAAACTCCTAAATTATTAAAACATTTTATCTGTACATCTAGAAAATCTAACTAACATGACTACAAGCTTGACTATTATAGATGATTAAGCAGGAAGTAAGCAACTTCCAAAACTCTAGAATTGGCAGAGACATCTTGCTTCCTGGACAGTCACCCAAAGTTCTTCTGTATGCAATACTGTTTGTCCAATAGCTTAAGCATATTTCTGGCTAACTCTTACATCTTAATTTAACCCATCTCCATTAATCTGTGCATCACCACGAGGTCATGACCTCCCAGCAATGTTTCAGCATCTGTCTCCGGTGAAGGCCCCATGGCTATATTCTGCCCTGCGCAGGCCTAAGGCAGTTTCTTTATTAACTAATGGTATCTGCAGCATACAGAGAGGAATCCTACATCACATGAGCTTCATTCACACTGCTGCAGAGCCCAAGAGCCACCTGTCAGCACATCGGGACATAAGCACATCAGGAAGGAATGAAAAATTAATATGAGAAAGCCAAGGGCTTCTTCAAGGTAAACTGAATAACCATGCAAAACCATTCTAAAATCTTGTTTTAGAATAAAATGAATGTCCCCCTTGGGGAACCCTATGTGCGGGGGACACATTGCAGTTTCAATGTGTGTCTATTATCTGCCACCCTAAGAATCAAGACCAAGAAAACCCAAAAAAAGGAGTGTGGGAAAGCTTGTGGTTGGGGTGAGGGGTTAGGGAAACAGCTGCTGTGGCATGATACAAAAAGAAGGGAAAAAATAGCAAAAGAGAAATCAGCAATAAATAGAACATCAATATCTTGACATTTTGTGGTTAAAATAGAAAGTCATTAAATAAAAGATATTTCAGAGGGTTAAAAATGTACCATTAAGCTTAACTGCAACCCTATACGCTTTGATCTTTTGGGTTCCAAAGCCATGAATACTTTATAATCCGCATCTTACCACTGGGCATGGTTATGTGTGCTAATGGCTTCTATGTGTTTAATAGTTTTCAAAAGTATCAGTACTTGCTCTAATTTTAGCCCATGAGAAAACATATACACTGGAAAGAAATAACAGTAACTCATCATAAATTGGCTAACTATGGGCAAATATTTGGGCATAACTCACAGAAAAAAAATACATTTGAACCCACCTTAAAGAATTTATATATGTGTGTGTGTGTGTGTCTGTGTGTGCGTGTGTTTATAGATATGTGTGTGTATATGTATATGTATGTGTATGTGTATGTGTATATGTATACATATATATAAAACAATGAAATTTTCCAATACAGATTTTCCCCAATTTTTTTCTATATCTCAGGAAAAATATCCCACTATTCTCTGCTATCTTCCACTTAACTGCTTAGCATAGAAATCTGAAAGTTTTGCTACCTCCTGCCTTATCATCACCACCTTAAGTCTAATAAGCTTTACAGAATATGATTCTCCTCTTTCATGCTTTTGTTTTATTTTAAAGATTATTTTAAACTTAATTATAAAACTATTACAAATAAAAAACACACACCCAAAGTAACTAACCAAAAAGCTATGTAACTTAGTATATAATTAGTATTGAATTTCTCTATAGTTAGAGTAGACATTGGACTGTGAGGTTTCACAGTGGATTTCCTGCTTTCACTGTCAAATGTATTTTATGCATTTATCTGCATGGCAGAGTTAGAACTAGAGAAGCAATTAGCTTTATACCCTCTTTCATAGTGCCTGTCCACTGCCTGCATTCGCAAAGAGCATGATTCTTAATAATATGCTTAGCTCTCTGAAATGCTTCCATTTTCTCTCTCTCTCTAGTTCTCTCTAGGGTCAAAGGTGCTATTCTGTGACACTGCTGCTCTACTGCACTTACTGATTAAGCCATTATTTATTCTTCCATGAACACTTAAGAGGTATTAAATGGCTCCTGGGAACAACGGGACAACAAAGGGAAGCCACAACTCTGTGCAAATATTTGGACACAGCAATAACCTTGGCCTCCCCTCATTCATTCTCTGCAGTACAGATGAACCATCACTTCAAAACAAAGTAAACCAAAATATTTCCATGACTAAACTTTTAGTAGCTTCCCAAAGGATTCATTCTGTAGCAAGAAAAATTGGGCCCTGATACACTTTGCCCTACTAGCTGTTCTTAGGTCTGTTTCCATCAACTGTTCCTCTTCCATACTCTCTGATCTTCCTTCCGTGCTCCCTGCACCCAGAGTCCCAAAGCATGGCTGTCCTCCACTGGGGACTTCACACAGTATAGTTAGTCTCCTAGGAAAGCCTGCTGTGTCCCTTTCTGTCTTGTAACTTCTATTCAGTGTTTAGGCCTTGGCTCAATGAATACTTTCTTAAGATGTCCACTGTCCCACAAAAAGGTCAAGTCACATACTTGTAGTTGCCAAGATGTTCTGACTGGACTATAAACCATTAGGGCAGGCAACTGACCCTCGTGTCTTTCTTCTAGTGCTGGGAACTGAACCTAGGACCTGTGATACTAGATGAAGAATCTCCCAACACCTGTACCCTCAGCCCTCTGTGCTACTAATGTTTAGGTTTTTCTCAGAAGCTGCAACTCTAAGCCATAATCCTTACAGGGCTGATTATATAATATCCATTTTTTGCTACATGTGTGACATGAGCTAATACCTCTATGGACTTCAAGTGTGTGCCCACACTTTTATTGCATCTTTTGACATTTACAGTTACTGTGGTGCCCTTCAAAGGGAAGAGGAAGCAATCAAGATCAGGCAGAGGCCATCACATCCACCCATACTGGAAGCAAAAGGAAGTCTAAGTCATTCCTCTTACTCAACAATGACTTAGAGCTTAATGTCATTTAGAAAAAGACATTTTCTGAATAAATGTGCAAAGTGGCTCAATGGAAATGAAAATCTAAGGGTCTGAGCAATATGCTTGCTATGTGCCCAAATCTATGTGTGAAAACCAGCTTTCCAATAGTAGGGACAAGAGTTAGTGTCTACTTTCCAATATTACTGGTGCAAGTGGTGTTTGCTCCTCATTCCTTGAATGAGCATCTAATGATAAGTTCTTCTAAGGCTGGGATGACACTAGGCTAAATAAATACTCAATCAAAAACCTCCCTTCTGTGTTGCTCAAGATGAAGATAGCATGCTGTAATGGCTTCCCTAAATATTTACCAAGGTAAAAATCATTTTCAAACAAATTCAAGGTGGATGGATGAGAAGTAGCAAGGAGGCAGAAAATGACAAGTGTATGGATAATTTGTTCTATTATTAAAATATTACCAACAAAAAATATTGATGCCCTACTCTATGTATATGCTTACAGTTGGCCTGCTGGCAAGGGACCATAAGAAAGGGCTTTCTTTGAAGACATTAAAGTGAATTTGGAAAGGTCTACTCAGTATAGCATAATCTCTAGTCCTGTGTTTAAGAGTTAGAGTATAACGAGGCTGTAGCAACTGCAAAGTTTCAGTGGAGGTGACCTGTGCCAGACACAGCATCTTCAGATAGATCAGGAAAGCTGGAATTGTCATTCTGGAGGGATTAGAAGAAGGAACTAGCAAATGAAGGAGAGAGGGAAAAATCAGGAGGGAAGGAGAAAAGGAGAGAGGAAATCAGGAATGGAGGGAAGGGAGAACACATAGTAAAAGGGAAAGTACAGGAAGGGGGAAGTAAGGACGTAAACATGGAAAATGTTATATGACTGAAACAGAGACCCTTGGCTAATGATGGTTCATAAATTTAAGTACATGACAGAAGTTTTTGAAAGAGTCTTAAGATTACAGCTATAGACATCTAGTAGTAGGAACTTGAGTAGAAAGTTCTCAGGTAAAATAGTGCAATGACTCTATCAAGAATATTATACACTGTCTCTGTGTTACATTAACAACCTATCCATGGTTATCTCATGTTCTATAATGCAGAAGAAAGTCATGCTTATAAAGGTGAGCACACATTAAATCTGGAAGCAGGAGGAGACTCTCCAGAGAGCTTTTAATATGTTAGTTAGTTAGTTAGCTCAAGTGCAGCATTGAATGCTCACTCTCTAGGAAGAGTGAAGATGGGATAACAAGGAAAGAAGAAAGCTAGAGACTAATGTTAACATAAGAAATGTCAAAATTCTACACGTTCTACTGTACATTACACTAAATGAAATGTGTCAGTCATAAAAGACAAGTCGTTCACAATTCCACTTAGATGTGGTAAGCGAATCCATAAAGGAAGGAGGCAGAGTCCTGTTTGCCAAGGGCTTGGTGGAGGGGAAGATGGAAAGCCATTGTTTAAGGGAGCCAGTGTCAATACTACGAAGTGAGAAAGTTCTCCAGAACTGGACATGAGGGTTGCACAATGCGAGTTCACTCAGCTCCACCAACTGCATACTTACAAAGGATTAATAAGCTCAATTATGCTATGAGCATCATAATGCAGCCTAACATGCTAACACGTGAGCTTGAGCAGGACTGCAATCCCAAAGCTCTAGGGGAAGAAGCAGGAAAATCACCCCAAGTTCAATCTAGGCTTGTCTACAGTGAGATCCGGGTCATTGAAAGCTACACAGCACAGCTGTGTAGGTAATTAATTAATTCTAAATTTTGAAATGGCAATTGTCACAATGGGATTAAAGGAGAAGGAATTCCAAGCTGCTCTGAGATCACTGCCATAGGAGCTAGGAAAAAATGTTGCTCTTTATGGGAACATCACAAAGCAACCCAGTCTGAAGAGGAGGGGAACACAGAGTGTCAAATATATGTGATGGGGACATACAAATGGAAATGGTTTCCACACATATGGAGAACACAGATAAGGCTCTGTGTGGCAGAACAGGAACTACATTGGTTTTAATTTTATTGCAACCATTTGTGGTGAGGGGCAGGGCTATAGGGTCACATCAGTGATGATCCCTGTTTTTTTAAGAAATATTTGTAATAAACAGATTGTTATAGTAAAATGTTTCTTTCATTTCGGGATACTTTTAAATTGAATGCACATCTCATGGATACCATCTTTCAATACAGTTTTATTAAGGCAAAATAGGCAAGTAAAAGTATGTGTATTAAGGCTGTAATCCCAACATGTAGGAGGCAGATAAAACTGAATTGTGTGTTCCAGGCCAGCCTGTGCAGTGAGACCCTGCATACAAAACATACACACGCAGCAGATGGTACAGAAAACTGTCTATATGCACATCAAGGAAAAACAAAGGTATCCTTTGATGAAAAGCAGCAGTGGCAATAGCTGAAACTGACTTCAGACAAGTAAGGTGCAGATACCAAAGCAATTAATGGGAATAAGGGTGGACAAAGCAAAACCAGAATCATGAAGCTCAGAGGTCTCCTCCCCCGTTCTTTACCCCAACTTCCATCTATGCCATTGTTTCCATGAATTTGCTGTCAGAGCACCTTAGGTGGACAATTTTGGAGTTTGGGGGAAGGCTGTTAATTCACTCCTTTTCCCACATCAAAGTCCTGGATCAGAATCCTGCTGATCAATCAGGATATAATGAAGTCCAGCTAAGACAAGGTCTTTATGCCAGTCAGGCATGGTGGTGACTGCCTGTAATCCCAGCCACTCAGGACATTGAGGCAAGAAGATGCCAAACTGGCTGGCAGTTTGGGCCATAGAGTGAATTCAAGGCCAGCCTAAGGAACTCAGTGAGACCCTGCCTTAAAAAACATGAAAAAGTGGAAAGTGTGCTGGAGCTGAAGCCCAGTGGAAGCCCTCCTAGCATATGCAGGCTTTCCCTAGAACCACACACACACAGAGAACTTGTGCCAGCCACCCAGGACTCTTTAAAGATAAGTACCAAGTATGCTTTGCCCAACTCTCTAGGAAGAACAGATAAGCACTTCCTTGAAGAAAGGAAAGAAATGGGGAAGCCAGGACAGGCAAAGGACAGCTTAACTGTCATAGACGCGTAGACTGCAGATTTAGATGTTAGGGAAAACAAGTCAAGGTCACATCCAGGCCATTTTTGACTTAACATAACACTTCTCCTGTAGCAGTATTTAATTAAATAATTGTATATAGGAATTATCATTTACATGTTGTTACTACAAAAAAAAAAATACCCTGTAGAGCTGGGATTGAAAGTTTCAGCCGCAAGATGGAAAAGCCAAATCTAGGAAAGTACCCCTTGTATAATAACCAGTAGTAACTGTGTAGCAGGTGCATAATTTGTGAAGTGAGTATTTGATATGAATACCTTTTAAGGCTGGGGATAGAGGTAAGTGTTTACTCTACTTTGCCACTGCTGTGCTAAACATCATGACCAAAAGCAACTCAGGGAGCAAAGGGTTTATTCTGTTTTATAGCTCACAGTCCATTGTGAAGGAAGTCAAGACAAAAACTTAAGGCAAGCAAGGCAGTAGCTAAAGAGAGGACATGGAGGAATGTTTCTTACTAGCTTGTGTCCCATGGCTTACTCAGTCTGCTCTCTTATACCGCCCAATACCACCTATCCAGAGTGGCACTGCCAACCATTGGCTGGGCCCTCCCACATAAATCATTAATCAATAAAATGAACCACATCCTTGCATGTAGGCCAATCTAATGTAGATAATTTCTCAATTGAGGTTTCTTCTTCCCAGATAAACTTAACTTGTATCAAGTTGGCATGTGCACATACGTGCATGCACACACACACACACACACACACACAACTACACTAAACAGTGCAGTGGTACACACTAAACAGTGCAGTGGTACACACTAGGTACAGTATGTGTAAGCCCTGGGATTTCACTCCCATGGCCAGGAAGGAAGGAAGTTTTCCCTTTCTAGGATCTCCATCACTTCCTGATGATTGCAGTATTCATATCATGGCTAAACCAATATGTATCACAGCAATGCTACAGAACCATCCCTAATTAGGGAGAGAAACATGTGATGCCATCTCTCTGGTGATTTCCAACATCAATATTTATGGGTGTAGAAGGAGCAGTGGGCTGCATCCCGCCACCCGGCTAGCTTTACACCCGAAATAATTACACGGAAACTGTATTCATTTAAATACTGCCTGGCCCATTCGTTTCAGCCTCTTATTGGTTAATTCTCACATCTTGCTTAACCCATTTCTATTAATGTGTGTAGCACCACGAGGTGGTAGCTTACTGGGAAGATCCTAACCTGCGTCTGTCTCGGAGAGGAGAGTCATGGCGACTGACTGAGACATCTGCCTGACTCTGCTTTCTTTCTCCCCAAATTCTGTTCTGTCTACTCCACCTACCTAATTTTCTGTCTTATTAAAGGGCCAAGGCAGTTTCTTTATTAACCAATGAAAGTAACACATAGACAGATGACCCTCCTCCATCATATGGGTTTTCTCTATTTGAGTCATTTACTCATTTCAAAAGTATTCATTATAAGCAAAGATCAACACTCAATCTAGCTAAGATTCACAACCTAATTAACTTCCAAAAAATAATGTTCTCACAACATCATTCTTATTCCTAAGAACTGTAGCTTTTTTTTCCTTTTGTTTTTAAGCAAAAAGAAATTGGAGTCATGTAGAAGGAGCGGCGGGGCTGCGTCCCGCCACGTGGTTGGCTTTACCCAAAATAATTACACGGAAACTGTATTCATTTAAAACACTGCCTGGCCCATTATCTGTAGCTTCTTATTGGTTGATTCTCATATCTTGCTTTAACCCATATTTAGTAATCTGTGTAGCACCACGAGGTGGATTGCTTACCAGGAGAGATCTTAACCTGCACCCATCTCGGAGAGGAGAAGCATGGCGACCGCTTATGGCGACTGCCTGAAGCGTCTGCCCACTCCTTCTTCCCACAATTCTGTTCTGTCTACTCTGCCTACTTAATTTTCTATCCTATTAAAGGGCCGAGGCAGTTTCTTTATTAGCTAATGAAATTAACACATAGACCCTCCTCCATCAGAGTCATCTTTAAGAACTAATAATAAAGTCAAGCATGGTGCTGCACACCAGCATGTGAGATGCTGAGACTTTGAGACCAGTCTGGGCTACAGAATGAGACTTTGATTCAAGAAATAGAAAGCAAAAACAATGATGACGATGATGCCATGATGATGATGATGATGATTATAAAGACAAGCTAGAGAGATGGCTTAGTGGATAAAGCATTTGGCGACAAATGAAAGGATTAGAGGTCAGACCCACAGAAACTATGTAAAAAGCAGGCAGGCATGGCATCTGCCAGTAACCCCAGTGTAGTGGAGATTCCCCAGAGCAAACTGACTACACGGCCCTTATCAGTAAGCTGTGGGTTCAATAAACCTTCCTTTCATAAATAAGATAGACTGAGGAAAATCTCTGATTTCAATCTCAAGGCTTCCACATGCACACACACTGACATAAACATGAATTCCCACATACTTGAGAACATGCACAATCATACACATGTCAAATATATAAAATATTTTAAAGATTTTTAAGTTTCAATTAAAATTTTGCAAAAGTTAAAGAAGCCAATAAGCATATACTCAATACATTCAAATCTGGGGAACATCATATATGCAACAGTTGGCTATAAGGAAGGGTAGGAGTGGTGTAGATGAGTTGCTTTCATCTCAAAAGAGAAATGAAACTATTAAATAAAAATTAAGAAGGCACATTAGAATGTAAAAGAAAATTAATTTATTTGTTGCTTGTTGCATCATACCATGGCGCTGACTTAGAAACGAAGTAAACATTGAGAACTGAACCAATCTGGGAATATTCCTTCCAGGCTCCAGCTCTCAGCTGTATCTATCCCAGCCTTCAAAGATCAGGAAGTTAGAGAGATATAATGTCCTGGACTGCGGCTTTGGCCCTTCCATGCCACTTTCAGCATCTTGAATGAAATTTGGCTTCGCCTCCATCTTCTTTTTGAGACTGCAAAGAATTGCATTTGGAAAGGATTTAATTTTTGTGAGGAAGGAAAGAAAATATTTGCTATTCCTAAAGCAGCTGAGCACCCTAACTCTCAGGGGGTCCATCACTGCACTCTGAAGCTATGAAGAAAAGTAATATTTGTGCAAATATTAATGCTGTTGTTACTTTTTCATTTTTCATGCTCCTCAGAAAGGATGATAAAAGATCAGAGAAGCATGACAACTGAGTTGAAATTTAGGATAAGAATGAAAATAAGAAGCACAATCAACCAGGATTGTGAGTTTTCACTCAAAAGTCATCTCTGCATCTACAGAAGACAAATTGTAACAAAGAAGAAAACCCAATATAGGAAAAAATAAGAGCAAGTATATGTTAGGATAATGAATTATAAATGCATGTATTTAAGATAAAAATTAAAAAGAATCTCTATGGATAAAAACACTTAAGCAAGTACCACCTGCATACTGAAATATGCTCCGGCCAAGTCTCCTGAAAGAAAGGTACAGCTTTCCACCATGAAGTGTTTGCTGCACTCAATGCCAAACAGCAATTGGAAAATAGAGAGCAGACAACACTCTCAGGAATACACATCTTGACTCCACACTGTTTTAAGACAGATAGCTTATACATGAATATTTATCTAGATTTATTTATTTGCTTATTTAATGTATTGGTGCATGGATGTAGTGTATACACACTACATGCAAGAAGCGCACAGAGGTCAGAAGACTTCATTGAGTCTTCTGCTTATAGTTTCCTTCACAATGGAAATATTTTGAAAACAATTATCATAAATTTACAAAAAGCCAACTTGAAATTATGAGCATACATTCCCCATAATCAAATAAAAGTTCATTCTAAGCCATGAGTGCTGTATTGCAGTGAGTCAGAGTGTGTCTTCCTTCTGGTATCTGCCCAGTGAGCTAAATTGGAAGCAAGAGCAGTGGGACCACTTCTCAGAGTGCATTCAGCAGCTGTGTCATGACAAGGGAGAGGGTCTGTCTCGGTTCAGACCTGCAATCTTTATAGAAGGGGAAAATTCCTAAGACAACACACAAAACTCTCTCCTGCCACACTTAAAATTTAGCTTTTCAGTTATAGCTCAACTACTTAACTGCTCAACTGAAAAAAAAATTTAGTGAATATTTATCTGAACCAGAGCATGTGATTATGAGAAAAAGGAAATAATACGAAGTGCCTGATATGCAGCTGGTACTTTGGCAGCTACCTAAATATGGTCATTACGTATCAGAAATGCTGCCTACTATGCTGACAAAGGAGGCACAGATCTGCTAAGTAATTTACATTGGTCATACAGTTGGCAAACATCTCCTTTAATCACAAAATGTATGTGATAGCACATACCTGCCTCCACTACAGCAGGGACTAAAATGGAATGTTGATTACATGGATCATATAAACAGAACAGAGAGCCCAGAAGTAATTCCACACATGTCATTAACTTCTCTCTCACCAGGACACTAGAATTACACAACAGGGAAAAAATAACTGTTCAATTAATATTGTTGGGAAAGCAGGAGTCTCACCTTCCACAGTGGGAATTGACTTTTATATCATACACAAAAGTCAATGCAAACCATAAAACTCCTTGACAAAAACAGAAAAAAACTGGTATTAGTGGTGATGTTTCAGGCACAAAACCCAAAGCACAAGCAACTGAAGTTGAACAAGTGGCCCTCCACTGAAGTCCAAAGCTCTGCCTAGCAAAGGGTATGATGAGAAAAACATAAAAATAATGGAGAATTGATGCACAATTGATCAAAACTCAGAGACAGATATTGGGGTTCAACCTGAAGACCAGAAAATCAAAGCAGTGAAAATTATTTCATATCACTGATCACCATGGAGATGAAAATTAAAAGTCCAAGGAAGTGGGACATGATACCTGTCAGGATGGTTACTGTCCAAAAGGCAAAAGCCGATGTTGAGAGATCAGTACAGTCACTGTAGGTCATGGGATGGGGGTTCCGAAAACTATTGAAAATAACAACTACTGGGCTGGGGGGTCCCTTGCCAATAGAGCTCCTGTCTCCATGAGCAAGGCCCTGTGTGCAACTGCCAGCACTACAGAAAACCATGAAATAAAGATGAAAACAGAGATCCCTCGTGATCCAATAATCCTACTACTGTGCAGATCTACAAAGCAGGGAGATCAGTCTGTCAGAAAGATGACTGCATATCATGCTCACAATGCCAAGATGTGTTAACAAGCAGAATATCACTGAAAGATGAATGAAGAAATTGTGGCTTGTGTGTATATGTAGGTAGGTGTGTGCATGTATATGTGTGTGTAAGCACATTGAAATATCCTGCCATTTTCAACAACATGGATGAACCTGGAGGATGTTACTCTATATGAAACAAGCCAGACATATCAAGACAGAAGTCACATGATCTCATTTACATATGGAACTTAAAAAGATCAAATTCTTAGAAGCTCAAAATGGAATCAGTTACTAAAGTGGATAGGGTAGTAGAGGAAATGGTGATATGTTGGCCCAAGACAATATATATTTAATTATGTAAGCTAGGGGAATAGTGTACAATATGGTGACTATAATTAATAACTCTCACATTTACTTGAAGCTTGCCAAGGGCAGATCTTACACATTCTCATTCTTACATATTCACATTAACTTGACTGGGATAAATAACCATTTCCCAATGTGTACATATGTCAAATCCTCACCTTGTAAAGTATGAATGGTTACAATTTTTATTTATCAATTTTATATAACTAAATCTAGAATCAAATGTCCTTGCTCCAGTCAGTAAAGTAAGGCCAGTGTCAGAGTAAGGGAATGCTAAGCTGTGAGGTGCTGTGTTCACAGAGATAGCTGAGAATAGGGATACAGATGGTTTTCTGAAAGAGAGGCCTCTAGAGACATGGACAGGTCATGAGACATGGAAAAGCTTTTGCTAATTACAGAGAAGGATGGTGGTCATCCCAAGGACTGGAATAGGATGGGAAGGAACTTGATAAGGCTCATAAGAATGAGCCAAATGAGTGGGAGAAACAAGGGCATGTACAAAGAAACCATGAAAGAGCTGCAGGATGCCAGGATAAGGTTCTCCATGACAGAATACAGAAAACAACTAGCCCAAAAGTTGGAGGTGGTCCGGTCCAGGCTATGAGTGAGTCTGTATCTCTTTCCTGGGCTTCATTCTCCTTCTGCACAGATACTAAAGCTTTTCAGACAAGCTCAGATTCCTCTTGCTGTCTCGGAAACATGTTTTCTCTCCTGTATAGTATCTAAATAAATATATAAATAGATACACATGGATATAGATGTATGTGTGGGACCTGACTTTATAAAAGGATTTGTGTGTATGTTCCTGCTGGAAGGGTTAGAAGACACACAGATACGTGACAACAGCAGCTCTTGCCTAGTAGCAAGAACTCAAGGAATATGAATCATGTCAGTTAGGGAGAGAAATCTGAAGTATGCACAAATAAGGTGGTCAAAGGTGGGAAAATAGAAGATACTTAACTTAGTACGTGTGATTTCCAAAAGAGACATATTACCTAAGCACAGATCAATGAGGATATAAAAAAATTCTATCACGATTATTAATATTTATCTTCTGTAACTAATAAATGAATATGATATATAACCTTGATTCTTCCTTCCTCTTTTTCTTCCCCTTTTTTCTTTCTTTCTTCCTCTGCCATTCCTCATCCCCATCTCTTTTCTTTTTGTTTTATTGAGATAGTGTTTCATGCAGCCTAGAACTCATGATCTCTCCATCTTAGCTGCCTGAGTGCCAGAAATACTGGCCTCTACCACTACATCTGATATCTTCTTTTGTTTGTTTGTTTGCTTGCTTGCTTGCTTCTTTGTTTGATGGCATTGTGTGACTTCCTAACTAATATAGTAGTACGTGGATCCAAATTCAAAATTGTCAGGGGGGTTTTGGCTAAAATTTAACTCATAGAAAGGGAGGAACACATTTCCTCCTGAAGATGAAGCCACATGCCCAATAGACCTAGTGAAAGGGGCAAAGCTAGTAAGTGTGGGTGGAGAAAATGGCAGAAGCTAGGCTATGCTGCATGCCACGCCTTCCCTTTACATTTCACAGACTCTCTTACCATGTGCTTGTTAATCCACTCCACATTTTTCTGTCTTTTCAAATGTTCTTTTTCATAGATCTGTCCCAGAGAGGAGGTTACTTTAGCTATGAAAACTCACCTGCCAAAAAGAGACATTCCAGGAAGTGCTCTGAAAGGAAATAAGTCATTGTGAAGTTCACATAGAAAGATAAGATTGAACACAAAGTTTGAGACTCTGGGAGCTCTTTAAGTGAGACTTCTGGCTGGTTAGTTACATTTTCATGCATATTGATATGCCTGTAGGTATTATATATGCGCAATCTAGAAGAATTTTCTGACTGCACCAGAAAAAAAAACCTTAATAATATTTTGTAATAGATGGAACTTTTCTTTTCACTTGAAGCCCAGACTTAAAATAGCCCTGAAATAAAAATGACAAATGATAATTTTATCTTTAAAAAAAGAAAGCATAGTTTAACATTAGCCTCTTAAATCTCCCTTTTTATCATGAAATGATCATTTGGGGGAATTCTGGTGTTACATTTCCTTCAGGGAGTGATTCCAACAAACCCTTCTATCAATAACATAGTAACACAGCTGTAAGTACAGCTGCAATGAGGAAGAGGGTCCACAGTGTAATATAGTAACATAGTAACACAGCTGTAAGTACAGCTGCAATGAGGAAGAGGGTCCACAGTGTAATATAGTAACATAGTAACACAGCTGTAAGTACAGCTGCAATGAGGAAGAGGGTCCACAGTGTAATATAGTAACATAGTAACACAGCTGTAAGTACAGCTGCAATGAGGAAGAGGGTCCACAGTGTAATATAGTAACATAGTAACACAGCTGTAAGTACAGCTGCAATGAGGAAGAGGGTCCACAGTGTAATATAGTAACACAGTAACAGCGGTGAGTACAGCTGCAATGAGGAAGAGGGTCCACAGTGTAATATAGTAACACAGTAACATCGGTGAGTACAGCTGCAATGAGGAAGAGGGTCCACAGTGTAATATAGTAACATAGTAACACAGCTGTAAGTACAGCTGCAATGAGGAAGAGGGTCCACAGTGTAATATAGTAACATAGTAACACAGCTGTGAGTACAGCTGCAATGAGGAAGAGGGTCCACAGTGTAATATAGTAACATAGTAACACAGCTGTAAGTACAGCTGCAATGAGGAAGAGGGTCCACAGTGTAATATAGTAACATAGTAACACAGCTGTAAGTACAGCTGCAATGAGGAAGAGGGTCCACAGTGTAATATAGTAACACAGTTACACAGCTGTGAGCACAGCTGCAATGAGGAAGAGGGTCCACAATGTAATATAGTAACACAGTAACACAGCTGTAAGTACAGCTGCAATGAGGAAGAAGGTGCACACTGGTGGGAACCACCGTTGTGGATCAACTAAATTGTCACCCTCCATCTTCTGCATAGGGCACACTGCCTTTGAATAAGCAAGACTTGAGAGCACATGTAGTTAGGTGCTCACAGAAAAAGTGCAGTTCTTTGGATGGGATCAAGGATGGTTGGCAAATATTTAGATGGCAAACTACAGGAATAAAACTTTAAAGAGGCACAGACAACCAAATGGTAGCTGGCGAATTGAGCCATTCCTTATTAGACAAACAGCCATTAAACATTTTAACCATCTCCAAAGATGTGCTGAATGGCTGCATTTTAAAATAACTCAAATCAGTAATGGAGAGCCTTAACAAACAAGAAAAAAATATAATTAAAATTAGTATGTGCTCTGGACCCACTTAAACATTAAGAAAATGAAATTGGAGAAATGGCTCAGGAGCAAACATGAGGATCTTTGTTTTAATATACGACACCCACAAAAACAACTGGGCCACTGCGGCAGCCAGTTGTAATCAGTGTAATCACAGGGAGCTGGAGCCAAAAACAGGGGCTCCCCAGAACAAACTGGCAAGGGAGAATAGTCAAATTGGTAAGCTCTGGGTTTGTTTAAGAGACCTTGCTTCAACATATAAGATGGAATGCAATCAAGAAAGACAACAGATGTCTACCCTGGGCCTCTACACAGCCATACATAGACCTACTCACATGAAACACACAGAAAGGAAAAGGAAAAATGAAAAAGATGAATTTGGTTACAAGTGTTACAGTAATATGCATTCTTAAAAGAGAAATACTATACACAAGAATTACATATTATATTTATGTATAATTTTTTTCCTTTTAAAACTACCATTCCCAACTACCTCCCAGTCAAATAATGACCTTTTCTCTTTTCTAGGTTTAAAAGTTTCTGATGGTATCCCGAAGTGCATTTCTGAAAACTATAAATTGATCTCTAGTATTATTTGTAAGAGGAGAGTGCTTGGTTAATTCCTGGCACCTCAGACGTGGATAATCACACAGAAACTGTATTAACTACAACACCGCTTGGGTCAACAGCTTAGGTGTATTTCTAGCTAGTTCTTATATCTCAAATTAACCCATTTCAATTTATCTGTGTATCACCATGAGGCCGTGGCTTACCAGGTAACATTCTGGGTGTTTTTCTCCTTTGGCAGCTACATGGAATCTCATTGACTCCGCCTACTCTGTCTCTGTATATCTCTGTTCAGATTTCCTGCCTGGCTTTACTCTGCTAAGCCATTGGACAAAACAGCTTTATTCATTATCCACTAAAAGTAATACATATACATGATGGAGGCTTCCCATTGGCTAATAAAGAAACTGCCTGGCCCATTTGATTGGCCAGCCCTTAGGTGGGCGGAGTAGACAGAACAGGAAGAAGGAAGTGAGGTAGATAGCTCAGTCAGATGCTACGCCTCTCCTAAGTTAGACAGACCACCGTGCCTCTCCTCAGGGAGACAGACGCGCAATGAAGCTCCAGCCCAAAATGGACATAAGCTAGAAACTTCCCGGTAAGGCACCACTTTGTGGTGCTACACAGATTATTAGATATGGGTTAATCAAGATGTGAGTAAGAGGCAGAAAATAATGGGCCAGGCAGTATTTAAAAGAATACAGTTTGTGTGTTGTTATTTCGGGTGTAAAGCTAGCCATGCGGGAGCCGGGCAGGACGAAAAGCAGGCCTGCCCGCAGCTCCTCACTACATATACAGAAAGGCATCCCAACATCAATTCTTCATAAAGTATCATACAACTCAGAATTGGGATAATGAGATATCCTGTTTCTAAATGGCTGCTCTCTTACAACTAATTGTTTTTTTTTCAATCCAACTTCAGGAAAAAATAAAACTTGTCAAATAGAAACAAAACATCTGTTCTCTAAGAAGAAAAAATACTTTAATGGTTTACTCAAAATTTTAGAATATATTTATAAAAGGAATCATAAATCCCTATTTATACATTTCTTCTAAAAATTCAAAATGTTGAAATGTTTTCCAAAACTGTTATGTTAATAATTAAATGAGAGCCATCCAGGACCCATGTCAGCCTGTCGCATCAAAGTTTTTGATGGTAGGTCTTGGTTGATTGATTTCCTGAAGAGGAATACTAATTAGACCAATGCTAGGAAACCAAGGATTCATTTCTCAGGCAGTCCTGTTAGAGTAGGAGTCTTTCCTGATGAGGCCCAAGGGGGCAGAGATGCCTAGAGTTCCGTGCACATTTCCTGACTTCTGTGAACAACGGGTGTCACTCAAGCAATGTATATAACCACCAAATTCCATACAGAAAACTTATAAAGTAATCATTATGCAGAGCCAATGTTTAAATCTTTCTTCATAAGTTATATATTGAAAATATATATGCATATATGCACACATGATCTAAATTTCCAAGCACTGTTTGCATGTAGGGTAAGAAGACACCTCATTTACCCAAAGCATCTTCGTCATCTAAATGGCCCCATATGGTGAAGAATGTTGTCTTGACAGAGGTAGGTTCAATTATGCACAGAAACCCTTAAGGAACTCTTCAAAATAGTCATAATCTAAGGCAGAAAATATGTCATGAGAGGGTAGTAGACACAGGTCTTTGAGGTGCAGAGCAGGAAGAGGGGACTTCTAATTGAGATCATAAGAAACCACATGATGTAAACAAAAGAAGAGCAACATTTCAAATTAAGGGAGCTAACAATCAGGACAGAAGAGGGAACATTAGAAGCAATCAGCCAAAAGCAGAAAAGAGAAAAAGTCAAAAGAGCTATCTACCTAACTATATACAAGCTGTGTTTGCTTATGGGAAGGGGAAGGGCCAATTGTAAGTATGCACAAACTTGAAGGATCTACACAACTGAAATTAGAAAATAAATATGCAGAGCTGTAGTTTTTAAACAATGAAGGATAGGTTGAGCAGAGCTGAAAGGAAATCATGAATATACCCAATCCAAAACTGTATATTTTACTGGAATTTTTTTTTTTTTGGTTTTTCGAGACAGGGTTTCTCTGCAGCTTTTTTAGAGCCTGTCCTGGAACTAGCTCTTGTAGACCAGGCTGGCCTCGAACTCACAGAGATCCGCCTGCCTCTGCCTCCCGAGTGCTGGGATTAATGGTGTGCGCCACCACCGCCCAGCTATTTTACTGGAAAATTAAAAATAAATGGTGAGGTATTTTTTAACAAAAGATAACCAGGGTTCTTATGGCAAAGGGATTCTAATAGCCCCCAAGGAGCTAAGCTCAGCCAGGCATCCCAGTGTGCTAACTAAAAGGATTAGCAACAGTAAGCAAAGATAGAAGTCGTATTCAATGTAGACACATTGGGAAGAGGAAGAGATAACGAAACTCTCAAAACCATCTTCAGGGTAGGACATGAGCTTAAGAGTTAAACAGAGGATGCATTGGGAAAAGAGGAGAAGAGGTGTGTATAACAAAGTCATCATGGACATAGTGTGGTGCTGTGGAACAATGGCCTATACCTTGTCAATTGTATTTCAATAAATGTTGATTGGCCAGTAGCCAGGCAGGAAGTATAGGTGGGACAACCAGGCAGAAAGTAGAGGTGGGGTGACAAGAACAGGAGAATTCTGGGAAGAGGAAAGCTCATTTCTGCAGTCCTGTCCCAGCCACAAAAGAACCAAGATGTTACTGCCTTGTCAAATAAGGTACGGAGCCCATGTGTCTAACATAGACATGAATAATGGGCTAATATAAGTTATAAGAGTTAATAAGAAGTCTGCACTACTAGGCCAATTAGTTTATAACTTATGTAGACCTCTGTGTGATTTCTTTGGGACTTAACAACTGTGGGAACTAGGCAGGACAGAAACCTCAGTCAACAGTGTGGTCTCACCGACCATCATTTCAGTAAGGTTCTGCAAGTAGGGTGTTCCAAAGAAGTCCTTAGGGCTGCCATTAACTTACGATATTCATCCGGTTTCTACGAAGTGCTCATGACTGCTGCAGGGTGCATTCCTGGTCTCGTGGATATTACCACTATGTAGAGGGAGGTCTGTTCAAGGAACTTTTGTCATTCTAGAGCCTAGGGTGACTCCACAGAGGAAAAGATAAGGACTATGATTTACTATATCGGTCCCTTCAACCAAAGTGAAAGAGACAGACACAAATGAAGGAAGAGACATCAGACTTTCCTGCTTGTCATAGTCTTCCTGTGGACCCAGGTGAGGACAAAACCAACAATAACAATAGCAACAACAACAACAACAATAGTTTCAACAAGCCCATCTCCAAAGAAGTGGCATTATTTTAAATTAGTATCTGTCTACAACCACATGGAGCGTTGTATGTCCTGATGTCACAATGAAGCGATGTATCCTCATTCCTGAACTCACACATACTTAAGATGAAGGATGAGGATCAGTGTCCACTCAGTGATGCCACACAGTGTACAGAAACACATAGGGTTAAGAAAGGACTGTATAGACACCCAGACCACAGTTCTTATGGAGGTAAGAAACATCCATTTTCTTCCACATTTGTCCAGTTTAATCTTTGGCACATACATGCTGCACACTTGCTTACACATATGTAGTCAAAATGTTTTTACACCTAAAATAAAAAATAAATCTTAAAATAAAGAATCTAAGTCCTGTATGTTATGACCAGCCAAAAAGCATATTCCAGAGTCAACATAAATCCTAAGTTAATATGCTAAAAATGGCTCTTTCCTGTGTATGTTTAAAAATATTTAATTCTTTGTGACCTCATATTAATCATATTCACCCCTTCTATACTCACATTGTATTCTCTTCCAATGATCACTCTTCTCTCTGTTCTCCCGGTATATGATCCATTTTTGAAAACTTGGAGCTAAGCCATGTGCACTGACTATAGATCCTTTGTTGATTTAATAGTTTCACATAAAAGGTTTACATTGCTGTTGCTTTAAACAGTGCTGTTTGCACTCCCTCATTCACAGATAAGCAACACAAGTGTCTTTCAGTTACCAAGCAAATAAAATGTGGCATGCACACATACACGCACGCACACACACACATGCACACACATGCAAGCACGGACACATGCACGCACACACACAATGGAATATTATTATTCAGCCTTAAAGACTAAGGAAATTCTAGCACGGTCTACAACACAAGCTGAAGACACTGTATCAAGTAGCATTGACAATCATAAGAGAACAAACAGTACAATAGTCCACTTAGTAGGATCAAGAGTGAAAAATACATAACAAGAAGCACGCACAGAAGCTAACAAAGGGTGTAGACGAGCTGGTGTGGAGTTTTTATTTAGTGGGCACAAAACTAAGTTTGGGAACAAGTTAATATCCTAGAGATTGGTGATCTAAAGAGATGCCAGCTGTTTTTGCAGTGATGGGAATATATTTAATGCCATGGTCTGTATTCATGACTCCTTCCTTACCTGAAATGTTGTTTTTCATGGTTTCAGTTGCCCTTATTTAATTCTAAAAATATCAAGTGGAAAATACAAAATAATTGTTACATTTTAAGTTGTCATTCAGAGTGTAACTGATGGGATATCATGATGTCCACCATCCTATCGAAAACATTAACTATCTCTTTATCAAGTAATCATACTGAATAAGTTGCCCTCCTACTATGTGCTCAGTGCCCTCCATATATGCTCGGTAACCACCTGTGTAATCAAACCAATGGTGCAATATCACCATTCGCTCTTAAAGTAATATTTACATGATGTACCATGAATTCTAATTGCTCTTAATAAATAAAACCCAGAGTCAGATATTAGGGGTGAAGGCTAAAAGATCAGAGAAGTGGTGTCTCCAGTCACTAGAGAGATCTTTTACCTCTACCAATGCTCAGACTGTCTCCTCAAACTTTATCCTCAGACTACAACTGTCTCCACCAAACCTTACACTGCATTGAGCTTCTGTCTCCTCCCACCTTATATTCCCCTCTCCACCAAACCATATCACTCCTGTCTCCACCTCCCTAGTGCCAGGATTAAAGGCATCAAATCCCAAGTGCTGAAATAACAATGCAGGTAGGCCAGGGGGGCCTTGAACTCACAGAGATCCCTTTGTCTCCTGGGATTAAATGTGTGCAACCCATTGTCTGGCCACTGGTGGCTTAGCTCTGCACTCTGACCTTCAGACAGCTTTATTTGTTAAAACAGAAACAAAATATCATTACAACACATGCCATCATACCTTCTTCCTTGTTACCCCCTCCATACCTTATCAGAAAACCACTGAACCACCACATACGACTTCAAGAAGACAACAGGGATGTAATAAGTTCTGGGAAAAAGAGCATCTACATTCATGTAACTTTCACCTGTACTGTACTGCTTGTTTTACTACATTTATTTTTGATAACCATGTATTATACCTATTTTATGCATGGAACTTTGCCATATGTAAATACATAAAGAGAAAGAATATTCTTTCTGTGTGTGTGAGAGAGAGAGAGAGCAAGAGAGAGCGAGCGAGAGAGAGAATGAGAGAGAGAGATTTTAAATGCCATGATGAAACCCACTGTTAAGTGTAACTAATAAGAGCTAATAATATAACTTCTCAAAGAGCAACTGCCTCTCCACAGATCCAGCCACTGACATGAGGCAAACATGCCCAGATGTTAGTCTCCACTCACTGACTTCTTCCAGGAATCCTCTTCTCACGTGGACTAAATGAAGCCAGCTCCTAAGCAGAAAGAATCCCCTAATTAATGATGTCCTCTCAACTGCGAGGGTGCGGACAGGCTAAGACTAACATACAGCTCCTCAGCTGCTCCTCTTTCAGTGCTCTGAAAAACACCTTCCTTTTTTATGATTCAGAGGCTCATTTCAAAACAGAACGGGCAAAGTCATTAGTGTAAAATTTTTGCAGGTGAGCATAACCAAGCAGGTGGATAACACTGAGGGAGACACGTGTGCTGTTTAAATTGAAGAAATAAAAGCAATTATTATCATTATCCATATTAACCACTGCAGGCAAATAACTGTAATAAAAGCAGTGGTTTTGTAGCTGGGCTAAGCTGTTTTTCCACAAGAGTAATGCTAGCATATTAATTCGGTCTGCCATATACCCATCTTCCTGCTCAATGGAAAATCACAGGGTATTTTCCCCATATTCTCCTAGATTTGTTTAGCTTTGTTAATTCTCACCTGGAAATGTCAGGTTTCTACCTGGGCCCCAAATAAAAAAATGCTAGGCTGAACCAGAAGGAGACTGCCAGTGTACTAAAGACAGGGGACATCCTCAGTGAAGTGAGAGCCAGCCGGAAGCTCTGATAAAATGAGCATGGATGCTCAGATAGTGCTCACACGTCCGTCCCCCACACATGAAACATAGACAGTCTGTCACTAACAATCTGCCTTAGTGTTCAGCCATTTACAGTCCTCTGCCAGAATGCATAGAATCTCTTGCCATCTAAGAACATGAGCAGACTCCCCTTGTGATTGGCTCATATCTTTTAATAATGAATTAATAATAGACTAAAGATAAATACACAAGAAATTGTTTATACTTCAAAAGGAAATATTTCATGCAGGTTAAGTATATACAATTTTTAAAATATATTCTTTAAAATTTTGTGCATATATTCATAATGTACTTAGATCAGAGTAGGAAGGGACTTAGGAAACGGCTTTCCCTACGTCCCCTCCTACTCTGATGACCTCTCTTTTGTGACTTGCTTCATTGAATCAGCGTTGCTTGTGAAAAGATATTCAGAACAAGTGGAAAATATGATAACTTGAGAAACATTTTGAAGTATTGTTTCATCTTAATATCTGAACCCAATTATGATATTGCTAATCATGCTATATGAGCTTGGTCATAAGTCATGCCTATATTAGACATACTGCATATATGTTTATATATTACTATACATTAGTTTGATAAGTTGTTCTTAGCCTAGTTGAAAGAAGTATTTTTTCTTAGAAATGTTTATTGAATTACTAAATATTAATTCCTCATGTCTTTAAAGCAACAAGGACAGCTGAGAACCTTCTTGAAATGAACATAACCTCTTTTTTAATGACTTTTTTATTGATTTTTATTGAGCTCTACATTTTTCTCTGCTCCCCTCCCTGCCTCTCCCTTCTCCCCTTCAACCCTCCCCCAAGTTCCCCATGCTCCCAATTTACTCAGGGGATCTTGTTTTTTTCAACTTCCCATGTAGATTAGATCTACGTATGTCTCTCTCAGGGTCTTCATTGTTGTCTAGGTTCTCTGGGATTGTGATTTGTGGGCTGGTTTCCATTGCTTTGCCTCTTACTTCTGGCCAGGAGCTACAGATGCATAAAATGCAGGACACAATGCCTGGCACCGTGTCTGAACAAAACCTACAGGTTATGGCTTGTAGGTGGAGGCCATAGAGATCCTAGTCTCACTGCACCGGTGTCCACTCCTGTCAGTTTAAGATGGGAACTGGGGAACAAGGGCACCAGCTTCAAAGAGATTCTCTAATTTATTGGATGGAGGATTAGAGTAAGAAATAAGCATACAGGGTTTACTGACCGACTGACTGTGTGTGTGTGTGTGTGTGTGTGTGTGTGTGTGTGTGTGTATGTGTGTGTGTGTGTGTGCTGATGTACGGATGCAGTGCAGATGTGTGTGCACATGCCAGTACATACATGCGGAAGCCAGATGACAACTTTGTTATTTTAGGGGAGAATGAGAGGGTGCTCATCAACACTGTTCACCTTTTACATTATATTTTTAGAGACCGAGTCTCCCATTCAGTTAGAGTTCACTGGATAAGATAGCTAGGAATCTACCTGTCTCCAACGTGCTTGCTTCATCCGGCTTTTTTTTGGCCCGGCTTTTCGCTGCATGGGTTACAGGGTTGACTTACACTCGGGTCCTCAAGCTTGCACAGGAAGTCCTTTACCAGCCCAGATTATTAAATTAGTAGAATAATCATAAACTCAATCAACCCCTAAAGCATATCTATGGCTACATAGGAAAATCTAGGTTTGAGGATATTAAACACTATAAGCTACCCAAAACCACACGATCACCACAATGCTGAGCTGAGAACTTCATGCCAGGCTTGCCAAACACTTACAAAGGGGAATACTCCTCTTGAAATACAGTAAGCACAGCTGATCACCATGCTGCAAACTAAAAACTCAGATTGTAAGTCAACTCTCAAAACCTTTTGTCAGCTGGACACTCTGTCCTAAAAGTCCTACTGTGAGCCTATTCATTGTTTAAGTGGGGGTTAGATAATGGTCCCGTTCTTTCCACCATCAAATCATAGAAGTTACTTGCAATGCTTAAATTATAATAATTTACATTTCCTCTTGTTAAGTTTGCTATTTTTAGCATGTTCCCACTGTTCAAATCAGCCTACACTTAGAATTGGATTGTTATCATTATATTATGTATTGAGGGCCGGTGAGGTGGCTCAGCAGGTAAAGTCACTTGTTATGAAGCCTGATGACATGAGTTTGATCCGCAGGACCTTATGGAGTAGAAACAACCAAGTCTTCCAGGTTGTCTTCTGACCTCCATATGTGCTCCATTACACACTCAGACAGGCTCTCTAGTTAAATAAATAAATGTAATTTAAAAATTATCTAGACTTCTAACATTTTTGACTACCAGAAATTTGGCAATTATTTCTGTAATGTTTATGTGCAAGTTCCTAAGCGACTGCTGCAGGAGACACAGTCAAGGGCAGAGCCCTGGCTTTGCAGAAGCCAGCTATAAACTCCCCTGTGCCCTTCCCACGCCTACCAGCCAGAGCCAACGTCATCAGCGTCAGCGACAGGACTGCACGCCAGCCCCCAAGATAAAGACAGCAATATGACTGCTTTATCAAGCCAGGAAAATGTTAATGGCCCCAGAGCCTCTGTGCCTTCAGGAAGGTGACTACAGAGGGAAACCAACTCACGGAGATAAACAAGTGAAAGGGGAACCCACAACGTAGGGACACTGCTCTCACGGGAATTTGTCTGTCACATTCAAACCTGGAAACTAGGAGAAGGTTATTTTCAGCTGTTGCAGAGTGAGGATATAGAAGTTGTGAACATGCAAGCTCACGGCTGGAGAGGTAGCTCAGCAGTTTAGAAGCATGACCTACTGTTGCAAAGGGCCTGAATTTGGTTCTCAGCACCTCAGTCAGAGGGCTCACATCCACCTATAACTACAGCTCCAGGGCATCCAATGATCTTTCTGGACTCTGATGACACCTGAACTCACACATGTGTACAGACTGCACACATAGACACATGTGCATAATTTTAAAAATAAAGAAAGGATCCATTTTGTCTCTTTTATCTATCCCACTGGGAATGACTTGTAACTTTGGCATGCTTTTAAAGTCAATATCTTTACCTTGGAGGTTATGTCTCGATAAATCCTTCCAGTTGTTATTTATTTTTTGCTAGGTAATTACCTAAACACACACACACACACACACACACACACACACCACCCTTAAATATTACATCTCTGGCCTGCAGGCATACATGCAGGCAGAACATTATACACATAATAAATAAATCTTTTTTAAAAAAACTACATCTCTCAATTGAACTAAATCCTATAATTTGTTCAAGAAATTCACCTCTAATATCTTTGCCATCTCACTCCCTAGATAACTTGGCAACTACAGTGCAAATAACCTAAAATCACATCCTAATCATGACTACCCTCGCTGAACAGGCATTATCTCCCCAGTTACAAATACAGTTGTATGTAACGGAAAAGTCTGCCCCACAGAACTAGTATCCACATTATAAATGAACAAATTC
Organism: Arvicola amphibius; assembly: GCF_903992535.2. Classification (NCBI taxonomy): domain Eukaryota; kingdom Metazoa; phylum Chordata; class Mammalia; order Rodentia; family Cricetidae; genus Arvicola; species Arvicola amphibius. The sequence continues at coordinate 9,260,175 of NC_052048.2, forward strand.
TGACTACAGGAGGTTTATGGAGTCACAGAGTGGTGGAATGAGACCTGCCTGAGTCCGATCACAACCCTGCTTCTTGACAACTGCATTGTAGTTTCCCCCATTGGGCTGTCACTCCCACAGAATAATGAGAACTTCAGGCACCATTTGGTTCACCCTCCTGTGCACACGGAGTCCTAACATAGATACATGAACAAAACGGTAAGCTTTCTCTTGACCTTGGCACCAATCATGCTGTGCGTCAGTCAATTCTTTTTTTTTAATTGATTTTATTGAGCTATGAATTTTTCTCTGATCCCCTCCCTTTTTCTCCCCTCCCCTGCAACCCTCTCCCATGATCCCCATGCTCCCAATTTACTCAGGAGATATTGTCTTATTCTACTTCCCATGTAGATTAGATCCATGTATGTCTTTCTTAGGGTCCTCAGTGTTGTCTAGGTTCTCTAAGATTGTAATTTGTTGGCTGCTTTTTTTGCTTTATGTTTAAAAATCACTTACAAGTGAGTACATATGATAATTGTCTTTCTGGGTTTTGGCTACCTCAATCAGTATGATGTTTTCTAGCTCCATCCATTTGCCTTCAAATTTCAAGATGTCAGTCAATCCTTGGTTGCTGAAAACTACCTTGAATGTTTCAGATAATGTTTTAAATCTGTTGTTTATGTGTATGTGTGTGTGCCTATGTGTAGATATGTGTATATGAGCACAGTACACACAAAGGCCAGAAGAGGGAGCTGTTTCCCCTGGATCTGGAGTTGCACGTGCTTGTGAGCTGTCTAATGTACTTTTCAGCCCAACCCTGAGCATTTTAGCATATTAAACCTACTCCTTGTCTATTACACACAAAATATCAAATCAATACCATATTCCTGATTCATAACAATTTTTTTTAAAAAAATCACACGTCCAATAGCCCATGTAAGAAAGTGATCTTCAATTGATAATGAATGCAATACTTAAACACAGAGTAGGCACAATAGCAGACTCAAGCTCTTGACTTGTATTTTAAGCTATTTTCTTCTGCACAGATTATAATTATAGAGTTTGGTACTTTGAAATCAAGAGGATGACAATGCTTTTCTGACATGCTTATATTGTGCCAACCAGTGCTAAATTGGACCCAAATACTTCAGATGCAAGCTTTCAAGTCAATTTCATTGCACTGTAAAATACCTCCAGTGCTTAAAATGATAACAATGTTTCTTATTTATCTTAGCTCATGAAAAATAAATGCCTTCCAACTTTGATGCAGAAATATTCTCGTAGAATATCCTGTATTATAGCTACTCTGTACAAAAAAAAAGTTTATCTCTATGTTTTAAGTGTGTACCTATAAACCACAAAAAACTAACTTTATGAGGGAAATTATGAAATAGTCTGCCATTCAACACTAAGAAACCAATAACTCAAGTCAAATTAAAACCCAAATGGCTGGTGAAAATGCTGTGGGAGACACTGCTCCTGGCATGATTTCCCTATTGAAGCGTCAGAGAAACCTTTCCCCTGAGCTGTATTTACTTAAATCTCTTCCCACAGGACCTTTGAACAGGACAGGAAAGGCAGGTTCCTGCCCTACTCAGAACAATTTTATAGAGCTATGAAGTACAAACTTTTCTCATATCAACATGCCGAATGAGCACGACACACCCATAACTGAGATTCACTACAGCATTGATTTAAGAGGTTCTGAGGTCTCTCAGGGAGAATATACTGGAATTGAGGGCAGCTCCGTGCTTGATTGAGGCCTACCAGGACCATTCCCTTGGTAGCCAGTGCTGTGACCATCAGGAAAAGCTGGCCTAGGATGAAAAGTTAATTTCACCACTGAGAACACCAGTGAGCCTCTATAGCAGTTCTAAGAGCTATGTCATTTAGTATATCAAAACCCGAGCATTCTTTTGCCGGCGTTCACTCTCGGTCTGCTCATTTGGACCTTGCATTTAAGTTATAACTTGTCAGATTGGGACAGGAGAGATGGCTCCGCATCTAGAGACACTTGTGGCCAAGTCTGAGTGAGGATCTGAGTTCTGTACCCAAGATTCATATGGTAGAGGAAAGAATGGAATCCTGTAAGCTGTTCTCTGATGACCTCTACACGCCAAGTGTGGCATGTGTACATGCATGCACACACACACACTTGCAGAGAGAGAGAGAGAGAGAGAGAGAGAGAGAGAGAATAAACTATAATAAAAATGTTAAATGTATTTGTTAATTTGTTTCTGTATCTGCATGGATTACATGCAAAATGATGACATACACTAAGGAAAAGTCAGGTCTTCATAATGTGCTATAGACTACAGACTATGTCCTCACTGTGGGAGGAGAAAGTGGGAAAATGTAATTATACTTTAATTCCTAAGTTCCAAACAAACTTATGCAGAGAGGCTTCTGCCTCCCAGTTTTCATTATTCCAGACATATATAAATCATCTGAAGTTAATGCAGGAAACCTGAGCTCTCTTCCCATTTTATCTAAACCAAACAAGAACAGAATGTCCAAAGTACTAGAGCACAATACAGACAGATACAGTGTTAACGCATGTGGAGATCTTCAGAGCTTTAGTTGATAAGGACTCTAAATCTACAAATTATTTTACTGACAAGAAGAAAAAAAGGAGGAAGAAGCCAAAGATAGCCTGCACGTGCCTCCAAGTCTCTCTGCTCGTGGTTTGTCAGAAGGTGTGTGATGAATCAGGCATCCCCACTCTGGCCTGCTCACCCACAGTCTGACATTAAGTGGGCCTAGAATCAGTGTTAGGCAAAGAGATAATGAGGAAAGCCGATACATTATTTTAGTGGTAAAAAGATGATAATCAAATGCTACTTTGTTTCAGTCAAACCACATCAAAACTCCTGTACCATTCTGCATACCACAACCTCAGAATTCCTTACTATCTGAGAAGAGGAAATGAGAGACTGTGGAAATGCAAGAGATGGAAATTAGTTACTCTCATAGCAAGATTTGGGCAAATCAAACAAGAGTACTCATGAGAGATCACATACATCTGACTACCTTTAGCTTCCATTCAAGGCTAAGATAGATCATCAATGATACTTTTCAAGAAACAAAACAACACATACCATAAACAAAATTCTACTGTGATATGTAAGGTCAGGTAAAGAGAAATACTAAGAGCAATGGAGTTTTGCCACATAGGAAATGTCATTGGGCAAAGAACAAATATACCATTGTGCTTAGAAACTTGGCCCAGAGATCTGGCTAGTATTGTTACAGATACAATGCTCACATGCATGCGTGCGTGCGTACACACACACACACACACACACACACACACACAATCAATCACTTATACTCACACACATATTAAAAAGACAAACCAGAAATGCCTCAAGAAAAAAAATAATCCAAATAGAATTTACTTGATATTGTCCAAGGTTAATATTTGGGATCTGCATAGATTGTCTCAATTAACAATTAACCTATTCAATGTTCATATAACCCAGAATTCATTTGTGCCATAAATTTTTAAAATATGATGAGGTTTACAGGGCTTACCCACAGTTCCATGGCAGAGTTGAAGTCTATAATGTCCCACTGTCTCTTTCCTTGGGAAGACTCAATACCCAGTATATACTCACCAAGATTCTGGACCCTCTAGCATCTCATCTTAAACAGGGGATGGCTTTTCATGGTTTGTTGCTGTTGTTTTACTTTTGAGACAGAGTCCTACGTAGGCCAGGCTGGCCTCAAACTCCCTATGTAGCTCAAACCGGTCCTCCCAGCTCTACCTCCTAGTGCTGGAACTGACAGGCACATAACACACAGTGGGCTTTCAGGGAGAAGTCTGTACCTACTGAAATGACTTTTCTGTATTTGAAGTTATAGGTGGAGTGGCTTTCTGCTCTAAAGGGCCAGGTATATCCCGCAGGGGGAGGTATTGAGTGCATACAGCTCTTTTATTAAAGTGCATTGCAAATAAATGAGATTGGTGACCTTCAAGAGAACGAGATTGCATGAGGTTGCTAGAGTAACATGCGCAGCAGTGTCCAAACCAAACAGACACCATCTCCCTCTCTCACCCAAGAACTAAAACAAGAGCTGAGATGGTGTCATTTCTCAGCGAGTCTTTACTATTTCGTTTCCCATGGTCTCGGTTTTTAAAATGCCAGTGCCGTTTGTGCCTCCTGCCACCAATTTCTGACTAACGCTGCCAGTTCAAATGCTTACTTCGTCTTTGTCATCATTTTTGTCAGCCCCACTGTCTTCGGAAATATTACCATGTCTAGCAGGAGCTTGCCCTCCAACCCCCGTGTCCACTTCGCTGCTCTGATTTGCCGCTACCAAAATTATACTCCAGCTATTCCCATCACACTTCTTTTTTTACTATTTATTTTTTATTTTTTATTAAAAATTTCCCTCTCCTCCCCTCCTCCCACTTCCCTCCCCTCCCCTCCACCCACACCTCCACTCCCTCCCTCTCCCAGGCCAAACTTTGTTAAGAAAAAAAAAAAAACAGCTTAACTTTCTGACATTCTATATATACAAAATCATACTCAGCTCCCTCCGCCCAGTCAGGAAGACACTCCATTTTTCAGTCATCACCCCCATCCTCTGTCTCAGCTTCTAAAAGTTCCCACCGCCTGCCCCTCTCAGCAGCAAAGAGGCTATCTGTTCCACGTGTCTTTCGTGGAACATAAAATGCAATCCACACCTGGCATCCAGCTCGCTCACCCTCTAAGCCTTCTACTCCTTCCCTCCCTCACATCCTCTGGGCTTTATGCCCAGGGGAGAAATATAAAGGAGCATTCCTTTACACACGCATTCTTTATATTGCACAAAGCTGCTGAGAGCCCATGTACCAGTCACATAAACACATGAAAAAGTTAAGCATAAATTTCAAAAGAAAGAAAGGGCAGAATTTTACCAGAAATCTATGTTAAGAGTGTGATGGTGTTCCAGCATTAAATTTAGCTGTGACCTTTCTAGAAGGCAAAGTTCTCATGACTGTCTCTGTGGCAGAGCTCTTATCATTGGCCATTTGCTAATGCTGGTGTCTTGATCATAAACTTGGGGAGGGATGGATGCAGGAGCCAGCCATTTCTGAACAACCCTGCCCCTCTCAAGGTCCCCCACTTTCTGGCATGTCGTGAGCCCTTTTCGGATGTTCTAAAATAAAAACGCAAACAGCAAAGTTTTCTAAGAAATATTCCCACAAGCCAGAGATTCCCAGTTGCAATATCGGAGCCAACCATGCTAAAGATGATTTTCCCACTAGAAACAAGAAGAATTTATTAGTGAGCCCTGCCACTCTGGTCTTCCTCACAGTTCAATTCCCCAGTGTAAATTAATAACTTGACATTCAGACTGATGAGTTATAGTTTTATGATTAGTGTGCCTTGGCAAGGGATAAGCTCTGTTTTATGGAAAAATTGCTTCTCTGACCTGCGAGACTGAGATCTGAATTGCAGCCAGTGCTAGCGCCATGCCAGCCCCTCACCCCACAGCATACACTCAGAAAGGAAATAACTGCCAGTCCCTGCTACTTTCATAAACAGCTCCCACTAACTATCCTCAAATAAAAAAAGCCAAAAGGAGTAAGCTGAGAGACTGCTCAGTGGTTAAGAGTGCTTACTCTGAGGAACCCAGTTCAGCTCCCAGCAATAAAGCTACGTGTGTCACAAATGCCTTTGAATCTAGCACCCAGGGAAGATATGTATCCCTGTGCACATACCACACACGTGCACACATGAAGAGCACAACAACTGGATATCCAGTACCAAATCAACCCAGAAAACATCCTAAAACAGTACACAGACTGAGCAGACTGCATTAGCCGTATATGTGCTTATACATAAACACATAAAACAACCATGAATGTGGAAGGAGGCCATGACTTTAGAAGTACGAGGAGGAGTCTACAGGGCGGTTTGGTGGATGAAAGGGAAGCAAGAAAGAGTGTTATTATAATGTAATCCCAAAAAGGATTAGTGTAAATATGAATAAAAAAACATCTTTAAAATACAATAAATCCAAAAAGCAAACAAACAAAATAAAAAACAAAAATGGAAAATGTATATAAAATACTTGAATGAGTTTGAGGTTTTTAGGTATGACTCTGAGGTGATTTTGTTTCTTTGGTTTCCGTTTCTCTCCTCTTGTTCTACTGCATACACTTCTGATGGCATTTTAAGGGCTATTGGTGAGGTTCTGTCTATCTGAGGAAGTTTAATGTATTAATACTCCAATGTATTGCTGAAGAAATGAATGACTCTCCAAGTAAAAAGGCATGTGGGATAACTGTGGCTATGGAGAGCATCATTAAAATATCATATTTTAGTTCCCCACTCACTTTTTAAAAGCAGAACTAGAGAATGGAAACGGAGAAAGTCCCTTGGTCTTCATGCAGAAATGCAGGGAACAGGCAACAGAACCCTCACCAGCAAAGCTGAAAGCCATCCATGTGTATTCAGTATTGTTTTGACAGGAAGAAAACAAAATATAGGAACTCCTAATGCCTGAATATGACTTAGAGATGAAAGCTAAAACTGTAAAAATGCATATTTATAGATTCTATAAAAAGTATTAGAAGAAACATACTATGAATGAAATAAGAACTGATACAGAGTTCTTTTGATAAAAGAAAGCTTTGAAAAGCTCGTGTTCATTCATTCCTTCGAACACTTATCATGAAGCTGGCTTGTGTTTCCGCAGGTCCAGTAACTAGGTTAGCATGCTCTCCTCACAGAGACCATGAAGAATATGCTCTACTTAGAACAGTCTCTCTTTTCATACACTCAGTAAACCATGGTTGTGACAGCAACAAAAATAGCCCAAAATATTTTTATAAGCCCTGAGACACATCGCAGCATGTGTGTGTTTCAACACAAATCTGTCTATATTATTTCATAATGCCACACCTCAAATACAGACGCAAAGATTCACTCCACTGCTTCAGGAACCTCTTACTGGAGGTTCATGCTGGAGTGCCCAATTTTATAAGAAGCATTTGTCCTCTCCTACCTTCTGGGCCAAGAGGCAGAATTTTTTCTAAATGCTTTTTGTCCATTATTGAATGCCATATGACCATTCGGAAGCACATCCATCTACAGGGGCTGTTTCCACATCTCCATGTCAAACAACCAGTAGACACTCTTAATAGAGATCCTCAAACAAAAGAAAGCATAAACGTAGCCCTCTCTAAACTCAAAGACTAGCCAGCCATCACCAGCCTCAGCTGGAAACCTTTAGTTGGGGCTCAGTGGAAGGAATACTAGGAGATAAGATGCTGGACCACGAGAAGCCAGAGAAATACTTTCAAAATCAAGGTGCCTCTGACCTTTCTCCCACTCTCCTAATGACATTCCCAGCTTCTTCCTGTACACATGTGTCCTCTGGTGCTCACGGCCTCATGCAGGTGCAGGGAAGAACTCTGATGCTGCCTTATTTTCCCTGAGGTTTGAACCCACGAATTAGCTTTCTCTCTCTCTCTCTGAAACCTCCCTATCAGTCATAGTAAGGAAGCCTGGGTAGTCTGACCACATACTTGGATAGACTCTTGTTACGGGAGATAATGCCTCTCTATTGAATTCACACTCAAAGAAAACTATCAGTGAAGTTTCATTCCCCAAGCCCATCCATTCCTAACGCTCATTTTCTAGGGCTGGAAATTATGTACATTTCCTCGTTGAAGGGTATGGGTTTCTAAACTTCAGGAAGCTAGAAGGTGAATGCACTCTGTGACTTCCCCATGAGCACACAGTGAGTCCTTACGTCCTGTAGCCGTCAATCCATTTACTGCAGGTTCACACCAGCAGGACCTTCTCCATGATGGGAAATGTCCCTTCGTCCCTACAACTTCTGTGCTGTCAAACCCCTTTGGAGAAAGTGTTCCAGTGACAACTCCACCCTCTCGTGATCTGCATGATGCGTGGAAGGCTTCCTCCCTCGCTTCACCTTCTGCTATCTCCTCCACCAGTGCAGAAATGAGAACCAGATGATTTCCTATGAGCGGGAGAAGGGACGCAGACAACAGCAAACACTCACCAGTGCCAAGGCCAACTGAAAACAATTCCCAGTCATTCAACAAGTGGGAAAGTCTGGAAGAAACGTAGCCTGAGGAGACAATCTTGCAAAGGCTAGTTTACAAAGACTGCTCAGACACACAGTGTATGGATAAATGATTACTGCCTTGCCCTGATGGCTCTAAGCAAATCAAAACTACAATGATTAGGCTTAACAAATGCTATGTGTTAGAAAACAATGATACTTAGGGTAAATAATGAGAAAAAGAAAGGCTTCCTGATTTTTTTCCTATGAAGTTGCATGATTTATTTCATATTATACTCATAGTATATTTGGCTATTACAAACTAAAATAATGCTATGTTCTTTAGGGCTATATTAATAACTTGATACAAAAGCAATATAGCGAATGATAAGACACAAGCAATTCAGTGCCTGTTGGTTTCAATATGTGTAAAAACCATTTTTGAAATGTTACTTCCATATTGAGCCTTTGGTGTTAGAACTGTATTTACTTTTAATTTGAGGATTATATTACTGACTATTAGCATTGTTTTTAGTTGACCTATAAAACTTGATGGTAAGACCCTAATGCTGAAGACACCATTTACTTGAGTCATTGGACATGAAGAAAGTTGGTACTGACCTGAAAGGTTCTATACACAACATTAAGGGAGGAAAGTAATCAGCAGTCCTTCCCATCTGTGAACCTGTGAACTACATGAGATTTGTCTGCCAATGCAACAATGGCCCGAATACGGAAGTAACCAACCACTTTCAGACTGGACTTAAAGCGGGCTCCACAAGAGTCTTTAACATGTGCCTGATAGTGTTATCTAGACCAAAAACCTATGAGTGTCTTTGTCATAGAGCCTCGGGAAGAAGCTCATACTATTATTCTCCTAAATGGACATAGTAATAAATGCCCCATAGGTTCTTATCTTTTTTCCCCATAGATAAGAACATCTCTCAACCCTCATCATAAAGATTCTTTTTGAAGTAGACTGTGGTTAACAAACACAAAAACTGACAACTGGTCAACAGGCAGAAAACAAGAGACTGTAGAGTAACCAGGCCTGAATGAGACAACTATATCCCACACGTACTTACAACATGAAAGGAGGCAGAAGGTTTTAAGGGCCAGAGGTAGTGGATACCTGTGCAAAACAGTGTGTGCCAGACATGACAACACCACATGATCTCACATGGTCTCACATGATCTCACAGCAGCTACAACTGCATGCTCAACAGCTACACACAATCAAACCAGCCAAAATCCCAGTTTGGGTGGGAAAGGAACTCATAAAGTCTCACTTCTATCTGATTACCCATTGAAAACTGACGGCTAGTTGGGGATAGTATGTTCTTTTCTGGGATGTATCCCCTACGAGGGGCCATGTTCCAGGAGATGGGAACACAATCATTCACACACAGACACGGCACTAACTAGAGTCAGTGGATTTTTTTAAAGGAGCCCATGAAGCTAACAACTGTGAAAATAAATTTATCTTTCAAAATAAAATATGGCTTATAATATCAGTTAGTCTGAAATCAATCAGAAGCAAAACTCAGGTGGGGATTACATGACACAGCTGGCTCACAGTGGCATCATCATCCATTTGGTAAATAAGCTCAAGAGCTCAATAAACTTTTGTCTCTTTTCAAAAGTCATCTGTCTCCTCTGAAGCACCTGTGCCAGCTCTAGCACGTTCCTCTCCTTCCACTCTTATCTGACTGCCCATTAGTGACTTCAACTACAACTTACCCATACTGCAACAGCAATGCAATCAGCCTACATGGAACCACGTGTTTTTTAAGATCTGAGAAAATGTTTGTGTAACTACATGAAAAACTGCTGTCCTTGTTTAACTTAGCTCTTCTTTTATTTAGCTTACAGCCTTCCATGTCTCAGCTAAAGGCTATAGAGACTGTCCTCATCCCCCCCAAGACCTCTGATGGAAGCTCCTTCCTCTTCTTCCCACTCACACAACCTTCAAGTCCTACACTAGGCTCTATGATTCTTATGAAACAGACAGAATCAGTTATTTTCAAAAAGTGTGCAAGCACACATATTTTAATGTTTTAGTCTATCACAGTCTAGCATTTCTATCCAACATTAGTATAATAACTTGTCAGTTAGCCTCTGTAACAGATTTATGAACTAGGTTTGCAGTTGAGAAAAATTAATAGACAGGGTAGTCAAGAAATAACTTATGAGCTAATCCCAAAAGGGAAATAATGCAAAAATTTATTAGTGTTTGGATTCACAAACTGCTTTTCATTTTGTTTTGTGGGTTTTGTTTTGAAAGACCAGGTCTCCTGTATCCCAGGCTAGTCCAAAATGCACTGTGTTTCTTAGGCTGGCACTGAACTCCTGATACTCCTGCCTGGGCCTCCCAAGTACTGGAACTACAGGAGTTTGGCACCATATCTAGTTGTCACATGTACCCTATGTACCCACACATATGCATACATTTGTTTGCACATGGGTATGTAAATGTGTTTTCCCATAATAAAAACCTTCTACCAAAGTTCAGATCTGCTCAAGTCAGACTAGCCATGTAGTACAAGTAGACGTAAGTTCGCATCCTTACATCTTTCATCCAAGGCATCTGGATTGCTCCTTAAAACTCTGCAGTGCTCCAGAACCCACCTGAAAACCCAGACTATTGATGGGAAGATCCAGATACATGCACTTTAACGGATTTTTCAAGTGATTATTTCATTCACACTAGATTCTGTGAATCATGGCAAATACATCAACTTAAAAAGCACAACATGGTGAGGAATTGCATAAAGGAAGCCAGACAATCTTCTCACAGATTTTGACATCACCTATACACATCTGTGAATTCTAAGTGTTCACTATTATAAATCATAAACCACCCTTTGCTTCCCTTGGCATGATAGTTTTATGAGAATAAGCCACAGCGGGAGAAGCATCAAGGAGAAGATAAGAATGCCAACATACTGATGCACTCAGAAGGCAGCAAACACTGTCAAGCAGAGTCAGAGGTAGAATAAGTTACAGATAACTGTTGACGTTTTTTATTCAGAGACCAATGGCCAAACATTGCAGAGCTCTGGGAGTCCTGCTGAGGAGAAGGAGGATTGTAGTAGCTGGGGGCGGGAGGGGGTGTTAGGGACATTGAAGGAAAACCCACAGAAACAGCTAAGCTGGCTCACGGGAACACACAGAGTCTGACCAACAAGAAGCAAGCCTGCATGGGACCACCCTAGGCCATCTGCATTTATGAGACAGTTGTGTAGCTTGGTCTATTTCTGGGACTCCTGGAATGGGAGCATGGGCTGTCCCTGGTGTTTTGCTGGCTCTTCGGAACCTAGTCCTTGTGCTGGATTGCCTTGTCCAGTTCTGAATACAGGGGGAGGTGCTTGAGCTTGATGACATTTTTAATCCATTTTAGTCACATGAGAAGTTTAGGTTCATATAAAATTGCCAGCAGGTACATTTACAAGTCAATGTGACAAACAAGATCAAGAACTAGAGAATAAGAATCCTTATCTGGGAAAGTTCACATCAAGAAATCTGACCCACGAAACAGACCAAGAACCATGTTTAAAGAGTTAACCACTTAATTTTGATTGTTTTCTTTCTGCCCAAGCAAACTTTAGCATGAGTTGTGCGCGCTCATTTTTATGGGCTTGCATTTCTGACTGACACTTTATGTTTGCGATAACTCACTTATCAGTGTTCACTCATATCTTTCTCCAACATTCCCAACCTAATTCTCACGCTTCAAACTCGGCCCAGCTAATAGCTAGAAGAAGTTTCACTGATCACACTTAGAAAATCTAACAATAGTTCTCCAAAGGGGTTTAGAAGATGCAACCCAAATATGATTTAAATAAAAAGGAATGAGGAGACTGTCACAATAAGCTGCCACCAAATAAATTTATTGGGAGGTGTGTCCTGGCTGTCTAGAAAAATAATTCCAGTTACAGGAAATAACAAAACTCTAAGAGTAAGAAAGTCACTATTTGAGATAAGACACACACAGCTCATTTACTGTTAGAAGCTTTGCTTCTAAATATTTCATTAAAATATTTAGCAAATTCACAGTTGATTATAATTTGAGGTTGTAAAAAATTTCAGTGTGGAACTAACTTCTAATTTTCCAATGGAAGTCATATTTAGATTTTGTAACATGTATTCAAAGGACCCCAACATTAAAAGTTGTCCTGAACAGAAATCAAATCTGCTGAGAGAACTGACAGCTGCAGAAAGAGAAATAAATCACCATTGAATGGTCAGAACTTTTTCCTAAATAGTCTACTATGTTTCTCTGAGGGTCATGACAGTCTAAATAACATATTTGAAACAAATGTCCTATTCAATGAAAAGACAAGATTTCTACTGAGTATTAAAACTGAACCAGGAAGATGATCTTTATTAAATTGAAATTTTTCTATTTTAGCAAGTAAGATTCTACTAAACACCAGGGTGGCAAAGGTATGATTCCTGGGCAAACTTTTTTCCTCTTTTCTTTCCTTCTTTCTTTCTTTCTTTCCTTCTTTCTTTCTTTCTTCCTTCCTCCCTCCCTCCCTTCCTTCCTTGCTGTCTGTCTGTCACACTTCATAGTTCAGGCTGGCTCCGATCTCATGATTCTCCTACTCCAGCCCCACAACAGTTACTTTCGCAGGTCTGCACCTCTATGCCTGGCTATAGATGTTTCCTTTCCATAAAATGATGTCAGCTGTTGGAGCTGGAGTGACAGATCAGTAGTTAAGAATTCACATTGCTCTTGCTGAGCACTGAGTTCGGTTCCCAGTCCTCATGTCAGGAGACTGCTCCCTGCTTGTAACTGCAGCTCCAGGATATCCAGTGCAGTCTTCTGTCTTCCCAGGGCACTGATACTCATCTGCACACATACACACATACTACTCAAAAAACAAACATTTATACAACAGTGATCTTGAATGTAGATTTGGTGATTTTTCAGTTGTCAATGATCTAGAAATAAAGAAACAAGACATATGTTGAACATGGGATTTCCCATGAGTAAGGGTGCAGGAGAATTAAGCCCTACATGTGACACATCATAGAAGACTTTTTTAAACCATTTTATTTTTACTCTATGTGTGTGAGTGTTAGCCTGAATGTATGAAAGTGTAGCATGTGCATGCAGTCCCCGTGAAGGCCAGAAGGGGGCGATGGAACCCCTGAAACTGGAGTTACAGCTGTGTGAGAGCAGCCCGTGCAGTTGGGAACTGAATCCAGGTCCCCAGCAAGGGCAGTCAGAGTTCTTAACCACTGAGCCATCTTTCCAGGTCCTCAGAAGACATTTTAACAGCAGGAAAAAGAAATGCCAACATCACATCAACTCTGTAAATTCTCAGGCGTGTCCATGGTCGCTTTTCTTTGCTTTAAACATTTTAGTCTCTACCCAAGAGGGGATAAATATTTTATTTAACAGACATTTCTTTTCTGTCCACACATCCTGCCAGCTAGCACCTACAAAAAACAAGGCGCTCAGCCAAAATCTTCTAAGGGAAATGTTTATGGGTAAAATGGGGAGGCTGCGAAATTGATTTCTTTTCTAATGAAAACTGTCATGGTCTGCATGTAACTTCTTTCATTCCACGGCTTACAAAGAAATCCCCTATGAAATATACACCAGTACCTACGCTCTCTCCTTCCAAAGCTTAGGGGCACTACTACGGCGACTAGACCCCAAAACACAATGGAGCTGGGGATGTGTAGTGTTTCTCACATGAACCTGCTATTTTGATCCCATAAAATCCTTTGGATCAAAACAAACAAAAACGCTAGTTTCTCTTTCTGTATTCTTACCACCTGCAAAAGTAATAAGGACGCCATTGGTTGCACATAGAAGTACACAAATTTGCCAGCAGACAAAGTGTCCCCCCCCCATAACCTCTCTGTGAAGTCAGAACTCCCACTGGGTTTATCAAAGAGAATTGTGTATGCCTGGAGAGTGGAAATGCTTGCCACAGCCTTAGCAAAAAATACTCAGTGCATCACAATGACGTCAGAAGAGGGAAAAGTTTTATTAAAACCCTATTAACTCCAAACCACAAGCTTCTTGTCTAAAATCATTCCAATGTTCTCAAAGTTACCTGTGGAGGACAGAAAGGCATTCCTTACATTTTTAGATGCCCTTGAGAGAGAAGAATCTATCAAGTAAAAAGGACATGAAATAAAATGGAGAGAGAGGAGCGGGGAGAGGATGAAGGAGGGAGGGGAGAGAGAAAGAGAGAGAGAGAGACAGAGAGAGAGAGAGAGAGAGAGAGAGAGAGAGAGAGAGAGAGAGAGAGAGAGAATAACTAGGGGAAATTCTAAAAGACCAATAAATAGAATTAACTAGGGAAAGTGGAAAATTAGCTAACTACCTTTAAATGTAAACTCAAGTAGTGAATGTTACAGTGCTTACTTTTGGGGCGCTTCTGTCAAGTCTGAAGTCAGCGTAACTGAAGTGAACCTCATCCACATTACTCCTTCACATCCAAATTTCCTTATCTGTATAACATGTTTATGTTGCTTTGGGGGTTTTATTAATTATTTCCTGGGTGTTATGTGAGAAATCTAGTCTATTTTTATTTATTTATTTACTTATTTTATGGTTTCTCAAGACAGAGTTTCTCTGTGTAACAGCTCTGGCTGTCCTGGAACTTGCTTGGTAGACCAGAATGGCTTTGGACACACAGAGATCTGCCTTCCTCTGCGACCCAAGTGGTGGGACTAAAAGCATATTACCACCACTGCCCAGCTTTTAATCTGCATTGTAAAGGTAAAATAATATGCCTTGACTCACATGGCTATCTGTACCATATTCAGATAAAAATCATCGTACACAGAATACATGCATTACTTTAAAATTACTTGTATATATCTATATCTGTAGATATGGTTACAAAAAAAGCACATCTTGTATGAAAGTATTTTTGTCATTAAGTCTCCATACCATGTCAGAGCTCCATCTAGATTTCATGACTCTAAGGAATTTGACGGGAAACAGTTTTAGACATACTGAGACTTCTTCCCATGAAATCAGTCTGTAATCCCAGCCTGCTTCTTGAATTTAGAAAGGGACTTAAAGACCTAATCTGCATTTCTAGAGGCCACATTCTGCACCAAGCAACTTTCTAGGCTTCCTTATACACAGAACGGAGCCCTGTTATCTCCTTCGGCTCCCTGAAGGAGATATCTCCACAAGCAAGGGATCTTCACAGATACCACTAACAGGTCTGCCACTTTAGCGGCTCTGTTAGAAAGACTGTGTCCCACTCTACATATATCAACACTTTTGTTGCCAAAGAGTGCACTCTGATCAACCTAGACACGTGATAATATGGAAGCAGATGCAACCTCGGGCACACAGAAAATCAGGAAAGACAGGCCCACAGTTAACTGTGACACTGTCCTGAATCAAGTACACAGACTCTTCCCTAAAGACTGCAAAGCTTCCCCCAAACTCGAATAACTACATTTGCATTTTCAAATACTGACAAAAACATGAAATGGTTGCCAACTGCTAGAATAGGACGAAAGGTGCAATCAGAATTATCCCGGAGTCAGAAACATGGTTTTTAAATGCTGCCATTGGATCTATGTAAATTTTCATTATATGTGAAGATACAACATGAAAATGCATACATGTCATCCGGCTGAAAATATATAGCTAACACTGACCAATACGCTGGCCATCAGTCATAGTTATGGCCTGAATCACGAGCAGAATGCTAGAACAAACTGAGAATGCCTTTAGCATAAAACACATGTTGGATATTTGGCTTAGTACAAGCAAAATAGAATGTAACGTATCTCTGTTTTCATCTTGACTACATGCTGGGTCAAACGAAGTATTATTATACGATTATACATTTTATCTCTCCTTTTAGTCTTTTTTATGTAAATACTAGAAAATGCAAGGCTAAATAGGTGTTATTTCTACTAAACGTTTAAGGCACTCACCTAGGATACTGGCAGGACTATTTTCATCAAAGCCACTGGGTGACACTGTTCTCCACAAAATTGACACAACGAAGGCAATTTCCTGGCAGGGGAAAATGACACATGTACAGGATGTGTACAGGTCATACATGCACACGCGAGTGTGCCCACGCCTACATGTGTAAATACACACGAGCCTGTCACCCAACCAAGTGGATCTCTTTAAAAGCACCCATCATCTCAGGGTGAAAGACTTGGGAGCTTTGGACTTTCACCACTGTCCGGAACCCACAGCCTTGACAATTCGAATGATCATGCGTAGGTCCCTTAAGGGTAGAGGCAACTAGGACAAGATCATCCACGCAGGCCATGCAGAAGGACTTTAGTTTGCGGCTTTCCTGAAAGGCCTCTGTCTTTAAATCATAATGTCCCTCACGTGCTCCCCTAGGATCACAAGTACTTTCATTTTTATGACTCTTGGAAGAGACTGGGCAAACTAATTTCGGGGACACATGCAGCTGTTTTCGCTAACGAAGAGGGTTTTACAGCTTCTAAGATCATTTTTCTTGGCTTGTGTTTAAAATCCCGAACATCTTTCAATCAATTTTTTTTAAAAAAAAAAAAAATGGGAAAACAAATAGCTGTAAGCTGCCACTGGAGACTTCGGGCAGGGAGATGAAGATTCCACAGTCAGGCTTGTCAGAGCCATAAACACCTGTGGGTGGGACAAGCTGACAGCCGTGCACTCGCAATCCGGAGCTGCCTGACCTTCTCATTTCATCGCAATAACATAGGAACTTTCATGCTAGTTTTACCTCTGACATACAGTCTCCTCAACTGCATTGGCGATCCAGACTTGGTTCCTTAGGTAAGACCACAAATGATGTCTGGGTTTGGCACTGTCCACCACAGTCCCTTCCTGAATGTTTCCCAGGCAGCCATCTACTGTCACCGTACTGAGTCTTTTCAGTTGGGCTACCAAATATATATTTCCTTGACCCTTCTTCTTTGTCCCTCCCTCTGAAATCAGACTAGCTCGGTCTGGTAACTACAGCCCGGCCTCAGGTGTAGCATTATTCTACATCTTTGGAAATAATCATGAGCTCCATGAACGGTCTAAATAGTACAGCACAGCCGATGTGTTCTCTTGAACACACTGCATGTCCTATGTCCAGTAGCATTTTATCTTTATTTCAAACCCTACTGCCAATGCGCACTAGTTTCCATCCCTAAAGATAGGCTCTACACTTCCAAAGGTAAAGCTGCTTCAAATTTAAAACATGTATGTTTAACATTTGAGCACTAAAGATTTTCCATTTATCTAACATTATGGGCATTTTTTACCTAAAAGCAATTTTGCATAGAATTTCAGGAAACAGATGAATGGGCCCTACATCCAAGTTTAAAACCTGATACTATCTATAGTCCTTAACCCATTTCTTTCCTTTTTTGCTTTTTGAGAGAGGGTCTCACATAACTCAGGATATCTTTAACCTTATAGGTAGTGGAAATTCCTGCTGCCACCTCCCAGTGCTGGGCTGACAAGTATGGAACTCCATGTCCCGTCTTCCCAGTGTATTCTCTAAATGGCCACTCCACATTCCCTGTGATTTTCTCTTATGCGGGGACTTCGTTGCCCCAGTGTTGTTCTAAGCCCCGGAGGGCCAGAGGCAGCGTCTTCTCAGTATGTGTGCAGTTTGGTCGCAAGTGTACAAAATGTGACATTTGATGGGCTGCCTGACCAAAGGCATACATAGATGACATTAACTGAGAGGACTATTTCCTTTTAAAATAGTATTATATACAAGACAAATAGTATTACCAATCCATGTTTTTGACAGTTATCCATCTGTGAATAACCCACATCAACTTATCTTTTAGTCTTTTACCCATGGTGATCAAATCTGTTTATTTTATGTTGCAAACAGTGCAAACATACGTGCTCAGCTCAAAGTTAAAACAATTATCAAAGGTAGATTTACCCTTCCCAAAAAAGACAAAAGAATCTTCTCTACAAAAAAAAAAAAAAACTTCCAGTAAAAATACTTTCAACAATGAAAGTCCATAAAGGCAATTGTTTCTTATCTATAGAAAGGAATACAGAGATATTGGATCATTAATAATCAACAACCTTAACATGCAAATGCACGAATGCAAAATCTAAAATGTAAGAACACAGAGTTTTGGTGATTTGGGGTTCTTCAGAATTATGTGCGAGGACTTCGTCAGACAGATGGATGTGGAGTGCGGGCACAAGTTGTGGTTTCAATAGGCAGGCAGAGCTTTTAGAAAATGTGATTATTAAATATCACACAGAAAAGAGAAAAAAGGAAGACGCCATGGGGAAAGAGATCCACAGGAAACAAGCAGCAATGTATCCCATGGAGTGTGGGTAGGCATCTGCCCACAGCGCTAAAGAAACATTGCCAGTGACCCAGTGCAAACGTTTCAGCTTGTCAATGCCTCTCCAGACACTATGCGATACAATAGTAGCATTGATCCCATATGCTCACAACCAGGCTCTCTGAAAAAAAGCAACTTCCACCCTAATCCCCAACAAACTCACTCCCTTAAAGGAATCAAATAAGAGTTTTCAATGAAGTGAACATAAACTCTAGCAAGCTGTGGCCAGCACGAACCATATTAATTGAAGGAATTTTAAAATAGGAAGCTTAATGGCTTGATAAACTCCCCACCTCAATAGAACCTATAAGAAGGATTTCAACATAGAAAGGTCAGTGTGGCCAGAGCTTCAGGGATCCGGGTGCCTGCAGACAAAAGTCCCAGAGCTAACTCTCCGCAGAGTCACAACAGATCCACACACGTGTCACAACAGATAAAATGCATGTTTCTCATGTCCGTGTCGCTCATCCAGCCCGCCTGTACCCCCTCCCCCTCCCCAGACTTTTCCAGATGTATTTCATACACAGAGTCACTGTTCTGGCTGTTTATTTAATTAACATGACAGCCCGGCACACACTGTTTCTTTCAGGTCTACAGTTAAACTTTTTACACTTTAGACTCAAGACAGAAAGAGTAAAGTGACTGTTTTCACTCCTCCCAACCTCTGGAAATTTATATAGATTTTCTGACTCTTTCTGTTAGTTAAAATAGTCCTTTGGTATGCTTTAAATATCTGTATTCACAAAGTAAAAAAAATGACGGGAAAACAAAACATTATTTTCCCACCTTTCCCAGGAGGATCAGAAACCCTTGTTTGCCTTTTCAGAGGTTGACATTAAATTTAATTCTGTCACCAAGACATAATCAATATTTTTGTTTATATCGTTATAAACTGAGGAATAATACTGAAATATGATAGAAGCCTCAATTTAAAATCCCATGTTTCTTAAACATATCCAATGTAAGAAACATATCAAAATACATTTAGAAATGTACACAGCATTCTATATGTTCAGAAAAATAAAGAATTCTATAAATTTAGAAAAAGAAAAAAGAACACTTGCCTGACACACATGAGGTCCTGGCTATTTTAAATGCTAAAGTTCAACTAAGAGGACCAGCATTATGGCTCAGTGGGAAAAGGCACTGCCACCAAACCTAAGGACCAGAGAAAGATTTCAAGAACCCACATGGTGGAAAGGAGGGCTAAGTTCTGCAAGTTATCCTCTGACCCTGTAAACACGTTATAGTATGTGAATGCTCTCTCTCTCTCTCTCTCTCTCTCTCTCTCTCTCTCTCTCTCTCTCTCTCTCTCACACACACACACACACACACACAAATATAATTTTTAAAAAACTGTATCCAAAATTATTTCGGAAGAAATAATTCTGTGCATTTTCATCTGTACTGATAAGACTATCAAGTTTTATTTGATTTTAAGCAATGGCATAAGAAAGCCCACCACATGCCTACCATCCAGTGACCACCAACAGAAACCATTATCTTATCTTCCTTTTTTTATTGTTTGCTTGGAGGGCTGCTTTAAAATGTCTTTCTCATCCCAGTGATTAACAACTTGGCCCTTGTCTGCTACCAAACTTAAATTCCACTGCAAAGACATTCACATAGGCTAACAATTCTCAACTGAGTGCTTATAGAAACAGCCACAGGAGAGTGTAACTTTTAATTTAGTAAGACAAAGCACATATTTGTATATAGATATATTCGTCTACATTTCTGTTTGCCTTTGTGTCTCTCAGAAAACAATTAGCCATTAGTGTGGCTCAAAGACAACATTCATGGGGAGAGCTGAATGATTTGTATCTTTTTTCCCTATGAAACCATACGTTTAAAATATTAAATGCTTAACAGGTAATTAAAATAAAACTAGGTTTGGTTTGGAATCCATTAGAAATTAATGGGTATGCTGGATTCAGTAATTACAGAGAAGTGGGTGTCCAATAGTGTTCTATGACGCATATAGAGAACAGGCATGCCTCGAGTATTTTCCTAAAATTCAGAGTTGCAGAACTAACTTCATGCTGAAAATAGCACTTATTAATCAAAATCACCCAATAAATGCTAGGTGTTCTGCATATTGGAAGTTGGCAGGGGGTCGAAGCAAGGTGGCAAGGTTATCGCTGCTGTCAGATGTGAGAACTCTCTTCCAGAGGAGACATACACCTTAGCTGACCCCAGTCTTCCCAGACCCTCAGTCTAAAAATACACTGACCTAACATCACAGCCTCAGTCTCCAGAATACAGGGCTGGCAGGACTCAACCAGAAAGATGTTACTCAGGCTGTTCCTTCTCAGAAGACACTTTCTGTTGCCTTTAGACACACCTGGTGCCTCCCTCGCTGACCAAAACCAGACCTGCTTTCCCTTTCTGTACTACAAATTATCTGTGCTACAACTGGATTCTATATGGGGCTATCTCAACAAGAGACTTTATAACTCTAGACTCAGGGGAAGATGGGAGGGAGGGAGGGAGGGAGGGAGGGAGGGAGGGAGGGAGGGAGGGAGGGAGGGAGGGAGGGAGGATGTCAGGCAGGCAGACAGGCTTGCTTAATGTGAAGTTTAGCATATATTCTCCTGTGCCCCTTTAGGAGATGAGAGCCACTGATAAGAAGGAATTTTCAAGCAGTGGTTACTGTCACCCACACAGAAAAGGTAAGTGCCCCAACAGTCTCACTTTTAAACTCCAGAATGAGCAATAGCTAAGTCATTACCTAGGAGGCCTCTGTCCGTGTTGCCTCTCGGTACGATTTAAAACTTACTGGTTGCCTACAAGATCTGCTTTATTCAGAAAAGAACTAACCAGACAGCACTCGGGAAGTGCTAGATTTCGTTTTACAATTATTTTCACTCTGGACTTCGTCATGTATGCAAATGATCATGACACCCTTTGCCCTCTTAATCAGAAGTTTGCTTCCTCGTGATAAAAAAGATAAGCCATTTACTATATGGCTCCTAGCCTTTTCACAGAGTTTGACCAACGTATGAGCTGCTACCTCACCCTATCTCATAAGATACTATCCCATGTCAGCCACACCCATTCTCCACAATTATGTTCAGCAACAGCTTTGATGGGTCATATATGAAAACCAGCCTTCAGTGAGCACACCTGCACCCATGCCTTCATTAAAACTTCAAGGGTCCAGGTTGCTGCTGCATGCAACCACAGCTCCGCATCACCTTAAGTGGGAGTTTCTTGCTTTAGACCATCCTTCATCAACACTCCTTCAACAAAACAATTGCCAGAAAATAATCAGGATAGATGATTCATGTACACTATGCAAGCAACTAATCAATAAAACCTTTGAAAAATCAAGCTACATAGACCTTTATGAGACCATTACAGTCCTTCACTTACCAATGTGAAGCAGAGAAAACCTATACAAATCTGTGCTCATCAGCAAAGTTGCTCCGTTCACCTGAAGGCCTTCTGATCTCAAATCCACTCTGAGCTCCCTTAATCGGAAATGTCAGAAATTTAATTCTGAGGGCTAAGTGGCATTAATATGGAGTCAAATTACTTCTGATTCAGTCCAGATTTCTCCTGTAAATTAGGCTTCAATGTTGGCAAAAATCACATTTCCCTTTAAGTTCAAGAGAAGTGTACTGTGGATGTCTTTTTGATAATCGTGTTTTCATTCAGAAAGTTCTCTCTTCTGTACCCATCTGTACTTATACTTTATTCTAATGATCACCAAATATCTACACAACTAAGCACCAGTCAGTGCCCTATGTTCTTCTCTTTGCTCTTTAAACCAAGAAATATTTGTCTCCGCTAAACAAAAAGTTAAATAAGTACATTTGTTTGAAAGCAAGCACAAGCATGGAATGTTGTCATCCAGTCCGCTACATAAAGTCAAAGAGCCACCCATCTGGGTAATCAACTCCATTTCAGAAACAAACCAGCCACTCACACCATATGGTGACTGATGTCTCTAAGGAACACCTAACCAATTATTCCAAAAAGAAAAGGCTTACTATTATCCTAGGAACAGCCTTTCACCCTGAAAGTACCCTAATAGGATCATGGGTAGGCATGAATTTAAATAGGAAAAGTGTAAATTTCCATTTAGAGTGCAGAATCAGCTTTCTCAATCCCCTACAGCAAGTGTCAGACCTGGTGGAGAGAACTGAGGCGAAAAAAAAAAACCCTCAGGTACAACTTGTGAATAAAATTGGAAACGGTTCTCCTATACCATGCAGGGTTGCTATTCTGTGATACCAAAGACATTTGCAACCTCCTGCCCACTCCCCGCAAAGAACGCCTAAACTGGTACACACAAAATCACTCCGAATTCAACTCCCCCATCTCCTCCTTCCTCAAAGATACTTTATCGATAGCAATCTTAGAAAGTCTGGATTAATGTTTCCTGCAACCCCTGAGGAAGTCATTTGAATTTCTATCCACTTAGGCTGATAAACGCGCGTGGAAAAGGTTACTTTTCTGAGTGAACAATAAAAGCATAGCTGCCAGTTCTACACCATTCTAATGTTCACACATAGCCCTCAGGTGTTAAGCCTAAGTTCAGAGTTCAACACACACTCGTGCCTAACAACTACAGTTCAGACCCATGCTGGCGGCCAGCAGATGAGGCGTCTCCAGAGTCAAGGCAAAAGAGAAGCGCCTCACCGTCAAGGATGCCTTCCCTGGCTACCGAAACTCTTCTACCGACTTTTATAATGTTCATCTAGCACTTCATAAGGAATAAATTTTATTATTTTACAAAAAATCCCAGAAATATAGGAAATACACGTGTTGAAAGACACTTACTTCCAATAAATAATTAAATAAGTAAGCTAATTCCAAAAATTTAGGGAAGGTAGAAATGCTTCACCAAGGGCAGGCACTCAAAAGCCAGGTGTAGGAGATTGAAAACATGCCCCAGCTGTGGAAGCCCGCGCACCGCCACTTAGCCACTTAATTTTGTTGCTTTTTACTGTTTTCTGTTGCTCTGGTTGCAAACTACCCGACTAGATAGAGAACTGGGGAGAGAGAAAAAAATAATCTACTTTCTTAGTAAGTGTAAAGTTGTACTGTTTGGCAGGCTGACTTCCCCATCGCCTGCTCTCCACTCCCTGCACTGTTTCAAGTTTTCCCGGAGCACCCCCAAAGGCGCGGCCCCAGCTTACCTGCTCCCTGGGTATGCAGGGCAGAGAGGTCCTCCGGTGCGACTTGCCGCTGCAGCCAGACATCTCGCCGGCCACCACGGAGCTGGACCGCCTCCTCCTCTTCCACCCCGGAATCTCTTCCTTGGTTCTCGCGCTCAGCTGGGACCTAAACCGCTCCCTGGGCGGAGCCGGCCCGGAGCACTGCGGCAGGATCTGCTCGGCGTACCTGGCCAGCAGCAACCCCAACACCGCCGCCAAGTAAGCCAGGTAAGGTCTCCAGGCGACCTTGAACCTCTCCAGGGAAACCAGGGCCACCGTCCGGAGTGCGCTAGTCAAGGCGACCATGAGGACGCCCAGCCTCAGCCTCAGCACCAGCCATGTCGCGCCACCCAGGCAGCTGAGCAGGACCCCCGCGGCGGGCAGTGACAGCAGGCGACCGTCCCCCACGCCCAGCGAGAGCTGCACCAGCGCTTCCCCCGCACAGCAGGCGGCCAACAGCGCGACGGCCAGAGGCAGGCGCACCCCGGCGCGCAGCAGGCACAAGCCCATCCAGAAGAAGGCGCACAGGAGACTGAAGAGCAGCGCGGCCGGCTGCAGCCAAGGGCTGAGCTGCGCGCCGCCCCCGGGAGCACCTCCCCGAGGGCCCGGGAAGACGCCCCCTCGGGCTCCTTCCTCCTCCTCCTCCTCGGCCGCCGCCTCCTGACTCGACTCCAGCTTGCCTCCGACCTCCCCGCCGACCAGCCTCACCAGCAGCGCCAGCAGCACGGACAGGGAGCCCGCGCACAACGCCGAGGAGAGTTGCGGCGAGCGCCGAAGTGGTTGCAGCGCCTGGACTCCCCAACAACCTCGGCTGCCCGAGCTCCACGGAGATAGAGGGGACGCACCACGACGGTGGTGGTCCCAGCTGGACACCTGGGCGGGACTCGCCCTTCCGAGGCCCAGCTTGGCCCGGTCGTGGGCGGCCTCGCCCGACACTGCCATGCTGTGAGCTCTGCAGGCAACCCCCTTCCGTCCCACCCGTGCGCCCGCGCCCTTTTCGATCGCACACTCTGAATCCCTTCTCCCCGATCTCCGCGAAGTTTCAGCGTTGCAGAGAACTCAGCAGTGCGAGCTGAAGACTTCTTCAAGTTGGCAGCTAGCAGGATCAGCCTTCGATCTCCCCCCACCCTCTTTCTTCCTTTCTCTCTCAGAAATCCTTCGCTCCACCCTCAGCCCAAGTTTATACTATATGGGGTCTCTTTCTACTTCGGGATTTTAACACTTGCCCAACACAAATGTTGCTCAGTGACCGCTGATTCTCTGACCATCCCCGGGCTGATCTCGGCCGACCTCCCCATTGCACCCATATTAAGCAATATCAATAGCTCTCGCTCATATCTCGCCTCGGCTATAGCTAGCGAGCGTAGTCTGCACCGCCACTATATATTCTCCTCTCTCATTAATCTGTCCCTATATTCTCCCCCACCCCATCTCTCTCCTCCCCCTCTTTCTCTGTTTCTCCCCCTCCCCCTTTCCCCTTTCTATCTCTCCCTCTTCTCTCTCTTTATCTCTCCCCCTCTCTACTTGGCCAATCTTCCCCCTTGCTGCCATAGGACACAGACTTCGTTTCACAGAGGTAGGAAGCGGAGCCTCCCAGCCTTTCTGTGTCCAGTTCATGGCAAAGAGTAGGGGGCAAAGAAAAAAATAGAAAAGGAAGCTGAGACGCTGAGACGAGACGTAGTGTCGAAGTTACTAAGTTCCACCGGAAAGACCCAGTCTGTGAGCGGCTGCAGCAGCAAGGATGGAGGGAGAGCAGGAGCTGGTATGGAGGGGGATGGGGGAGGAGGAAAGGGAGGCTGTTAGCTTAGTTTTCTTTAAAAACCATTTTTTTTTCTTTTTGATGCACGATGGCTGATGTTTTTGCTGAGGAAAAAAGAGCAGAGACTAGTGCTTAAAACTCTCAAAGATTCCACAGTTCCTCTCGCTGGCTCTTAAGGGAATTCACTAGGTGAGTGGGCTCAGGATCCAGGGGTACAGTTGTGGGAGGGACCACCCCTTTCCTAGAGATGGTCCCTGCCAGTTAAAGGGGGGAGGGTGACAGGCCGGTGCTGGGGTCCGTGGCTGGCAGCTGGCCCTGAGGGGTGAAAGCCAGCATGCTTGATTCTGTCATAGAAAAATGATGCTTCTTCTGTATGAGTGATTTAACAGGCAAAGATCCTGAGGGGAGGGTGTTCCAGGATAGCTGGAACCCATCTCAATGGCTTTTTCATCCTGCTGCTGCTCCAGTAGAAGGTCGGTGCGCAGCAGAGAAGCCACGCCCCATCTTTCAAAGTTACATTTTGATTATTTTGTATGCCAGTGTGAGTGTGTATGTGAGATTACAGGAAGATTTGTGGGAGTCACCTCCTTTCCAGGGTCTGAAGGACAGAACCTTTTTTTTTTTCAGACATTCTGGGGTTTTTAGACTTGGTGGCAAACATTACCTGCTGCCACTGAGCCATCCTGAGGGCCCCAGCATGCCTGTCTTGTTCTTCCAAATGGAACAGTCTCAGAGTTATGTAGTGCACAAAGTCATTTAAGAAAAAAGATACAGACAGAAAACATAGAGAGAAAGGGTTTAAAAAAAAAGATTAGGGAATGGAGAGATGAAGAAGCAATTAAGAGCATCTTCTGCTCTTTCAGAGAACCCAAGGAGTTCCCAGCACCCACATCTGGTGACTCAGAACCACTGTATTTAACTCCAGCTCCAGGGCATTCTATGCCCTCTTCTGGACTCCACAGCCTCCTGCACTCACATACTTTAAAAAAAATTAAGTAATTTCAAAAATCCGTCTGGGAGTTGGTGGCACATGCAACCCCAAGATCATGAGTGCTGGAGACAGGAAGAATGCTCTGATGTAGAAGCCAGCCTGGGCTACAAATGCAACCCCAAGATCATGAGTGCTGGAGACAGGAAGAATGCTCTGATGCAGAAGCTAGCCTGGGCTACAAATGCAATCTTGAAAAGAAAAACAAAAGCGTAGCCCCCAGCTTCAGTGCAGAAGTATCATAAGTCAGCAGTTGTTGACTCTGTGTGGTAAAATCACACTATTGGCTGATTAAGAAATTAAGAATGATTGCAGAACTAGAAAGCCCAGCTACTCAAACCCACCCACAATGAGCAAAGCCCCTCCCTTATCAATGATTACGTGGTCATAGGCCACAGTATTTGAAAAAAAAAAGTTAATTTTTTTGGCAGTTTATGAAAAAGAATTCTTCAGTTTGTTCAGCAGATTCAAAATGATGCTGCTGTGTTCTGGATTTTTTTTTAAAAAATCCCCTCTTGCTCAGGTTGCCTAGGTGTCATTTGGCTCTCACAAATAATAATAAACTGATTTTGTCTCAATTATCTTGCTGCTCCAGGTTAAAGTGTGTTTATAGCCTGGAGTACTTGGATAATTAGCTCAAAATGCCACTGTGTTTTGTGTGTAGAGATGAAGCAATAAAATATGCCAAGAGGAGACAGATGAAATAAAATGGATTCATGGGGGCAGTGGGAAAACGTAGCTTAGGTTGTACATTTCTTTTTATGAGAAGCAGCCTACTGCAGTCCCAGCTGGGCACTCACAAAGCATTAGGCATAAATGAACAGGAGGGATGGACCTGCCAGCCAACTCCTCTCTGTCACATGTCCAGACCTGCACCACTGGCCAGGAGCCTGCGTTGGGCAGCATGTCAGGGACAGCAATACCATCTGTCTATTAAAGAAAACAGGAGTGGTGATGCCTTTGCCAAAGACAAATGAGCCCCCTAGCATGCACACACACTTCCCTAAGTTTCCATCTTATCCATGATTCATATGCCAGAGCCTTCCTGGAATGCTTGAAAGTAAAAAAAAAAAAAAAAAAAAAGTGCTGCCTCTTGACATGGGGAGTACACAGTGCACATCAAATCACAACCCTGGGCTTATGTTGTTAAATTTAGAAAGAAAAAAAACTCTGAGTGGGGGGATGAAAGAGTATTTCCATTTTCTCTGTCTTCTACCTCCACATGCATCTCAGGTTTTTCAGGAAAAATAATGGCATGTGATCATCAAAACAGAACTCTTACAAGACTGACAATGGACATTGTCTAGAAGCTGTCATACATGAACTGGTGAGATCTCAATGGATGATTTCATCACCTTCCTTGGGTTTCTGGATGGCAATGGGCAGAAAATTGGATCTTCTTTCCTTTCAGTGAAACAGCTAACTTTCTGATTGTGACTTTTGTTTAAAAAGTCACACACAACTTACTTTGCAAAGCCCCCAATGACTTGAGCTAAATCCCAGGAGCTATATAAAGGTGGAAATAAAGACCCAACTCCACAAAGTTGTCTCTGATGGCCACACATGCACTTGACTGATGAATAGGCACACGTGAGTCTCCCTTTCAAACGGCAATAATTAGTAATAATAAGAAAGTATCATAATAAAACACTTGCCATTTTCTAGCAGTAACAAAACATCACTAGGTCTATGTGTTGATGGCATCTTAGAGCTGGTCAATAATATTAAAGAAACAATGCCCTGGCACCTGACTTTCTCCCTATTTTTAACAAAAGTCACAATCAGAAAGTTAGCTGTTCCACTGAGAGGAAAGAAGATCCATTTTTCTGCCCATTGCCATCCAGAAACCCAAGGAAGGTGATGAAATCATCCAGATTCTTTTGTGAGAGACGGGGCCAGAGGGATAGACAGGAGAATGGCAACCAACAATTAGCAGTACAGTTAGCTAAGTGAAAGGCCAAGATGCGTAAGACAGATGTGAAACAGCTATGTGTAAGCACTGCCTTTGAAACAGGTAGCAATTAGTCCTGACTCAGGAACACACAACCAACGAACAAGATGAAAGAAAGGTTGTCCACACATAGAAAGTAGAAGAAAATGTCCTGTCCTGTCTAGCTGGAGAATACCCTTCGCTTGGCCAAGTCCAGTCAGTGTGGTTTGATTAGTTCTTTGTGAAAATCCTTTGCACTTTGCCAGCTATAGCTTCACTTAAGAGGACTCGCCTGTAATGTTTTGTTTTTTTAAGTCTTCACTCCTAAGTATGGCTTCATTTATTCTCTACTGCCTGCCTGACCTCCATGCACTTACAGTGAGTTAACACTGAGTCCCTAAGAAAGGAAGCGCCTTAGAATCCACTCTACCACCTACATACTCACCACCTCCTCCATTTTCTCCCATCTCTGGAAAAAACAGTGCCATCCACCCAGCTGCCTGGATCCACAATGGGAACATTGCCCTCGGCTCTTTCATGATTAGCTTGCTACCCTTCCACTCTATTAACAAAAGTACTTGCTTCCATCTCTAAAGGATGACCTGAATCTCTCTTTCTCTCTCTCCCTCCCTCCCCCTTTCTCTCTCTCTCTCTCTCTCTCTCTCTCTCTCTCTCTCTCTCTCTCTCTCTCTCTCTCTCTCTCTCTCATATACCTTTTACAGTAACCAAACACAGGTCCATCATCATCTCCAGCTAAGACAGTTGCAGTAACTAACTGCCCTTGCCTTCCTTTTATAGATCCATTTTTATTGAGCACAATGATAGTTCAAATACATAAATTAAATGATTGTGTATCCCCTCCTAAAACCATGCAAGGTTTCTCATTGTACTGCAGTCTCCAAAGGACCCAGAACAACCTACAAGGTCCTCCAAGATTTTTTCCAGCTCTCTGTGACCTCTTCCTGTTCTAGTATTCCCACTTGGCTAGTACAGTCCCAACTGTTACAATGTTCTCATTAACCAACATGGACTCTCTGCTGTTCACCATGAAAGACAGTAACTGCAAAGGGATGTTGAACACTCAACCCATGGCTACCACAGAGGAGCAGAGAGGCTTTAATTATTCAAAATGTAGTAGATTTGTTGGGTTATGGGTTCAGTCATGAAAACTGCATATTTCATACTTCAAGCCATGCTTGTGGTCTTCCATAGCTGCTAAAGTGATAGGGACCTTGGGAGCCACACATTGTATCATGCTGGCTTCTTCTGCATCACTCCTGGCTTCAGCTGTTTTTTCTTCTTGTTGTTTTGGTTTGGTTTTTGTTTGGGTTTTTTTTTAAGAAATGTTGGTTCCCAACCACCATGACAATAATATACCTGACAAAAGCAACTGAGAGGAGGAGGAATTTGACTCTCAGTTTGTCGTGATGCAGATAATATGTGTGGAGTGGTCCTAGCTGTGGTGACAGGAGTATGAGACGACAGCTGGTGATGTTGAGGCCGTGGTCATGAAGCTGGCAAAGAGGGATGCTGATACTCAACTAGCTTTTCCCTTTTTTATTCAGGCTGGGACCCCAGGCTGCTACCACACACATGGTGAATGGGTTTTCTCTCCTCAGTCAAAACCTCCTTGGCAATATCCTCTCGGGTATACCAGAGTTAGTCTCCTAGGTGATCCCCAATCCAATCATGTTGACAGGGAAGATGACTATAAGGTTTTTAAAAAAGACATTATGGTACCCAATATGCATAGAGATTTAAATACCTAATATCACACTGTTCTATTGTAGTCTTGATGAGTATCTCTCTATAAAATGGTTTTCTGCTCTCTTGTTTATTGTTCATTTGCTCTGAATTTCCAGATACCAGACATTCGCATGTCCTGTGGTCGAAACTCATTGAATACTCAAGAAGCAAGTGTTTGATGAATAAAAAATTCAATAGAATTATGAAAGAAAATAAAATGAAATATACCACCACTGTAATGTTTCATATTAAAGACCAACTGCATATATTTACATATAAACACACACAAATATATATGCATATATATGTGTGTATGTATGTATATGCATATGTATATCCAACTTAATTGCTTGCATGAACAGATGTCTCTGAGTCTTTCCTTGAAAATTCTGTTATGATGAGTACACTCCTAAGTAAAATCATGCAAGCAGCACTTCACAGAGAGCTGCTATAAAAATATGTGTTGCTATCTTAAGTTACTCATCTCTTAGAAAGGTAAACACTAGCCAGAGATTTTAAAACTTATATATTGAATGCTTGATGAAATGTCCATAGTGACTTTATTGTAGGCACAGGAGTGGGGAATGAAATATATACATATACCTTTGAGTAGCCAATGAACTGGGAAGTTCAGAATTATATGTCTGAATATAAATGACTAAAAAAGTCATATTTCACATTGTTTTCTATCTCTAATCACTATTGTAAGAACTGAATTATACTAGCAAACATAACCATTTTGTTAAGATCGACTTTACTGGTATACTTCCAGATAGAGTCAGGGAGAAAACACAGAATGCTTGCATCTGGGGATTCACTGTTGTCTCTGGCTTTCCATGCAGTACTGTTCCTTCTTCTTACATTACTTACAATTCCAAACATTGTAAGTAATGCCATTATGTATGCAACTGGGGACAAGATCAAAAGTTAAAGCAGGGATGTGAGAGTTAGTGTAGACCTACAGCCATGACAAATGGAAGCATCCCATGACAGGACCCACCACTGGACAGGCCAAACCTGTGGACTAAGATTCTTGTGGATTTTCTTGTTAAAGAGACACATGCAGTGGGCTCAGAGCTCCCCAGGCTTAACCACTTCATGGAACATGCAGCATGTTATAATGTTTTAAGTGACTATAACCTTGTTACTTTATTGTCTTCTGACAAAGTCAGCTTAGACATGTGGCCCTTCACTACTTCCCTACTTCCAGTTCAAAATGCTTCTTTTCCTCAACAGCAAGTCTCATAGGGCTGCAGGGAACTTCAACAGACTCGTCAGCAAGACCAATAACCTCAGCACCTCTTTCCTCTGGAGTTGCAAGTATTGTAATTCCCAGAACACTGAATTCTTGTGTAATAATATAAATAGTATGTATGTTGTTATAGTCTCCAAAATAATGATAAATTGTTTGGTTTTGTGAACTCAGATTGCTTTTGACTATTGCCCTAACTAATAAAAAAGGTAGTAAATCATGTAAGTATTGGTAAGAACTTTGAAAGTGTTTACACTGCTAGTTTAAACAAATGTATTAAACTGTATCCATCCTCTTCTGCCTTAGTAACAACCACAGGACAAATTTGACCAAATCTGGATCTCACAATTGAGACTCTTGCTGCATCTCAGACCCACCATGAATAGACATTTTCAGTGTAAATATGAGTGAATGGCGGTATCAGGATGGACTTCAGCTTGGCTGACCTGATTTCTGTCCAATGATAAGTAATTTTAAAATTATTTCATTTCTAAAAGTAAGCAACATGCGGGCAAAGGCCTGATTTAAAAGAACTTGGTCTTCTCTCTTCCTCCTTGAGTCTATTAATTTTGAAAATCTCTTCACCTATACTATGCCATAATAGGATGTTCAGACTTAACAAAGGTTTTCCTTTTCTCAGGTAGAACATATTTATTTAGCCAAACATGTGGGTTAAACTTACCTTTAACTGCCTTCTTTTTTGTCTTTCAACAATACTGAAATTTAAAAGGAGTTTTACATCATCTGAGAGAATTCCAATCACAGTCACACTGTTATTTTTTGCAAGGATACCAACATACATATTATCAGGGGCATGGAGACATCTTTGATCTGTAAATTCTCTCCGTGTTCCTAAAAGTTAATGGGCTGCTTTGAACTAACTTCTCATTTAGAAGGAAATTCTAAAAGGCAGGAAAATGTGTATAATTAAGCAATGGATGGAAGGGGAGGGAGAAAGAAAGAACACAGACAATTTGCACACTGAATATGTTCTCTGAGTAGTCCATCTCCCACTGATCACTTCCTTCACAGCACTCTAAGGAGAAAGCATATTCAAAATTAGAAGGAAATTATAGAGTAAATGCCAAAATCATTCATAAAAAGAACGTATTTCAGAATTCTATAAACATCCCAGTATAACGTCCATATTGTGCTTGGCAGCCCTAAAAGTAATTTTGTACTTCTAGTCCTAATTAATTCTCACAAAGGATGAGATTCAGTGACAAGTTTATTATCATCTTTATTTCAAAGAAAACAATACCAAGATACAGGGGAATTGAGATTCACTTAAGCTGGTAAAGCAGCAAAGATGCAAGAACTCAAATCTGATTCTTTCTCTCTGACTGGTCATTAAGTCATATAATAGACCTCCAATATCCCCCTGATCTACTCTCACCCTTATCTGCATCTAAGAGGTGCATCACCTTCTGCTTTCTCCTAACCGAAGTCCTTAAGCTTGAAAATTCCCAAAGGTGAGAAATCTCACTACTTTTGTTTTCTCTTTCTTTTATTTTTAAGTGTGTGTGTGTGTGTGTGTGTGTGTGTGTGTGTGTGTTTGGTGAGTGTGAGTGTGTGTATATCCACCCATCACTATGTTTTATGTACACCTGGTGAATGCAGGTACCTATGGAGGCCAGAAGAGAGCATCTGGAACTGAAGTTACAGTTTGTTTGGAGTTTCTGTGTGGGTGCTGAGTACCAAACCCAGATCCTCTGCAAGTGCATGAAATGGTGACCCATCTCTGAAGTCTCTACTTTTTTCCCCTTAATTAGGGCTGGCAAAATAGCTCAGTCAGTAAAGGTGCTTGTCACACAAGTCTGAAGACCTGAATTCAATTCTTGATTGCCACTTGAGTGAAAGAGAGAACCAGTTTACACATATTGTCCTCTGACTGCCACGTGAGCAATCTGGTTCATCTGCATACGCACACGCACACGCACACAAACGTGTACAAATACACACAGAGAGAGAGAGAGAGAGAGAGAGAGAGAGAGAGAGAGAGAGAGAACTTATACATTGTGTACTTCACACCGGTGTAGCATACACTATTATGTTGAGGATATAGTCACAACATCATGAGTCCATTACTTGCCTAACTTTGGGTCACCTCTGCTAAAACAAACACAGCAAACACTTCTTCACACCTCCCCAGATCCTGTCAATCACTAATCCAATTTCCAACTGTATAGATTTAATTACTAGACTATTTATACTTGGCCTTTCATATCTGACATC
The DNA here is from genome assembly GCF_903992535.2 of Arvicola amphibius. NCBI lineage: Eukaryota > Metazoa > Chordata > Mammalia > Rodentia > Cricetidae > Arvicola > Arvicola amphibius. The sequence continues at coordinate 9,293,565 of NC_052048.2, forward strand.
TTTCCCTTAGTGCACTTCCAAGATTCCTCCATATTGCAGCATATGTTAATATTTATCCTTTTTATGGCCGAAAAAACAAATCTCCCATTGAACCAACACAATATCATAGGAGTGCTTTATACTTTTGGTGCAGACCACTCAGCGTAAGGGACTTAAAATCCTTTCTACTCATTTGGCTTGCATTTTCCTTTCTCTATTTGACAAAGTCTACTTAATATTTATTGTTTCCCTGTATTGCATGCATGTTCATTATCATAAGAACCCATTGCCAAATCCAGGCTATGAAAATGTATCCTGTTTCCTCCTAAGTGTTTTGTATTTTTAGTTCTGACGCTTGGGTCTTTAGTTCACTTAGAGTTTTTAATTTCAGATGTGTGTGAATGTGTGTGTGTGTGTGTGTGTGTGTGTGTGTGTGCAGGTGTGCACACCCACGTGGGAGTATGTGAGTTAATTGTGAGTTAACTCTTGCTGATGGTGTGAGATGGCTAATCTAGTTCTGCTTGTCTTCATGTGAATGTCTCGCTTTCTCAACTATGGTGAAAGACAATTTTTCCTCAGTGCTTTGGAGTACATCTCCCTCAAATGCTTATGGGAACTGGAGAGCTGGTAACATGAGGAAGCTTCCCTCTCTCTGCGGTGAACTGGCCTCACTTCAAATATACTTCATAGTCTCATATCTGGACTGAAGAAAGTCCTAATTCCACTTAAGACCATGCCCTGTGAAGTCTTTATGGAACTGATGAGGGATTTCCCTCTGTATGCTATGATTACCATTGGTTAATAAAGACACTGCTTTGGACCTATAGCAAGGCAGAACTGAAGCTTTGCTGGTAGGCCATGACCTCATGATGGTGCACAGATCCATGGAGATGGGTTAAATTAATATGTAAGAGTTAGCCAATAAGAAGCTAGAGCTAATAGGAAAAGTAGTGTTTTAAATAATATAGATTTTGTGTGATTATTTTGGGGCTGAGCAGCTGGGAACAAACAAGCAGCTCTTCTCCAACAACAAATTGGTGCCAATGTTACCATCTAAAATCCACTTAAAACCTGAGAAAACTTAAAAAGGAATCCTAGATACAAAAGAACAGAGTTAAGCATGGTTTGGTAGCGGCATTTTCTTGGGTGGGCTCTGTTTACTAGAAGCAAGCAGAGGCATGGCTCCTTTAAAAGATGTTTTCCTATTCCACGATAGCAGGAAGAAAGCCATGTGGCTTTGAAATGATGGCTTTCTGGGCCTTGCTGCCAGTGTGACCTCTGACTCTTTCAGGAGGCTGAGCATTTAAATGGGGTTTGTAAGCAGTGTGTTACAAACTGCTTAATGGTTCGACATAAACCCCCTGCATGCTTGGAACCGGGGTAGTGTGCATGGCTCAGAGGCTGTGAACAGACCTCCTCCACCATGCTGGATGGGACAGAGTAAGAAGGCAGTGCCGTATTTCCCTTAGCAATGGTGCTGCTTAAGTTCATAGGAAGGGTTTAGCATTTTAAAAGCAGTCCTGGGCAGAAAATAATTATAAATATACAATAAAGACAAATTCAGACATAAAAGACCTCTAAATGAGTCACAGTGTTGGATAAATGCACGAATGCTTTAGGAGAGAAAAGAAAAATATATATAGACAGTTATAAAAAGAAGTAAGTGGTTTAGAAAAAAGGTAAAGTCTTTGAAGAGACAGAGTACAGCCAGTCATAGATTAAAGGTGTAAAGATAATAAATAGTAAGAAGTAATAGAGTAAAAACAAATAAGCCACATAAAGATGGAGAATACACAGACAGTCTGGATTATGTATATAATTGACTCTTCTTTGAATTTTTTTTTTTTTTTTTGGTTTTTCGAGACAGGGTTTCACTGTAGTTTTAGAGCCTGTCTTGGAACTAGCTCTTGTAGACCAGGCTGGCCTCGAACTCGCAGAGATCCGCCTGCCTCTGTCTCCCAAGTGCTGGGATTAAAGGCGTGCGCCACCACCACCCGGCTGAATTTTTTGACTGTAAAGGACCTAAGTACAGAGAGATATTTCATTGTACAGGTTGCTAAGCTAAACCAATGTAAAGGAATCTTGACTTTAAAATTTGAGTCTAAGGATATGTTGCTTTGAAAAAGAGGTTCTTCTTTTGTTTCCACAGAGGATTCATTCCAGGCTAATGTGGATTGATGCACCAAAACCTCCTGAAAGGTCGCTGTGAACACCCACCAAAAAACAACTTTGCCCAAATTCTGACTTAGATGAACCTAACACATAGGATACACCATAAAGATCTGATTAGCAGTGCCCACAATCAACAGGAAGCAATTTGGAGAGAACTATGCCCATTTTCTCAAATATTGTTTGTAAATGTTTCTTTAATTTACATTTAAAGGGGAATATGCTATAGAGATTTGCATTGGTATGTGTCTTGGTTTATTGATACAAATTTAAGGTCAAATTTGTTATATGTATATTTCTGCTCTTGATTAAGGTATTGTGTTTGTACAGCTCACTTAAAAATGTAATGTATAATTAAGAAATGTAGGTTAATAGATAATCATCTACAATAGTCAAGCTTGTAGTCTTATTAGTTAGAATTTCTGGATATATAGAGATATATTTCAGATAGATAGGTATTCTTCAAATCTTTCAGAGACCTTCAGAATATGGAATTTAAAATGTTTTAAGATGTTAGGAGTTTTCATGACAATGAGACACATCTGCTCCTGGCAGCACCAACTACTTCAAGAGAAAGATGAGCACCAAAGTGGCTCCATATGGAGTTTGTTAGCCATTTGGGCAAGAAACTGTTCTTGCCTGGATTGCCTGATGAACTGGACATGCAGAACCCACAGAGAAATGACTACTAAATTTGCCTAAAAGTGAGATGATCCTTCAGGGTTCCTGCTTCATGAAAGAGTCTGTCAGGCATTCTGTAAAACACAGAAGAAAGTGACTGGCAAACTGCTAAAATAAGCAAGACTGTCTTTGTAATTTCCTGCTTCATGGAAAAGTCTGCTGGATACTAGGGCCTTTGGGCTAAAGACAAATGCCCCAAATAATACAGGAGAACTTTGGGTGACTGTCCTAGCAGTGAGATGGCTCTGTCAATTCTAGAGTTTTGGAAGTTGCTTACAATGCACTTCCTGCTTACTTAGGTAATATTGTATCCTTCTGGAGTCTTTGTTGGAGTTGAAGAATAGATGTTACTATTATAGTTGTCCTTAGTTATAATAAAAGATAAAGTAGATATAAATGTTGTAACTGTAATTCTTGCTTGATACCTGTTTTATTACATGTAATTTTACTATGTTAAAGCTAAAACCTTCCTTTTTATTTAAACAGAAAAGGGAGGTGATATGGGATTTCCCTCTTTATGCTGTGATTACCACTGATTAATAAAGAAACTGCTTTGGATCTATAGCAAGGCAGAACTTAGCTAGGAAGGGAAAAAGAGGGGTGGACTCAGGAAGAAGTCATGGAGCCCCACTGGAGACAGACACTTTGCTGGTAGGCCATGACCTCGTGGTAATGCACAGATTAACGGAAATGAGTAAATTAATGTGTAAGAGTTAGCCAATAAGGAGCTAGAGCTAATGGTCCAAGCAGTGTTTTAAATAATATAGTTTCTGTGTGGTTCTTTGGGGGCTGAGCAGCTGGGAACAAACAAGAGGCCCTACTACAACATGGAACATTACTGGTTTTCTGCACTATGTTTATTGTTCCTTTCCCATGCCACCCCTTTTTTGCTTGTCAGTCAGCATGACTCTGGCAGCTCCAGTCCAATTTTGCTAATGCAAAACAAATAACTACTGTTTTCTTTTTCACTTTTTTTTCTGCTGCCTCTTTCTCTTTGTTTTTCTTTTTACTGAAAATAGACCTTTTTCTCACATAATGTAATCCTGATTACTGTTTCCTCTCTCTTTCCTGCCCACATTCCCTATTATCTGGAGCCACCCCCTTTTTATTTCTCATTTTTTAAAAAAACAGGCTTACAAGGGATAATTAATATAATAATGTAAAACAAAACAAAACTGACACATCAGAATAAGACAAAGCAAATAAACAGAAGGAAAGGGGCCCAAGAAATGGCACAAGAAACAGATACAGACACAGAGACCCACTCATTTTCACACTCAAGAATCCTATAACTAAACTGAAAGCCATCATATATATGCAAAGGACCTGTAAGGTTAAAAGTAGAAAAAAATTAAAATATATATCTTGTGTTTTCATTTACCATGTTTACATTTATACTAAAGGAGCTGTAAACTAAATCTGTGTAGTATTCAGGAGTATCCATGTTGTTATTGATTATATAGATAGCTTTCTCATTTTGTTTTATGAAATAAGAATCAACTGTCCTATCTATAAAGCTGCATCCCTACTGTCTTAGATATTTAAAAGCATATTTTAATATTTCATATATTGTTCAAAAGTTTCTCCTTAAAAGCAATGCTTGAAAGTACTTAAATGTGTTTTTATTCCTTGCTTTCAAAATGAGATATTAACATAGTTCATGGGGAAATACAAGAGCCTGGGAATACAGACAAAGGTGTCCTGGTTGGGTCAATATACATAGGAGTTTTAAGTGCTTCATATAAGGTAAGCCTGAGCCAGCCCAACCTCAGTTTTCTTACTTCCCTATCACACACATGTTGCATCTTTGAATCTGAAGAGGCTGTGACTTGGTGAACATTCTACACCCCATACTTAAAGATGCATTGTGTTTACAGCTGCATTCAATCTCCCAGGATCTAGGGTTGTTTATTGTTAGTGTCTCCAAAAATTTTGCCAGTGTCGAAAGATCAGCTTCAAAGAGGCAATATCTGCAATGACTATGCTGTGAGATGTGTAATTTAACGTGATACATAATAACTGTTATAAGAGCAGAGGAAAGGTGTTAAAAATATACAATCCATGTCTACAAATGAACTAATATTTATCCTTGAATACTTAACACACACATACAGACTAAGAGAGAGAGAGAGAGAGAGAGAGAGAGAGGCAGAGACAGAGAGAAGAAAGGTCAGCATTTTCGGGGGTCCTCAATCAGAGCCCCACCCACTCAAGGTGGTAGAACAGAGAACCTCTTAGCTCATCCAGAACTGGTCTTGCCTGAAACTATGAAGCATGCCTTTCACTTTTCTGAACCACAGAACCACAGTAACTTTCCACAGAGATGGCAAATTGCATACAACGCTTAGGTGCAAGGATTTCTTTTAGCCCCAAATCTAGAAATAGGGTGTTTGAAGTTAAATAAGAAGAGCAGGTGAGATGTGGAAGAAAGAAAAACAAGTGACCCATTGGTGAATCTAAGGATGTAAAAGAGTTTTATTTCTTAGACTTTATATTGGCACTCTGTGTATGCATGTGGGTGGGTAGATATGGGTGTGTCTGTCTTTCTGTCTGTCTGTCTCCTATCTGTCTCCTTTCTGTCTCTCTATGTCTCTGTTTCTCAGTTTCTATCTCTCCACCTCTATTTCTGTCTCTCAATCTCTGCCTCGCTGTGTTTCTGTCTCTGTGTGTGTTTCTCTCCCTCTGCCTTCATAAGGATCCATCCATGAAAACTTTTAGTTCATTTACTACAAAAAACAATATTAAATTACTGATTTGGTCATTGCTGTATAGTTAATATTGCAGGCAAACTTAAAAGTTCACCTAAGAATTTTAGAAAGAGTAGATAGAGAATATTTCTGATTATTCTAACTTGAAATTATTGTTGTCATACGCCACATATCCTATCCCATGTCTCATCTCAAATATCAGTTGTTCAAAGGACTTAATGAAAGCCCAAAAGAGACCTTTAAAGTTTAATTTATTTCATATTTAACATTAGAAGGTCCTTCAGTTCATCCTCACTCGACAGTGGTTTTTGTGAGAGGAGTTTTTTAATGTACATACAAATACACCCACATCCTAGCTGTTTTTTAAGTCACTCAAACAGGTGTTTTATTTTGCTAGTTCACAAATGAGATCAAGATCAAAATTTAAGTCCATACCTCTAAATTTTCTCCCATAGAAATGTAAGTCGGCTTCCTAAAAAAAAGAATCCATATATTGTCCTTTCCTAGCTTTTAACAAAAAGCTAATATTGACACTCAACTAGAACCAGATTGTGGAGCACACGGATATACCCTTAATCTTATAAAACTGCCCTGGAATTTTTAATGAGCACAGTGGTCAGAAGCCCAGTCTTGTATCCCATCCAATAGATGGTTCTCTTGTAGCAGTGTGCTCTGTAGCTCCAGGTTGGGAATTGGCCCAGGACCACCTTGGGATGGAAGAGGGCCATCCACTGACTCACCACCACCACATCCTGAGGCATCTTCCATCCAAGTCTTCCCTGGGCCCACCCCTGCTGAAGTCCCAGGGTCCGAAGAGATCTCAGCTTTAGTGCATTCCATTACAAAATTTAAATTTCCAGTCTCTGGTTTTCATATAACATTTCAAGGTCAACATCTTTATTATTGGTAGCACTTTTTTATTTTGATTTTTTATAACACCTTTTTTTTCTACTGGGAAATTCCAAAGAGACTACTGAATGCCACTACCACACATGCAAAAATCCTCACAACACCTCTACAAAGGAGGTGTTAACTGAGAAAGAAAGAAGGCTCAATATCCCCTCCTCACAAAAGTCCAATCCCTAATCATTAATAAATAAAAATGCAGCTTGAGTCCAATGGCAACTGGGAATAATTAGCATGTATTTTCTCAGCTGCTTTTCAATGAAAATGACCATAATCTCAACGATCTACGAGATGATGGCTAAAATAAGTCCTCTCCTGCATCCAAGCAGTTGAACAGACAACTCTCTGTAAGCACAGCTCTGCTCTGTCCCTGAATAGTTCATGGGCAGCTCACATTCTCTGCCACCTCTCTGTGTCCTCACTTAAGAGGACACAGAGGGGAGGTTACCAGGTCGCCTTTCTTTTGTCTTGTTTCCTCTTCTCTGGCCTAGTTTCTCCCTTTATGCAGAAACTTTGGTGATGAAGTAATAATATCCCATGAAGGAATGGTAATATGGTTTAAGAAATGGCCATGGTTCCGACATCAAAACCGATGACACAATATGATTTTGAAGTTAGCAGCGTAGCATGGTGGCAGTTGGTCTTGGACTTATATCTCCTTTTCCAAGTATTTTTATATCACTCTAGGGTGCACCGTTGGCTCTCCTCTTATACCCCTGTATGCTATAATTACTAGTGTCTTTGACTTCAAGCCAGGACTTAATGCTGGCTACAGAGGGAGAGGCTCAAGCATACTGTGGCAGGACAGAAGGTGCTGGCTTGATGGGACATTCTATAGCTGGGGAAAGGAGAGTGAATACCACAGGTCCCACACCCAAGGACATAGTCAAGATACCACTTACATCTAAGTCTCGAAACCCCCAAGTCACACTGTGCACATCAGGCTCGAAGGAGGCGAAGAAAAAGGCACTGCCTGGATTGTAATACAGAAGAGAGAGGATTGCTTCTGCACCAAAGAAGCGGGAAGGAATATGGCTGAACTAAAAATTCATTAAGTTACTTTTTGGTGCTTTCATCCTATGGGGTACCCTAATAAAGTCGGGACAAGTAAGGGCTTAGATTCCCCTCACACAATCTAGGTCTGGGTTACCCAACTAAACCACAGATTGCCCAGCAAAAGTGCTAACTGGAATAAAACCAAAATGACTTGTTTAAAAAAATGAGCAGTGAGTATCAGTAAGACCCAGAACCATGGCTTAGGTCCTTCTTCTGTCTTTGGTGTGCATGTGCACGCTCATCTCTCTCTCTGTGTGTGTGTGCGTGTGTGTGTGTGTGTACGTGTGTGCATATGTGTGTGTAGAAGTGACACTGGCTGGGCCATTCCTTTGTAGAATAAGTAACAGTTACTTCACTTCCTGGGGTTAGTGAAGCATAAGGGATATACTGTAGCAGTGGGGTAAGTAACCCTCTCATCACATCTCAGATTTGCTGAAATGCTCTAGCTCCTGTCTGCAAACACAGACAAGGTCCACACATGGTGATTTCTGAATTCCAGGACCCAGCTGAAGAAGAGAGAATTTTGTAACAATAGTAAAACTACAGGAGTGTAAGATAGCCCTTTGTTAAAGCTGGTTTATCAGAAGACAGCCATTTAGAAAGGTTTACTAGAGAGCCAAGCAGTAGAGGGGGGGTGGAGAGGATGGGGACAGGGGTTGTAGTTAGATACAGCACAGACAGATAAGCATCCTCTAGAAGACAGGAAAATGTTAAACTAAATGGATGCAGGACTGATTCTGCACTGGTCAAAGTTGCATTCAATGAAGAAGAACAATGAAATCCAAAGTCAAATCCAAGGAACTCCTAAGTACCCAAGAATAGAAACAAAACATTGTTTTCCTCAAACATTCCTTTTCCTTGAGCAAGAACAGACCACTGTGACAGACAGATGGTATTTTTGTGACCCCCTGTGAGATCCAGAACTGTTCCTCATTGTCTCTGGATCCCTTCTCTGACCAGCAGCTCCGGCTCCTTCTGAAGTGCAGCACTCCATTCAACAAAGTATTTTACAACTGACTTTAGTCCTTTTTATTTTATTTGAGAGAGAGAGAGAGAGTTTCTATACTGAGGTTTGGGCATGGGCTTTGAGCTTCCTATATAACCCAGGATAACCTCGAACTTCTGAACCTCCTGCCTTCACCTCCTGAGTACTAGAAATACAGGTATGCTCCATCACATCTGGTTTTGCTGTGGTACAGAGCCAGCTGAGGGTCTTGTGCCTTCTAGACAAGTACTTTGTCAACTGAGCTAGGAGGCAGAGAGAGAGAGCGAGAGAGAGAGAGAGAGAGAGAGAGAGAGAGAGAGAGAGATACAGAGACAGAGACAGAGACACAGAGACACAGAGACAGAGAGAAGGAGAAGGAGGTGGAGGAGGAAGAGGAAGGAGAAAGATAAGGGTAACTTTCCGGAAAAAGAAGACCAAATCAGTAAATCAAAAGGAACAAAAACTCCTATGACTGTGGGTAAAGAAGGACAGAGTCTGTGTTGTTAATCTAGTAAAACAGGCCATCTCATAATTCTGTGATGCTGAAAGTGAAATAAACCAAGGAGATGTGAAGGATGCCAGAGGAGGGGTCCACATGGAGATGTGAACTGTCCCGAGGTGCTCATGCAATGGACAACTGAGGGTGACAGAAAGAGATGCTATGGGTACCATGACAGCTTTGGTGTTAGAGAGATGGAGTTTCTAAGATGCTTTTTATTAATGTGTGTATGGATGTATCCACCCCTGTATAACAACATGCATGGAGATGTCAGAGGACAGCCTTGAGTATTCGTCCTTACCTTCAACCGTGTCTATAACAGGATCTCATCACTGATGTGAAAATCAGGCTATCCCATTTTCCCAAAAGAGCCCCAGAATTACAGAAGAGACCTACCCCTATCATGGTAGCCCACTTTAGGTGGGTTTTGAGCTCAATTCCCACTCATACAAAGCAAGTGCTTCACCCCCAAGTCATCCCCATCCTGGAAACACATTACTAATTATATTATTTGATTATAAAAACCTGTCCTTCCATAACCCCAGACTTGTGAATACTAAAATAACTGAAGCTGTAAATATGAACTTTAAAAGGTATACCTTCTCCACTTCAATAAATCTCTATGTTTTATGTGTTGTCCTAAATTAGCATCATTTTTTCTAAAGAACTGTGCAAAATATTACAATAAAATCAGCAAAAATCTCAGGCATACATCCAATTACATAAATTGTTATCACTTCAAAGAAAAGAGGATAAACCTTGGGTCTGAAGAGATGGTTCAGCAGTTAGGAGCACTGGCGACTCTTGCAGAAGACCTGGGTTCCATTCCCAGTATTCACAAAGCAGCTCCCAACCACCTGTAACTCCAGCTCCAGGGATTCATTGTCCACTTCTGGCCTCCATGGGAAATCCATGCACATGGTATATACGCATAGCCTCAGGCAAAACACATAAACACAACAACAACAAAATAAATAAATCTTAAAAATAAATAAGAGTCAATATAAAATATGTTGCTATGGATGTTATTCTTTAAATGTAAAAATAGCAAAAGATAATTTTATTAGAAGCCTATTAAAATGGCCACATAGTATTAATATAAACAACAATAATTCAGAAGACTCGGTATATATCTCTTCTAAACACCTGGAGATTACCAAGGAGGTAACATCTAAAGAGATGAAGGTTTTCAAACAGGTTAGGAGTTAAGTGTTACCCAACTCACCATTTTCCCTCTAATGCTGTATTATAATCTAATTGTGTGATTGCAAAGCAAGTTTTCTTATGCAAAACCTTTAAAATATTCCAGAAGAAATGAACAATTCCTCACCTGAGTGTTCATTCCTTTCTTCCTCTTGAGCTGAATTTTGACTGGGAAACAAGCCTGGTTCATATTTTTCCACCGCCTTCTTGACCTGCACACATTGGCTTGCTATGAACCAAACCCCTGAAGCTTTCCCTGGCAAATCTGGAAAAGCCATAAATATTTTTGGCAGAGGATAACCTTAAAATAAGGTGAGTGTTTTTTTTTTATTTCAAGATCATATAACACAAGTCCAAGTGGCATACACTGAGGCAAAGAGTTAGAACATATTTTTAAATAAATATTCAGGGATATAGAGATGTCTGCCACACTAATCCATGCCAGCAACACAGCTGTGGTCCCAGATGGAGGGTTCTGTAGTAGAGCTTGTTTCTCAGGGAGCTTAGGAACTGCCACAGAGGGTGTCAGATAAAGTGACAAGGTGCTGATGTGTCTCTACCCACTCCAAAGCAGGGCTATTAAGAATGACATACCTAAGAGTGGTAGGGTGCTGGCTTAGCATGCAGAAGGCCCTGTGTTGGATCCACAGGCACTGCACCAAACAAGGAAAGATAGCCCATGTCTGTAATACCATACCTAGGGAGGTAAAGACAGGAGGATCAGAAGCTCAATACCATCTTTGGCTGCATAGAGAATTTAAGGTAACCTTAACTATAGGAGATCTTATCTCAACAACTAAAAGAAAAGGAAGGGAGGGGAAGGAAGAGAGAAAGGAGAAAAGAGGGAAGGGAAGAGGGGAGAGGAAAGGATAAAGAAGGGCAAAAAGAATGGAGGGACAAGAGAGGAGAAGCAAACAGTAGAACCTGAGCAGACTTGAAGTCTTAGAAGCTTGGTGATGCCCTTGAGACCAGTGACCTCCAAACTTCTGTTTCTTTTGAAATCAACTAGTAAATGTAGCTGGCCTTCAGTCTCAGACTTTTAATTCTCTGAGTTAATGGTTATCCTGGACATTTGTGTACCTAATAAATATGCTAGTACCTTCTAGTGGTTATAGGACTACATATTCAAATCTACTGTATCTGATGGTATGGCCATCCCAGCAACCATCAAAAGAGAACTGCAAGGCCCAACTCACTGTTGAAGTAAGTCTAATTGTTGGTTCCCAGCTGCTTAGCCCTGAAATAAACACAAAGAAATTGTATTGTTTAAATCACTACTTGGTCCATTATCTCTAGATTCTTATTGACTACCTCTTACATATTAATTTAACCCATCTTCCATTAATCTGTGCATTACCATTAGGTCGTGGCCTACCAGCAAAGTTTCAGCAAATCTATCTCCAGCAGCAGCTCCATGGCTTCTCTAACTCCACCTCCCTTCTCCCAGCATTTTGTTTAGTTTTCCCTGCCTACCTAAGTTCTGACCTATCAACAGGCCAAGCCAGTTTATTTATTCATTAATGGTAATCACAGCATACAGAGGGAAATCCCACACCAACTCACACATACTTATTCTTTATACATCCACTGGTATCTTGTAGCAAGCCTATTTATTGATATTTAGGAGGCTGTGTTGATCACTCATAACTCCCAATTTCAAAATATGGAAAAGTAATTGAGAGAAGAGTAAAGAGAAGGCCCCATGCCCATTGCTCACATTCACTGTTTAACTTGCCTAGAAGATTGTGGCGACCAAGCTGGGGAGTGTATGTTACCCCACTGTTTCTCATCATATGATGGAATTGTTCTTCCATCTATTTTGCTTTCTAATAACACAAGATTTTTCCCTTGAGGAATATTTAATCCCTCTTTTCAGCCCACATAGTCAGCAGGCTGACCTTACCATGAACAATAGGATTAGGTAATATGAACTGGTATATCCTATCTCTCTGCTCTGCTAAATGAGGTCTAAGTGACCTCATTTCACCTGTTGAATTCATAATACCTCTTTCCGTATATTGGATGTGAACTTAAAAGATCAACAGTTAAACTTGCAAGTTAAAAACAGAGATCATAATGAGTAATGGTGGTGCATGTCTCTAGTCCCAAAGTTTGGGAGATCAGGGCAGAAGGATCAGAGTTCAAGGTCATTCTAATCTGTACAGGGAATTTGAGACCAGCCTGGGCTACATGACACTTTGTCTCAAGAAGATAAAAAATATCATAATCATATTATCACTGTATCTACATATGAAGCTACACTTCCCAACATTTGATTCCAAAAAGCTTATTGTATTCAATGTGTTTCCTTTGTGCTTAACCAACTTGACATTTGATTTTTATGTTATTTTGTTGTTGGAGGCCACTTGCTTGTTTCCAACTGCTCATCCCCTAAATAATCACACAGAAACCATATTATTTGAAATACTGTTTGGCCAATAGCTTAAGCATATTTCTGGCTAACTAATATCTTAAATTAACCCATCTCCATTAATCTGTGTATCACCACGAGGCTGTGACTTACTGGGTAAAGTTCTGGCATCTATCTCTGGTAGGGCTACATGGCTTCTCCCTGACTCCTCCTTCTTTCTCCCAGCATTCAGTTTAGTTTTTCCTGCCTAGCTCTACTCTGTCCTTCCAGGCCAAGCCAGTTTCTTTATTCATTAACCAATAAAAGCAACACATATACTGAAAGACCTCCTATACCATCACTTATCACTAGCCATCCTAAGTTACAGCAGGGTAAACAAATTTGACATTTTCTAGCCTCTTAAGTTTTTAGAGAATAGAAGTTAGTCTTTTTGACATTGACAGTCTCTGAGTGACAGACAAGATTATTTTGTCTATGGTGTCAAACTCAGAGCCTGGGTAATCAAACTACAGCAAATGATACCCTCTAAAGCTTATTAATAGCCAGCTCATTTTCAGTTCATCCCACCTTTGAACTTTATTATATATTCATTTATCCATTCATTCCTCTCTCTCTCTCTCTCTCTCTCTCTCTCTCTCTCTCTCGTGTGTGTGTGTGTGTGTGTGTGTGTGTGTGTGTGTGTATGTGTGTTTAGATATTTGGGCATGTGTATGTGGAGGTCAGAGTACACCTCAGATGGGTCAGTTCTCTTCTTGCACCCTGGGGCACTAGGTACTGAATTCACATCACCAAGCTTGGAGGCACGAACAAACCATATCACTCACTCCTAACTTTTTCATTCAAATGTTTATGCATCAGTCGGAAGCTTTACCGTAGTTTATTTTAGAGATGAGCTTTAAAGAAAAGGTTTCTCCAAATGACTTTATGAGGTTGTGAGTATAGTCAATGGGTATTGTTTAAATAACTGTGTTTGTAAATTGACTGTTCATGTATCATAATCTATAAGAATATACTTTCATAGAGGAATACACTATAAAGCAAAACTGTTCTGGTGTGCTAAAAGTCCAGTCCAGCATCATGCCTGCTGATTGCTAGGCTCAGATGTCTAGCATTGAGGCTACCTAGGAGGTTTCTGTGTCTCAAGTCTGTTTGAGAAAGGCATCAACTTCAGATTAACAGTTCATTCTCAATAAGGATAAGGACATGTACCAAACAAGCAACACTGGGTGTGGAAATTCCTCTCAAATTCTATATTACAGAGATTAATGTCAGTCTGGATGCAGTCCAGAGGAAACTGGATGTGTTGCCAATATGCCACGCATGCCCTGTTCTTCACAGTCTCAGCTCCTCTATCCTATGACTACTACTAATAATAGAAGACCCTCAGCTTTTCAGGATTTAGCATAGAATCTTCTCAACTGTACAGAGTTAAACACGAAGGCTCTTTCATTTTCTTGCTGTCAGCTCACATGGTTCCTGCCAGTATTTATTACCTGGGACTGACTTCTGTCTCCATTTGAGCAGCCAGCAACCCGGTCCTCTCTGAGCACTGTCTGCCACTCTGCCAGAACCAGAGCAGTTGCAGAGAAAGTCTGTATTCTACGGGGTTTTGGCTCGGAGAATAAATTCCAGCCCAATTTCAAGTTGAAAAAGAATCCCTCAGTAGGCAACATGGACTGTACTATCTTCTTGCGGTACCCATTAAAACCCCTCTGGCCTCAGCAGCCCTGAGTTTTACAGTACAACCATTTCATGCTTAATAACATGTTCTATACTAAGCACCATGGGAAATTCAGGGGCAGAAGGCCATGCTTCACGTCAACTTATTTAAGAAGAAAAAGAAAAAGCCTGTCCTAACAGCTGCTTATCCTAATGCTCACCACATGCACACACCAAATTCCTCCCACTTTTATTGTTTACCTTGGCCCTCTAAGGCTCCAGCTTCCATCATTTTGGGTTTCATTGGGTGTGCATATTCAAACAAGCACCTACTGTTGCACTGCTTGGGGTCTCAAAGAGCAGCAGTCTGTACCTTAAATCTCATTGTCCTTGTGCAAAAAGTCAACGAAGCCTACTAAAATTTTTTTAAAAAAACTTCAATAATGATTTCACACTTAAAACACATCCATTAATTCTTCCTATCAATTTCTAGGCATAACTGTAAGGGGAGCATTTTCTTAGTTTATAAACTGATATGTTTGGTAAAGGCCTATTTTATAAATTCAGCCATTCTGCAAATATTTCTCTAATTCTTTTAAAATTAATAAAATCCAAACTTTGCTATATGCAACAATAAAAATGAGGAATCTATTAAAGCAAGAGATTCAAAACACCAACTCAGTGTAGCCATGGAAAAATTTCCCTACTTAAAGGAACTGGAAAATAACCTCAGAAAGATAGATAGTATTTATATACCAGGTATACCCCACCAGATCTTTATATCATATATAAATATATAAATGTGTTATATATATATATTTTTTCAGACAGTAGCCATTTTTTGAACAATGTACCCACTGACTTTATTTGTCCCTCAGATTTGTTTATAAATGTTTTCTGCATCATACTTGGCCTCTCTCAAATGTGAAAATATCTTAAGGGCTTGTTTGACTGCAACACAAATAAAGCAAACAAAATTTATACAATTTATTTAAATAGAAGTAGTTTGCTTGTGAAGGCTAAAAGTACTTAGAAGTTTGTGATTCTAATGCTACAGCCCAGTCTCGCATGGCTAAATGCCTTTAACCACACTGCTGGATGAGAGGGGTTAGGGTGAGTTTGACACTCACTCAATCTCAAAGTGACAAATTTTTTATCATGCTGAAGGAATCCCACAAGCTTATGACATCACTTTATTTTACCCGCTTGGTCCTGACTCTGGCAGTGGCTTCTTTTTCCTTTCCCACGGATGCAAAACTATCCATGAGTCACAAGAATTCCTTTTCTCAGTCAGAATGAAAACCAAGTATGGCCTTGTGTTTTTCTTCTCTAGTTCACAAAGACTTCAACCAAACACTCATTATTAAGTAAGCCATGTCTCACTGACTAATTTAAGGCATTGATAAAAGCATTCTTCCCCAAAACATCTAACATATTACTGCCAATATTCAATTTAAAACAAAATTTAGATAATTTTTTTTCCTCCATGCATACTACTTATTGTATAAAGAGAAATCCCAATAGTCTCAAAGAAGCTATGCTATACAGAGAAGCTATACAGAGAAAATTTCACTCACTCAGGGTTTTAGAATATTAAAATACTACCTTGGGCACAAAAATGTGTTCAAACAGAATTTTGGGTATGCTATCACCTGTGATATCCAAAAACACTGGAAGCAAAATGGCAGCCCGAGACCTATTGGCAAGTGTAACTTTAAGAAGTTCCCTGAAAACTCTGGCTACTGTTTAGGAATACATAGTTACATACCTGGCATATTTTTTTTCTTTTGAAAAGTTAGTTAATTGAAGGACATATCTCTTGTACCTCCATGGGGGACCTGAAAGAAGAACTAAACCATTTCATTCTCTAATTTTGTTTTATTTGGAATGTTTCCACCATAGTCACTGAGGAGGGACTAGCCTAGTATCTCAAAACACTTTCAAGGCTTCCTCCAACAATGCTGGGGATTCAGATCTCAATTTTCTCCATTTTGAATTGACTCTTGTACTGGGTGAGAAGTTGGAATTCTGTGGGTGTAAATTGCTTTCCTAGCAATATTTTCCATAGCATTTTTAAAAATTAAGTGGCTATAGTTTCATGAGCTTATTTATGCATCATCTATTTATTGATCTGGGTGTCTGGCTATGAAATTTTTGTTAGTCTGTCTCTGTGATATAATTTGAGCCCTTAGAAGACATGTTTCTGATTTTACACATTTATTATAATGTATATATATATATATATATATATATAATAGGTTGTTTCACTTACAGTCTTTATTACATTGAGGTGCATTCCTTTTACTCCTGGTTTCCACAGGGATTTTCTCTGGAGGGGTACTGACTTCTTCAAAAGACTTGGATGTATCTATTGACACAACTGTGTGATTTCTGTGACCAAGTTACTTATGTTGTATTACAGCTACTGGTTCACATATATTGAACCATGCTTGCATCTCTGGAATGAAAACATGTTGTAAGGAGAGGGGCGGCCCCTTATTTGTCTCAGTTGCCTGGCTAGCTTACACCCAAAATAACCACACAGAAACTGTATTCATTAAAACATTGCTTGACCCATTAGTTCTAGTTTCTTATTGGCTAATTCTTACATCTTAATTTAACCCATTTCTATTAATCTCTGTATTGCCACAAGACTGTGGCTTACCAGCAAGTTTCTAACTGGTGTCAGTCTCAGGCAAAAGATCCATGGTGTCTCTGACTCTGTCTTTCTTCCTCCCAGCATTCAGTTCTGTTTTCTCCACCTACCTAAGTTCCGACCTGTCAACTAGGCCAAGGCAGTTTCTTTATTCATTATCCAATGAAAGCAATACACAAACAGAAGGAACTCCTATACCAAAACCACATTGATCTTTATGTGTGATCTTCTTAGCATGTTTATAAATTCAGTTTATGAGGATTTTATTAAGAACTTTAGCATCTCTTTTCATAAGAGAAATCAGTGTGTAGTTTTCTCTTTCATTCTTTCTTGTCTGCATTTGGTACCAAGGTTATAATGTCTCCATAGAAGGAGGGCTATAGTAGTGTGGGAAGTCCTTCTGTCTATGTGTTACTTTTATTAGTTGGTGAAGAAATCTGTCTTGACCAGTGGCTTAGCAGAATAGAGCTAGGCAGGAAAACTAAACTGAATGCTGGGAGAAAGAAGGTGGAATTGAGGAGATACCATGGAACCACCAGCAGGGAAAGATGTCAGCTGCCACCTGGAACCTTGCTGGTAGGCCATGAACCTCATGGTAAAATATAAAATAATAGAAATAGGTTAACCAAAGATATAAGAGCTAGCTAGCAATATGCTTAAGTGATTGGCCAAGCGGTAATTTAAATAATACAGTTTCTGTGTGATTATTTTTCTGGAGTCTGTACAGTCAGGAAACAAACAAGCGGCCTCCTACAACACTATAGTGTGACTCCCTTTCTATTTCTTGGAACCGTTTGAGTAAGAATAGCATTAGGTTTTCCTTAAAGAGCTCTTAGAATTCACAGTAAAAGCATATAGACTTGGGATTTTCTTTTCTGTTAGTGTTTATCACTGTTTCAGTCCTGTTGCTTGTTACAGATCTGCTTAAGTAGTTGATATTCTTTTAATTTTGATAGGTCCTATGTGTCTAGTGATTCATTTATTTCTTCTAGAACTTTCCATTTCTTGGAAAATGTTCTTAAAATTATTCTCTATAAGTCCCTGAATTTCATTTATATGTGTCAAGCCATTCTTTTCATCTCTGATCTTATTATTTGGGGTCTTGGTTCTTTTGTTACCTTCAATTTGATAAGTTTGTTTAAGGATTTGTTGATCTTGTTTAGTTTTTGAAAGGACCAAGGCTTTCCACATCTTCTCCGAGACATTAACATGAAACTTCACCCAAGATGGCAGTGTCTTTTCCATTCGGTTAAACTTTTTGTTTCAATTTTCAAAACACTAAACCTAGTAAGAGATAATATGGCCACCAGAGTTATCAACATTTAGGAATTATTCTTAAATATTATTTTTTCTAAGTAAATAAAATTATAACCCATACATGAAGCATTTTAATTTACTATGTAATGGGAGAACCAGGAGGGTGTTCTAATTAAGTCAAAGAAAGATCTAAAGCACCATATGTACATCGGCAATGAAGAATACTGGAAAGATCCTACAAATAGATGCAAAACTGGCCTATCCATGGGACAATGATTTACTGCAGCTTGCTGATCACATTTCACTTTCATTTTTGAGGTCAAGAATTACCTACACTATTATTAGTTTTCTAGAACAGAAGAGGAGCTGTGACATAGTTCAAAGATTAAAAACAGTGGTGATAAGCAGCAATAGCATTGCTAGAAGGACAGTGCTTATAATCCACCCCAGTCATTCCCATGATTATGTTGTGTTGCCTGGCAACAAGGATCCTGCCGGTGTAACTAAACTTATTAATCTTAAACTTTAAAATGGAAAGATTACATGGATGGACCCAATCATGCCAAACCCTCAAAAGCAGAAATATTTTTTTTTATTTTCGGCTAGCAGCAACAGGGTCTTAGGTTTGCCATATCATTGCTGGTGTGAAGACAGACCAGTCAGTCCTTCAAGTGAACCTGAGCATGTCCTCCAGTCACTGACAATGATCTCCAGCCAACAACCACTGAGAAAAACAAGGCTACAGAACTGGATTCTACCAATAACCCAGTTAAGCCCAGAAGGTCCTTTTTTCCAGAGAGCACAATGAATAACTCTTTTTTTTTTTTTTGGTTTTTCGAGACAGAGTTTCTCTGTGGCTTTGGAGCCTGTCCTGGAACTAGCTCTTGTAGACCAGGCTGGCCTCGAACTCACAGAGATCCATCTGCCTCTGCCTCCCGAGTGCTGGGATTAAAGGTGTGCACCACCACCGCCCGGCTATGAATAACTCTTTTAACCTTGATATAGCCTTAGCTGAGAACCCAGTCCTGTGTAGGACAGAAACTGGAGAATTGTAAGTTAATACAGAAACATTATTTAATTCAGCATCATATTAATCTACAATAGGAAAGCAATATACACATCAATCCCTTTGGCCTACTCAGAAAGATTTGTCATGATATTAATTAACTAATCACAATCTTATGTATCTGTTAACTGTACAAGAATAAGAAGGCAACCATGGAGATTTTCACCTAAAGATGAAAGATGGATAATTTGATAAATCATCTTGGCAGAATTAGGCAATACCTAAGGAGTTAGTGGATCACACCCCTAAGTGTGTCTGTCAGGGCATCCACTCAGACAATTGGATGTAGTGAGGGCTGCGGGCCACTTCCCGCCACCCGGCTCCCCACTGCCTGGCTAGCTTATGCCCCAAAATAACAACACACAAACTGTATTCATTTAAACACTGCCTGGCCCATTAGTTCTAGCCTCTTATTGTCTAATTCTCACATCTTGATTAACACATTTCTATTAATCTGTGTAGCACCACAAGGTGGTGATTTACCAGGAAGATTCTAGCGTGCGTCCATCTTGGGCCGGAGCTTCATCACATCTGACCCAGAGAGGAGAGGCATGGTGATTGTCTGAGCCATCTACCTCACTTCCTTCTTCCTGTTCTATCTACTCCACCCACCTCAGGGCTGGCCTATTCAATGGGCCAAGGCAGTTTCTTTATTAATGAATGAAATCAACACAAACAGAAGACTCTCCCACATCAATTGGATGCTATGGGTATAGCTTAGAAAGCAGAGGTCCAGCCTCTCAATAGCAGAAGCCTGGAACTGATTTCCTGCCACTCTCCAAATGAGTTGGTGGAGGCACACAGATCACCTAGACACTCCACCCAAAAAACTGGAATCTCAGAACTTCAGATTAGTGCTGGCCTCAGTCTGCTAGAGGTCTGCCTGGGCTACATTAGACACTGCCTCAAAACTTCAAAAGGAGAGTGAGCCTCTTTCAGAGATTAGACCATGAACTCTGACTTGATGAATAAATGAGTTCCTTGATAGATTTATAATTATCAGAAAATGATTTTTAAAAAGCAGGTGATACCAAGGTGGAGGAAGGAGGTCATTGGGTTTATATATTTGAAGGTTATATTTTTCTTGGAACCCTGGTATCTTTCTGTATGTCTCCTCCCTCTAATTTCTGATCAGTCACGAATTAAACATCTCTCTGACACATTTCCTCTGCCTTGACATTCTGTCCAAGATCATGTGAGCATGCAATTATGAGCCAACTCCTCTGAAATCATGAACCACAATAAATCCATAAATTCTCTCTTTACATTGCTTCTATCAAGCATTTTGTCACAGTAATGAGTAACTGATATAGACAATATTTAGTTTAATGACCAAAAGTTTAAGGATTTGAAGACACAAGGTCACATAAGACTGATAAGTCAAAACTTAAAACACGTGCATGTGCACACGTACACACACACACACACACAGTTTTATTTGATTGACACTATATAGAATTCACAAACAGCACAGGAACAGCCAAGTCCACATTCCTCTCTACTGTGCCCACGGTTGGCAAGGTCAGAAGTACTGCTGTGGAGGTAAGTGTCACTCTGCCTGTCACACCCTGCATTGGGACAGCATCCTGTCGAGAAGCCCCATGCCCATGCGCAGAAAGTCTGTGGTCCCCTCCTGGGAAAACAGCAACTTCATCTCCTGGATGGCGGTGCTCATCCCACACTGGCTGGCCTTTGGGAGAACAAAGAGGAGCTGCCTATGTTTGTGCTGGCAGGTGCCCCATACTGGAGCCAGCACTGACAAGTTCCTGCTGTGGGAAAATGGCCACGGTCAGTCAGGGGAGTGTGTGCTGTGCATAGGGCATGCTGAAGAAGCAGAAGAAAGGGGAGTGTGTGCTGTGCACAGGGCATGCTGAAGAACCAGAAGAAAGCTATACATTCACAAATACACACCTGTGGATATTTTAAAACAACTATTCATTCTTCATTTGACTCCTAAAGTTACGGAAAAATATATGTTTTGGAAACAGGAGAGGTGAATTTTTTTGGTCTTTAATATGTCACTATAGTGTGGTATATTAAGGGATTGGTTTGTCTAAAGAGGCTCTCCTAAATTTTTTGTCTTTTAGACAAATAGAAGTAAATAAATATAAAACATCTTATTAACTAGTCTCTACCTCTCTCTCTTTCTCTCTCTCTGCCTCTCTCTCTACATATCACCCTCTTAGCTCTATCTCAAACATTCTGTCTCTGTCTCTGTCTCTCTCTACATACACACACACACACACACACACACACACAAACACACACACAATTTCTCTCTCTCTCTGATAGGCTTTGAAAATGAGATGTCCCCATAGTGATGAAGAACTCTCATTGTTAATAAAGAAACTGCCTTGGCTTTTTGATAAGGCAGGATTTGGATAGGTGGAGTAGACAGAACAAAATGCTGGGAAGAAGGGAAGTTAGTCAATCACCATGCCTCTCCTCTCTGGGACAGATGCCATGGAGCCAGCCACCAGGTCAGACATGCTGAATCTTTCCCAGCACCACCTTGTGGTGCTACACACATTACTAAATATGGGTTAAAGCAAGGTGTAAGAATTAGCTAATAAGAGGCTGAAACTAATGGGCCAGGCAGTGTTTAAATGAATACAGTTTGTATGTTCTTATTTTGGGGCATAAGCTAGCCAGGCGGCCAGGAGCTGGGTGGCAGGAACACGGCCCGCTGCTCCATCACTACAAATCATCACTACACCATAGGACCATGTCTTTGAAGACCTGCTTCCCAGATGGTGTCACTCTTCAAGGAGCCTGGAGAACCATTAGGAGATGGAGCCTAGCTCAAAGAAGGAGGCCACTGTGCAGACAGCCTTAAGATTTGTAGTGTAGCCCCAGGTCTGGTCTTCTCTCTGCTTTCTCATACACCCAGACGGGAGCAACTTCTACCCCAGTTGTAAACTACTCCTGCCTCCTCCCTTCTTCCCAGCAGGATGGACTGTACTCATCCTAAACTGTGAACCCAATGAGTCTGTCTACCTTTAAATTGCTTCAGTTAGGTATTTTATCACAAAGATGAGGAAAGTAACTAGTATGCTGTACCCCCAAACCTCTTCATTCCTTCCATTCCCCCCCCCCCTCTTAAGGATCTGGAAGTAATATCTTCCACCATATAGGCACTCTGCCTGAGGTAGAGGTGCTCATGGAGACGGGACCAATTCACAGCAGAGTCAGGGTCTAAAAAAAAAAACCAAGGGGATTGCTCTGTTTTCCAGGATATGCACTACAGCTGAGGAAGGAAATGTCCTCAGGTCCAGACACTACAGATTTACTGCTGGTTCTCATCTCAGTGACTATGATTAAGACAAGCTATATGCATGAACCATTTGTACTTTCTTATTAGTTGAAAGGCATGCAGGAAATTTATATGGGAGGAATTCTGAATTGATTTGGTCTGTGGCACTGGTGATCATTCCTAGATTGTTATCCCCTTTGAAAGTACCATACCTGGTATATACTACCACTAAATCAACAAGAAGGGCAAAAGAAAACTCAAAACTGGAACTTGAGAGCAGAAAGTTTTCATTGAGATGAGGGTACTTCTTCTTAAGAAATAGTTAGAAAAGATTATACTCAGTGAATCTGATGCAGTAGCCTATTCATGTACTCCAGAGGATTTAATTTAAAATTGAAGAGGGCATGAAGGTTGCCGGTGACCATGTCAGAGAAGCAGCAGGGGTGTCGGCCCACAAGGATTCAGATCCCCGATGGGTGAATCCTGGATAGGCAGGGCCTGTCTTTTGCTTCTGCTGTGCCCCCACATGTTTTCTGCTGCCATCTTTCTCTGGTATCTGGCAAATTGTGAATGGGCATGGGGAGATCCCCACGACCCTTAATGAAATAGGATGATCTTGTGGGAATCCTGTTCTACTTGGTATTTTTACCTGCGGATTTCCTCCTAAGCTGTACTGTTTTACTGAAACAATGATTTTTATATAATAGTGTGTTAGTTTAAACAGAATTTTGATGAGTGAGTGTTTTAATAAATATAGTAAGGAATTATGACAGAGGTTAGTTTAGTGGAAAAATTAACATAGGTAAAGGTAGGATAAACTATTGCTCCTGCCTCTGATAAAGCAGAGACTGCAGAGGACAAAAATACAAAACAAGGAAGTGTCACACAGCAAGAACACATGAGTTTCTATTGAGAAGCCATATAGACTGAGGCTTAGGTTAATGATTAAGAAAAAAAAACAATTGAGTCCCAATAGCCCAGCTAGCTTAAATTCTTTTAGTCTTAATGTTGGGAGGTGTGGTCACAGGTTTTGGAGTGCATCATAGCTGAAACAAAGCCTTAGAATGACCTCAGATCAAATTGAGATATTTTGACAATAGCTTTGGGGTTAGGGATCAAAATACAAAGCAGCCCAGTTATTACTACCTGACATACTTTCCTTGTGAGGACTGGTTGGTGATCAAATTGATGATTAATTCCTTGTGCCCATTTCTGCTCTGACTCTCTGAGATATGTGTGTGTGTGTGTATTGTATAAGTATATACATGTAAATGCATATATTATTATTAACTATTGATGAGTGGGTATGCACACTAAAGATTTCAAGTAGAGCTGACTGTTTTTCATGTATAAAAGTTTGGGTTTGTGATTCCTTTAAGATTATCTTTCAAGATAAGTAATAAGGTGATTGACCCTTTCTTTGAGGTCACAAAGCCCAGCATATCAGTAAAGACCTGGTTGAGAAGACTACTTTACCTGCTTAACTCCATTCATTTATAACAACTTGCTTGGGTATGAATGGATGTGGTTTTTTGGGACAGTTTGTTTTTTACCTGTAATACTAAAAATGTTTAATCATGTAAGGGATACAGATAACATGCTGTTTTTACTTGTATTTATTTTAATCATCCACTTGGAAAATAGAATGTAACCACATTGTAATTTTTATATTGCTTAAAAGAGTTTGTTGGGGTATATGAGCTGTAGACAAAATTCTGTATATGTATACAGTGAGTTTTGATCAAGCTCACTGTGATGGTTTGAATATAAATGGCTCCCATAGGCCCATAGGTAATGAATGACACTATTAGGAGGTATATATAGTCTTGCTGAAGTAGGTATGGCCTTCTTGGAATGAGTGCATCACTGGGGGAAGACTTTGAGGTCTCAGATCCTTAAGCAAGGCCCAGTGTGCTATACTCTTCCTGATGCCAGATGTAAAACTCACTGTGCTTCCTGCCATGATGGTAATGGCCTGAGCCTTTATAAAAGTTTTTCCTTTATAAAAGTTCCCTGTGATCGTGCTGTCTCTCCATAGTAATAGAAACCCTAAGACGCCCACCCTCATTTCCTTTGCTCTAATTCCTCTCTCATTTCCCTAGCCACTATTTTCTTCCAACTTCACGCTTTCTTTTGTTTCTAACCCACTAAGTTCAGACAACACGGGCAGGATGGTCATGGGTATGTATGGCTGTCTACTGGAGCACAGATCACCTCTTAGTGCACACATCCTTGAAGGAGACTGACTCTCCCTCTGCCAGAAGCCATTAATTGCCAGTAGCTCCTCAGCAAGGAGCCCACCTCTCTGATCCATGCTGGGATTTTATCTGGCTCAATCGTGCACAGGTCTCAAGTTCTGTCACAGTTACCATGGGCTCGTATGTGCGGCAGTCCTGTTGTGTCCTAAACACACTGCTTCACTACAGTCAACCCCTCTGGCTCTTCCAATATTCCCTCATCTCTCTTCCTGGATGAACCTTGACCCTCAGAAGGGGATACAGACATTATGACTAGGTTAAGATGCAATCAATGGAGTACTGAGTCACCCATGCACATATAAGTAATTAAGCTCTCTGCTTTGGAAGAAAAATAATCCTATGAGGATGTCTGCCCACATTTGTTGAAAACACTCTGTCTTCCAGGTACAGCAATGTGTGTTTTACAGCAATGTGTGAACATATGATGCGCTTATTAATCCTAAAGCCTATACTCTTAATTTTATCTCACTATTCTTGTGAAAAAAAAAAAAACAAAACAGAGTATATTAACTAGGCTTGTTGCCTCAGACCTGTGATCCCAATACTTGGGATGATGAAGCAGGAGGATCAGGAGTTCAAGGCTAGCCACAGCTATATAATGTTTGAGTTAATCCCAGTTTCATGAGACTATTTCTAAAAAAAAGAAAAAGAGGGAGAGAGAAAGGGTGAAAAAATAAGGACAGGCTAGATGTGACTCGGTGGGTAGGTGAAGGCACCTGCTGCTGCTGCTTCTTCCCCAGAACCTACAAAATATAGGAGAGAACAGACTACTAAAAATTATCCTCTGACTTCTACAAGTATGCTGTGATACAACCATACCTACATGCCACACACACACACACACACACACACACACACACACACACAAAAGAAATCCATAAAATAAAGAACTTTGTATACAGAGGGCATGTGTATGTGTGAGTGTTTGTGTGTGCATATGTGTAGCAATCAAGCCTAGGGCTTCACACAAGCTAAGCAAGTGCCCAACCACTGAATTGGATCCCAACCCCATGAACAAGATTTTTATTTTCGCCCCATCCTCCAAAGGATAAACCCCTTGCCACTGAATCCCCAGCGATCTCCCCAGAACAGCATGGACACGCAAAACAACTCCAGGTGTCGGCCTACTGTAAGAACCAGTGTGCTCCCAGGGCTTGAATATCCATTTCATCTGTTGCATCTGTAGTGCTGCATGTCTCACAGTTTATCTTGTGGGATAGCTACATTCCACTGCTTCCTTAGCATGCATTCATGAATGTCAGTCAGGTTTCGTGCTGACCTACTCTTTGCAGTTTAAACTGTTTCCTCTTTCCTCAAGTTAAAGCTGTGTATTAAAGTAAATAGTTTGCCATGAGCAGCTTTTTTAATAGAAAAGGAATTGCTGAGCTCCTAAGGTACTGAGCCTAAAAACAACCGACTTGACAGGCAAAGGGCTTCAAATGTGATTAATGCAGCCAATGAAACCATTTTGCATAATCTAGTCCTAAGGAATACAAATAAAAATCAGACATGACTGGTAATACCTATTTAAAGATTAAGAAAATGCAGAATATATGAAATTAAAATATCATTTTAAAATATGCACTTTTTAAAGTAGGAAAAATCCATATTTACAGTCAAAGATTTAGGTTTGAATGTTAGTATGTATCTGAATATATCTTTCACCTTCTTTGTCCTAAGTGGTGCCCTGCAGCATTTGTGTATTTGTGTGTACAGAAGAGATAATAAAAAAACTTAAAGGCATAATTTGTGCAAATGGTTTTCATGTTGTATACCATGATTTAAAAACTCTCCATAGAACAAACTCTACTAATGTGTCTTAATAAAACCAACTTTAGAAGTATTAAAGGGATTGATTGCTTTCTTTTGAAAGGTTTTGTTTTTATTCTAACTACATGATAAGTGTGTCTATGGGTGACTTTGTGCATGTGAATGCAATACCCTTGGATGTAGTGAGGAGCTGTGGGCCGGATTCCCGCCACCCTGCTCCTGCATGTTTAGCTTTACACGCAAAATAACATCACACAAATTGTATTCTTTTAAACACTGCCTGGCCCATTATTTTCAGCCTCTTACTCACATCTTGACTAACCCATATCTAATAATCTGTGTAGCACCACGAATGGTGTCTTACCGGGAAAGATTCAGCATGTCTGACCTGGTGGGTGGCTTCATCGCATCTCTCTCCCAAAGGAGAGGCATGGCGGTCTCTCTAATTTAGGAGAGGCGTGGCATCTGACTGAGCCATCTACCTCACTTCCTTCTTCCTGTTCTGTCTACTCCACCCACCTAAGGGCTGGCCAAGGCAATTTCTTTATTAAAACAGAAGACCCTCCCACATCACTTGGAGACCAGAAAAGGGTGTTGGATCCTCTGGAGCTGTAGGCACAGGTGTTTGTGAGCTGCCCAGCATGGCAGCTGGGAACCCAACCTCTGGCTTCTGCAAGAGCAGCCCAAGATCACAAGTACTGGTGACAGCCCCGGTGATATGTTTTCTAAAAGCATTAATGAAATAACAAAGATAGACTTTGTATTGCTCTGTTTTTTATGAGAGTTATAGTTATGCCATATCAAAAATTACTTGTGTTTAACAATTAATAAGTGTCAATTAAATCTGATGAGACTGGTATTTACACTGCACACTTAGAACAGTCCACTTAGCCAAGTTGAGGAGAAACAAGTGTTGTTTGACAAGGGGTCCTTCACTAACTTAACCAGAGGAGGACACGTGGCATTTGATTCTTCTAAAATGATTTTCATTTTTAACAGCTGTCAGTACTGGGAATATTTTAATGCTTAGTCTGTACATTTTCTGTCTCTCTCCAGCAGAGAGTTTATTTATCCTACTACTGTGTCCTTGTGTTTAGATTAGTGTCTAATGCCAAGAAGCCCTTGGAAAATAAAATACTGCCGGGTTGTGGGATTTGTAACTCTTAGGTCTTGTGTTAGTTGATCATGTATTTTCTAGCTTGATTTTCAGGCTAAGTTTTGGATGAAGATAACAATAGTCCAAGGTGCTTTGTACATTTGTATAGAGCAGACCGTTTTCTTAGATCTTAGCTGGAATGAGTTAATTAGTCTCCAATAGAAACCTTTTGGAATATTCTCATTGCACAGATAAGGAAATAGTTACACAGAAGGAAAAAATATGCCTGAAGTTATTTATCTAGAGAGTGGATGAACTTGGATTTTAACCCAGCAAGTGAGGCTCAAGTTGCCATGACGTCAGTGATTGCATTGCAGGCCATTTCATGTGTTTATCTTACGTTAGAGAGCTAAGGTTGAGAGTCTAGGGTGGAAACTGTACCTTTTCCTTTTCCTCCTGCGTATTTATTTATATTTGCTGCCTGTTAGTTTATCACTGGTTTCATCATCAGGAGTGGCTATAGTAGAAATGAATATAGAAAAATACAGGCATGTATGTCAAATAACCATATTTAGGGCTATTGGTTTAGAAACGGCTAGTAAGTGTTTAAAAAAAACCACTAAATGTTACCTATTCTAAAAGTTGCCATTGTAAAGTTGAGAAAGTGGAGTCTGACAGGTGCACTAGAGCCTGTGATCCCTGGGAACACTGGCTGTCCCTGCAGCTTAAAGCTCTCAGGTGGTGTGCTTTCTAATGAGCAGCTGCTTTTGATAATGAGGTATTGATACTTCATTATTAGAATGCTATAAATAATAAATGGAACAGGAAACTCTACAAAAGGGAGGGGTGAGTAAAGGGCTCTTTATTTCCTAATTAAAAAACTTTTAAAAAAACATTTTATTTGTATGTGTGTGTGCGCGCGCGCGTGCGTGCGTGCACATGTGCATGCCCGTGCATGTGCAGGCTTGTGAATTTAGGTCATCAGGCTTGGCAACAATCTCCATGACTTGCTAAGCCATCTTATCAGCCCCAGAAAGCATGACTACTAGAAAATCAAAAATTAAATTTAAACAAAAGATCCAAACATCTGGAACAATCCAAATAATCACACAGGAGTCCTGGGGGTGTTGGCAGCCTCAGAATCAGCCCATGCATTGAGAACTGGAGCATGGAAATGAGGAGTCCCACAGCTCAGAGAACACTTAAGGAAATTGCATCCCTCAGTCTCCTTACCTATGTGCTCAGGGTGACTGCCACACACTGCTCTTGGCTTTGACATGCCCTTCTGTTTCTTTCTCTGTGCAGTGTGCTGACAACTCCCAAATCTGTGAACTGAGACATGCTGAAGAGAGGGTGAGGTACTCCCGGCCTTCCTGAGATGCAGAAGGAAAGAGGAAAGAAAAATAGACACAAAAATCTAGGCAGAAAAAAATCTCTTCTGAGAACGGGTCAGTAGTCTCAGCTGGCCTGGAACTCACAGAGATCCATCTGCTCTGCCTCAGAACTGCTAGGATTAAAGGTGTTCCCCAATACATTCAGCTTTTTAGAAGATTCTATTTACTTATTTATTTAATATGTGCACTATGTATGTATGTACATTCATAGACTATATGTATGAGCACCACACGTGCAAGTGCCCGTGGAGGCCAACAAAAGGTGTTTGCTCTCCTGGAACTAGAAAGACAGGTGGGGTAAGAAACCAAGTCTGAGTGCTGAGAATTAAATCCAGGTCCTCTGCAAGAGCAGCAAGTGTCTTTAGCCACTGAGCCATCTGGCCATTGGGAAATACATTGAGCTCGCCATAAGGATCTTTGTCTATAGACTGCTCTAAGAGTCAAAGCCAGCTTTCCCATGGCTGTGGAAGAATATCTTTATTTTTTCACATTTCATACATGTTCTTTATATCTATACTTCTCACAGGACAGAGTAGGGGATAGAAATTCAGAGAAGTGGGGCGGGAGCCAGGCAATAAAGAAAGATGGCTGAGTTAATGTCCAAATTTTTATCAGCAACCCATTTGCTAGACTACAATGAAAGAAACACTAACCTCAAATTGACAAGCAAACTGATGACTCTGGCAAACTTTGAAAAATCAGAAAACTCTACAAAGAGTCTGAAGGTGCTCTTTAGCAACAGCTGATGAGACAACATTCAGTCAAACCCATTGGTTTGGTATCAACAGCAGTATTTACTACAACATCCATCAGGTTTGCCACCATGGGCAGATTGCTGGGCCCCACCCTGAACTTTGAATGTCATGTCTGGAGAGGAGCCAGCAAGGAACCCTGGATACAGTCAGACTGATCACCTAGGACAATTGATAGGTTTGTCCCCATTTGGTTTAAGCTTTCTGATGTAATAGTCTGCACCAGGCTTTTTCTTTTTGGACTGCAGCAGCCTCCCAAATCATGACAGGGAGGCTTGTTATTAGTTTTGAATGCTTGGCCTGGCTTAGGGTTGTTCTGGCTAGTGATTTTAAGTTAATTTAACCTGTTTCTCTTTATCTACATTTTTGCCTTAGGGTTTTTACTTTTCTTTCCTTCTGTATATCTTACTTACACTGCTTCTCGCGTCTGCCTGCTGGTGTGTCTGACTTCTAGCCCCCAGCATCTTCCTTGTTCTCTCCTCATCCTTCTCTTGTTTCTCCCAAGCCTAGATTTCTCTGATTTATTCTCTCTGCCTGCCAGCCCCCCATCCTTTCTCTGCCTACCTATTGACCATCCAGCTCTTTATTAGACCAATCATGTGCCTTAGGCAGGCAAGATAAAACATCTGCAATATATCTTAACATAATTAAACAAATGCTGCATAAACAAATGTAGCACACCGTTACACAGCTAAAGTAATGTTCCACAGCATAAACAAATGTAACACATCTTTGCATAACTAAAATAATATTACACAACAATAGTCAGTTTGTGAGTCCGGCTTTAAATATAACTTGCAATCATTTTCATATCATTAGATAGCATCTCTCCTTTAAAAAAAGCCAATCTCTACTGAGTAACACACAAACAAAAAGTCCACCAACTATTTGGACGCATTCGAAGATATGGTATAAAAGTAGTTATTGTCTTTCAGAAGCACTCTTAATTTTTTTAAGTTGAAAGTTACTAAACAGAATAAAAGCCTCTGTTGAATTTCTTGTATATATCATTTGCTAATGTCTGACTATATATGCATCTTCTAAAGAGTCATACATAGAAACACTAGGTCCCAAGAGGAGAGAGGAACCTTTGAGAAGTGACAGGACCACAAAGAGATTTGTCCTCTTACCAAAGAAGCTGCTGGACTGGTGGTGTGGATACATGAGACAGTGGTTCCTTAGCAATTGTAAGTCCTTTGGTTTGATCTCTAGCATTGTAAAATTACCAAATAAAAAATGAATGAATGAATGAATGAATGCCCAAAAGGCCCACCTCATTCCAGTGTTGTTTTGTGTTTGTGTTACTTTGTTTTCCTTTTTGAGACAGGATCTTACCTTGCTCAGTTTTTCTCACTATTTTACTGAGGCTAGCCTTGAACATCCTATGCCCCTGCCTCCTCCTCCCAAGTGCATGAATTACAGATGAGCATCACCACATTTGCTGAAATACAATGAATTTTTTTTTAAGTTCTGAGGATGGAACTCTGGGCCTCAAGCACTGCACACACCAGGAAAGCACTGCAGCTGAGCTACATCCCCACCCCTGGTTCACCCCATCATTCGAGGTTAGTGGTCAGCATATACCATCCATGAGCAACAGGCCCTCATCAGACACTCAGTCTCTACTCCCTCCCCTCATTTGCTTCAAAAAAGAAATAAGAAAAATAGTGAGTGGCTCCTCTTAATCTAGAAAGCTGTAAGAAAAAAAGGACTTATTGTTTAATAAGATATTCCTATCACACCATGTACAGTAGTACTTCTGTTAGCAGTCCCGATAATTCAAGTTGTCTTAGCTAGTTTTCATTTATATGAGACTGTCTGTGCCATTCTCTGATTATAAATGTCCCTGATTTCATGACCTTGCTGCCCTTTTCACTGGTACTGTGCCTTAAATGGCAAACTGAATTTGTGTGTGCCTCAGCTTCTCTATCCATGAAAATGAAGACAGAACAATGATGGCATGAACTGTTGAATTTCTCCTCATTTTAATATATCTGGTGGAAAGAAAGTTAAAAGGGTAAACTTGCCAATAGACTCATGAATGAACCCAGTTTGAAATACTTGGACCCAGATTGAATAAATGTAAGTTTGCTTCAGCATTGGGGGCTGCCTCTGCATCATTTTCGAGGAGATTAACCACTTAGGGGACATTTTAGTAGGGATGTTATTGAACCATTCTTCCCTTTAAAAGCCTTAAATCTCAGTGTGAATGTAAGTCTGGGTAGTAATGCCGCATTTGACTCCTAGAAGAGACTTTGCAAAACACAAATTATAACACTAAGGGTCAAAGCAGTGTTTTTCTCATAAACCTGCATTTCTATTTGGAAAGACAAAGTCTAAGCTTCATGGGCAAGATGTTTGTGTCTGGTACTTAAGCCTTTAAAAGATCCGGAGGACAACATTGTACCAGAGCTATCTTCTTCCTGGACTTGAAAGGTACTTGACCAAAGCACAGATAAGTGTTAAAATCAGCCCGTGAGTGAGAAACTCAACTTACAGAGAAACTGAGGAGGCCAAGTGCTTTCTGTTTCCCCATTGCTGAACACTGATTGCAGCTGAGAAGTGTGCTTATTAGGAACATTCAGACAAACAGACAGCATAGATAACACTAGTCGGGCAACAGAAGACTTGAATTCTCGACTTGTCTCTCCCATGATGGCACTCCTCTCTAGAGATGGAGTGATAATTAACAGAGCTGATGCCCTCAAAGCTCCTGGTCAAATGTGCGGGACTCATCACAGTAGCTAGGAAAGTGGTGGTCTTGATAAAGGCCTTTTTGTATCCGAGCAATGATAAGCCTATATGAAATAACTTAAATTTCCTCTACAAACATCAGTTTTATACTCAACAGTATGAGGATATTTTCTGGCAGGTGGTGTGGAGGATGTTTATTTTTGAGGCAGGGTCTCACTGTGTAATCCTGGACTTGCTGTGCAGCTCAGGTTAGTTGTGAACCTTTTTTATGGTATACACCACCATGCCTTACTTAGAAGGAATTTGGAAAGACCCCTTCCAGTGATAAAAGCAGTTTCATGCTGAGAGTATTCCAAACATGTGATGCTTATCATAAACTGACCCTTAAAGACTAAGCAACCCCCCTATAGAAATAATTCATTTTCCTGTTTGTGTTCTAACAAAGCAATGGCTGAACTTACCAAAGAGCAGATCTTGTACCACCGAAGGAGTAAAAGGCTGAGACCGTGGTTAAAGGGAATGTGAAGTCCGTAGAAAGTCGTTGCTACGTGTATTTAGGGACACACCACACAGAGTGACTTCTCCTTGCGCAAATGTTTCCATCAGCTGGTCACGGAAGAGTTCCTGGGCTCCACAGGCACAGACAGATTCAATGTGATGCTACAGCGAGACCAGTAGGCTTCTTACAGCTGGCATGTTGCTGCCCTTCAAAGGGCTTTGAAATGCATTTAGTGGATTGCAAGCAGGATTTGAAAATAAGACTAAATCAACTGTAAGGTAAAACAAAACTTGTGACCTAAAATTTTCAAGACTGAAAGCCCAAATTCTGGCACCTCTGACAGACTAGGCTTGGTCAGTATCCCACGAAAGAGCTGAGCAAATGCAGAGATTTATTCAACACAACCACATTGGGGAAAGGCATGAATAAAGGTTATCAATGACCCCAAGTCTGTCTTGAAGTAGTGATGTGAGCTTTGGGTTGGGGCAAGGTGGCCAATGTCACAAACCACACATTGAGGTGACATCTGTCGGGGTCCAGCCTTAATGAAATTCACACATTCCAGGGCAGGAGCATAAGAATTAGAATTATTACACAAAAGGAACAGAGATATAAGAGAAACAAAAGACAGAAACACAGAACAACACAGGGAAGGGAATTCGGTGACTACTGGACCACCTGCATTTATTTTTCACATGCTTATATGCCTCACTCCAAAGGGGAGGGGACTGGCAATAGACTTCACTAACATGGTATAAGGAATAGACTTGAATTCTCCAACCTTTGGTTCAGGTGGAGCGGATCCACCTCCATATCCAAAATCCTGATTAGGTCAGGATCTCTTGTTTATAGCCACACCTATTGTCAACAACTTTAAAGAGCCAAAATAAGCTCAAACTCTCTGACCTTTAGTCAAGGTGGAACAGGCTCACATCTGTGAGCCCCCACAGGGCAAGAGGCATGCATAATAGTTAGCTTCCTTGACCAGGCTGTCAGATCTGTTCCTACAAGGTGGTCGACATCCTTCATGCATGGATAGCAAGATGGTTTTGTTCCAGGGTCTGGTCTCTTATGATAATTGCTCTCATAGGAATAGGGCTGTTTTATTTCCAAGGGTTTATGATTCTTAAAATCCAAAACAATGCAGATTGGGACAATGCTTTCTCTCTGCACCTTGAGCCTAGAAGGAGGAAGAAATGAACTAGATACACATGCCTTGCACAATTAACAGACCATGGCAAGCAGACGGCCCCAAAGTCAAGGGAACAGACAGAAGAAGAGAGCAGAGACACCAGGCTTCCACATGCATGCAGCTGCCTTGTGAACCCAGGTGAGGAATCAAGGCTTTCTAGCAAAATCGGACCCCAGGTTCCTGTTTCAGTTTCACAATACACCACAGGGCAGGTGTGTCTGTCGTCTATCATTAGCAGGTGTGTCCACGGCCAAATATTCTTTTCAAATGTGTCTGGGAAAAAGAGTTTATATTCAGGGACACCATCAGTGAAGATGGTGTTTCTTTGAAGATCTTTGTCAGGACAGTTTACAAATCACTTTTACTCATGAGGAAACAGTGATAAGATTATCTGGATTACTGATAAAAGGACACAAGGACACTAATCACAAATCACGACTGTCCTATGGAGTCACATGATGCCACTTGTAACTCCAGAAGATACCATTTCAAATGGTATATTCCTGAGTGTTGAAATCCTCTGAGACGAAAAACTCTAAAGTTAAAAGTTCCTCAAATCACAGTTCTGAAAGATTAAAATCCTGAAATTTGAAGTTGCCCAGTAAGAAAATACACACTAAATGTGAGGGAAAGGATTTGCTATGCAATACATCAAGGATAAAAATATCAGTTTAAGAATGCATCATTTCGGGCTAGAGAGATGGCTCAGTGGTTAAGTGCATTGATTGCTGTTGCAAAGGACCCAAATTTGATTTCCAGCTCCCACATGACAGCTCACAACCACCTGTAATTCCTGTTCCATGGGACTTGAACACCCTTCTTTGGTCTTTCCTAGCATTTCACACATGTGGTACACAAACAGACTTTCAGGAAAACATATGTTGGCGGAGGCTGCTTGTTCATTTCCAGGCACCCAGAACTGAAATAATCACTCAGAAACTATATTATTTAAATCACTGCTTGGCCAATCACTTAAGCATATTGCTAGCTAGCTTTTACGTCTAGAATTAAGCCATTTCTATTATTTTATATTTTACTATGAGGCTCATGGCCTACTGACAAGGTACCAGCTGGAAGTTTGTGTCTTTCCCCTCTGGTGGCTACGTAGCATCTCTTTGACTCTGGCTAGTCTCTCTAATATATTTCTTCCAGTCTGGCTATATTTTGTTAAGCCATTGGCTGAAAGCACCTTCTTTATTCATTAACCAATAATATCAACACACATACAGAAGGACTTCCCAAACCACTTAGACACATGAAATAATAAAATAAAAATTTAAAAATTTAATACATCATTTGTATGACTTATCATTCTTTCCATCAGTGAAATTTCAGGAGGTTTTCATGACCTAAAGCTGCCTTTGCCTAAGGAGCTACTGATTAGTTAGAAAATCATGATGAAGGAGGACAGGCTGTCACATTTCTGTTTGGTCACCCATGCCATTTCTGCCAAAGTTGTCATCTGTATAGAAGCATACATAGAATCCATTTCCTATTTTCAAAGCTACATGGAACATCACACAGAAGATGGAAATTTTAAAAGAGAATGTTCATGTGGGAATATATTGAATAATACATTTCCAAAGCACTGAGCCACATAGAAAATAAATGTGAATGCATTGTCCAAGGAGAGTCTTTCCCTGAAAGCACAAGCAATTCATCATGATGCAAGACTTAACCTAAGTCAAGGACTGTGGGAACTGGGCAGATGTTTCAGATGGAGTACACTTTATATGTATGTTGAATGTTTATTGTAGGCTTTTGTTGTTTTCTATTCGATTACTTTCCCCTGCTCTTATATTTTAAAGATATAATTATTTTTGTTTTGTGCATTTGGGTGTGTGCCTAGATGTATGTGTGTGCACCACATGTGTGCAATGTTTATGGAAGCCAGCAGAGGGCACTGGTTTCCTGAAACTACTCTAAGGTAGATGCGAGCCATCTGATGTTGGTGCTAGGAACCAAACCCAGTTGTCTGTATAGGTAGAAAGTGACTAACCACTGAGCCATCTCTCCATCCCATCTCCCCACTATTTAAATTGTCAGCACTAATTATTTTATGTTATATTTTCCATTCTTTATTGTTGTAAGAGGAGTGGGCTGCATCCCACCACCCGGATAGCTTAACCCCCAAAATAATGCCACAGAAATTGTATTCATTAAAATACTGCCTGGCCCATTAGCTCTAGCCTCTTATTGGCTAATTCTCACATCTTGATTAACCCATTTCTACTGAATCTGTGTATCACCACGTGACTGTTGCTTACCGGCAAGATTCTAACCTACATCCGTCTCAGGCAGGAGATACATGGCATCTGCCACACTGCCCTTCTTCCCAGCATCCTGTTCTCTTTTTCCACACCTATCTAAGTTCTGCCCTATCAAAAGGCCAAGGCAGTTTCTTTATTCAACCAATGAAAGCAACACAAATACAGAAGGACCTCCTATACCACTTTATAGTTCATCTCTCACATCATTTCCAAAAGAGAGGCATGATCTGTGAAAAGACTTAGAGAATGTAAATCATTTCATTGTTTTTGAAGTTGATTCCATGAAAGTACATTGTATCAGCATTGGCTTTGCATATAACCATTGTCTATGTGTGTAAAACCATGAAAATGTCTACAACAAATGAAAGCATTTTGGGGTATCTCTGCCCTTTGAGTGAGTATTATCAAAAGACAGGGGTTGCTGGTCCCACTATATTTCAGATGACTAAAGTCATCTCCGATAGGGTTTGCTGATCTCCCTAGCATTCTGATTTGCCTCAGACCCCCACCATCACTATGCCAACTAGAACCTGAGTCCTAGTGACAAGGGCTTTGGGTGGCAGGCTGGCTAGTGAGGCACGGTCTCTTCATTGGAGCACCACTGGCCACCTGGTGACAGGGTCAAAGCAGGACAGCAAATGTGGGAGAAATCGCCTCTGGAGCCTAAACTGCCTCACTGAAAAAGTGTCATTCTTCTAGTTCCTTTTGGGGTCTTGGTAATTTAGCTGTGTCTCTCGTGAAAAGCCTACAGATAGAATTTAAAAAATACACTTTAGTAATCCCTGTCTTTTAAAAGCTACATTTATGTATTCTTCTACATTTGTACACTTCAATCATCCTACACTCTGTACTTTTGGTTTGTCCTTTTGAGAAGTTATCTTGCTATCTGACCCAGGCTGGCCTGAAACTTGCTATGTTGAGTGCTGTGGCTTCAAACTTGTTGTTTCCTCCACTCATTGAGCACTAGGCATAGTATATCACCACACCTGGATCAAACTGTATACTTTTCTATTTAGTTCTTAAGCCTTGTTTTTATTGGGGCTGTCACTGTTGACTTAAATATGTCTGTCCAACTAGAGAATTATTGAAATTGGTGGTATCGGGATGGCTTAGCGTGTAAAGGCATTGCCTCTAAGCCTGACGACCTGAGTTCCATCCCCAGGACACACATGGTAGAGGAGAGGTCCAACTTTCAGAAGTTGTTCTCTGACCTCCACATGAGTGCTAAGCTATGTGCACCCATATACTCATTCACCCTTCCACACACATCATACATGCACATGAATAAATATTTCAGAATTTAATGGATTGCTGCTAAATGACTTGCAATGAAGGCATCAATTAGAGTGAATATAAAGTCTTTTCCTTCTCTTCTTTTTTTCCTTGCCTTCTCATCCTCTCTCCTCTCTTCCTATCCTTGTTGTATGGTTGGAGAACAAAATGAAAAGTATGCATGCTGGGTAAGGGCTCTACCTCTGGATTTTAATTCCAGTCTTGTGCATGCTGGGTAAGGGTTAACATGGAAACAGAGTGAATGACACAAGGTGCTCCCTTTAGAATACAAACAAAACAAGTGATCTCTCTCAGTGGCTGCCCTTTGCCCCCCTCAGTGTCTGGTACTGCTCTATATCACTGGCTCCGGAGGATGCTGCTTTGGGGTATGTTGTTGAGCCAAAATTATCTCAGGACCTGTACCTTGAGGCCTTTAAAACAGAAAAAAGCCTGGCTCGAGTTCAGGGCCCAGACATGGAGGCCTGTAGGACAGAGAAAAGCCTGTCTTGAGTTTGACTGAAGATGAGACAGCAAAAACTAGGTAGACTCCCCTCCAGCCAGAGGGAGGGTTTGGCTACCTCTCATTGGTGGCAGGTACCCCCACATCACAGGATGTCACTTAACATATATAAGCTGATGCTCACAGTAATAAACTGAGTTCCTGCTCTGACTCATCTTCACATTGCATCCAATTGCCTTTGTTGTGGAGCTGCAGAAAGGGAGGATAGTGCACTCACTTTCTCTGGGGAATAAGGAGGCACAGGAAGCCTAGTAATAAGTTTCCAACACATGAATCTGAGGTCACATCTAGATTATAACTGTGCAAAGAAAATTCACTCTGGAAGCCAGGAATAAAGGCACATGAATGTAATTATGTGCTGTGTGGTGTCTTTCTTAAAGAAAACCATGCCTATAAGGCTAGTCACCCCCAAATGCCATTGTCTAAATGGATCGAGCTCCCACAACAATCACGGCACTCGGGAGGTGGAGGCACTCACATGAGTGCAGGGCTCCGGGAGGTCAGAAGCAGGTGTGGAAACAAAGTTACAGGTGTTCGTTAGCGCCTGGTATGGGTACCTAACTTGGATCCTCTGTAAGAGTAGCATGAACTCTTAACCAGTTAGCCATCTCTCTAGTCCAATCATATCCCAACTACCATCTCAAGAATCTAAAAAGAAACTCCCTACAGCATAATGTTAAATGACTAGCTTTTACTGTATCTTGCTTCTAAAGATGCTAGATTTGTGCATGACAATATTATTGCCTGTATTTTTGTGCTCCATTCTGTGGTAATACCTTGAACACAAATTATCTCCTGGAGGAAAATACATTTTGACTTATTTTACAAAGGTCATGGGGTTTGTTCAGGAACTAAGCAGTGTTGAGACCTTTTGAGCTATGCTGAGGTTTGTAATTATATTTCTTTTACTGCAGAGATGCTCTCCTTTCAATGGTAAGCCATTTATCTAAGTTAAAATGCAGTATCTATGATACTGTCAGAGGTACAACTACCCAGTCTGCTGTAATTCTTCAGTATAACAGAAGCACAAACTTCACACTACATTCTCCAAGGCGGTATTTTTATTTTTAATTGTATTTATTTATTTTTTAATTTTTGAGAGGCAGGGTTTTTCTGTTGCTTTGGAACCTGTCCTGGAACTGACTCTTGTAGACCAGGCTGGCCTCGAACTCACAGAGATCCG
This sequence comes from Arvicola amphibius, assembly GCF_903992535.2. NCBI lineage: Eukaryota > Metazoa > Chordata > Mammalia > Rodentia > Cricetidae > Arvicola > Arvicola amphibius. The sequence goes on from NC_052048.2 coordinate 9,332,913, forward strand.
CCTGCCTCTGTCTCCCGAGTGCCAATGCAGTTTTTTTAAATGTCTGTTTCACAGCTTCTCTCTTGCTCTCTGTGGAATAGTTACCTCACAGAAATAAAAAGTTTTAAAGATATATCTTTAAAGTTTGAAAACTTTTCAATTTCCTTTAAATTCATTGGGGTTGAACAGTTTTTTGTGTTGGCTTAGTTTTAATTGTTTTTAAATATACTTGGGACAATTTAATGAATAAGAATAAGAAGTAATCGATTTAGTTCTTTGCCTTTATTCAACAGTCTGTTACCCTCTCTTAGTCTCTGATACTCACGCATGGTAGTTCTGCCCACCCCAGTCCCCTCTACATATATGTCACATATATAAAACCTAGATTCTCATATGAGAAAAGCCTGTGACATTTGTCTTCTGAGTTCTACCTATTTCACTCAGTATGGTATAAGCCTCAGTCCCAACAGTTTCCCTGCTTAGCCACAGTTTTGTTTTTCTTTGCAGCTCAATAAAAGTCCACCATGCAAATGTACCACATGTTATTTATCATTCATTCAGTCATTCATTCCCTCACTCACTTATTTTAACCTATAGTGAGAAGCCTGAAGATTGACTAAGCAAGCAAACAAATCTTTTACATGTGTTTCTGTATTCTCTCTTGATGGAGGACTCTCATTGGTTAGTAAAGAAACTGCCTTGGCTTTTTGATAGGGCAGGATTTAGGTGGGTGGAGTAGACCGAACAGAATGCTGGGAAGAAGGAAGTGAGGCAGATGGCTCAAGCAATCACCATGCCTCTCCTCTCTGAGACAGATGCGATGGAGCCAGCCGCCAGGTCAGACATACTGAATCTTTCCCGGTAAGACACCACTCGTGGTGTTACACAGATTATTAGATATGGGTTAGTCAAGATGTGAGTAAGAGGCTGAAACTAATAGGCCAGACAGTGTTTAAATGAATACAGTTTGTGTGTTGTTATTTTTGGGCATAAGCTAGCCAGGCAGCTGAGAGCGGGGCGGTGGGAACACAGCCCCCTGCTCCTCACTACACTCTCTCCTACCTACCTACCTATCTATCATCTATCTATCTATCTATCTATCTATCTATCTATCTATCTATCCATCTCTGTACTGTGTGTGCACATGTCCGCATACACACACGTCATGTGTATGCATATGCACAGCATATGGTTCTTATGTACAGGTCAGAGGATACCTGCCAAAGATGTTTCTGTCCTTCTACCATGTGGGTCTTAGGTATTGCACTCAGGGCTTCAGGCTTGGCAGAAAGAACCTTTGCCTGTTGGGCCAACTCACTGGTCCTAAAACTGAGCACTTCAAAATACAATTTAAAAATATCTCAAAGCTGTCTAATATTTTCTAAGCATCCATTGGCAAAACACTCTTGGGATAGTGGTCAAGATTAACTATTGGAGACATTTTCTGGTTCTCCATGGAGCATTCTATGAATAGCTAATAACAAACGACTATGGTACACTGTGCTCAAGGACAGATACTTTACTAAGATACTTTACTAAGATACTTTTCTAAGGGCATGGCCTGTACAGCAAACCAGCAATACAAAGGAAATAGTAACTTTGGTGAAAATATTAAACTTGGTGTAAGAAGAGTTCCACTGTTGCTAGTTTCAAGAACTTGGACAAACTGTTCAATCTTTCTTGATCTTTTATTTCCTTGACTATATAAAATGGGAACAAATCTGATGGTTATTCATGGAATGTTTAAAAATATGCTTTTGCAGTCAAAGTAATTTGTAAATTGTAAGAATTGCACAAACTCTAAGCGGGGCAGTGGTTGCACACGCCTTTGAACCCATCACTTGGGAGGCAGAGGCAGGCAGATCTCTATGAGATCGAAGCCAGCCTGGTCTACAAGAGTTAGTTCTAGGACAGGCTTCAAAGCTATAGAGAAAGCCTATCTCAGAAACAAACAAAAAAAAAACGAATTGCACAATCTCTGATTTTATATTTGTTTGTTTGTTTGTTCTGTATCAAAAGCCTGGTTCAGAAGAGGATGAACAAAAGAGCTTCTCTGGGCAGCACACATTCTCTATGAAATACATTTACGCTTCATTTCAACCTACAATGAAGTTAGGGAAACTACAAAAAAGCACTCTTTTGATTATGTTTATGAACAAAATCTTTTCTCACCAAGTTAATGATGTAGTTTTCTCGCTTCTTTCCTATTTTTGTTGCATCTAAAGTCATATCTACACTTATATCTAGACTTAAAACCAATATACCCAGAGGCTAGTAGCCCTCTCTAGACAGAGTGTGGCTAGTTTCAGCCTTAAGTCTGGTGCAGGTAGGTGATCCAAAAAGGTGAGCAGGGACACCGGGCAGGGAAGACTAGCCCTAAGCCCATTGTAGAAAGACAAAGGATGTCAAGAGGATACACAAGAGGAAAAGAACCCTCTAGAAAGTAAAGTCTCTCCCCATCTGAGAATCAAGAATGCCAACACAATAGCAGGTTTCGCTATAAAGATTGATTACATACAGAATATATTCTTTTTTCATAGAAATAGTTTAAGTAGGAAAGTCAAAACATCAACAATCCATGCTTAAGGCCCAACAGAGTTTAACCTTCAAGTATGGTCACATTATGACCTAGCTGTAAAACTGGTAATTTTCTGTAAATCTCCTATCAGATTATAAACTTTGTTAATAATAAAACATGCCTCAACTCCCTTGTGACTTCATGTAGGTCACATGTGACCTCACCCCTTCTTGGCCCATAGAACCACCCTACCATCTCACTTACTGGAAAGGAAAAGACTTAGATGTAGTGTGGAGCTGCGGGCGGCTTCCCACAGCCCGGCTCCCAGCCACCGGCTAGCTTTACCCAAAATAACAACACACAAATTGTATTCTTTTAAATACTGCCTGGCCCATTATTTTCAGCCTCTTATTCACATCTTGACTAACCCATATCTAATAATATATGTAACACCATGAGTGGTGTTTTACCGGGAAGTTTCTAGCGTACGTCCATCTTGGGCTGGAGCTTCATTGCATCTCTCACTGAGGAGAGGCATGGCGGTCTGACTAACTTAGGAGAGGCGTGGCATCTGACTGAGCCATCTACCTCACTTCCTTCTTCCTGTTCTGTCTACTCCACCCACCTAAGGGGCGGTCTATCAAATGGTCCAGGTAGTTTCTTTATTAGCCAATGAAATCAACTCAAACAGAAGACTCTCCCACATCACTCAGATACCCTTCAGGGTGTAACTTCAAAATCATATGCACATACGTATGATAGAAAACCTGCCCCTACACTAAGGGATTTACTGTTCTTTGCCCTAAACATTTCTTGCTGTATCCCAGCCCATACTTTAACAGCTGTTAAAATCTTTGCTTAATAAACTCCAACTCTGCTGCATTCTGACTTGTTCTGAAACTGTTTTATGGTGAAGTCAAGTATTCCAGTCTCACCCGAGTCAGGAAATCTTTGAAAAAGACCCTCCGATAGCTGCAGCATGGAGCTGCCTCTAGCTCTCACCTACTGCTGTTGACATTATATGTCTAATAGTTCTCTGATTCCTTTTTATTTAAAATAAATTTCTTTATATAATAGGCCACTAAGTTTGTGAGGCTAGATTATTAAAGTACAGTCTATTTTTACTCACTGATGATAGAATTGATACCGATAAGTACGAGCGCATGCACACACACACACACACACACATACACACACACACTATACACAACCTATAATTTGTAGCATCAGTCTCAGGGGTCAACAGGCAGAAATTAATGTTTCAGGATGATAGGAAAGAGCCACTGTGCATACTGATACAGCTCATGTCTTAGACAGCAGCTGCTATAAGCTGTTAGGAATATTTTAAGAAAAGCCTCTTGGATGGTGCAAAAAACTTTGATCAAACCAGATTAGGCCAAATCAAAAATGCCCATGTTTAATAAATGCCATGATCCCACATGGCAGGGAGAGCATAGCAAGGAGAGAGGGATGGGAGGTAGGAGGCACACAAAACCTGAAACCATATGTTCCTTTTTCCTGTGCAAACCTAAATAGTCTGTGGAAGTGGTCCTGACCCTTCCTGGGGAGGGGTCAGCACTTGGCAGGCTGGGCGTTGTAGTCCAAAGGTGGAGTCTGGCCCATGGCAACTCCCAGGGAGAGGGGACTTGAGATGGAGTATTCTGTTCCATTGGCGCCCCTAGGATGGATGCCAGGGACTGGGGTGATGCTTCCAATCATCCCAGACTCCTTGGATGTAGGGGTGTTAGGGGGCTGGGGTCTCACTTTCAATTACACATAAGCAACTACCATAAATAGATGAACTACAGAGAAAATGGTTACTCCTCACAATTCCAGAAGTCTAAGAGCAGGTGTTATCATAGACAAGCTCCTGCTGAAGGTTTGCTTTCCAGTTTGCGCACAATCAACTTCATGGTGCATCCTTACATGGTCTGAGAATAAACGCTCTGGGATCTTCACTTCTTTATAAGGACCCTGAGTGCCATCTTCCCAACCTTATCTAAACCTAATTACCTCCCACATGCTTTACCTCCTAATGCCTATCATCTGGGGATTGGGTTTAAGCAATTAAAGTCTGAGGATCCTAGAACACAAACAGTATCTACAGACGTTATCTAAAATATGTCCAGATGTCCATGACCTTGCAGCATTACACATCAAAGAACAGAATGTCACTGCCACTGTTGATAGCTGTTGTCTGCATCTAAATATGAGAAAATGAGAAAGGGTCTCAGAAAATAGAATATTGGTATGCGAAGAAGAACAAAAAAAAATAGAAGCTATGATTTTAGAGTCTTGAATAGTTAGAAAAGAAAAACATCTCTTGAGCTTAAACGGGAAATAGAAAGAGACTTAGAAAGATGGGGACGGGAGGGGAATAAATCAGTAAATAGGAGCTAAGATTGTAGCTCTCCTTTCGTATTCTGATAATTTTAAGGCATTCATTACACGTCAAACAATAGAAACATGAGGTACAGAGAAGTAAAAGTAAACTCTTCAAATTCATTTTATAAACACTGAAATATATATGATATTAAGCATTATATATGCATCTCTACATAGGAGGTTCTGAAAATAATTAAAGATCATAGTATTTGGAGCTAATAGGAATTTAATAAAGAAACAAGTCCATTTAAGTGAATATATACACAGAGAAACTTTAGTCTGAGCTAAGAAAACATCTTTTCTGAATGGAATGCTGAACCCTGGACTTCTGTTTTCCTACAAAGAGGAAACAGGCTAAAGGTGCTCCTAGCCCCTCCCCCCAGAAGGTTTTATCTCCAATGCCCTCTTCAGATGGGGCCAAGTAGGATTATGAGAAAAAACAACAAGGAGCAAAGGAACAAAGGTCACCAGAACTCAGGAGACTAGAGAGCTCATTCCTGGAGACAGACCTGAGCATAACCTTGGAATGGTCCCATGGACAAAGCCTTAGAGGACTTTCAGAAACTCAAACATTCAAGTACTGAGAAAACTAGCACGGATCGGTCCCTCCTAAGTAGCACACATGAATCTGTGTGCCTGAAGACTCACCAGCATGAGCCTGCAGACACACGTGCAGGAGCTTATAAAAATGCTAAAAGGGAAAAGGGAAGTATAATGATAGTCTAATCTCAAAAAATAAATTTCTAAAAATATTGAAAAACAAAAACAAACAATGCATAAAAATATTTCCATAAACAAAAAGACCAGAAACTGCCTGGCATGACATCACCTGACTTAACCTATTGAAATGTCTGATCCTCTCCTTACTTGCCTGATTAGTCTTTGTTTTAAATCTTTCTCCTTTGGTACTGATACCAGTACCCTGTGCCCATGCCAATACCATGGCATCCAGTCACAAAGAGCTACTAGATTGGGGTCTCAGATTTCCTTTATGCAACGGTAGCATTCCTTTGGCTCTGACCATTCTTGACATTAACTGCCATTTAACTTGGTTCCATCTGTCATTCATCTACTCTGGGCTTAATTCTTGGTTTCAGCAGGTACTGACCCAGACTCCCACCTTGGGGTGGGGTGGGACAAGGCTGGCAGGGTCCTCCTCAAGGTTGGGTTGGGCTGGCAGGTAATCCTCATGTCACACTTAGTGTTACAGACACACTGGCTTCTCATCCAGTCTGATTAGCTGCCTAGAGTAACCTTCCTTTTGCTGGTCCTGAAGGATGGGAAGATACTCTGTGTCCTTCTGGGCCTATATTCAGTGTCATTTCCTCTGTGAGCCTTTCTTTTCATGACTCACCTGATCCAAATTAGTCTACTCTCTTGTCTTCCCGGAGCATTTTGTTGGTGTTCCTTGTGTTTGTAATAACCTCACCGTTTCACAAATCCAACCCAAGAAAATGCTCCACTGGCTCTTAGGGCCCCTGCTAGGACCTCTCTGACTTTCCCCTCCATCTTCCTCTGTGTTCATGACACTCACAACAGGTCGAAGTTTCTCAATGGCAGAGATGCATTTCCTTCTGGTTTGTATTCTTTCCACTGAGCTCCTGCTTGGAAGGCAGCAGGATATCAACAGATTGCTATGAACCATCATGGTTGGTGTGGACTTTACCCACACTGCTTCTTTTGATTGTCATGACAACAAGTAAGAAAAAAAAAGAGAGTAGAGATCCTCTCGAATAAAGGAAACTGACTGAGAGTGGTTAATGATATAGTTTAATCTCCTAAAGGCTTGAAACAAATATGAAATCTAACTGACTTACTTCCTTCCTCATCCTCTCCTTCTCTCCCTTAATTCCAGACATTCAAAGGCAAATAAAACCTGCAGGTGTTCACAGACCAATAGTGAGGATATAAAATTAAGTATATAATATAGCCAGGTGTGATGGATCACTTGGGAGGCTGACACAGGAAGATCACTGTGAGTTTTAGGCCAGCCTGACCTATACAGCAGTTCCAGGTCAGTGAGGGCTATGTAGTGAGGCCCTAACTTTAAAACCGACCAACCAACCAACAAACAGACAAACATAGTAACATTGGGTACAGGTACCAATAAAAGCTTTAGTTTTCAAATAATGGATTGATGGACAGATGTGCAAAATAGATGAGAATAGAAAGGAACCAGAAAATGTCATATACATCTCTATCTATCTATCTATCTATCTATCTATCTATCTATCTATCTATCTATCTATCATGTATATATGAAATAAATTGCATAAATTGTGTATACATGAATATATATATATATATATATATATATATATATATATATATATGTGAAATAAATTGTATCCTAGAAGATAAAGGAAAGTTAGCAAGTGAGTGAGTGGAGGAAAGAAACTCCTAAGCAGGGAAAGTTTATACCAAGTTACAGAACCAAGAAGAGGTGGCCACTCCAGAAAACACCATGAAGCCTGGCAGGTGGCAAGTCTGGGGCAGGGAGATGACACACTTCTTACAAGAGTGAGTTTGGAAACAATAAAGATAACATTAATGTGATTCACTCAACTCCTATTTGGCTTTCCTGGTTTCCAGAAACAGCGGGCCATTCCTAAAAGCCATGCTGGTCTTTATCAAGACTGAGAACTGAAACTGAGCAGTATGTTTGCATGGAAAGAGCTTCCTCAACAACTTAAACACCTAGAACCAAGAGAAATATCCCATGCGACTTGGAGGAGTCTCAGCTCTCAGAATTCTGATGCCATTGCTGACACCACACAAACTCAGATGAACCCCTGTTACTATATCTTTCTTAAGAGGTTCAGGGATTTTACTTCATCCAGTATTCTGAAAGCATCTTATTATGGACATAAATTCCATCAAAAATATTTTGTTTTAGTAATTACTCCATTTAAAAATATACTATCTTATTTATTTATTCTCTCTGTTTCTCTCTGTGTGTGTCTCTCTCTGTCTCTGTCTCTGTCTCTCTCTGTGTGTTTGTGTGTGTGTGTGTGTGAGAGAGAGAGAGAGAGAAAGAGAGAGAGAGAGAGAGAGAGAGAGAGAGAGAGAGAGAGAGAACAGCTTGCAGGATATGGTTCTCTACTTCTACAATGTGTGTCCTGGGATTGAACTCAGGCAATCAGGCTTGGCGGCAAGTGTCTTTACCCATTAAGCTGCCTTTCTGGTCTAGAAATTACTTATTAACATCACATAGTAAACAGAATAATGCCTTCCCCCAAAGTCCTAATTCCTGGAATCTAGGTATGCATTCCCCACAGAGCCAGAGGGACTTTGCACACACTACTGGGGTGAGGTGCTTTAAGTGATTTTTTTTCATGCAGTGTGTCCACAATGGTCCTCAACAGGAAAGAGGGAGGCAGAATGTTGAGTGGTCTAGCAGATGCAGCTTCAAGAGCAGGAAGGAACTCTGCATTGTTGATGGGAGGAGCCTGTAGACAACCTAGGAAGTGGAGGCAACATCTAGACCCTGGAGCTGCTCAGAGAAGGCATCATCCCTAGAGTCTCCTAGTAGAATGCTGGGTGGACAACATGTGAACATGTAGCCCAGTGAAATTTGCTATCTACTTTGCCTCTCCAAATCTTGTAACCATTCACTTCTGCGATGCTCACATGTAACAGTGATCAAAAATGGCAGTCAGCCTAGCTCTCATGCTCAAGCACCCTAGATTTTTCAGCCACTGTCTGATTCACTGTAAATGCATCTCTTCAAGCATAATGCCAGAAAAATAAACACACCCTAAAAATTTAGACCCAATTAACTAGTTATGTAGTTCATTCATTTTTGAACTAATGATTTCCACAAAAGAAAGCAATCAAAACTCTAAATTCTGTCAAATAATTCTGCCAGCATTTTCAGTGTTGGTCCATGAATCTCCCATGAGGACTGTATCTTTAAAGCCACGGTCTGAGGGATAACTAAATGAATTGCTAAACAGACATGGCATAAAAGAGGAGCATGTAGAAATATTAGCCATTCTTGAGAGTACAGCTTCATGAATTTCTATAGCAAACATTCACCTGCCTGTAAACAAAAAGCAAACCAAGAAATAGAGCATTAGATGTCGAGAGTCTTTTTGCCATCATTTTGCCAGAAAGGTAACCAGGGGAACACCTAATAATACAGGTCCATGTGGTCTGTTTTACAGATGTATGTAAGTAGCTAGCAACATGCAGTCTGTGCTATTGCATATCCGATCCAGAGCCGTTGCATTTAAAATATCTGAAATATTTAAAAATCATTTGATGTATGTGCAATAGTGTGCCTATTTTCATTATTGTATAGTATGCCTTTACAACTACATTATACTTGATTTACCAATTTTTGTTAAAAGACATGGGTTATATATAATTCTTAGAATAGTGCATTTATGACATACTTTTAGGCAACATAATGTTATCAGGAATTTTGGGGAGTCTGGTGGACTGTCATAATAACTAGGAAAATCAGGGTCCCCTTTTGGAATATGGACTCAAAGAGAGCTCGAGGACAGTTTCATTAGAGTTTAAAAAAAACCTAGGGGCTGGAAAGAGGGTTTAGGGGTTAAGAGCTCTTTATGCTCTTGCTGAAGATTCAGGTTCCCAGGACCCACATTTTGGCTCATAACCTTAACAGGCTCTTGAACACAAATACTACACGGAATACACTCAGGTACACACACACACACACACACACACAAACACACACAGTTAATTAATAAAAAGAAAAATCTCATGGTTGGAAAGCTATATTTCTCCATGGCTGCCCAGAGGAGAAAAACAGAAAAGGAATGGGGAATACAGTTGGAGTCTAACAGGCATGAAGGATAGCCATAGGGCAGACAGGCAATCAAATGTTCGAGACAGGGCTTTAGAGAAAGAGTGAGAAAGCATACTTAGAAAATATGTATAATATATAAATAAGAAAAGGAGAAGTTATGCTTTTTTTTTTTTTTTAGTAATTCCAAAGAGCAAATGCAGACTTACATACCTGCATGACTGTAGGTTTGTAAGAGACCACACGAGAGGATCAGAATTCTGGGATGGAAAAATGTATTACCCCATTATAGGTCTAATTATTCCTCCCATTTCTTTGGTATGGGTTAGAGTGAAACGGCCATCTTAATAGGTGGTCCCTTGGCCAGATGATTGGTAGTCCCAGCTGGGCTGAGAGAAGAGACAACTGGGGTGTCTCCATACAGAGATAGATTTATTTATTATTATTATTATTATTATTATTATTATTATTATTGTTATTATTGTTATTGTTATTATTATTATTACTAATTTTGTAGAAAGCTACTTGTTGGTTCCTGGCTGCTTGGCCCTGAAATAATCCCATAGACGTTGTTTTAATTAAATCATTGCTTGGCCTATTAGCTCTAGCTTCTTATTGACTAACTCTTATATATTAATTTAACCCATTTCTCTTAATCTGTGTATGCCCACGTGGTTTTGGTTTACCAACTAAAATTCTGGCATCTGTCTCCAGTGGGGCAACATGGCTTCTCTCTGACTCCACCTTCTTCCTCCCAGCATTCAGTTTAGTTTTCTCCACCTAGTTCTGTTGTCCTATAGCTCTGCTATAG